>NC_047528.1:61605143-62300143 GCF_012275295.1 Melopsittacus undulatus
TAGGGTCTCTTGCTTCTGTTTCTGAATCCCTGTCTCCTGCTCAAGATCTTCTATTTTGCTGTCTTTATCAATGATCTTCTGATTAAGTTCTTTTACTAGTCTTTCATAATCAGCTATTTCCATATCCATCAGTGTACTTTTTTGAGCATCCTGCAAATTACACACAATGAAGTTACAGCTTACTATCTGCCTTGGCTGCTAAGATTTAATTTTTTTAGTTTTATTAAAAAACTGTATTACCCATCTAAAAAAACCTTTATAGCTACCAATATCCACGAGCAGCACCCATCCATCAGGTTTCCATATCCTCAGTAAATAATTTGTTTATAAACAAAAACCAGAAGCTTTGCGTAACTTGTTGCTGATTTAAAGAATTTTACCAGTAGGTATTTTGCAGATATCAGTTCCTATAATCTTTAGTCCTTACAAGGGCAGTTTCTGAATAGTGCTCCATACAAGTACTCCAGACATCTGAATGCTATCCCTATTTCAACTGATGACAGGCCACATAACCCAAGCTAAAACAAACAAAAAATTAAAACCCAACAAACCAACCAAAATTCCCCAAACCAAACACCCCCACGAACCTCCCAATAAACCCAAAAGTACACATCAGGTCTCCAAACATAAAACCAGGGGTAAAAGCCTTATGTTTTTGCTTTTGCAAATCTTGCCTTTCAAATCCTCAGAACAGAAAGAGAGACATTCAACACAGCAAAATGGGCCAAAATCTTTGGTAGTCCATTAAGCATTAACATGAACAGCAACTCTACCTTTCTGGCCAGCTCTAGTTCTTGCATAGTTTTCTGCAGATGTTTCTTTTCCTTCTGAAGCTGCATCTGAAGCTCCTCCATTTCTCGGAGAGCACCACTATGTTCCTGAAATTTAAATCCTTCTCAATTATGCTGGCCAATTTCAAAATAGATGTCAGCTTCTATTTATGCTTACATACACACACTTAGGTTGTACAGAGATAATTGATTACATTTTTGTTTGCTTTAGGAAATGACCAGGGACCAAAGAAAACCCCAAATTATGAAGTGTTTTTTTACATTCTGTCATCCCCAGCCTACCCTAAGTGACAGCCTTGCAAAATTATTTCAGTGAACAGATCAAGCCCTCAAAAAAAGACTGAGTCAAGTAACAAGAAGAGAAAGTATAGAACTTGTTCTATAAAAACTACAGTTTACAATGGTCTAACAGAAGCCACATTCACTGAAAGCAATGCTTTAGCTCATGCACCATCTCTACAGAATACTACCTTTGTTTTCTGTTCTTTTAGAAGCTTTTCAGCTTCTAGTTCTTTGTCAGCCTTTGCCTTGGCTTTTTGTATCTCCAGTATCTGAGCTTCCAGCAGCTTAGCATTATGTTGCAGTGTTTCAACACGAGCCAGGAGGTCTTCATTAGCGGAGCGTAACTGATCATGCTGAAATAACCATAGTGGAAAGATAAAAACGTAGTCTGTCAAAATTGCATGCAAATTCAGCTAAGATATTGTCTATATCTAAAACACAAACTCTGATTTCTATGCAACTCCCATTCCTGCAAATCTTCTCCATCTAACTGTTTTAAACCATACTAAGAAACAGGCTAAATTAAAGTTACTAGCACAATTTGATTACTTTGTTCAGAGCCTCTATAATGCAGATTAAGAATGAAGTATAAGTGAAATAAGCTGCTAATTACCTAATCAGTGCTTTTATTTACAACATACTTCATAACAAACTTGAAAAATTCAAGGCCTGCATAATCAGCAAAATACATACTACTATTTGCCATTTCTTCCTATGCTATTCACTACTAGCTTCCACGTATAAGGAAATTGTGGTCTAGGTGGATATTCAGTGTAATTATGCATGGGGCCTGGGAGTTTAAATCCTAAATCCCATACTCGTTGCAGTTAGCTTTACAAAAATGTATCTCACAGCTGCTTAATTACTATCTTAGACTCTTGCAAATGCCATTATAGCACTCTACAATGCATCCTGAAGTCTCATCCTTGTGAAAGATGCAGAACCCCATAATTAATTTAGTATGTTTAAACACAGTTTATTAAACAACAAAACCACATTTTGTCTAAGAAACAGAAGAAAAAACCCAAAAACCAGTGAAACGGCTAAAGATGCTGTACTTCATGAGAAGTGTATGTAGATGTGAAACCAGCGACAGAATGTAAGTTTGATGCTTTTTTTTTTTTTTAATATATCTGGTAGATGTAGCAGAGTTGTATGGCCAAACCAAGCCAGAGGTGATCACTTGCTCTTTTCTGTGAGTTGACCTGGGGTAAACTAAACCTTCTTATTGAAAAAGCCAGACATTCTAGATATATTTACCTTTGTCAGAGCCTAGACAGAATACCAGATGCTGAAAAACTAAAAACCAAACAACCTAAACCCTGACTTTCAAGTCACTATTCAATACACACTTAAGATTACAAAACTATACATAGTAGCAATCGCATACGGAACTGACCTGCTGGGATGATACCTGTAGCTGTCTTGTGAGGTCTTCTAGCTGATGTTCAAGATTATTTGCTCTGCCTTTTTCAGCATCCAGCTGTTCTCCTTGTTTATCATATTCTATCAAAAGATTCTTAGCACATACAAACACAAATCCATCATTTTTTACAATATACACTGCATAAGCATATTCTATATCTCAGATGCTTACTTATCTTCCTAATATTTCAGCATATGAGTTGTCTTACTGCAACACTGGAATATCAGAATTAAATTAAAGCTATTATTTCGTCATAGGCTCTGGAGAAATGCTTTTCAATTCTTGAAATTCTAAAGTGATTCAGGTCAGAAAAGACCTCAGGAGGTCTACATTCATCCTCCTGCTTAAAGCAAGGTCAGTACTGAGATCAAAACAGCTTGCTCAGACCTTTCTCCAGTCTGGTCTTTCCTGCCTGGAAAAGACCTGCCTCCAAGGATAGAGATGGCACTACCTATCTGGCAACAACCTTCCAAAGCTCGACCATCCTCAGAGGGCAAAAACAGGGCGATGCACCTGGTTGGAATCTCTCATTTCAATTTAGGACTACTGTCTCTCATCTTGCACCACCATTAATAACATGACTCTATGCCTTTGGTAAAGTCTCTGTAGGTACTGGAAGGCTCCTATTAGGTCCCTCTCAAGTATTTTCCAGACCGAGCCATTTCTCAGCCTTGCACATCACTTGTTCCAGTGCCTTAATGATGATGGATGTGTACTCCACCACTTTCTCCAGATCACTGCTGAAGTTAAACAGGACAGATCCCAGCACAGACCCCTTTGGTACACCATTTGCTACCAGCATCTAGTACAAGCCATTAATTGCCACTGTCTCAGACAAATCGTGCAACTGCTTTTTAAGCACCCATTCAGTTGTTTTCCCATTTAGATCATGAAGTCCTAGTGTGGATACCAGAGTACTGTGAGAGAGGATCAAAAGCCTTCCTGAAGACAAGGTAAGTGAGAGGCCCTGTTCTTCTACCATCCACAATTCCAACTGTTTTATCATGGCAGGATTAATCAGACACAATTTACTCTTGGTGAATCACTGGTGACTGTCCCTAGTCACCTCCTTCTGCTTCATGTGCCCAGAAACATTCTCCAAGACTTGCTCCTGGGGAATCTTTAGTTTATGTCTTTTTCACTTAAGGACTTCCTAACTGATCACAAATTCAACATACTCTGAAGAACGCATAAGAATTTATGTTTTGCCTCAGCAATATTATTTCATATGTATGATGCTGGATTTGAAAGGTTTAAAATACCACCTAATAGAAAGGAAGTGCCTTTTTCCCTTCTGACAGCAGCCACACAGCTCCGCTACCAGAACCTTACATTTCTAGACTTCGGTACTTAACTGCACTGACACAACTTCTTTTGCCATTCTTGTGCAAATAAATAGCAATATATATATATATACACAAACTAGGCCTCAAAAGCAAAGTTTTTTTCTGTTAACTGTCTTTTGCAAATATAGTACTACTCTTACCTTATAGCTTTCAGCTCCTTGAATGACATCTTTCATTGAAGCAGACAACTGATCTTTTTCTGACCGAGCCAACTCCAATTCTTCCCTCAAAGTCTGCATCTTTTTAAAAAGAAACATGTGTCATTAAAACAGAACCCCACATGCAGAATGTTCTTCATATGAGGAAGCAGTCAGGGTACCTCTTTTCGGCTGGCATCTAATTCTTTCTTTGCTTTCACAGCAACAACCTTAATTTTATTTAGCTTCTCTCCTTTTTCTGCCGATTCTTTTTCAAGCCTTCCTAAAATAAATAAATGAGAAAGAGAAAAATATGCCTCACTTCTTCTCTCCCCAAGAATTGAAATTAAGTTCAACTAGAACATAAATACAAGCATGACTTGAAGATAAAATACAAAGCAGGAGGAGATGTTTAGATGTTTAATTCAGTTAAGCATTTAAATTTAAGCCAAAACATCCAGCCGCATAGACAGCTTGGAGACAATCTTTCCCCGTTTCAGAGGCTTCCATAACACTTAATGTCAAGAGCCATATTCCTGCCTACTCTACATACAATTGTAACAACTCTGAACCATTTCCTTTCTAATGTGTTAGGATAACTGCAATGAGGCAACAGCAGTTTCGGCAAAGCATTACTTTCCTCTCTTCTTGGCAGCCTTAGGGATTCTTATTGACACAATTATTTCCCATATTTACAAATTAAAATTAAATCCACTACACCATTTACAGACATATGCACACAGGAAGACCTTAAGAAATATAGCTAACAACATTTTAAATCCTTAATGGAAAGAATACTGTAGGAAGTTGCATTGATTATCTACTTCTCACCTTCCTTGGCTGTAGGAAATACAGGACAATTATGCAGAGAAACAAAAGCTAACAATCCAAACCCCAAAACTGTTTACATGAAAGAGAACAGTGAGAAAGATACCAATTTTTTCCTGAAGCTCTGCTACTGAAGACTTTTGATCAGTTTTCTCAGCCATTGTCTCCACTGAATTCTGTATTATAAACAAAAGATATAAGAAGTATTACAAAAATGTCTTTGTGATGTTTTTCCCCTAACAAGCCACCAAAAGTTTCACTACAGCTGGACTATGTCTACATTCTTACTAACAAGAAACTCTTTATGTGCAATTTCGTATCAGCTTTGTAACTGAAAAGCATAATTATGATGAAAGGAAAACATTCCAACCTTTTAACAGCTGCTTGCCATCCTGTCCGAGGACAAAAAAAACAAAAAGGGAGACCACTAATTCTGCAGCTGTCAGTTTTACATAATCATCAATTCCCAGGACCTGAAGTTAGGAGTAGATAGTGCAGATCAAGCGGGAGTTTTGTTTGAGATGGAACCACAGAAAGTTAGAGATGAAAGATTACGAGGTCGGTTAGTCCATCTAGTTAAATGATTACTGAGGGGTATTGATAGGAAGAGAGGTTGAAATACAAGCAACTTTTGTCAACAGATCATTATGATTGCTTTTGTTTTGTTGCTTATTCCTGGGGGAAAGGAGGAGATTTTGAGGTGCTAGGAAACTCAGAAACGTGTTATATTTATAGAAGAGAAACTCACTTTCAGGCCAAGGGAAGAAAAAAGAAAAAGAAGAAAAAGAGAATTGAAAGTATTTTTTGAACCTTAATTCTGAAGACTTTAGAGGATTAGTCTGTATACTTCAATAACAAAATATAACCTTTAGAGAATTCAGTTCGTCTTTCACATTTCTAAGTTCACTTTCCTTTTGTTCCAGAATGAAATTTAAGTTGTCCTGTTTTTCTGATCCTTTTTGCTGTTCTTGTATTTGACTTTCATAAAAAGCAAGTTTTTGAGTAAGCTCTTCAGTATTAGCTAAAAGATCTTGATTTTCAATCCTCGTTTTTTCACTGGCATTCTTCAGCTCCTGGAGATCACACTGAAGTGCTTCTTTTTCAGCCAACACTTCTTCCAATTCTTCTTTCAAGAGTTCCTTTTCTTTTTCCAAATCCTGAATCAGGGATCTATGTTCTGTGTATTGAGCTGCATTTTCTTCCTCTATCCTCTCAACTTCCCGCTGCAAATGAAGAACTTCCTCCTCCTTCTGCAGAGCAAGGCACTGCTGCTCTTTTAGTTTGGACACGTATTCATTTGCAATTTCTAACAAGTTAAGAGAATCACACTCTTCACTGTAACTCGAAACACTGGACCCCACTTGCTCAAGTAAGTGGTACAGCTGAGTTCTCACAAGGGTTCTGTGCTCTTGTTCACTTTCAAGTAATGTTGATATATGGTCTTTTTCTGCAGTCATCATTTGTAGTTTCTTTTCTAAGCTTTCAGAATGCTCTTTCAGCACCAACCAACCATCTTTTTCAGAGGTAATCTTTTCTAGCTCTTCACTCAATTTGCCTTTTTCATGAGTTATTTTCTTATTTTCCTCACGAAGAGTATATGCTTCAGATGAAAGGCTCTCTCTTTCACGCATCAGAGATTCAATCTGGTTTTCCAGCTGCTCTAGCATTTGAGCATTTTCATTCTTCTTAGTTAAAGTTTCGTTCAGTCTCTCCGTTAATTCTTCCACCTTTTTCTTCAGATCAGTATTGTACTGGTTAGCAACATCTATTTCTTGCTGAAGTTCCTGAATTTTAACTTCTTCTTGCTTGCACCTTTCCTGAAGGGTTTTTCTCTCTTCACCCAAGCAATTCACTTCATTCAAAAAATCCTTGTTTTGATCAGTAAGAGAAATAATCTTCTTCTCCAGTTCTTTTACAGCAGTCTCTTTTTGGTCAATGGAGTTTGTTATTGTGTTTTTCTCCTCCTGTAGACTAAGAATTTTACATTTAAGTTCTTCTACATCTGGCTGATTAGATGACAATTTTTCTATTTCTTCCCGGAGGCGATTCACAGTTTCAAGAAGAACATCCTTTTCATTGAAAGCAGCCCGGAGTTTCTGTTGCAGTTCACTCACATCAGAAGCTTGCTGTTGTCTCATTGATTCAAACTCCTGGCTGATCTTTCCAGCAGATTCCCCTAGTTCAGTCTGTAGAGTTTCCATTGTTTCTCTCAGGCTGTTATAACTGGACACTGCTTCTTCCTTCTCCTGAGTTAGTTTTTCAAGTTGGTCTCTAAGTTCCTGCATTTCAAAAACTAATGCCATCTTTTCTTTTTCAGAACCAGATAATAAAGTTTCACTTAGTTCAGCAATTTCTCTCTTATGTTGTTCTTTCAGAGTCTGAGTCTCGAACTTATGCTCTTTTACAGCAGTTTCACAGTGCTGTCTTGCTGCCTGAAGCTCCAATTTTAGTTTTTCAATTGCACAACAGTAGTCTTCTTTAGTAAGCTGCAATTCATTTATCTTAAAATCCAAGTCTTCCCTCTCACGGAAGTACTCATCCTTTATGTGATGGATTTCCTCTTCCAGTTTTAGTTTAACATTACTCATGTAAGTTAACTCATCTTTTAATATAGTATGTTGGGACTGGAGCTCTTCCAAACTATGCTCCAGCTGCCTAACCTTTTCTTCCATTGTCGCTTCTACACAAGGTTCTTCTTGTGCATCTATAACTACCTTGGTTTCTACATTTTTATTTAAGACTTCTCTCAGCTGCTCCAAATCATATTCACGCTGGTCAGTACTACCACATATTTCATCCTTCGCATTTTTCTCTTTTATTAAGCCCTCCTCTGCCAAAATGTGCTGTAACTGATTTATCTGACTTTGCTTTTCTTCATTTTCTTTAGATGCTATTTCAACCTGATGCATCAATCCTGACACCTCTTCCTGATGGGCAATTTTTAACTTTTTAAGTTCTTCATTCAGATTTTTTATTTCATTATGGTAACACTCAGAGTTGCTTTTCACAGTTTCTTGCAGATTTGTCACTTCTTTGGTTTTGTCTTCATTCACAGTTTCCAACTGCTTTCTCAGACACAAAATTTGCTCCTCATAAGTAGATTTAATTCTTTGGACATCATCTTGTAATCTTTTAACTTCTTTTTGACTATCACTAAGACATTCAATATGTTCCATCAGCCCCATTTGTTTCTTCTCTTGTTCTTCTAATTCCATTTTCAGCTTTGCTAAATCTTCATTGTGTTTACATTGTGCATTTGCTAACTCCCTCTTCAGAGCTTTTATTTCTTCCAGAGAGTCAGTACTTGATTGCTCCAGTTGCTTCTGCAATTCTTCTGTCTTAGCCACTGCAGCCTAAAAAACAGGCAAGTTATTAAATACTGATAATTTTGCACACAGAATAGAAGTACCTAGTTTTAAAGATTGCTTTAGGTTTCAAATATCTAACTACATTAGGACAACTCAATTCAGAAGACACTGCAGAGAGGACAAAAACGAATGAGAATGTATAATGAGAAAGGAAAACTAAGTCTTAAATCATGTTTACTAGCATAACTTCACAAAATGGTCATGACAGATTTCAGCTTTAGCAACTATTCTGATAATGTATCAAAGACCAAATTGCCTTTAGTGTACCAGATTCAAGCATCTGGAATATAACAATGTTCATCAGTTGCAAGCAATCCACTCTTGACTTCATTATCGATTGAGATTACTGACATAATATAGATGCCTTGGCTGACAGGCTCCTTCCTATGAATACCTGAATTGAAACCTTGTATTTCCCATGGAAAGACAGATCTGACTGAAGCTGTCATGTATGTAGACAGCTAATGCACAGACTGAATTCTTTTTTAACAGCTGTGGATCTAGCTGGTGCATATAAAATTTTTAATATTTATAGTCATTCCTTTAAAAACTATAAATTAAGAAATTTAGAACATGGGCATTAACATATGAAGCCTTTAGGGTTTTTTTAGGTAAAAAAGACAAGGGAAGGAAAAGATTAAAATGAAAGTGAAATACACAACAAGTAAAGCTAAACAGTAAAAATAAACATAATTCTGAAATATTTTAGGAATGTTCTATTGCTCATTTCAGTACCTCTGCTTCTTGCTTTCTCTGAACATTTTCCTTTTTCAGAGCTATGCACTGCTGCTCAGTTTCAGCTTTTTCCAGAAGTACAACATCCAGTCTTTCTGTGAGAGCCTAATTTAAGGGAGAAAGATCACTTAAAAAAGAATTCCTAACATTGGAAGCTTGATAATTTTTTGCAAACTGCAGGAACTTGCATATGCTTAAATGATTTTGTCAATTAAAAGAATGACTCTGATTTTAAAAATTACTTTCAGCCTGAATATCATAGAACAGTGAGGGTTTGAAAAGACCTTAAGATCATCTAGTTCCAACCCCACTGCCATGGGCAGGGGCACCTCATGCTAAAGCATGTCACTCAAGGCTCTGTCCAACCTGGCCTTGAACACCACCAGAGATGGAGCATTCACAACTTCCTTGGGCATCCCATTCCAGTGCTTTACCCCTCACCGTAAAGAACTTCCTCCTTATATCTAACCTTAGCAGATCTAGAATAGCTAGACTAAAACAATGATGCTGAATAATAGTTTCTGTTCAAAACTGTATTTCTGATCAGCTCATATTTTATTACCAGGTGGTGGTGGGAGCTCCCCTTCTGTAAAAAAGAAATCTCCATCCAAATGATTAAAAACAATTTCCCAGCTGATAAATTCCTCCTCTCTACCAATTTTTACTTCCATATGTTGTCTATGACCCTTACTTTGAGAAAGACAGATGTTCTTGCCACTTAAAAATTCCTGTTACTTTTCTCGAAGTATTACTTGTGACATGCAACTTTAATTATGGGTTTCTGATCTCACTGAATGTCTGTCCCAGGAGTTTTCTAAATGGCCAAAGTCTTTCCACAGTGGACATTCTAAAACAAAAGCCTGTTTAATCAGCTACACAAGGAAAAAATCTTGCTGAGAAAGTTATACAATTCTGTACTATTCCTCACAAAATCGAGTGTTTTATGAAAAGTGGAGGAAGGAGGAAAAGAGAGGGTTTAGGAAGAGTCCTGAATTTCCAAAAATTTATTACACTCAACTGGAATAACAGTTTTAAAGCTATTTACTATTTATCAATTTCTGTATATTTACTTCAGATAATATTGTGTAATGCATTAATCCACCACGTATTCCTACCTGAATAATATAATCACCTCCTCCAGTAGCTGCTTTAGATTTGAGCTCTTCAATTTCTTTCTCTAGTTCTTAAAAATAACAAAAAAGTACAGAAATTTCACAGCATGAATCAGTGCTCCTTCACAGCAGCAAATTAAATGTAAATCCCGTGCCTAACAATGCTCCTATTCAAATCAGAAACATCCTTTATTTCATCAGTTTTGGGTTGTTTTTTTTTACTGAGCGACAGAAGGGGCTAATGGAAAGAGATTATTACTTCTCAGGTCTTGACATTTAGTACAATTCCCTAAGGAAGCAGAACTTCCTTATTTGGGTAGAGGGACAACAGACAGAAATCAGTCTGATGATGATCTTATCTTCTATTTCATGATCAATTTAAGCCAGAGAAAAGATATTCAGTTCCTACTGGCTCTCTATAAATAGGCATCAGGCAGAAGAACAAGATCTTATGAATAATCCCATTCAGGAAAGGCCTACTATAACCCAACTTATCCTTACTGTTTCACTGGGAAGCTACAACAGTCAGCATAACTGTAACTCCACACAAGGAGAAGTGACACAGGGAAAGTCCAAAGAGTGGACCATTATACAAAAAGGCACGGCAGAGAGGAGAAGAACAGCACAGAATAGCATAGATCTACACAGGATAATTTTAGTTGGTTAACACAAAATTTTGTTTGATACTTTTACAATTTCTTGTTAAAGCAGTAAATGATCAAATATAATGTAGTTAACCATTTTAAAGAAGCCATTTTACTCTACAACAGTACTAATTATGCAAAAATCTGTCAGAGACATTCCCCCTTCCATCTGCTTCCTGAAAAGCAACAGGTATCCCTGCAACTGATACATGGAACAGGCAATGACAAGTCCCATTTCAACTCTTCCACAAACTACGCTGTTCCATCATGCCACACTGCCAGATCAGAATTAATTTAATACTTGACAAAAGCAATGCTTCTTTTTCTTCCCTTCCTTAAAGGACTTCGGTACTTACCCTCCCACAAAAAAATAATGAAACTAGCATTTAAATCTACCTAGCAAAAATATTCATTGATATTTGAAAAGATCCAATATTATCAAGTATTAAGACAGAAACTGTTTTCTTCCCATTAAGATACCTGTACATCTTGACTTCACTTTCTGTATATGCATCACTTGCTTTTTTGCAAACTTGATGAGATCTTCTTTGGGTAATGTGTCCAGCTGTTAAGAAAGTATGTATTAGAGAAACCAGCTTCCTCTAATCCAGAGATAAACAGAAAGCAGGGCATTTTAGCATTCAACTTCAAGGAGCTAAATTTTAGGACAAGAAACTATCTTAGCACACATTTGAAAGAACAGTCTAAGTTACTGCTGTACTGCTATCAAATTTTGTTATTTCCAGAGCAGTAACAAAAACTACCTCTAACACTGTACTTTTTAAAAATCATTCTAGAACACAGAAGTGGGCAGCATCAGTTAGACAGGGAAACTCACTTGGCAAGGGTTACAATTCAGTGATATACTTTAAACAATGTCTTGAAACCAGTATGCTGTAACATTAACGTGCACATTATGAAACAGACTATTGCCAAAAATGCATGCTACTGATACTTTATAAAATATTATAGCAGGAAGTGAACATATCAATAAGAGAATTTTCTCCCCCCCATATATTTTTCAAAACACTTTTGCCTAGTGTTTGTAAATAATTTTTTTTTTAAGAAGTCCAGAACACAGGGAACTGTTTAAAAATACCTGTATGTCTTCCTATCAGTCACAGCTTGCAGGCTAAGCTGGAACCCTTTCAATTGTTGCTATCCAAATAAATGACATTTGTGAGGGCTGATTACCTTTGATTTGCCTGATCCTGGTGTAACAGAAGACGCCACCATCTCTTGCCCAGCATCTTGAACCTATAACAAATTAAAGCATTATGGTCAATAACTGAACTTTTGAATGTAAGATTACTGAAAGAACCAAAAGCTACAAACACCAAGAAAAACCAAATATAACAAGAGCTTGAAAAAAACCCAAACACATTTGCAGGACTAGTCAAAAGGATAATGTAAAAAAAATAAATCTGATAGATAGATATTGTGATTAGTATAATACAACAGCAGAATAGAAAACTACTGATTTCCAAACCAGTATGATCTGATCTTAAGATTCCATTACCAAACTGACATCTAGAGTTGATACACTACTCAAAAAGCATTCTGTTTACAAGATGTTACAAAGGCATGATTCAGTATCTTGTTCTTAAAAGACTCATTAAAAAAAGTCATGAATAGAAAAACCACATAGAGGAGCAGCAGTTAAGTCAAACTTTGGGAACCTTTCATCCATATATACCCCTCAATTTCTTTTTTTTTTTTCTTTCTTAAACACACATTCCACTAGTTATCACTAAAATTGTTAGCCTAAAGGACAGAATTGAAAACACTCTGCAAAGTCCAGGCTCTTTTGAACAAAATATAAAACAACTCTCCCCTCCACACTATTTTTCTTTAGAACACCACACTGGCTAGCACTAGAAGTCCTGGCCTGACACATATTTGAAAAAGCTCCGTAAATTCTGGCCTCTCTAACATACATGCATAATGCATTCTACTGTAAAATTCCACAGATCTAATATGGGAGACTATGTTACTTTACAGTGATTTATGAGATATGCTTACCTATATTCAGGAACATGAAGAAAGACATGTAACAAGAGATGGGGCAAAGGAAAATGGAATAGACACTTCCAATATATTAAGTGCTGCATTTCTAAGCGCTGACCTTTACACTGCTTTTGCCCTCCTACTAGGCTGTATGTGTATGTCTGAACAAAAGTGAAGGGGTGTATATATAATAATTTGTGGATTTATATAGCTAGTGTTTGCATTTATTTAGCTAAGTATGTATATATACATACCTTTAATTTATTTGGCTACTCTATTCTGACAAAAACCCACCTTATAACAGAAACTGGATCTAAACACTGCTAGAATGGAGAATCACTAACAACTTCGAGAGAACAGCTGATACAGATAATAAGAAAGGTCATCAGAAATATGACTTCAGGTACAGACCAAGGACTAACGCAGTTACAGTTTTCTCTCTCTCTATCACATTGGCTTGAGGCTTTTGGGGTTTGTTTGTTTTTGTGTTGTTTTTTTGAGATGGCAAAAAGAAACTTATTAGAAAATAATGTGCTTGTTAAATATAAATATTGTATGAAAAAAAACCAACCCAAAACCTATGTAATTTAAGTTTCGGATTTCCCTATTATGCAAAGCTGCGTCAACATTTACATCCTTAATACTTCAGTGCTGCAGTTAGTAAAACAGTCCCTACAAGCAGTATGCGTCCACAATATAATTAAGTATAACAAATTGTATGTACTGTTTAGAAAATGATAGCATATGTCTCTTCATGCTACAGTTTGGTCAGATGGATCTACACATTACTTTTACTCTCCTGTAAGCTAATACATAGAAGGGCAGAACTACGTATCACACAAC
Organism: Melopsittacus undulatus; assembly: GCF_012275295.1. NCBI lineage: Eukaryota > Metazoa > Chordata > Aves > Psittaciformes > Psittaculidae > Melopsittacus > Melopsittacus undulatus. The sequence goes on from NC_047528.1 coordinate 61,618,663, forward strand.
ACACCAAGGTTTGCTGTTCTGGTAATATAAACCATAAGAAGCTCGTAGAATGTTTCACCCATCTGAATTAAACAACAATGAGGAAGCCGAGCTAATACAAAATCCTGATATCTTCATTGATTAGGTGCATCTGAGATGTGAGTCAGCAGATAGTAAGCACACTTCTAAGCACTGAATCCTGCAAGTTTTCATTCAACCATTTTGAAACCAGGGTATGCTCCTATGCTTTACCAATACATACGTATATATATATATATACACACACATATACATGCACATATTTAATTTAAAATCTACTTTATCTACACTAAGGTGTTTTAAGCCAGCTTATCATGTTCTGTGTATTTTAATTGCTATTCACCCCTTACTTTTGCAATGGCTTCACATACTCCTAGAAAGCCTGATACATACATAAAATATATTAGACTTTGATGCAAACTGTGGCAGTAATGAGCATTATGAATAGTGACTTTCTGGGCAGCATGCAACTTTTAGACACCACCAACTCTACTCATACCAAGTAACATGAAAACCTCTTTTGAGTTGTTATTACTTAAGCCGGTGAAGGTATTAAACCCCTATTAGAATGCATACAGCTCAGAAACTGCCACAGAATTATAAAATCACAGAATGGTTTGAGTTGGAAGGGGCCTCAAAGCTCATCCAGTTCCACCCCCCTGCCATGGGCAGGGACACCTTCCACTAGACCAGATTGCTCAAAGGCCTGTCCAGTCTGGCCTTGAACACTGCCAGAGATAGGGAGGGCATCCACAGCTTCTCTGGGCAACCTGTGCCAGTGCCTCACCACCCGGGTGAGTTACTCCTTGGTGTTTAACAGCTACACATACTTCAGTAATTTTACTTGCTTGTGTTGGGAGGCATTTCATAGTTGACATACTGCGAATACATGAGATCATCTCAGCAGAAAAGGAACGCTTATTCACCAGTGGGTACTTTAAAAGAGCAACCACGCAACACATTGACTGTCATCCGAGTGTTTCTTCCTGTGACTAGGCACCGGCTGATCTCCCCCAGCCGTGCCAACAGAATGACATCCCCACCTCCTCTCAAGAGGCACTAAGCAAGCCCTGGAGCCCGCACCAGAGCCTACAGTGCTGCAGGCCGGGACCAGAACGCCCATTCCCACTCACACCCCCTGCGCAGGCCCATCGTACCCTCTCTCAGCGCAGCCGCCCAACGGGGCTGCACCGCACCGCGGGCAGGAGCGGAGGAGGCGCTGGCCCCGCGCCAACGGCCGCCGCTGGGGGGGCTGCGCACAAAACGGGGTGTGAGGAGGACAGGGCCTGGCGGGCACCTACCGCGTACTACAGCCCAAGGTCGTGCGTCCCCCGCCCCCTTCCCCAGCTACCGACTCCCCCCCTCCCCGGCGGCTGCGTGACCCTCCCACCCTCCTTCCTCATCCTCGCCTGCCGCCCTTTTACCTCCATGGCGGCGCCAGCTGGCTGCAGGGGCGGGGAGAGCGCGGCGGCGGCACCGCAGCCGCTGTCAGCACCGCTACATCCTCCCCGACCCACTTCCGCCTCCGTCATCCCCGCACGCCGGTAACGCAGCGCCGAGCCGGCGGGCGGTCAGGCAACGTCCGTCACCTGAGTCCCGCCCCCTACCCAGCCCAGCCCAGCCCACTGCTGCGCGGCGGTGTAACGGGGAGAGGTGGGAGGGGCCGCAGCGATACCGGGCCCATACTGCCCAGCGCAGGTTGTGCTGCAGGCGGGCCGCCTCGGAGGCTAACCCGAGCTAGCGGGTGCAGGCGGCGCTGGCAGCCGCACGCTCTCCGTCTACTGGGAGCTGCACAAGAGAAGGGGTACGGCTGCAGCGCGGCTGCGCCCCGCCGTTTCCCGTGCTGATGGGCTCCTGGGGGTACGAGCTGGTGTGAGAGCACCTGAGAGTGCGGGGAGTGTGTTAGGAGGCAAGCGTGTCTCACTGTCACTGTGAGGAGATGAGGTGAACAGGTGTGTGCTCAGGCAGGCACTGATGCATTGAAGACCCTGGTTTTAGTATCTTCATGGAAGCACAGAGTGGTTAAGTTATTAAGGTTATAATATTATTGTGATAGGACAAGGGGTAATGGATTAAAACTTAAACAGGGGAAGTTTAGGTTAGATATGAGGAGGAAGTTCTTTACTGTAAGTGTGGTGAGGCACTGGAATAGATTGCCCAGGGAAGTTGTGAATGCTCCATCCCTGGTGGTGTTCAAGGCCAGGTTGGATGAAGCCTTGGGTGATATAGTTTAGTGTGAGATGTCCCTGCCCTTACTGATCTTAAGGTCCTTTCCAACCCTAACTGTTCTGTGATTCTATGATTTAGTATCTGAAGGGGGCCTACAGGATGCCAGGGAAGGACTTTTCATCAGGGGCTGTAGCAGTAGGACAGGGGGCAGTGGGTTCAAACTTAAATAGGGGAGATTTAGTTTAACTATAAGGAAGAAGTTATTTACTGTGAGGGTGGTGAGGCACTAGAACAGATTGCCCAAAGTGGCAAATGCCCCATCCCTGACAGTGTTCAGGGCCAGTCTGAGCAGGGATTTGAGCAACCTGGTCTAGTGGAAGGTGTCCCGGCCTATGGCAGGGGGGTGGAACTACATGAGCTTTAATGTCCCTTCCAAACCAAACTATTCTGTGATTCTATTTATCAAACATTGGGTGTGAAAGACTACCAGAGTAAACAGCATAAACCAAGTATAATGGCTTGTAGTTAATTTTTTGTAAAAGACACTTTTATGACCATTTAGGTAGGTGTTCATTACCTATTTTAAAGTGCATACATCTTTTATTGTAGTCATGCATGCACTCTGGTAGTGTCTGAGTTATTTTTGATATATCATGATAAGTAAGTGCCTTTTAATGAGAAGTTGCCTGGGAAAAACAATATAGGTCTATTATTCTATTTATAGTTCACTGGATAAATACTGAATAACATGAAATGAAATGTGGTGTCATGAGACAATATAATTTTAATAAAAAAGGAGAGTCATTTTAGTCAAAATGCTGCTCTTGGGGAAAAAAATTGCATTTTTCCAAGTCCGCTTATTATAATTCTTTTTTAAAAATTAAAATGGCAAATACTGACAAAAGGAAGAAAAGTTCTTCATGCACACCTCAGAAATTGTTTCTTTGTCTTTTTCTTCTTTCCTCCAATGCATTCAGTGTATATGATATATGTGGTTTTTTATACTGTAAGCTATGTAGGTACACAGCTGCAGCAGGAGCATATGGTTCCATGCTCTCACAGAGGTTGCTGACAAGAAACAGATCTCCCTAAACAAAACACAAGAAGCTGTTGTTCCATTACTTCTATCTATTATTGTACTTTTTAGAAGCCCCACAGGGCACTAAACTGTTGAATTCTTTCTTTCCCCATCTGCTCTGAGAGACTGCACTGGGTACCTATGCCTGCGCTGCTGTGGTCTAACCATGGGGGTTTTACACAACCTCAAGAAGAGCCTTTCTAGATACAGACCTTCCAAAACCACCTTGTAGCAAAAGCGTTTGACATTGAGCTCTGCCATACTGCACAGCTCTGTCCTTCCAGGTCAGCCCCAGTTAGAGCTGGGTGTTGGGGAGAGCACTGCAGGAAAGCTTACCTTCTCTTTTGGAAAACTCCAGAGAAAAAAGGTTTCATGTAAATTTGCTCCTTCTGTCAGTCCTCAGAAAATGTATTACGATCCAATTCTTGAGTCATCTCCTGACTTAACTTACAAGGAAATTGATTTTGGAGATTGTTCAAGGCAGACACATAAAGGAGCTTCAGATATGTTTGTACTGAAGACAATCCACTACTGTCTCACTCATTGCAGGCTTTCTAAAATGGATCCTGGCTAGGGAGCAATAAGCGCCGGTCCCCAGAACTCCCTACTTCTGTGAGACAGGTATTTGACAGAGACAGGCCAGTTCTCCCTTCACATCCCCTCCATTTTGTGCAATAGAATTACAATTGTTGTAAAATGTTGTTTTGACAGTCTTTCATTCTGGTCCTGAATTGCAGCAGCAATTGCAAATTATCCTGGCTAGGGAATGGTAAAAGAATTGAAAAAGGTTCTAGAATAGATAGAAGAAAAAAGATTGAGAATTTTGATAGCTGATTCGTTCAGTTTGTGACATTGTATAGTGCAAGTTCCTCCATGTTTTGTGAGGAAAAATACCAGTTCATACCAACAATAGTCTTGCATGATTCTCTTAAACAGTTCAAGAATTGTATGTCTCACCTATCCAGAAGGAGCTAGTAAATTAATATAAGTACTCCATGCAGCTAATTTGAGACAAGATGAGGGAGAAAACAAAGAATAATTTAAATGCTCCATATACTCCATTATTTTATTATCTTTTTAAAAGATAATTAATTCATCTTTTTAAGTATAATTTTTTATGTAAAACAAGATTGCCAAGATGTTTATGAGATCTGTTGAGGCAGAGCATAGCAAACGTTGAATCCTGCTTTCATTGAGAAGCCAAGTCCTGCAGCACTGTAATTAGCCCTTACATCAAGGCAGGGTGCAAATGCTTGTTCGCTGTCATTGAATTATTAGACCTGCAAGAATGTTCTGAAGAGCACAGAATGAGAAAATTACTGTAATTTTGCAACTGAGGAATGTGTTTCCAGCATACAAGTGCTGATGTTTTAAATACTTGCCACTGTAGAATCTGCCTCTACAGCAGGTTCTGAAGATCACAAACTCTCTTGCTTGTGAGCCATGCTGGGCCAGTCAGCATTCTTGCTTTGAGCTACTTTTATGGCATTTCTGCATGCCAAATTGGTATAAAGAAAAGCAGTATATGAATTTACAGTATTAACTATTCTTCTAAGTTTGTAAACTTAAAGGATTCCCCTTGCTTCATGCAAATGAACCATAAATTATTTGGCTGACTGTACCCATTTTGTTAGGTTGGGTTCAGGTTCAGTAGGTTCCCACTGAAGTGGAATGGTTGAGCCTACAGGAACAGTGAAAAGGTTAAGAAAGTGTAAAAGGGGAGGCTAATCCAAATGTTTATATGAGTAACTAAGGTGCAAGGGCAATACAGTCCTTTGTATTTATTTTGATGCTACTTTGTTTGTGAAGGATTTGGTTAGGTATTAAAAAAAGAAATTGTATATTTAGTCCTTAATTCTGGTCTTCAAATGCTATAGGAAACACCGGTAAGAGGTTTGGTGTTCTATTATTCATCTACAAAGCCCACCAAGCCTGTTGAAAGATTGTGTAAAACGAAAACAAGGAAACGTAACATTTTGTTTGAGCACTTCAGGTTGGGTTTGGCTATAAAAGACTGTTCCATTGTTAACAGAACATAAAAGCCTTTTAACTGCACGCAGAGATAGTAGCAAATACAGATGAGTGAAGGTTATGGTACAATAGCAAGTTACTGTGAATCAAGAGGCCTAATTTTAACAAGCAAAATTAGTTACCTTCATTTTTGGGTGGGTAATCTAAGGTTCTACCTATACCTATATTGCCTGGGCAAAGCAGGAGTCAGTGTTAACATAATCCCTCTGTCTCCATGGTCATGGTAGGCAGTTATAATTCAACTGGGAGCCTTCACATGGGCAGTCTGAGCTCACAGTGATGATAAATACCAGCTGCCCTTGCAGCAGGCTGTGCCAAAGCCTTTCTGCAAAATAATCTGTGAGTAATTTGCCTCTTCAATATTAACCATGGGACACTGCTGCATGACAACATTCCTGATCCACCTGCGCAGTGCATATGACTGTGCTTGATCTGGAGGGCAGCAGAGCCTTGTTATCCAGCCTAAGCCGATGGCTGTAGGTCTGGTAGCACAGTTTGGTTGCATCCTATGAGTATGAAGGGCTTAACTTTCTCAATGTGCCTCTAGGCTCACCTACAGCCTACACTGACAGGGCTTTCATTACTCATTGAGGATGTGACAGAAATGGAAGCTTCAGTCCAGGCTTAAGATACAGTGTTAATGCACCTCAGGAAAGTGCCAGAATTAATTATTAACCTTGCAAAGATAAGGCTCTTTGTGAATATGTTGACATAACTCATAAAAACTATACAATGTATATATTATAGGTATATAAGTTTAGGGCAAATTAAATACAAACTACTTCCTGTCCACAGTTTGTTTCCTAACTGGAGAAACAGATCATCTATGGTAACAGTAGTGGAAAGGAAAGCAGTGTCTCTCTGTCTTTGAATGCTAGCTAAGAAGATGGAACAGCTCCCTTCTTCGTCTCCTGTAATTTTTTTTAAGCTTGGTGCTTCTTCCATTCTGTTTCTTAAATGCTTGCATTCCACATGGAAAATGGCTCCCCTAGTTCCCATTGGCAGTCAAGCTAAAGACTACCCTAGAAATGATACAGCAGTTCCTGTTAAATCTATATTGAGGCAGGACTTCAGTTGTTCCTTGGGAGGATTTGTTTTGGTAGTTGTTAATACCCAACTACAAAACAGAACCATGTGGACAGTTAACATGTGTTAAGCAACACTGTTTTTCAGACATTTGTTAGAGATGAGTAACAAAATTTCTCTGCTATCAGAACTCTGTGTGTAGACTTTTGTGGAAGAAACAAGCAGCACTGAAGAAGTTGCTGTGGGATTGCACTGAACTGACACAAGTCCTTTTTTATCTGACATAGAAGTTGCATCTGTGTAAGAAAGTTAGTGCAAAATCATGCACCTAGATAACTGGATGAAAATAAAACATAGGTGTATATTCAGGATATATGTCAACTACAGTTCTATACAGAGCTCTATTGCCATAAAGAGAGTCACTTGTTTGCACCAAAGCTTGTCAGTAGTTTGAAATGTAGTTTAAAATCTGCCTGAACAAGTACACTCTCCTTCTGCAGATGCTCGTCAGTATACAGTATCTTGTGTAAAATAAACTAAACCTCTTACCAATGTATGTTGGTATTAGTAAACAATCTCAGTATACAAACACATCATCTAAAGCTCTTCTGTACATAACTGACAAATGTGAAGATATGTAAGTTAAGGGTGCTCTAGATGTAGGCTCCTATCATACCTAGAAGCATGCTGTCAATAATAAACTAAAACCAGGGTAGTCGCCAGGCTCATCAGAGGATGTATACAGCTGTTAACTCCTTTCCTAAAGTTTCTTGGTAACTACAGATCTAATAATTTTCACTGGTAACAATTCAGTGTTCCCTGGTTTACTCTGGTACAATCAATAACATCTTGCAAATTATGACTGAATCCACAAGTTGATCTCTCTCAGCTATGGTGGCTTGAGAAGCCATAAAAAGTGGAAACATCCCACATTTCTATCCTCCTGCCAGCTATATTTTGTAATAAAGGTTAACATTTCCACCTTTGAATATATACTAGGATATCAACGGGATAAGAAAAGACTTTTTTTTATGTAGCGACACATCCAGTATTTCTTGCCCCCCTTTTTTTAATAGGACTGCACTCTGACCTGTGCTACTTTTTATCTGTTTTTCAGAGCAGCTGAACTGCAGCTGTATGAAGCATTACTTAAGGAAGTGAGAGCAAAGGTGACTTCCCCAGTGTGATTCCCTACTATATGACAGCTCTAGCCATGCAGTGACTGTGAAGCTCCCTTTCAGACTAGGCTTCAGCCACCATCAGCATTTTGCAGTTCTGATAGATTCAGCGATTTCAAAGGAGGAACAAATAGATTATCTGTGCAACCTTTTGTACAGCACCACTCATAAAATGTCACCAAGCTAGTGAGTTTAGCATGTTTTCCATTTACTGATGTCTTTTATGACACTGACTGAAGAGGGTTGGATTGACAAACTGATGTGACTCATGGTTTCATGGAGCAACTCAAGAGCAGGCAACGCCTTTTCCTCATACTGGCAATAGTAAAATAGCATATCAAGTTAATCATAAACAAAAAGCAAACAAGCAGCAGAAAGCTCCCCAGGCTGATATTTAGCCTTCCTGTGATGAATGGCAGTGCTTCTGCCAGATAGTTTTTTTTTTTTCTCAGACAGTCAATTTACTGAGACATCGTTTTTTTTTGTGTGCAGGAATTTCTGTTGACCTAAAGCCTTTCAAATGCCTACCTTTGCACTAGTGTGGCAAATGTGTGTTTCTGGTCTCAGTGTTTCCTGCATTTTGGGGGAAACTCGGTGGGTCAGGAACTGACAGTGTAGCTTCTATGTTTAATAGGAAGCCTTCCATTTGTTTTCAAACTTGATGCAAGATACTGCTGCCCTTCAGAGAACTGCATTAATCTTAGACATTATTAAATATGTAGCCTAAAATGGACTGTGCATGTTGACAGCTGCTCCTCTTACTAAATGCTTGTAACTCACCACAGGCCAAAGAGAAAGTACTCCCAGCAAACGTTTTCTGTGTTAAACTAGACTGAACTAAACTAAATGAGACTTGGACAGTATTTTCCTCCAGCTGCTGTAGTCTATGTTGTTTTCCCTCTGACATTCAGAGTAATTAAATGGGCTACAAGTCATTTCTGTTAATTTCCCACAAGCTCAAAGGAAGTAACGGGTGTTCGGTGGTTTTGGAAATGTTGCTTTCATCTCAGTGGAGTTTATGATGTCTGGCCTAAAATGAGAGAAGAAGAAAAGAGTTTACTTTATGTGCTCCTACTTATACTTGATCACTTTTAAATTTGTTTATTGTTACTTATTGATCAACATTCGTACGACACAAGAATAATAATACCACACCTGTTGCACCCTTTTTGACACCTTCTTTCCCATTGGTTCCTAATTTCTGTTAGAAGTTAACTTGAAAATGCCAGCAATATCACCTACAGGTTTAGAAAGACAAAATCTCAAAGCACACCTGAAATATTTTTGTCCATGCTGAAAGGTACTGTGGGGGGGGATGAATGAGAAATATCCAGGAGAATTATTTTCTTCAGGGAAACCTAAACTTCTTCATAATTTGTGAACTTCATGATAATGAAAAATCAGTGGTGTGTGAAAGAGGGACATTAAATTCTTAGAGACACAGGAATTTTGTGAAGGAAAAGCAAAATATATAAAATGGAACAGGCTGAAGATTGCAGAGGGTAATTCCCATGCTAATAATCACAATTACATATGAAAACAAAGAAAGTTATCAGCCATTTTCTTCTTATAACCTTCATCAAATTACTTATTTTATGGCACAGTGAATTCTTCCAGTTCCTGACAACCCCTAGAAACAGCAAAGCAAAAAAATAGAAAATATTGATTTAACAGTATTTCCTGAAGCCCATTAGCCATGACTCACTAGATACTTGTAATTCAAGGCTTATTTCAAAACAGAATGACAACCAGGAAGACAGAGTCAATGACAGTAACAAACCTCAGTATCTTGTCTCATGAACGGTGAAACAAAGATAACCATTATTCCTTGAACCACTGTAGTATAGTTTGGCATAGGATTTTCCTTCATTATTGGAAATGAGGTGTTACGGACTATCTTGTTTAGAACTTCCTGATTCATGTTCTTCTCCAGGAACTTCAAAATCTTCTGAATTTCTTTCTTTGGATTCTGCAGAGAAGATAAAGGGGGATTAAGATACAGAGACAGGAAAAACAAAGAAATCAAACATAGTGGTAAATTTGCAGCTGTCAGGGTGAGAAGATCAGGTTATCGGAATGTTTACTGATGTGGCTGGCATTGTAACAGAAAACTGTTGATTGTAGGTGGAACCTACTGGAATTCCAGATTTCAGAGCTCTAAACATACCTTCAGCCTTTTACCTCCTTTGTGTCTTCATGGAAGAGGTAGAGAATACAGTGCTTATCTTTTGCCTCCCACCATCATTTTACATGGTCATACCAGGAATCTCAGAGCACTGAAAATGAGGAACAGCAGCTGTTGTAAATCTCCAAAGTGACTTTAGGTGCCTATGGCACTCGTGTTTCCCTCATAACCAGTGTCTGGGCATCTCTCAGCTGGTTCTGTATTGCTGTGGCCATGATTGCTGTGCTTTGTGCTTGTCACAGCACTCATATTATTAATCCCTCAGGCGTATGGATGCTCAGAGCAGGATTCATGTGTAAATTTAAAAGGAAACCGATACAGATGCTTACCCCTGAATGAAAAATGCAGGCTACCTTTATGGCTGATTGGAAGAAACAGACGTTTCCAGAGTGATTTATCTGATCAGCTGGATAAGACCAATCTTAATTTGCCCTGCTTTGAGCTGGGGTTTTGAACCAGAATAGAAACCAAAGATCCCTTTCAACTTGCATTATTCCGTGACTCTAATTAGTTTAAATATTTGCTATACAATCAGAAGTGCTCCTTTCTCTCCAGCAAGTATACAGATGACTAGCTTGGGCAGAGGTAGCTGTGTTCTAGATGTCTGCACTCAGAGAGATGACTCCCAAGATGAGCTGATCAAACAGAAGACACAAGGTCTTTAGACATGAGACTCTCATCTTGTGCTGGTCCAGACAGTAGTGTTTCTAGGACTACATGACAGCAAAAAATATTAAGGACCTATGGAAGCTTTCCTGACCCAAACTGCAAACTGCCATCTGCCTGAGCAGGTTTTCTTTCTTGGATATGTTCACCTCTTTTAGGAAGGGAAGAATTGGCTTTTGGGGTTGCCAGCCTTTAGTTCTATAACAGGCTTTGTTCAGATGCCTGATTTTTACACAGGTGAATTTAGGTAAAAAGACTTCTTTATCTCAATTTCACTGAATAAATTGCCACAGAATTCCACCCTTTGGTCTGTGTACAAGCTATGAGTTTCCTGACACAACTAACATCATAGACACAGGAGGTCCCAGCTGAGGGGCTGGGTGATTGTTCTGGCTTCAGCAAGTCAGTGAATTGGTTCAGCATTCCCTTTATGATTTCAGGAAAGGTTTCCAAAGAATCAGGAAACAAACCAAGAAACCAAGAAGACTGCTTGACTGGCTTTAAGCCAGTCATTTGATCTTTTTCTGGCTTTGACATCAGGTTTTAATTCCAAAGCCTGGGAATGACAGAACTAACAAATAACACAGAATAAGCAGAAAATATATGGTTAAAGTATAATTATTTCTTCTTCTGCTTGTGTTATTGTTTTGTTGGTTTTTTGGTTGGGGTTTTTTGGTTTGTTTTTTTATGTGACCATTACTTCCAAGTTCTGTCATGGGAGGATTTGTTGTTTTCTTGTTTGTGTTAAGCTTGTGCTGATTCTGTTTGTCCTTCTCATACCTACACCTGGAGGTTCATTTGCTGGTTTGGAATGGTATTCATTCCACTTTCAGTTATGCAACCATCCTGATAATGCAGTAATCCCCAGAGCACATCAGCTGGTGTGTCTGAACAAAGAAAAGCCAAAATGCTGCTTATCAAGTGGCTCTCTTGTGTTGTAGTTGTGAATCTGAGTAGCTTATGAACAGTGCACTGTTGCCAGATAAGCTGGAGTGAGGTTGAAACCCACTGCCTGTAGCTTTAAAACTGCTTTTGAAGTATGCAATGGGTGATGCATTTGTCCTGCTGTGAAACAGGGAGGTGAGAGTTGAACTGGCTGGCCCAGTGACTGGGTTTCTGGTCTGAGATCATGGTTTACTGGGCCACTCAAAAACAAGAACAGGCACTCTCTGCAAAGAGCTTCCTCCAAGTTTCCGTTAACCTTTTCCTGAGTGCAAACTGCTGGCAAGTGTTTCCTCATGTAAAACACACTGTATTTATTGTATTGTATTGTATTGTATTTTGTTTATTAATGCATCCTGCTGCTATGTTTCATGGCTATCCATGGCTACACCATGCTGTTCTTGACATTAATTTGGCTACTTCTATGAATGAGCATAGATACTCGAATGTGACTGACTAGAACATCTGAAAGGAATTAAAGCAAAAGTAAACAGCACCACAGTGGTGTCAAAACTTGAAGAAAGCAGATGGATAACAAGTTTTCTTCTGTCAGCCTTCCAGACTCTGGGGTTGGGTCTATGTTGGTTTTTCACTGTTCTTCAAGTGAGATCTCCTTTAACATAGCTTCTTTCATTCCTATTAAATCAGGTTTAGGTTTTATAGCTCGAAAAAAATGCAAAAGGATTAAGAAACAAAATGTTTCCACTTACTGTTTGACACTTTCACTTTGAAAAAAAATCGTTAGTAGAATATTCCTTATTGAAGATAATTCTTTGTTGAGTTTTCTGGCAAAAAGTTCTATTTTCTATCTTTTTGGATGTTAATGGGAACACTTAATATCTGTGTATTAGCTCTTTTTTTTTTCTCCCTGCAATGAGTGTTTCAGGGGTCATTTGTATATAGTGAAAGAACATTTGAAAGAAGTGGGTAACTCAAAAACTCACCCAGTGAATTACATCAGATTTTTAAAATACCTGACAGAAATTTGTCTTGGACAAGAAATCTCTCAGGCTAGTGGACATGACTAACAAATAATTTAAAGGCAGGGAAGGCTGTTTTGGTCTAATTTTTATGTTGGATTTGAATATTTTTGCATTTAAAATTTAATCAAGAATCACAGTAGGACTTTCAAATCATGTTAGAAACTGTGTTTGTTATTTGCGCAGGATCAGACTTGAAGTGGATGATGGCTACAAATCCTACATCAGTGTCAAGCACTATATTATGATTTGAAATCTGGTTTTGCCTATATTTCGCTGTCTATATTTTCTAGGGTGTTATGTCTCATAAATTAAAATCTATATTGAAATCTATAGCTATACATTTGAGTGAAAGAATTTTCTTCCTTGTTATGCTTAGTGTTTGTATGACATTTCTCTAAAACTCCCATCTCCCTCTGCTGGACAAAACACAGCCTTTCTTGCAAAAGTTGTTAAATACACTTGAAAGCTGTTCAAATCCTTAGATACTAACCTGTATTCCTCATTCAGAGTGCATATACTCTGGGGAAATGAAAGAACAGTCTGGACAGGCCAAGGTTTCACTTTAAGACTTGTTGAGTTTTAAAGCTGGTTGTCTGGATTAATCTCTTGGTGGCTGAATTAAACTGACCTGACTATCAGTTGGTGAGCAACCTTATGCAAAGTAAGCTTTTGCTATTGTGGGATGCATCTAGGGTTAATCACAAGTATGTCCTGTCATAGACTCCTGACTGCCACAGTCCATATGTTGTCAAGAACAATCCTGCAGGTATCTGTAAAACAGGAACAGTACTATCAATCCCATGATGGTTAGTTAATGAATTTTTAATGAATATTTGGGTTGCAGCCAGCTACAGTTGAGATAATCATCACAGATATATTTATGTAATAGCAGAATTAATACTAAGGGAAATGTTAAGTGTAAACATGGAATCAAAAGTCCTAAAGCTTTAATTCAACAACACATTTAAGCACAATACCTGAGTGCAGTCCTTATTAGTAAAGCACTTAATATTCCATTACCATCACACTCCAGATATTGCTTTGCTTTAAGTAGCCTCTCTCCAGCAGAGTTCCTGCTAGAGGAAGTGTTGGAGCCCACAGCATGTATAACTCTGACCAGCTCTGCGTGTGTTGGGGTCACAGTCATATTTAATCTACAATCTTGTTATTGTGGGCATGCATAGTCAGGTGATAAAGTTTAATTGGAATCCTGCAGCTTTTCCCAGACACTTTTCCCAAGAAAATATTCATATGAAATGCTGCAGTGTTACCCTGTCAGTGGCACTAATGCTTTTGGTATTGTTTCTGGAAATTACTTCATAGAAATAAAAGGTCAAGTATTCACTATGCAGAACAACACTTTCCCACTTGTAAATGAGATTTGGTTTAGAGCCACAGGGGAAAAACAGAAACTTGTTATAAACAGTTACAGAGCTTGGTGTGCTTTATATACATATATATATATCTCAAATGATGGAATTCACTTCCAAACATTATGTAGCATATTAATACGTGATACACAGTTGACTGCAGACTCCACTTTGTTAGCAAGCTCAGTGTGGACAATGTTAATGCAGGCAGCATTCCTTGATACAGATGGGATAGAAGCTCTTCATATTCTCAGGCCTAAAATTACACATGGGTGTAGCAGAAGTCTACATTAGAGAACCTGGGAGCACTGCTTAGTTTAAGGTGCCTGACACAGCTGTATCCTTGTTTCTTCCCAAAGGAAGCCCCACAATTTGTGCCAGATGCTGTAGGAGATTGGTGTGCCAAGACCCCGGTTTGTGCTGTGATGAGCAACCAGCAGTGAAAACAGATGCAGCCCAAGAGCAAATGTAACCAAAAAGCTAGCTTATGGATCACAGGCAATGGGTATGTGTCCAAGCATCCACAGAGCAGGCATGCATGGCTCGATGAGCAAGTGCTAAATGAACACTTATGGTCCTTTTCCTCAGAGCGGTGCTAAGTGGAAAAGTAATTTATTTTCACCATCCTTTCGTGTCAACCTGCCCTACAGCTGTGAAATTAAAGTAGGACAGAAATGCTTTTCAAAATAAGCACTCAAAAAAAAAAAAAGAAAGTTGACCATGGGTTTCTGTTGATTCTTTTGTATCGACAGATGAATCTTGTTCTTAAAGCTGTACCAGGATTCTAATTCTTCTAAACAGAATAACTTCTTACATATTGTGTTTATATTTATCCAAATACAAGCTTCGTGCCACAGTAACAGTGGGGGTTCTTTTTAGTAACTGTCTTGAACTGATGTGAAAAGATTTCTATTCAAGACAACATCTGCTTTGTAGCACAGCTTTTTGTGAGCACCTCTACTTGCATTATGTGAGGTTATTCAACAGGCCACTTGCTAGGTCAGGGCCAAATACAATCAGACTTGCACAATTATTTTTACAATTATTTTTGGAAATGAAACATGCACTTCTTCTTTACAGCTGAAGTCTGCAGATTGAAAATTGAATTCTTGGCTGTACTGGTGGATGCTCAAGTGCTACCCTGTGCTGCTTCAGGCACTAAAACATCTTGACCTTTCATCTGGAACAATTAAATGGAGTTTTGCTTAAGTGGCACATCTGCTGTTCAAGCTGAGACTTGCTTGCATGAAGACTGCCATTCTCAGTTCAGAAGACATTTGCTTATCCAACTAAATTATAACTCCAGTTTCCATTTTAAAACATCTGTTTGGAGGTAGGAACATCTCTCTGGATATGAAGCTTCAGAAATTTTGTTGAACTTGTGATCATTAGCCAAATTCCTCTCTGAAATTCTGCAAGCCCAACAATATTACTTCCTGAGTCAAGTGCTGCTTGGTTCTAGGAAGTCCTTGTATGACTATGTCACAAATTAAAGAAAGGAAACCAGATGCTACAAACAAGCAAAATTTGAATATGTATGCTATCATTTTTCTTCAGTACAATAGGTTCATGTGTCACTATTCTTTTTAGGTGGCAGAAAGAACATTTTAGTGACATACCTGAGCAATAAAAACCTGTCCTGATAAGGCTTATAAAAAATTCTCTCTTGGCAGTGACTCTTTATGCATGGCTGTAAAAAGACCTTATTCAGATAAACACAGTGCAGTGAAGGAAAGCAAAACTATAAAAATTACTAGTTGGTCTTCTTGTGAGTATAAAAATTGAATTATTACCACCAACATTTTATCAAGAACATTCATTAACAGCATAAAATCTGATACTCTTCATAAGTAAAGAAATATATGTGTTTCACTTGCCTATGTGTTCTGATACAGGAAGCCAGCTTAAATTTACAGTGGTGGAGCCTTAATGGTATACATTTTTAAGATACTTAGTGTATTTATTTTGAGTTGTTCATGTTTTCAATGAAAAAGACATTTTAAGTAGTTGAAATGGTCTTCAGTTGAAACAGGTTGACATCTGCACCCCTTTCTAGCCCTGTAACAAAAGAAAGCTTTAACAGCTGGACTAGTACCAGGATGAGGTTGCCTGGTGTTAGCAACAGCTGGTGTCCAGATGCCTCACTGTCCTACTGAGCTTCCTTGTTGTGATGTTACTGGAGCAGATGCAGGTGGGAATAGTTAAGTGGGAAATCTGTCTGCCCTCTTCCTTTTTAAATATTCATATAGATTTTTTTCATCTTATTGATAAAACTCTACTCAGGCTTTAGTGGATTTGTTTCTCCTCTCATTTGGTAATTCTTCTGGGGACTATGCTATTCACATCAACAGAATTGCACCTGTATGTAACTAGGAGAGGAGCTGATCGAAGGTTCATAAAGCCTGTTGATGTTGCCATGTCTTTTAATTCCCATGGGCCAATGAATCAGTTAACCTATTTCCTTCAGGCCACTGGCATAAAACCAAACAGGACTGTTAACATTTGCTGAAGAATTAACACTGTTCTGAAATAAATGACCAGTGTTTCAGTGTTACATGGCAGGCCAGGGACTGTTCTACTCCTTGTGGCAGCTTTGAAGGAGAAGAAGCTCTCAAGTTTTAAGACATAACTTTTAGGCTTAAAACATCTGTTACCTTTCCATTAAGATACAGAGGCAAAAACAAACCTTGAGGTGTCAAAGGCTGTATTTATAAAGCCAGTGGGTACGTTTCTTCTTCTTGTTCTTGTGCAACTCTTCTGTAGTGGAAAAATTATTAGAAAAGCCTTTTCCGAACAGCCAGTTTGTATTGGTCAAGTCTGACAAGCCGTCTTCCCACACCACGGTATTACAGATGTGACATCTATCAGGAGCTAGTAGGATTATCACACAGTTTAATTTTGTATTAAATGAGACATGTTGGGCAGGACTTCCTCCATATTTTAGTGGCAATTGGTCTCGCTTTGCATGTGTAAAACTGCACATGCATGGTATCAGCAGGCCTAGATGCAGCTGAATTACCTTGGTGGATGTCTACGTCTAGTAACAGCCAGGGTACCTAAAGCAACTAGACTCCTAACATAGATGCTTTTCAAGTTCCTGAAGTTAGGCAAGCTAGATCCAGACTAGTATGGTAGTGTGCCTACCAATATGATTGTTTCAGAACTGTACATTTTAAGTAATCTCTGTATATAAAGAAATGTATGTAAATGTAGAAACAAAGAAAACTCCTTAGTCTAAATCTTTGTTGTCCAACCAAATGTTGTATAAAAGGTCTTAAAAAAACTCTGCATAAATAAACTCATTTCTAAAGTGCATAATCCCACTTCCTTAAAAATGTAGGATAATGTATCTGTTAATTTAATAGGAGAAGAGCTAGGTTGTGATGGTGGAGTATTCAAAACTATTGTAATGTGTAAGGCTTTAAAAAATCTTACAAGCATCTAAAAATTCTGCACTAAGCAGATACTTTTTTCCACTCTACATCATATCTCATAAAGGACAATCCTTTTGTCCACAGATTGTAAAGGAGGCACACGAGGTTTTGGTTCTCTGTGTACTTTGTGTCATACTTTCTGTTCCTGTAGCTCCAGCCTTGTTCCTTGGGAAGCTGAAGTATGCAATTGTACATGTCATCTGCAAGACAGAAGGGCAGGATCTTGCTGTCAGTTTTTCCCAACAAGAAAAGTAGAGTTTAAAGTCAAAACAGATGCAAAGCGAGAAAGCTATAGAGATAAAAAATGACCAGTCAAGTGTCTGTGCCTTGACCTAAATTGTATGAATGACAAAAGTGTGACAACATGTTTTCTGAGTTGTTTGAAATTTTTTTACCTCTTAATAGTGTTCATTATTTACTCCTCTAATTGTCATGAAAAAAAGTCTCTTGGAAAGCCACTGCTTTCCACAGTGAGGCCACTGCTGGCCTCAGCTGAAATCCTTTATGTGTGCCTTCAGCACAAAATTAAGAGAATTATAGTCACTTATTCTTTTATAATTTTGGATAGATGTCTTTCCTTGGATTGCTTACTTAGATTGTGACTGACCTAAAACTCTTTTGTTGAATTTGGTAGGAGTTGATTAATGTTATGCTGTTTGCACTTTCCAAATGGCAAAATGTTCAGCAAAATCTTAATAATCCAAATTTACGTGATTTTTCTTTTTCAGCAAGAATGATGTAAGACGTAAGGATTCCTAATGAAATTAAAGAACAGAAGATTGCAAATTAAAAGTAGATATCTTACAAAGTGATGTCCTTATAGCAAGTATGGCTGAATTTGAAGGATTGAGTAATTATGACCATTAATATAATATGTTTCATTTTACATGCTGAGAAAAATTCCTCCTTTCACAATAAATGACAGTCTTCATATAGGATGAACACACTAGATATTTGTAGGCATAAAAGATAGTTATTTTTCAGTTAATATATGCCATTCATCAGTGTTATTAAAGTATTGGCATACTTTGATACTATAAGTAAGGACAGTTTAGTAGTTTATTTTTTTTTTGCTTTAATGAAGTTGTTTGTCCTGTAGAACATCTGAGGGAGGGAGACCTGCATAAAAGAGACGTGTGAATTATTTAAGGGTAATATACCACATTAGTGATTTTTAATGTCAAAGAAACATTCTGGATGCTTTGTCTGCATTCAATAGACACTCTTTTGCATGCATGGAATATGGAAGCTGTCAAAGTGTTGAAAGTCTGACAGATTTTTTTAGCTACGTATTCTATTTTTTGACAGAACAGTTTGGTTTCTGAGTCCTGCATCCTTGCTTCACTGAGCAAAGGATGCTGTTATGTTTGACTTAGTTCATTTTGAAGTCTCCAGTGGTCATAACCCATAAACCAGAGTGACACAGGGCCATCAATCAGCATGCAATGACTCTTGTCTAAGCTTTAAAGTCTTCAGTTTATCTTCCACATGATATTCAGAGTGCAATCTGTGGAATATCAGTCATTTTTCTAATATGATAGTGGAGCTCTGAGATAGGAGTTCTTGCTCACATCTCCAAGTTCTGAGCATTTAAATGCTGGGTGACCTACCTGACAGTACTGTTTCTTCAGGCCTGGTGTTTACCATATAAGAATGCCTCTAAATGTTTTGGAATTGTACTTTAATGATATGCCATTCAACCAATGAGCCATGACCATTCTCAGGTTTTGATGGCTAAATGGCCACAATCTGGATGTGGTTTTCTTCAGGTTCAACATTAATTTTATTCTTTCTGCTGTAATACCAGCTAGTACTTACAAGGTGAGTACTGCTGTATGTGCCAGCTTTAAAATTTGGCAAATTAAAATCGCGATACAATCTACTTGGTATTTATATGTATCTATGATCACTTCTGTACAGTTAACTGCATAGGTTTTCGAAGTTAATTGAAGGAAAATAATATTTTTGATTCCCACTTGTGGGAGACTCTCAGTAATAATCCTGTTTATTTGTGATAGGCATAAAAATACATGGGATTCAATTTAGTGATTTTATTTACCTGATTTTTAAAACTTCGGTCTATGATTGAAGTCATGCTTTTGTGTAGTGCTTTGTTGGGGGGCCAAAAGCTGGAGGATAAAACTCATAATTTTTTCTCAAAATAAGCTATCATTTTTTTCCGTTTCTTGCCTAACCTGTGAGTTTTAATTATACTTTCATTGTGAGTAGCCCATGAACATGACCAATAAACACAGCTTTCTATTAAAAAGTATTCATATTTTTAAACCACAAAGTCATATCTCTACATAACTGCAAGGTACTCCTTTAACTTCTTTGTTATCACTTGAATGATTTTTTTTTTTTTGCCATGCTCATTGTGCTCTGCTAGACCTGGCTCTGCTGTAAACCTCATAACAAACTGGAAAATCCTGGGACTAATTTACACAGATTTCCAGTGACTCACTACGGGTGGCATAGCTGTTTGAAGGCAACAGATTCTGCTGGCTCCACAGAGTTTATGGTTGGTAGTGAAGCTGTGGAGGGGCTGTGTAGCACTCAGCTATTCCTGGGAGGTAGGGATGGGATAATCTGGGGCCACCACAGCATAAGGGTTATGTGAATTTAGTTGCTGAGCATAGGAGTCTAATCACCTTGGACACCCTAATCTGGCTTCTCTCCAGAAAGGCAAAAATGTCCTGTGGGCCATATCTGTCAGCCATGGCATCTTGGAAATATGCTATATTAGGGACTTGCTTGAAGGTCCCTATCTCTTTAGTGTGCAAACACAGTGGATACAACCCAATGCCTGCAGGAAGTAGCTCTGACATCTTAATGCAATTGTATGTGACAGTTGTAGGTATAAATATATATTAAAATCCCTCCATCATCTTCTAGAACTACAGGGAACTGATCCCAAGACTTTGCACCCAAAGCTGCTGTCCCAGAACAGTGTATGCAGGAACTGGTGGCTGATCTCACTTCACATTTACCAGCTGGCAGCCAACACTTAGCAAATCTAATTCAGAAAGTAAGGTAAGAAGCACTCATATAAGGAGCCTTCTCACACTTGTCAGAAGTGCGAGCACTGTGTGATATAAGTGCAGAAGTGGGTCAGAAATGAAGATATTTTTTTTCTATGTTAAAGCTCGCTCAAAATTCAAAGCAAATTATCTCCTGTATGTAAGTGACTGGTGTTGGCAGGGCTTCCATCAGCTTTTTTACAGGGACGAATACTTGGAATTAGTTGCTGTACAGCAGGACTGTGTACTCTATATACTGCTTGTTTCCTTCTCCAGCATGTAAAAGCATCCAGCACTGCGTTATGAAGATTGCCCTTGTGTCTCAACCAAACGTCAGTAAACAACTAGCAGTGGGTTGGAGCACTCTCAGGAGGGCTGTTCTAGGAGGAAGCATTCTGGCTACATCAAACTGAGGGCCTTCAGGTCTTATCTGATCCCATCTCAGTGACCTCGGCACCCACGAGCTGCCTTCTCCTGAAGCTGGTGTCTGCAAGAAGTAAACTCAGCTGTGGGCTGCTGAAAGGATGAGGACTCTGTAATATATCACAGTGGATATGTGATGCTACATGTGTAAGCAGATTTTGTTGCTATGTTTATGTTGTATTTTGATTGTAGGCAGAGGGTGTATAAGAGTGATATATTTGTAAGTAAAAGAGAACCAGAGAGCAATTCCTGGCTCTGCAAGTACAAGCCTACATTCAAGGCATGAGTTACACTCATGGGAAAAGCCAGGTCAGCAGTATCCTGGGAACCTCCTTATGTCCTGGCTGCAATCATGCATCCTGCCTCCATACCAGAGGTAGAAAAGCAAAGGTGAGCTGGGGAGTACATCAGTCTTATGCCGTTCCTTGGCTGGGCTCCCTAAGATTTGTTCAGCCTGACTTCTGCAATATCTGCTGGGGACATGGTCAGCAATCTAAAAATGATCAGCAGCACAGTCCTCTGCCTTGTGAGTGGAGTAGCTGAGAGCTAGTAGGGAGATAACCAGGCACTGCATTCTGTAAAAAGGTTTAGAACATCAGTGACAGATCCACTCATCTTTAAAGACATAATAATACACTTGATTCCCATGTGTGGGAGACTCCCAGTAATAATCCTATCCATTTGTGACAGGCATAAAAATACATGGGATTAAATTTAGCAGGGTGAGTGTAACTGTACAGTAGTGTGATTTTCCTTATGTTAAAAGGTCAGTTGCAGCTGTGTTGCACATTGCAAGAAGTAATCCCAGAAACAAAGTAAAGCCTCGTCCCTTGATGTATCCATTAATGCTGAGAGGTACTGTCAGATGCACTTATTGGGCTCAACGTATGTTGGGCATATATGTGTATGTGTATAGGCATATACATGACTATGTACATGTATATGTGTATGTTGTATAAGACTGAAACATGCCTCAGGACTCCCCATCATGCTTACTTCCCAGAAAAAGGTATTCCTGTTAGTTCTGTGATTTAATTAAGAATGAGATAAAGAGTAATATCAACTACTTTACCTATAAAATACAAACCAAAATGAAATTAATCATAGTCCCCCTTTTTCCTCTAAATTCAACTAATTTCTTGCTATTTTCCCACATGGACTCAGTTTTCCCTTCCTAGGAAAAAGACACTGTGCTTCAGCAACTAAATGATTCGAACCTTCCAAGGGTGAAACGAGATTTTATTTTTTTTTTTCCAATAAGAAAGACTGGCTGGTCTCCAAAGCTTGTCTGTCTCTATCTGCATTCCTGACAGTTTGCTTGTGCTTGCACTCCTGCTCTGCTCTTAGATCAGTACAGATACCTTTGTAACCATGCAACTGCTTTTCATGCCTTATTATTTCTTTATTAAACTTAGCCTTTTGTGTTTACACCCTCACTGCTTTCCTTCTTAACAAGATCTTAAATCACTGACATAGTATGCTGGAAAAACTGATGTAGGAACCTGCCGCATCTGGTACAGATGGTAAATGCTGTTGGGTGACTCTTGTTATGTGGTTGGAAATAGATGTTTGTGGGTCTGCTTGCAGCCAAGGCAGATATTAAATCCTTCTTATCTTTCTCATTTCATACAGCTTCCCATAACAGCTCTAGCCACTCATCACATCCTAACTCAAACAACTTAGTTTTAGAAAGTCTTTTTCATTCCAAAGCAATAGGTTCCTTTTGAAGCAAGAAGCTTCTCCTGGGAGCATGCTCTGAGGCTCTCCTTTGGACTAGATGTTTGAGGGATCACCAGCATTTCAGGAAATCCTATCCTATTGGGGCTTAGTCAAATGTGCTGGCAAAAATTGGATACCAGGGATTTAAGCAATTTCCACTGCTCTGAAGGAGCTGACTGACTCTTCTGAGATTCCCTGGCTGCATACAGAAGCAATCATACTGCACATGGGTGCCCAAAACCTTTCTGTAGATGTGGCAGTGAACTCTGAGACAAAATGATCACAATTGGCCACTAATGATGTGTATCACATTGCCTGGAGAACAGGATGGAAGACCTAGGGATAGATTTGTGGTGGTGCTGAGCACACACAACTGATGCAGGAGCTGATTGAAAATGTAGTTTGGATATACATAAGACTATAAAAGGCAGTTCTGAAAAACAAGGATATAGAACTGTACCTCTTTGATGGAGTATCTATGAATTTAGATAATCCTCTTGGAACATATTTTTATACTTTTGATATCCCTAATAAAAGATAGCACTGAAATCCACAATTTAATTGCCGGTTGTTGTAAAAATATATTTGTTAAAAAACAAAACAAAACAAAAAACCAACACAAACCCCAAATCCCTCAGCAAGATAATTTCACTACAGTCCTTTATTTTTCTCATGAAATTTATTCTCTCTTCAGCCTCTTTGTACAGTCCATGAAGTGAAAAGGCAAACAGCTTTTATATCTGAGACAGACTCCATAGGTAACTCAGGTTGGTCACCCAAAATCAATAAGCACAGCTTAAATTCTAGCTTTTGACTCTCTCTGTGTCCAATTTTCTCAACCATAAAACTAGAACTGGTATAGCGGTTGTAAAATCAGCATTATTATTGCTCTTGATGCTCTTAGACACACAAGCAGAGAGATTTTTAGTATATTAAAAAGTCTAGGAAGTGTTTGAGGTTATAACATCATTTCTGCAAAGTCTATAAATGATTAAAAAAGATAATGTAAGAATTTTTGAGCTGCTGAATATTAACTTGCTAATGACTTTAAGTGGTCCATTTTCTATTAGTTCAAATTCAGTGATTTTACAATATATATTTTCTTCACATTAGAACTGAATTTTTTCTTCACATAGCCTGCTCATTGCTTTATTTTTTTCCATGCATGATTCTGAATTTAGAATATATTTGCATGATTCCTTGGTGGATAAGGGACAGTTACTTTTATAAATAAGATATTTTTCCTTTTTACCCTAATTTCACATCTCACTCTACAGGACTTTGAGGAAATGCAATTATTTCCACCATTATCTGAGAAGCCACTTAGATGCTCAAAGGTGAGCATTTGCTTAAGTGCTTTACTGATTGAGCTTTTATGGCACTGGAGAGTATCAATCAAAACAACCCAAAACAATCCCTTTGTCTCCCTCATGATTAAGAAGAAAAATAAAGTGAGGGGCATAGGGAGCAGTTTGACCTTTAGAAAACATTTTGTCGGGTATTTTAATTAAATCCAAAAGGTACTTCTAAAATCTTTAGCGTTCATCAGTGATTGCCTCGTCTATCAAAACTCCGACGTTAAATTACGATCAGGAGCAAAACACCAGGCAGTAGACCTTTGGGAAAGGCTCCCTTCCGCCCCTGGCCCCGGCAGATGGCACTGTTCTGAATCATTAGAGCCAGCAGTGCCCGAGTGATGCTCCGGCCCCGGCCGGCGGTATGGACAGTACCGGCACCGTACCCGTCTTCATCCTCCCTCACACCTGCGGGAGAGAGAGTTTAGATTCTACCCAAGTTAGAAATGTGTTAGTCTCAACATTTTCATTATGTTTTGTTAAAGTCATCAAGAGTCTGTTGCTAGGGAGGAAAAATAATCAGTACTCCAGGGCTGGAGCTGTGATTTTCTTTCTGCTGCTTGTTCCTGTTGCTTCACTTCATATTAACTTGCCCCCCCTCTTCACTTCATAACAACTCTTCACTCCCCATTCTGGTTTTCAGCAAATTCAGCGTTCATTTTATAAAGTCACAAGTTATAAGAATCTACTGCAGGTGTCAGCAAGAAGAGATATCCTTTCCTGATGCCTTGTGAGGTGCTTTGGAGAGGCTGTGTCTCTGCTGAGGGGTGAGTTCACCCTGTATGTGTATGTGTATGCATATGCATCTGCTGATTTGCTTCCATGGAGGGAAGCACAGACCTAATTGCTTGATTTACAAAGGAACTTGGGGGCTGGAAAAATGAACTTTCAGGTACTCTATTGCCTTGTGAAATTCTCAGTCCTAAGTTAGAAGCTCAAGCTTCCCTGAATGGGAGGAGTTTGGTGTCAAACTGGACTTAGTGTTCACATTTGGGGCAGACAAAGCTCCTCTTTGGTTTTCATTTGCTGTTTTTATTCATGACTTCTCTCCTGAAGTTTGGTGCTTAAATCACACCTGTCTTCTGGTGAAAAGACAAGGATATTTTTTTTTTAACTGGTAGCACTTTTTTGCTGTAGGTATTGATTTGGCCTTACTTTGATTCCTGGGAGGGGATATGTGAGCGCCCTCCTTACCTCTGAGCTGAAGGGAAAGTAAACATGAGCATGAGGAGCAGCTTTGATGTGAAGTACTGAAGAGAGTATATGGCTTCATTCCTAGGATTCTGGGATTTGGGGAACCTGTCTTTTAGTTTATGCTTGTTATCAAGCAGATGGGAACTAAAATAGATCCTTTCCCTCTTGTTCCACTGTGTATAGTAAACCACAGATTTTGTGGATTCTTATGGTTGGAAGAACCTGCAACTTTTCTGCAAGTTGCCACAATCATCTGGGATGAGTCCTTCCCTTTGGATCCAGTCCTCAGCTGAGAAACAGCAGCAGAGTAAACTTCAGCCCTACCTTTCTTTGAGCTCCTGTTGTGCAGTTCAGGCAGCTTCCTGCTTAGCATGCAGGTTTTTGTAGTTTATAGAATCACAGAATAACAGAATGATTTGGTTGGAAGGGACCTTAAAGCTCATTTAGTTCCAACCCTCCCTGCCATGATCAAGGACACCTTCCACTAGACCAGGTTGTTCCAGGCCTCATCTAGCCTGGCCTTGAACAGTGACAGGGATGGGGCAGCCACAACTACTCTGGGCAGCTTGTGCCAGGGCCTCACTACACTCACAGTAAAGAATTTCTTCCCAATGTCTAATCTAAATCTACCCTCTTCCAGTTTCAAGTCATTCCCTCTTGTCCTGTCCCTACAGGTCCTTGTAAAAAGTCCCTCTCCAGGTTTCTTGTAGCCCCTTTACGCACTTGATGCTCCAGGTCTCCTGGAGCCTTCTCTTCTCCAGGCTGAACAAACTCTCTGAGCCTGTCCCTTCTCCCTCTCCTCTTTCTCTCCCTTTCATTCTCCTCTCCTTTCTTTTCAGTTTTGTTTCTCTTCTTAGGCAGAAGGCCAGGAGACATCATCTGTCTTCAGAAATCCCAGTTTCCCCATTTTTTTCCCTTTTTGTCCTCTTCTATCAGAAAGCCCCAGGTGCAACTTGCCAGCAGTCTGCTGTGGAAGTGGGCAGGCTCTGGAAGGAAACAGCATTTCTTCACCTGGTCAGTTCAGGTGCTTAAGGAAACAAAAATGTAGCGAAATTTTTCCTCTCTTACAGAAACCCGAAGGAAAAATACACTTAGAAGTACTCATCCCCTGACTGTGAGGTCCTGTTATGGTTTCACCCATAACAAGAGAAACTTGGTAACCATGTCTGTTATTTCTCCGATACAATCCCACTTAGGTACCTGTGAATTGCGCTCCATCTTGATGGTGCTGGCCAGATACGGACCTGGGGGAGGATTGACTTCACCACCTGTTCTCAGAGCAACTACATGGCCTAAATTGGTAAAACATGGGCTTTAGCAGAGGAAAATGTTAACTTAGGCACTTTTTTTTCTTAGAGCTTTCAAAAGGTTCAAGGAAAATGGCCTTTACTGAGCAGTCTTAGCTCTTGCAATGGTTCTATTTTTACAGATTCCAGTGGGAATTTGAGTTGGTGTTTGCCGAATGCATACAGTGGCTGCCTCACTGTGCTGTGTTGTGCTTTAAAAGACCCAAACTAAGGCCAGTCAGAGACCAGAAAACACTGGGTTCCCCACCACCTTTTCCCCAGGCAAACAACTCCCTAAACACAAAATTTCAAACAAGTGAACCTGAATATTGTTCATTGCTGTTTCCTGCTGTGATAAGTAGTTTAAGGTCATCTTTTCTGTATTTATAACGTATGGCTTAAAATACAAACACCCTTTGTTTGTGCTTTGTTAGTGTCTGCATCACTGGGTGCTTTCACAGATGCATGCTGCAATAAAAGATGTCTTAGAAATTCAATGAAAAAGGCAGTCAGTGCCACTGGGGAATAGAGTACTCTGCCAACTACAACACAGCCTCCCTTGACCAGGTCCACAATGTAATGCTCTTTTAAAAATGCATTTAATTCAGGGCTGAAATTTATGCATCATAAAGGGATAAGACAAAAAGCATCTTCCTGTCCTTTTCAGCTTTTGATAAAAATTTTGCTTAGCAATGTAATTAAATATTTAGTTGTCCAAATTTACAAGGTCTGCTGTAATTTTGCCTGAAAGTGAAAAGAGAGAGACCTTTCTAGACGTCCTGGTTTTACTTTTTTTTTTTTCATACAGGAATGTCATGACATTTTAAAACCTATGGGCACTTTCTTCCACTCCTTAATTGAACAGCATGATGCATTTTGAACTGCTCCTTCACTGTGGCTCCCGAGTCTGAAACATAGAATCATAGAATAGTTAGGGTTGGGAAGGACCTTAAGATCATCTAGTTCCAAACCCCCTGCCATGGGCAGGGACACCTCCAGTGCAGATGTCTTTCTTTTGTCACTCCTCATTCCTTTAAAAATGTGATCTCCCAGACAAACAGGTGAAGCTGGACAAGGTTTTTCTTCAAAGGAGGTTTTAATTCTTGCTTCTGTGATTGCCAGTTGCAACACACAATAAATGTGATTGCCTCTGGGTTTGAGAGTAAGCCTCAAGTATCCATTCTGGAATGAGCACTTTCAGAGCTACTAGGCTGCAATTATAGCTGTGTTAGCAGGTGTGAATTATTTAGTTAAGGTCAGAAACCAGTCTCCTTTAGCATAAGCAGGTTTCAGATGCAGTTTGATCATTTAAATGTGTTAATTGCTTGAGAGATTAGGTTATCTCATTATGGGTTGGATTAAATTTTGTTGAAATGAGTAGATGCTTCACTTAAGATAGCTTTATGAAGTACTGAAGCATACATTTCTGCCCCAGGCAGAAGCAGTGCAAGGCAGCCTGGAAATGTAAGTGATATGTGTGAATGATCTGAATCTAATGTGACAAGACAGGTTATGTGTATGAGAAAATAACACTAAATGATAAAGGAGAAAAATCATAATACGTATTGCATAGCATCAATGTGTGGCCATAACAAGAGTGTACAGTGCTGAAGTACCATTTTGAAAGAGTGGGAGTACCCACTTCGGTGCTCCATCCACGTGACTTTCAGGAAAATAAGATGTTGTACATCACTCTAGACATAAAAAAATGACAAAATTACCCCAGAGTTCCCTGGCTCAGTCACTGAGTTTTGCATGAAGTAGAACATCACATCTGCTCAACAAATACTTCTGGCCTTGGTGCTTTTTGTCCAGGGCTTGAGTGCCTTTTCATAGCCTGTATACTTTTTGTAGCTCAATTTTTCATGCACCTAATGTCTGTGTTTGTGTTGGTAACCAGCATGCATCCAAGCTGTCCTGGTGCCACAAGAAGCACAAAATAAGCCAGTGTATTTGGGACCAGCTCTAAGGGTGTGAGTGAGTTCAAGGGTTCACAGCACCAGACATGAGATGAACAGGCTGAAGCTTTGTGGCTGACTGAACTTATTTTCTGCAGCTCTCCCCTGCTTTAGAAAAACAGACCTTTATCCTTGGTCATGTCCCTTTCACCTGAGTGCTCGGTAGATATCTACCATATGGGTTTGCTAAGAGAAGCCTACTGAAAGGGGAATGAGGGGAGTAAAATAACAAGGATTTACGAACAATGAATAGGAAAATGTTGGAATTTGAACCTAAAACCTCAGTAGAAGTTGCCCTGGCAACAGCAACCTGAAGTGCATGGATGGATAGAGAAAGGGAGATCCCATCCTGGGGCTGAATCCATGAGCTGCCGAAGCTTAGGGAGGTGCCTAATCAGGCCTGATCAGCATTGGAGAAGCTGCTTGGTGATGGCCTGCTCCACTGAAGCTGCTGCTGAGCAGCCGGACTGTCACACATTATTCACTGCAGAGCTGTTTGGTGTGTAATTTTCAATAGCCCAAGAGGGACTCTGATAAGTACAAGGGAAGTCTTTCCCCTGGCTTTTTGTCTCTGCAAGGTAAAGCCCTTGAATCATATATTGCTGGCATGCAGTTCTCAGAAGAAGGAAGAAGCTGAATTAGTTACTATTTTCCTTGTTCTTGCAGCCACCAAAGCAGAGACATTGTGTGCCATCTGCTTTGGGCCTGGAAATGGGAAAGTTAAAATAAGTGAGCTGGACAGGATGCAAGTAGCAGTATTTTTATGAGGAAGAGTATTTAGAGTGCAGTCTAGTTAGTTAGCTCCATGTTACTCATGTAAGGGAGGAAAGATGAAACTAGAAACCTAGATGAATTTTTTCTCTCTGTTTGGGCTTTCTCCTGAATAAAAAATTATGCCAATGATGGCTAACAACTTCACTAGCTTCTCCTTAGTGGAATCACCTGCCAAATCCCAGCTCTTGGTTTGTTACTCAAGAGGCCAGAAGATGTAACAGCATAAAAGGAAAGGAAAAAAGGTCAAATGCAAAAGCTGAAACATGAATGAAATGTTACTGCAGTGAGCTAACTTTGCGTCTCTATTCTGTACTCTCTAACATATCCATATTCATGGCAACTTGGGGCAGCACTACAGCATGGGGCCTGTCTGACTATAGTGCTCCAAAACAAGGCTCACAGGGCCTCCATAAATTCTATCATGTCCAGCACTGCGTATTCCTGTGCTGGATCATCCACCAACAGCTGCTGGCTATATGGCTGTTGTTTCCTTCAGCAATTTACCAGGTACTTGGCTGAGGTACTCTAAAAAGTGCTGGCAAGGGAGTCTGGTTTTTCTCAAGAGACCACAGCACTTCACAACTTGGTTAGCAGAGCCTGCTGAGGCAGACTATTCATGGTGCCAATAGAAGAGCAGCTCTAGAAAATGAACAAAAAACCTAAACATTAAACTCCGGAGAGATACATACTCCCAGGTTCTTGGATACAGTGCAGGGATTGTTGCAAATGATGTTGGAACTGAAGGACCTAAGAAAATTTGTGGTTTGAAATTCAGCCCTAGTCAGCACTAATGACCAGAAATTTGTTATTAGCTGGTCGCTGTTCCAGTTTATTCCTTATGAAAGACATATTCATGAGTGTGAGATGAAAGAGGAAATACACTTTCTCATGGCCATTTCTAATAGAGCAGTAAACATGGTTGAATGCCAGAATAATGAGTACAAATTTGATTTTTCCTACTGGAGCTTTCTGGTGCAGAACTGAATCTGCCTGGTGGTTAAATTATTGATGAAGTTTGCTGTGGTGTGGTAAACATAACTTCCTCACAGGTTCTCATCCTGACTGCTGGCCAAATTTTATTCTTATTGTCCATCCATCTGTGGCTGCTATTAACTTAGATAAGAGGCACAGCCATGGCTTTGCGGGTAGTAATTAGGCACAATTTATTTTTGTCCTAGATACATCCTTAGTGGTGAATATAAAAATTTGCATGGAACGATTTTTCATCCTTAAATATCAATAATTTCCATAGTTTTTAATCAGTAGATTGGAGCTTACACATAGTAGGTGCACACAGAAACAACAAAGGATCAAAGTCTTCCTGTCTTCCTTGTCTTCTTACCCTTTGATGCTGTTATTTGTTGTGCAGATACATCATAAGCACATCTTGTGTCTGTCTTCCTTAGTCTTTGCCTATACAACTGAGTAAGTACGTCAGACGTAATTGCAAAGGTATGGATTTATTGCACACACAGGACAGCAGTAATCTAAATACAATTATGCCATTAGTGAGCCTTGAAACACAAGCAGGATGGATGGCTTAAGACATTTTCCTTAGGTGTTTAGCTGCATCCTTAGATCAGAGATCCATCCTTCGCCTTTCTGTTTGGTAGAGACAAGCTGTTTTTTCTCACTGTTGCATGTTTTTAGTACTTTATTGCAAAATTGTACAAGACTCATATTTGTTGTTTGTACAGTACATATAGAAAAATAACTTGTACTAATGATGCCAAAAAGGAGCCATTTTTTTGCAGCCAAAAGGGAGTTTTCTGCAATGAAGCCTTTGTCACAGAAGCCATTGGTCATGTACATTTGAAAAGGAAACCTGAGTGTGTGCAGCCATATGGGAGTATAAGGTATAAGATGAGATGAAAGTGGGTGTGGGCGTCACTAACCATAAAAATCACAGCATGTTTTCCATAAAAGCTTCATCTTCTGTGGCAGAAAGCATTTGACATTATCATTCTGTTTCTGAATACCAGTTTGCAGAAGCTTTCGGATACGATGTCTGCATTGACTTCCATGAAGATGCTCTTGCCTTTCTCCAGGCCAAAGTCTGCCCCAGAGCTACAGTTTATAGAGCAAATGACTGACATAAAGGCTCTTTTTGCCATTTTAAATGGCAAAGAAGATATTTTTTTAAAGTCAGGCTTGTGGTTAATGAATAAAACATGGCTCAATGTGATGCCATTCAGCAAGGGAAGCTGTGGAATAATTTAAATTTTCTCACACATGGGATTTGTACACTGGTAAAGGACTTGTGGCTGCATCCCTGTAAGTGTTGAAATGTATTATGAAATTGTGAGAATAACAGGGCACATAGAAGTAGCTGTCATTAAAATTGGGAATGAATTGATCCTGTTAGAGGAGCACAAGCACACTTATTAGGTGTACTTGCTGCCTGTGGGAAATATTTCTTTCTCTTTTCCCCTCCCCAAGCTCATCAGAGGACAAAAGCAGAAAAAATAGAGTTCAATGGGCTTATTCTTTCTTTTTGCAGTGTTTGTGAAAGCTAACAGCAGTAAAAACCTATTGTAGGTTAAAATGCTAGTTCTTTGGAAAGCTTTCAAAGAGAGGTACATTGGTAACATCAGAAAAAAAAAATAGAAGGCTGCATGTCATTTATAGACTGGTTGGGTTTCAGTGGGCTCCCAGTGTGTTTCTGGAACATGTTTAATATGCCGCATGCCCTGAACTGATAGGAAGAGAGTCTTTATTAGAATAGCTGTTTCAGCAGGAAATGCCATAGATATTCCCCAGGGCCACTGTCCTGGGTTTTCACTTTTTCACTTTTCACATTTTTCACATTTTTCACTTTTGTTTTTAATTTTACAGAAGTTGTGGATATTATTTCATTGTCCTGGAAGACAATCTTTGTTGTGCCACTATTTTAGTAAGCTCTTAACTCAGCCACAGCTGCTAAAGGTATCCTGCAAAGCACTTTTCCAAACTCAAGTGAACTGTAGCACCGCATTGAGTGCACTGAGCAGTGATGGCAGCACATGCTTAAACCTAGAGATGGCCTCGGGTGGTTAGCTCTGCATGCTCATTCAGGCATAGGAAAATAATTGATGTTAAATAATGTTGTCTTTTTTTTGTTTCTTTTTTTATGAGTACCTCTGCTTAAAACTTGCTTATTCTGCCTTTTAAATATAGCCTTTGGGTGACTAGCAGCTCAGTGGGGACGCTCAGTATGCTTGTTGTTTAGTTGAGGCAGTTTAGTTTGTGATCTTTTCTGGACACTAGCATACAATATGGCAAAGTACTAATAAATTTATCCAGACTCCATCTGTGCAACAAAAGGTCACCTATGCAAATTTCCTCACAACTTTTCAGAAGTATGGTAATAAAATGACAAGTGTATTGGTACCCAAGATCAAATAATCAATAAGCAATAAAGAAATGGCAAAATTCAATATTGTCATTTTTAAAGAGCTGTGTGTTTTTAGTTGTGAGGAGGAAAAAGATGCAGCCAGTGTTTATTGCTTTGAGTGCACTGAGTGAAGCCGAGGACAGTGTGACTGCTTTTAACTACTATAATTTATTCCAGTTAAAGCGATTGCAAGATGGGACCTAAGGGATCATTTTCTGTAAGTGAAAGAAGATCCTTCCTAGATAAGGTCAAGCTGTGTCTGGTCATTCCAAAGCAGTAACATATATAGTGACTCCAAAAACTCCTGACAATTGCCTTTGGCTCTACAAGAGCTTTTTTCGCCTATTTGATCTCTGAATCCTTGTTCTCAGAATACTTTTAATGTCAAAAGTTAATAGTTACTGTCTAATTTAAATGGTCAGAAGCATTAAGCAGATTTATGTCATCTTTAAGTTTCAACCCAGAGTCATTTGCCACAGATTTAGTATTACTTTCCCCTAAATATTGTCAAAGGTGGTACAGAACAAGTGTAGTTGAACCTAGCACAAGCTCTGTTTTCATAAGTATTTGTTAAAGGTAAAATTGTAGCTCTACTGACTGTGAGCAAAATACTTGTTATTTCTTTAACAGAAAAATAATGACGGAAGCGATAGGTTACTTGTGCAAGGGAGCCAACTGTTAAATATTTTTTAGGTTTTTTTGTATTCAAAACTCAGAGATGTGCAGACCTCTTTTGTTGCCAACAACTAATGATGGCTGTCACAGACTGAGAAAGGTAGTATCAGTCCCACCTGTCACCTGAAAGGGACTTGAAAGGCAAGCTACTTCACGACCACTGCCACACACTGTCCTGAAACACAGGAGTGTTCATCTGTAGGATCTTGCAAGCTATTTACTTCATTCCCTGCTAGATGAACACTCATGAGACCTCAAAGTTTGAGACTTTAAAGGTCCTTCCTTCCCTGCAGCTCACAAATATACATATATATGTATTTGCAAAGCACGCACACACACATAGATACTGACACATTTACACATTAGACTTTTTCCTTTAGTATCATTAAAACTAGATTTTAGCTAATATTTCTTAATCCCAGCTAGGAAGATGTGGATCTATAAACAGGAATATAGTTATCATGGCAAAGAGCAAGTGGAGTTGTTGACTGCAGAACTTGCTGAGATGATAGAAAAAAAATAATAGAGGAAAAAATATTTTCAGTTTGATGTCTTTATTGAAGTCACACCTCTTTTACTCTACCCAAGAAGTTACCTATGAGCAGTTAGTGAAAGATACGCTAATTTTACTGATTGTGATTTGCAATACTTCAATAAAAGAGTGAACAAAATGGGAGGTAACTGGAGAAAGCAAACTAAAGAGATTTACAGTGACGTATCTTGTCATGTCTTCCCAGTAGATTGGTAAAATCATTTGTTCTCTCATAGCTGTAGCCCATGATAACTTTGTTGCATATGATGTTACAATTTAGTAAAGATGTATTCCTGGCTTTCCCAGGTAGTTCTCATTCTCACCCTTTCTTGTCTGTAAATAAGCTTGTAACATTCTCCAAGTAATCCCATTTTCTTTTTCCCTTGGTTCAGATAACACACTGTCTGCAAGCGAAGTCCCCAGTTCTTATTCTGTCCCATCCTCAGTCCCCTCCAATTCACTTGCGGTCTCTCATTGCACTGCTGAAACAGCTCCTGACAAAATCTCTCAAGAATAGCTCTTCATAGCCAAAGCCCAGAACTGCAGCTTCTTTAATGGACTCCCAAGTATCCCTCACACACTGCATGAGCTCAGTGCTGGGAGGGAACTTGAATAGTTTACCGTTACTGTCAGCTTTTTCTCCTCTTAGAAAGTCTGCATGAAGCCTCATCTGAGATAATTGTAGGTTGTCAACTTCAGCTGTAGGTCTCTATGGGTCTATTCATTCATTGCTGGTTTGGTGTGTGGAAATTTAAGGGACAGCAGCTTTATGGGAAGCTGAGCAAGATTTTGTTACTTCATGAGAAATGCGCGGACTTAATCCTAACCGTTGATCTTCATCAAGCTGTGGGTTTATTTATTTTTATTTCACAGAAAGAAAGTAATACATGTTATATGAGAGTTTGGCCAGAGACAGTGTCTGGACCTTGGTTTTGTTTAGAAAGCTGGGGAAGAAAAATAAAACAGGTGAGAAAATTGGGATGTCTAAGTGTTCAGAGAATTGGAGATTCAGGAGAAGTGATTTACTTCTGCATTGACTGACTATATGTCAGAGGGCTCTCAGAGACAGCCAGTGAACTGCCTACCACTGTGTTTTATATTTAAGGGGTTTCATTTTGGCATTCAGCAATGAGAACATGGCTGGGCAAAGAAAAAGAGAGCTGACTGTGACTAAGAAAGAAAATCAGACTCAAGATTGAAAAATGCTAAACCAGTCAGAATATGACTGTAAAAGACTAGCCCTCCTGAGAGACAACTAATTCATGGCTGTAGCCTCCTGCAAGATGCTATTCTTTGCACAGAGTTTAATTTGCAAATCATCTTTCTTCTTCTGCTGATATCCTGCAGTTTAGCCCCCAGCCCCATCAATAAAAGATGTGGCAATGAGTCACACATTCATTGCAGTCATCACATCCGCAATAAAAATTCTCAGTCCTTTGACAATTTACAAGACACAAATCATATCAGCATGCAGTTAAGGATGAGGCTACATAGGAGTAATTTAGAGGAAAAGAAAAAAAGACATTAGATTGTGTAATTCTGTAAACCAAGTATTAGACACTGATAAAAGTCAGATTTCAATTTATAATCCAATCAATTAATAATTCAATCCGGGCATGCTAAAACTGGGAATGTTGGCTTGGCTGTGCCACAAGCTGCAAATGAAGAGTGTAAATGGAGGAGTTAATAACACGGTGTTCAGGTACACTCTGTTTAGGCTTGAAATGAAACAGCTGGGCCTTCAAAGGTTTCCAATAGGCAGTTTACTGTTCACATCTGAAGCAAACTAGTCATGACTGTTAATAAGCCTTTTCTGAGTCCTACTGGTTACCTTTGACATGCAAAGATTAAACTTTTATTTGTAAAGTGGCAGGCAAATGGAGCTCTGAAAGCACTTTCCTCATGGACATCTTAAAGATGATTTATGCCAGTTTTGCCTGTGTGTCATGCAGTAGACAGACTTCTTTGCTATTTATTTTATTTATGCTGTTTTGTTTCTGAGAGGAGAATGACAAAATACAGTCATTAGAATTTCTTATGCAAGCTCCCTGCAGACCTCAAAGTTTTCTGAGAGGAATCAGTACACAAAATGAGATAATTACTTTTGTTTTGCATATTAAAAAGCTTTCTTTTTTCTCTGCCTATAGAAATGCTGTTAGACTGGTCAAACCTTTAAAATGCTAGTAGTTTAAAAGAATAAAAAGATGTGTTTATGAGGAGTAGCTTGCATACACATTGTGGATACCTGTTAATGTATCTTCTAGAAAAGAAGTGATGTATACGTAGAAAAGCATGTCATTATTGTTAGGTTTCCTGAATTGAGATTGTTTCTTCTTCTGCCCAAAGTTAGCATTCCTGTGAATGACAAAATACTGTCAGAGATGTGCCAGACCACATGCACAGATGTCACTACCTGTGGACACAGAAGCAGCTTTGCTTTTCATTTCTTGTGTCTCACATGCACGCAGGAGGAACAGCAGAAGTGTATGTCCAGTGCAGAGGTACCACAGGTAGGTCCTAATAGTCTTAATCAGCTCCAGACTAAACCACCTACATTAAGGTACAGGCATGTGTTCTTTCACACATGAACCAAGGGCACTCATGCTTGGAAACATCTATCTTCGTTTTCTTCAGGACCACATTTGGCTTTCTTCCTTGTGTTAGACAGTTCCCTCCTCTACAAAAACAACCCCCTGAGAGTAACTCTTCTTGTAGGATGAGGTTCCCCTCCAGGTTCAGAAAAGTTTCTGCATGGCTTTTTGGGAAATACTGTTTGTGTGAGGGATTTAGACTATTTTGGAAGAGCAGTAGTTGTTGCAGAAAGGTAAATATTTACAAACCATTTCCACATATTCATGTTCTACCCACCTTCACTCATGAATTAGGAGCCACTGTGAACCCAGGCAGCCTGTGCCACTTGTTTGCAGCCAAGGCAGGGACTCTTCTGGTTTTGAGTTTATACATGGCTTGAAACAAGTTTGATAAGCAGGTTCAGGGTGACCTTTTCAAGTAGAGCCCTCATCCCTGTTCTAGGGGAACATATGCTGAACTGAATGGCATGTAATTAATATGTTTATTGGTTTGCTGAAAACCTATGATTTGATTCAAGTTAACCTTAGTTTGAAAGGCATTAGATTCCAACTTCATAAAATGCAGTTGTGACGTTTCACATACCCTATTTGAATACTGGGTGATAATAATCTGGCATGAAATAACCTGAGATTATTAAACATTCTTTTTCCTTCATGAGATTGCAGCCATTTTATTTCTGTTGTTTTCTATGAAATTCTCATTAAAAATAAGAGAAAGCCTAACCTACTGGGTAGTACTTGTGCTTTCTGGTTTTACTTTCTGCTGAACCAGGCTGTGGTTTATATTGTATGGAAATTAGCTCATCATGACAAAGCTTTATATTTATTTCTAGACATGTAACAGTAAGGAGTTGATCCACTTCTGAAAGGAGTCAGGCAGCAAATTGCAAAGCCAGGTTGGATGAAGCCTTGGATGACATGGTTTAGTGTGAGGTGTCCCTGCCCATGGCTGGGGGTATGGAACTGGGTGATTTTAAGATAATTTCCAACGGTAACTATTCTATGATTCTATAATGCCTTATTTTTGTATTATTTCTTTCCTGGGAAACCTTATAAAAGAAACACAGATTTTGCTACAGACTTCAGTGGAGCCAGGTCTTTACTCTTTATTTACAGTCCCATACAAGACTACAGCTTTCATGGCTACTGTGAAAAACAATGCTTTAACATGAATAACTGTGAATCAGTTGTGAGAACTCATAGTACAGTGGTAGGAGAACATGCTTCCTCTTGTGTAGAACAATCTTATTTTGCCTCAGACACCTATGCATTTCTGAAGTGAATCCTATTCAGCCATTGTAAGAATGCAAAATTGTCAGCTATGTCAGCTATGAATATTTTCATAGTGGTGAGTGATGACTGGTGTTCCTCAGGGGTCAGTAACGGGATCAGTGCTGTTTAACATCTTTGTCAGCAACAAGGACAGTGGGATTGAGTGCACCCTCAACAAGTTTAAACTGAAAGAGGATAGATTTAGATTAGATATTAGGAAGAAATTCTTACTGTGAGGGTGGTGAGGCACTGGCACAGGTTGCCCAGAGAAGCTGTGGCTGCCTCATCCCTGGCAGTGTTCAAGGCCAGGCTGTATGGGACTTGGAGCAACCTGGTCTAGAGGAAGGTGTCCCTGCCCATGGCAGAGGCGGTAGAACTAAAGTATTTTCAAGGTTCCCTCCAACCCAAATCATTCTGTGGTTTTCTACTGTTTACCTGTTACAGCTCTTCCCAATTTCCTGCACAGAGCGCAGCTAGAGGTTCAACAAGTGCCTGAGCAGCCTGTAAGGAATTATGCATTGATCCCAAACTAAACATATGGGTTTGCTATTTAGTTTCTTCAATATTCAGCTTTTTCGATTACATTTCATTCAAATTAATCTAGGAAAGGCAGAGCTGTTTATATATGGGGTTGTATATCTCGCACAATGCTCAGGTTGAAGCATAATTATAAGAAAGTTTCAAATCCTCTTTTCAAGTCTGCCTGAAGTGTCAGATTTCTGGTTAGCTCACAAGTCTGAGGAATACTTTTTCTTGCTAATGAGTGAACCTAAGGAATTTGTGGTTTGCAGGAGCCTTGGAAAGTTCAAATACTCATCACATAATGTCTGGTGACCACTCATCTTTCCTCATCCACATCAAAACCATGAGTAAAACCCCTCGTGGTGTGCCCATGTCAGAGTAGAGATGCTCTCTCTGTACAGCTTTTCCAAGCTAAATGGGTGTCTCCCATG
This sequence comes from Melopsittacus undulatus, assembly GCF_012275295.1. Lineage (NCBI taxonomy): Eukaryota > Metazoa > Chordata > Aves > Psittaciformes > Psittaculidae > Melopsittacus > Melopsittacus undulatus. Next base: position 61,656,868 of record NC_047528.1, read on the forward strand.
TCTCACCATGCCAGTGGTGATATCTGGCAACTGTAGCTGACAGGTAAGCACTGGCATTTACTGATAAATATGCATTTGTTAGAAGGTCTCTGTTTCGTCCTATGCAGGCACATTGAAAGCCAAAAGTAATTATCTCACTGGCATGCTAGCTTTTTTTTCAGGCTTGAATAACATTATCTAATATAGTGAAATTAGTTTTCTTGAAGCATATTTATTATTTGTGCTCTTTTAATTATTTTTTTTTGCCTAAAAAATAACCAAATCTTTTTGTGTGCACATGTTGTGAAGCCAAATCTGCCATGTTTTCCTATTCACATAATTTTGTTCTGCTATCTCAAATTCATTAATGCTTTTTGGTAGCAAACTGTATACAAAATACAATTAAAATTCCTTGATAGAATTGAACATGCTAAAAAACCTCAATGAATTACCTGTTGTAATTCATCATCATTCATCTTTTTTACCATGAAAAAGCAAGGAGGTTGCAGATTGTCCCAGTCAGTGTGCTGAAGGAAAGATCTGTTGTTAGCTGTTGCTATCAGGAGGTCACAGCTTAGCCTGGGGACCATGTCCTGGGAGAGTATTAGGTGCTGAACTCCTAAAATGGTTGCCAGGAATTTGGTTTGAATGCTGACAACCTCTGTGCAGAGGACAGGGATCAACCTCATACAGAGGAGCAACCTCATACAGAGGAGGCAGGCAAACAGCCTGCTGAGCCAGCCTGTCTTCTGCCTCTGAAAGGTGCCTTTTCTTCTCTGGGGACTCCCTGAACAACCCCCTGAAAATAAGTGCTTGTGTTCATTTTAATTCGAAGTAGAGCAAGGGCTGATGGTTGTATAATGCCACCAGAGGAAGCGTCTTTCCTCCTCTCCAGTGGCAAGTTCAGTGTTCAGTGCAGTCATCTGTGACGTGATGGACAGAAGTTCAGACCCCCTCTCCTGTCTGGAGGGAACTCAAAGCCACATCTTCCATCTTTAAGGAAAGTCTCTGTACAGCCCACTGTCTGTGTAGTCCCTGCTACAGAAACATTTTATACCTCTTGTATAAACATGCTTATTATACTATCAAAATGTGCCTAAACAAACCTTAGATTAGAATGAGGGCTCTGTTTGCCTATGGCATGATACTTGCTTTATATCTCTGTGCTGGTGTTTCCAGAGGAGGAGCAGGTTGTCTATCTTCTGGAATGGCTTCTACATTTCTGTTGAGCAAGGAGTGGGTTTTGAAAGTTTGAACCCATTTACATCATTGAATAAATTATTATTTTTTACATATCCTAGATGAATGCCTTGATTACCGTATTTAAAACTGCAGGGAATTTGTGTAGCATCTGCAGTAGGCATCGTGAAATAGGCGTTTCTGGTTCATTCCTGTTAGCTCAAATCCATCAGAGACAGAGGGAGAAGAACCCAAAAAACATAGGTAATATTCTGCAGTGTTTGATGGGGGTCAAGGGAACCAGGTCTTGGGCTGGGAGCCTGGTCTCCCATAGTTCCCTCTCATCAGGCTCCTGGCCATGCAGAGCGACTGTGTTAGGGATATTAGAGTGTACCCCTGCCTTTAGGGACCATTTCTGCATCTAATTTCTTTTGAACATGCAGATACTGTCTGCCCTCACCCTTCCCCTGCAGAAGTCCTTTACCAACAGTGTTATGCTGGTTTCTTATATTCAGGCTGGGGCTATGTGCTGTTTTGATGGAGCCCTGCTCCGCTTTGACAAGTTGCTCTGCATGTGAGGTCTGTGGAAATGGAAACATTTGGCTCCTGGGCATTTACATTGGGCAGGTAAAATACAGGCAGAGAGTCACTGTAAGGTGAAGTGACAGCTGTGAGTTGGCAGCTGGGGATGCAGTTTTGCTTCTAGAAGTCTGACTTCCAGCTCAGGACTTGATCTTTCTCGAAATATTTCCCTGTGCCCTTTGCTTTCTTGAAGGGTGATGAGATGTTTCCAACTCTTCTTTCAGCAGGGACACAACGAAAGACTCCAAACACAGCTGATGAATAAAGCTTTGGGTTTTTCCCGTATTGACCATCATATGAGGGAGAGAAGAGAAGTAGCTGTAATCAGTGCATTGCTAATTAGGCCTTGCTCCCTGTTCAGCTTCGTGCAGCCATCTCATACTGCTCTGTGTACTTACAGGCAGCAGGAAGCAGGAGGAAAATTTTAACTTAAATGTTTGATTAACTCACTGTTCCATTCTTTCTGACTGAAATGGAATCAACACAAAAATACTGTTCTGCATTTTATTTTTTTTTGCACTGACAGTGTAGCTACACAAAAATTGTTATGATCTGATGCTACCAAATGCAGCTGAATGAATTATTCTGAAGCACTCCTGAGCTTGTCTTTGTCACAGTCTCCTATTTCAGCCCCTGTTATGCACTGTGCCTATCATTCATTATAGTTGATGGGTTGAGGGCAGAGAGGTGTCTCTCGTCTTGTTCTCTGGAGAATTTCAGCTTGGCTGTCTCACCTTCAATCACTGCTAATAGCTCTGCTGGCACAAATACAGAAAGCGGCTGTGAGGAGCAATGAAAATATTTCACAGCGTGTTTTATATTTTAATAGCTGGTTTTAAAAAAATGAATTTGCTGGAGCAGACCAAAATGAAGACTGCTTGGAGAGATTTCTCTTACAAGCCCTTTAATTCAATTTTTTATTGTTACTAATCTTTAAGCCTTTTGCATCCTTGTTACTTTTTCTCTCTGTGAAGTGCCATAAGGATTAGGTTGTACTTTGATTAACTAATGACCATTTAACTGATGAATTCATTAGGGTGATTTACTGCTCAGTGAGTACTGTGCTGGAGGAAAGAACGAAATAGCAGCAGGGCTTTAGTATTGTATTTCTGTAGGGTGCTTCCCCACATTTTCAACTGCTTTCTCCACCTCACTTTTTAAGCACATTGTGGCTGTGTTTGTGACAGGTATTCTGTCACTGCTCTGACGTTCTGCAAAAGCCATAGTAGAAGAATGCTTCAGAACTCACGGTTTTGGCAGTAGCACAGTGGATAACTCGAGTGAAGGTAGAATTGGTGTACTGTTCTTACAGATTTTATGTTGTATTTACTCTTGTTTACTTGTGTAAAAGGGGATTTGTCATCTGGCTTCCTTTTACATCTCTCCATGCCACTAAATATCTGTCTGAAAAGACAGTACTGATGATCTAGTAAGAAGTGATCAAGTATTAGTAAATAGAGAGGGCTCTTTACAAAGAATTTTGAATTACTATTTGCTATTATGTTGTCCTCATTTCTATCAGTGTGTGGGAAATGTGCTTTTACATAACAAGTGAAAAAGAAGTTATGATGCATTGCTAGAACAAAAGCAAATATTTTTGTTAATGTCAGTATAACCTGTGATTTAATTTGAAGTTTTTCATCTACATGCCATTGTTTTTTCAGAAGTAGTAAATTGTAACTGTCAAAAACTGGATCAGAAAGATGCTATTAAAATACTAGAACGAGACTGGGAGAAATGAGCTCCGTACCTGGCTCTATTACAGGCTGTCTTTGGCAAGGTGAGCAAATCACCCTGCATGACTCTTACAAGATATGTCTTTTAGACATATGGGACACCAAACATATTGAAGGCTTTCATTCCTCTGGCTCCTCTCTGTTCATAGGCTCAAAGTGGGAGGCCTGTGGCTCAGTGCAATTGTCTTCTCAATATCAGAGGGCACAATGAAAATGAAATACAGATCTGTACATACTTTCTGGACTGATTTGTAAAACAAGTCTGATTTGAAGAAAGTTTTAGTAAATAATCAGTTGCTAAAGTTTATTTTTGAGATGACACCAACAATTTACATAACAATCCTTATTTCATTATTTGTTGTGTCTTCTTACAATTTAATTACTTCAAATCAAATTAGACACTATATTTTGAAGCCTTTTTAAATTTACTGACTAAAATGTTACCTTTTCATCCTTCTTTTTTTTTTTTTTTCCCTCTCATGTGTTGCAAGACTAGGATTCATTTGGGAAGAAAACAGGCATTTTTATGCTAGACTAGATGAAATCATTGTCTGCAACTGTCAAGACAAAAATGACTTGAAGACAGATCATCTTGTTATAGGAGGCTTGCTTCAGCAGTCTGGAATTTACAACCAATTTAGTTATGTCGAGGCATTAAATCTCCTTTTCAGTCAAGACAAGGTGTGAAGTAGCAAATTAAATGTTTTATCCAATTTTAATTATGACTATTTTTTAATTAATTGCAGAAACAAGCTGTAAGGAAATTATGTTAAACATTGTAGTTGGGGAGCTTAAAGATTAAAATACTCACTTCACAAGTCATGGAGGTACTAACTGAACTGTCCTCTCTCGTGTCATTACCTTCCAAGGGAACTGCTAATGCTGCAGTCATTTTGCTGGCATGCCACCAAAAGTGAGCTCTGCCTGCTCATGGGCTTTTGGGTCCTGGAGCTGCAGCAGCCCAAAGCAACCCTGTAATACACACACAGTGTGGGCAGTGGCTCCTCAGCACCCTCTCTATAACCCCTGTGCTGTGCTACTTGCTAATGCAGACTGCCTGGCTCCATGTGTGCCAGTCTGATGTGCTGCTCTGTATGTATCATCCCAGCAAAGTGGTGGGTTACTGTGGTTTTATCCAGGTAGTGTCTGCTGTATTGGTGGCATTTTTAATGCTTGCTTGGTTTTTTTTAGGAGGGGAAGGGGGGGTTCTTGTGAATGAAAACAAAAGGGAAGGGGTGCAAAACAAAACTCAAGAGCCACACAATAAAGATTTGCTTATTAAAAAATAGGCAGATTAATTAATCTGCTGTTTGGGCCATAGCAGAAAAGCTAGTAATAGTCTTTGAAAATACATTTTTATTTTGACTTCAAAAAATACCAATCTCTGAACACCTGTTTATTCAAAATCTTCAAGAAACTAGGAAAATATGAGGCAGTTCTTCTAAATAGTTGCATTTTAACAGGGCATAGAATTCTTTCCTTGTTTATGTTGAGTGAGTAAAACCCACCTGGCACAGAAAACAAGTCCACTCTTTGATTAGTATAGGAAAATGTGAATTCTGCCTGGATGAATGATGAAAGTGGTGCCTGAGTCTATGTTTATCTAGACTTAGCAGTCATTAAATTGCTTTATCTTGTTGTATGAACTTATCTAACAGAACTTAGAGTGAGACAGGCAGAGGTTACAATCTCTGGCCAGACCATTACTTCTAGCATCTTCCATACCCCTCACCCCACATTTCTAATCTCACTAATGGTATCATGACTGTTCCAGAACTTATGGATTTTGTAACTGGAAGGCTGCACAGAAACAAATTCATACATTCAGGCATGGGCAATGCTATTTCTATTCTGATTCCACTGGAAGGGGCTCAAAGTAAGTTATTCTTGTCCTCTTCCATTAAGCATTCCTCTGCTTAGTAGCATAAATGTAATTAAGATTGTGGGCCTCATGACTCTTTTTAACAGAATTAGATCTCATGACTCACTTGAGCATTATCTGAAGAAAGTCTCCCTATACAAAATGACTCAATCACTAAGATTGCTATCTGGCAGTATGCCAGGATATTAGGAGCCAAAGAGCTAGCACTTAATCTGATTCAGGGCCATCTTTAATATTTTCTGAACTTGCACACAAGCCTAGTCCAAGCCTCTTTCTCTCCAAAAAAAGAAGTTAGGAATTTATTTTAGACACACTGTGCACTCTGTGACGTCTTACGACATTATTGATCCTTTTAAAGTAATTGCATTTAATTCTGAAGCATTTTGCAAAATTTCAGACAAAGGAATAGTGCATACAAATCAGGACATAGATCAGGGCCGTGAGGAGGTCACTGAGCGGGGGAAGCTGAGATTACTGGCAGTTTCATTGGTTTAGACACTTTTCCTTTTTTTTCTTCTCTTTGTCTCAATATTGAGTAAAAGAATTGGGTTAGGCTAAATATCCATTATTCAGTCTCCACCATCATAGTCAGCCGCTAATGCTTAGGAAACTGATGGCAAACAGAAAGCTTCCTTGTAATACGCTATTCCAGATTCTGAGCATAGGTAATAGTGGTACTTCTTGGCCTGAAGGTTGTTTATATTTAGTATCTCCCAGTGGATTTATCTTCCCTGAACTGAGTCAATAATTTTTGATCCCACTTTAAACTTCTATGGCATTGAAGATGTATTTATGTACTGTGACAAAAGGTAATGCATCTCTTGGTTTAAAATCTTGTGTTTGAATATTCATTAGAGTATGAATTTGAATACTCATTACGGTATTTTATAGTTCTTTTGTTGCAGGAAATAGGAAATAACTGGTACTATTTTCTTCATGCTTTCCATGGCTTCTTGCCCCACCTGATCCCCTCCTCCCAGAGGTCCATGTTTCAGTCTGAAGAATCACCGTGTATCTATCTAGCCCATCTCCCAGGGGTGAACAACCAACATGTCATCCAAGAGTTCAAAGACCTGCAGCCTGTAGCTACTACAGAAACCTTGGGATTGCCCACTCAGAAGCTTGTCTTCCAGTGTGAGGAGAACTAAAACCTGATAATACTTGCTATGACCATATTCCTAAAATTGGTCATTTATATCTCTGCTGAGATGATACTTGCATACAAAAGGCCTAATTTTCAAGCATGCTGATTTGTTACCAAAAGCCAACAGAGTAAAGGGGAAATGAAGGTTGTTCCCGTATCATTGCAGAGGTGTCTGATATGACTTCGTCCAGTTGTAGGTATATGGGCCTGACAGAGGGAAACTCATCTTCATTTACGGAAAGTCACAAAATGCCAGACACCGTTAAAATCAAAACAGTAAACATTCATTTGTCTAAAATTAAGTTCTGTGACATGACACAGACTTTATGGAACTTCAGTGGATGCAGAAGAATATAATAATGCCTATTCAGCTATTTCAAAAGATCCTGTTCATTGCTGCAAAAGTTTTCCATGCACTGGTGCTGGAACTACATCATAGTCTAAAAAGATACTAAATATTTTGCAAAACTTTATAGAAAATCTATTTTCTTAGGGTTTAATGTAAGCAACAACTGAATGTGTGCAACTTGCATGTGTCAGTTCAAGAAAAAACTGGCTGCTACCCATTACAGCTACTCTAGAATGTGTGATGGACATGGTGTACTAACACACTCACCTGCAGCTTTTGAACAGACCCACCTGAATGAATACACTCCGCCAATGAACTTAAGTCCTAGGCCTGTGCTTATCCATTGCTGAAATAAGACCAACATGATAAGTGGTTTTGTGTTTGAAGTGAATACTAAGAAAATTTAAAATCATAATAATTGCAAATTTTGGCTTAACAACAGGGTCTTATTTGTTAGTCAAGTTAATGGGTAAAAAAATCTTTCCTTTCTGGAATAAACAAACATTGTGCCATTGACTTCCCTGGGGCCAGGGTAGAATGTATGGCCTGTAGAATTACTTGCCTATAGATAAGATCCATAATATCCAGGAGGTTTCAGAAAAAAATGTGGCATTATTGTTTCTGATTTACAAAGCAGAAAGTCGGAGGCACCAGGGTAAAAGTCAGATAATTCCCACACTCTGGGCTGAGAGCCTTCCTGGCACCCTGGGTGGGGAGGCACAGGTCTGGCTCTTCAAAAGACTGTGTAAAGCAAAGTGAAAGTATAAAATATTTGGAAACTTTACCACCTGGCCCATTTGTTTTCCCCTTACTGAACCTACAAAATACTTTAGAATACTCTGGATAAGCAGCCTAATCAGTCAAAACTTTTGGCTGCTTTAAATGCAGCAGCCACCTGAATACAGTGAAATGATTGTGTTGAATGACTGGTTTAAATGATTGCTGATGCATTAACAATGCACTGACCACAAGCTATGGTTAGTTTTGTTTCCAACCCCTATTTTGACTTAGATGCTTTCTTTGCAGGGCCCGTAACAACTTTGTTAATATGGACTCTTTTTAGAGTAAGTGTTCACTTTTCTGAACCAATGGGGTTGACATAATGAAACCAGAACCTTGATTAACCAGGAGGCAGCTGTGCATGTGAGCCGGCATCTTCCCATAGGACTTTGACAAATTTTTCTGGATTGTTCCTTACCAAAGGTGTGGAAGATAGAAAAGATCAAAATCCTACTGTTGGAATGCTGGACCTCCAAGGCATGACTGTCCTTGGGCCAGTCTTGGTGTAGCAAAGCTTCCAGTGAGCTATGCTGAGGGCTGGTGCAGGCTCTCCACCTATCCTCCTTTCCGCTCTGCTGCCAGTAAAGCAATACAAAGAAAATATTGTGTGCTTTCAGGGAAGTGGACGAGATATAGCAAAAAAAAAAAAAAATAAAAGGAAAAAAAAGGAAATATAACTTATAATTACCAGGCCTGATTCCTTTTTAAAGAAATTGAATAGAAATTATACTTCCCTCACAATAGAACCTTCTAACATCTCTAACTTTAACTTCCCAAAACATGTATGAATTTTACTTTCTTTTTTCTGTGCAACACGTTGTCTTTGCTGGAAAAAATTAGTCTGGTGCCCCTTCAAAAGCTGAACTTTCCTTATCTGAACAATGTCCATTCAACCTGACAGATACACTGCTTTATTAAATTACTTAAAGACAGTGACAAAGCCCATAACTCTGAAACTTAATCTTAAGGACCTCAGTTCTAATTTGTACAATGGCTTCCGCTAGATTAGCACAGAGAAAAGATAAAGTGAAAAGCTGCCTCTGTGTGCAAACTAGACAGTGCACAGCAAAGCCCAAAATCAATAAAAGCAGCAGAAAGTCTGCTGCTCCCCTTTAGGCATTTACTCATGGAGTGAAGGCATTTTTATCATCAAGTTAACTATGTTCCAGAGCAGGCTTTATTTTATATGGGATTTTCCCTTTCAAGGAAGAGCAATTTCATTCTGGAAGCAATAGTTTTCTTCTTAGTCTTGTCAGAAAAAAAGGCATAACACATTTATAAGTGTAACAATATATTATTTTTAATTATTTTGGATCCTTCATAACAGCAATTCTACTAACAGAGAAAGAAACATGATTTTAAGCTATTGGTCAGCCAGAAAACACCTCTCCCTTATAGGAATTTCAGGACCTATTCGTCATTCATACATTGTATTTCATGGAGACTGAATGCTAGAAATGTTGTTATGGTTGGTTGGGGTCTCATATAAATGAGGATATGGTGTGAAATGTGATGTAAGGTGTGTGACTGCAGAGTCATAGAGTCATTCTGGTTGGAGGAGACCTCAGTAAGTCTCCAGGACAACCTCCTGTTGGAAACAGCACCAACATTAAGTTCAGGTGGGGTTGTTCAGAACTTTGTTGGTTGGATCCTCCCGTTTCTATTTGTGACTACTTTGTTCTCACACCAGTGATAGAATAATACATTTTAAAAACTTAGCCTGAATCTAAAAGCTGAGTGCTAAATGGACCAATAGTTATCCATGGTATGGCTATTCTTACATTTGCACCAAGAGAAATAAGGAATTTTTGGAGTTTGAAGTTACTTAGTGCTGAGTTGCCTCGTAAAAAAATTCCCAGCCACCTGTGCATTTTCTGCCTCTATACACCTACAGCTGTACTAATATTTTTTTGTGAAAGCTGTCCATAGATAGGCAGGCATTAAGAATTTTGTGCCATTTCTTATTTAATTCACAAGTTCAGTACGCATTTTCTTTTTCCCTTTTTAGCATCAAGATGATAATTCAAAGTCATGTGCAGGTACAGAAGATACTCTGTGTACTTGGATACTCTTGTAGCACAGAAGATGTTATAGAACTTGGCTTCTGGTAAATTACATTAGAGGATAAGCTGAATTTATTTGATTGCATTTGCCATTGTGAAGCAAGCATGAGCTATTTAGAGAATTAAACTAAATGTGAGAATTCCATTTAGGGTTCACAAAGTTTCATTTTTTATAAGAGGATGTTTTGTGCCAAATGAACATTGGAGTGGCCTTCTGATTACTTTTCAACTGTACATTCTAATTTCATTATGGTGACCTTGAATGTGAAGTTGTATTTGTTCCTTACAGGCTGACTCATCTCTACGACCCTGCATTACTTCATAAAGGGTCAAATTTTGCACTTCTTACTTATTCCTCCCCTACACAAAATTCCCTTGGACATCTAAACCACATATACAGTTTTGACTCACAACAGATTTTGGGTAGTATGTCCACAGAGTGTTCAAGTGAGTGATCAACATGGCCAAATTTAAGAGCGTAATGGCCCTAAATTCGGACATTTTGGATTAACATCTTTATACAACAGACTGGAGGGTAATGCTGTTTTGGAAGACTCACTTTCCACTACCCAGACTGAGAAGAGAGTACAGCTGCCATTTCAGGCACTCTGCAGCACTCCTGTTTGGCTATGAAATATATTACTTTGCTGGCGCACAGAGCACCACAACTGTAGCAAGTTTCTGATCACAACAGGAGACGTTCAATTATTTCCCTTATGTCAATGAGACATGACTCTATGGTGAGTCATATCTTGAATTTTTATGTTATCAGAAAGATGCCATTGTGCGTGCCATTTATAAATGAATCTGCAGTTTCTGTGAACACATAAATTATGCAGTAATATCCTATGCAGTGTGACCAATAGCAACTTTTTTCCTTCTCTCATTTTTAATTAAATTGGAAAAGTACTGTATTAAATGTTTAACCATTAAAAAGAAACAAAAGGGGGAGAGTGGCTACAGATTTGTAATTCATTACCTGCATGTAGTCAATCGTATAGAATATCTCAGATAATGAGGATGTAACAGGCAGAGGACCACCTATTGCCCATATGCTATAAGGATCATGGTTTAAAAAGCATTTCTCTCTGGGAAAGTTTGGTAAGTCAATCGCAGTAGTGACCCCTTTGTGTCTGCTTGACTAAGGAAAGAGCTAGAGTCATCACCCTCTTTTCCACCTGAATGTGAGTTTGATTGAAAATGAACACTTCCTGCACTTTGTTATTAGTATCAAAGGACGTTGCACAAGGAACTCATAAGACAATGAGACAACTCATAAGACAGAGCTCTCAGAGTGTCCCTAGAGCAATCACTGACTTCTTCAGTTGTTTCCATCTTTTGGTAAGTGTGGAATAACACTCTCTGCTTAAACAATCAAGTCCAAGCCATCATCTCTCTTTTCCACTCTGCAGTCTCTATCTGCACATGCAATGATCTGCTAGGAAGAGCCACTGTTACCTCCCTACCATGGAAGCTAGAGGGCTGACACTGGCTTACAAACAGCTGCCTTGGTGGGGTGTTATTACAAGGCAGCAAGTCCATGCTGTAGAGGTTGTTTGTTCTAGTTGCTACTTTGCCTGATGACTCTTCTGGTTTGAATAACACAAGTTACACTGAGGTGGGGCTATCAGTTTGCATTAGGGGAAAGTAAAAATTGTACTTGACTTTTGTAATCATCCCGTAGATTTGTTTCTTGTATTTTTTTAGACCCTGCTCTTTTCAGCATGCCACCCATGGGTTATTTTTCTACTTTCAGTGAGCAAATTTCAAGGAGAGAATCTCATCCATCTCATCTGAATCTGACAGAATGCTATAGACAGCTGCACTACTTGGTGTTTATAGGGCCAGACTGAACCATTGATTTTTACATGGAACTCCCCATTCCCCTGAACAAATTGCACTGAGGAAAAGCTAATGGTATAACTATGGCCCTTATAGATGAACAAGCCCTGGTTTATTTGGCCTTTTGTTTTCTTTTGCAATCTCTGATTAGAAGAATTCTCTGTTAGTATGCATTTATTTCTTTACCTTGCTTTCAGCCTTTCTGTAGTAGAGTAGTTGAGGGATGAATGTGTCAGCTTTATAGTATGCAGTGAATGGGTTATTGCTGTTCTCATCTATGACAGATTAATAAATGGAAAAATTAATTAATTTTTATCCTGTGTCAACTTAAACCTTTGACACTTTTGGCAATTACTACAGAACCTTTGAGAAAGAAACTCATGTTGGCAGCTGAGTTCTTTCAGAAGGAAGATTGCAAACAGCTGCTCCCGTATCTCTTGTACAAAAAATGAGGCTGTGTACTCTTAACCACTGGTGATTTCTCAAAGTTAAGCAAGGAAGATGAGGCTGGCTGAATCCTGTGCTTGATGTACAAATCGGGTTCCCACAATTTTCACTCTGATTTGCCAAAAAAAAAAAGACCTCTAAAAGAAATGGAGGGATGTGTGCCAAGAGTGAAGCTATATATTTTACCTTTAGATCAGATAGCAGGCCTACAGGCTGGACTATGCTCCAGATGATGAATTATAGCTCCTGCTCTGGAGAGTGATGGGTAGTTTTAACTCTCTTTCTCCCACACAACATGGGAATTTTCTAGTCTAGATGGAGGTGTGATAGCAACATAAGACTGGTGAAGACCAGAGCTATTGCGTATCAGACTGTGTAAAATGACAAAATAATAAAAATATGCAAACTCCCTTTTCACTCTGAATACAGATCTGTAATAACTGCCAGGAGGGCAGAAATACAAGACAAAGGAAATGTGTCTTAATGATTTACTTTAAACATAAGATTTCAGAATAGAGAGCTATAAACCATGAATGAATCATTCTTTCTCTTGGAAAAAAGAAAGCTTGTGATATATTTCCTGCTTTCCCAGCAGTTTATTGCAAAACCATGTGATGGTTTGACACCTCAGACAACCAGAAAGACACTGAGCTCTGCCCCCTTAAGGTTTTGCTGCAGAGATTCCATATTTTGCACCCACAAAATAATAGATGGCTAAAATTAAAGTTAATGAATGATTTCTTAGGGAAAAAAAAGAAGTTTTATTACTGTGTTTGCTACTAGGAGCCCTTTTCACTGTTTATTCCTAATTATTTCTTTGTATTTGCCAGTATTCTAAAGGTTCCTGTGTTCCATCTTCCTTCTACTTCTCCTTCCACTCACTGCAAGGATTCATTTCTCTATTTTATTTACTGAAGAGATTTTTATAACTTTCGTATTTTTCCTCAGGCCATTTGTGAAAATTTATGCAAAACTTGAACATATGCAAAACATATTAGGACAAAGAAAATATTTTGAATACTTAAAACTCGCAGAACCATGTTGGTTTTTTATGGATTAGCTGATTTCATTCAATGGTTAATAGCAGTGTATTATGATTCTACTGTGCAGTACAGAATATGCTCGCTTAGTAGGACAAAGAAGTCTCGCGATTTATTCCTTAGTGGCACTGAACATCTGCTGAGGTTTCTGCTGTCCCCCCTCATTTCTCTTTTTGCAAGCCCAGGACAGTATCTGAAGGGGGGTTATAAGTATACTAGGGAGGGACTGTTCATTAGGGACTGTAGTGATAGGACAAGGGGTAATGGGTTCAAACTTAAACAGGGGAAGTTTAGATTAAATATAAGGAAGAAAACCTTTACTGTAAGGGTGGTGAGGCACTGGAATGGGTTGCCCAGGGAGGTTGTGAATGCTCCATCCCTGGCAGTGTTCAAGGCCAGGTTGAATGAAGCCTTAGGTGACCATGGTTTAGTGTGAGGTGTCCCTGCCCATGGCAGGGGGGTTGGAACTAGATGATCTTGAGGTCCTTTCCAACCCTAACTATTCTATGATTCTATTATTCTATGCTTACATTACAACCCTGGAGTCTATTCTCCCTTCAGGAAAGAACCATGTGTTTCTGCATCAGCATTTCATAGCCGTTGCCATTGTTGTAGTAGATGCTCCTGTTTTGCTTCCAGGACAACCCAACAGAGTATGGCTTGCCCCAGGGACAAATGTTCAGCATGGCAGACTGAAAGAACAGTTTATCAAAAGCTGATCATTTTTTGGGCTGCTCACTTTTGTACTGCTTTTCAATGGGCAGCATGGCTAGCTGTGTGAGCCTGGGAGTGAAAGATGGCATCACTTGTTGCTTCTAGAGCTGGCTTCAAGCTGCCTGTGTACTACCAGAGTACAACAGTAAAAATGGCAAAGACAGATTACCTGGCTTTGAATTTGCCTGTATACATTTCCTGCTTTAGACTTGTGAAAGTCTCATCAAGACCTCTGCCTGAGATGTTAAAATTGTCCTGCTTGAACAATCAACGTTGAAATTAAGTACATGCTTGATAAACACACATTTGGAAAAATACAATAAAGAATAAGATATCTCAGGAATATCATCCTGTGTCCATTGCTCCATCTGGAAATTTTTCATTGTTTTTAAAGAAGGTGGAATTGAGCTGCTGCTTTGAAACTGGCATTTTCTTCTGAAAACAAAAAGGAAGAAAATTATATCTTATGAAGATAAAAAGCTACTGCAGAATGAGGGACTACTGTAGAACAGTTATGTGTGTGTGTAGAGGGACTTGGAATTTAAGGGGTTCTGTTGTCAGAAGTGCCTGAACGGAGCAGTCTGTCCAGAGTAAAAGCAAAAGGATGTGCTTTCTTCCCTGTTTATCCTTTCTTGTGTACTGAACATCATGATGCTGGTTTGTATGAGCAAGATGTCACTCTCTCTTTCTGCAAAACATCTCTGTAAATGTGCTTGATCTCATCAAATGAGAAGTCAGCAGTGATATACCCTGACTATCCTGCAAAGTGAACAACGTCATTGTTAATACATCTTGTTTCAGAGACTGTTCCCAAACTACCAAATTTTGCAGATGGATTCTACTGCAATTTGGGCTCAAAGTAAGATATTTGGCAAGAATAACTGGAAAGGATATCCTTGATGAGGAAAGAGAAAACACCAGTAGAGTTATTTCTATGTTTCTCCTTTGACTAAGATCCAGCACCTCTATCTCACAGGAGACTACATATACATTGTGAATAAATTAAATGCATTCTCAATCAATAACTCCATCAACCGTCAGAAAGTAAAAAATCATTGGTTGCAAAATTTGCAGATGATCTCAAGCTACTGGATAAGTAAATAAAGACAGGGCACAGCTCGTCACACAGAGTGAGCTGGATTATTTTGTAAAGTGGGTTGACCTGAGTTGTGGCCCTTTGAAGACAACTGAAACACAATGAACTGAAATTATTAAAGTTGCAGATGTGATTTCCTCATTGCTTACAGATACCTACAATAGGAAAACCTTCAGAAAACCAACAGCTCTTTAATGCAGCAATAGAAAGCTCAAGACTGAGATTGTTGCTAGGCAAATCAAGATTCTGAACGAGGTACAAAGATTTTAAATGGTGAATCTGGCCTATCTTCTGAAGCAATTAAAGTTAGATGTGTTGTATTCCCACTGCTAGAAGTTTAGAAAACTTGTCAGGATGTGTTTCTGAAATACTTGTTTCAGATTCAGCTGAAGATCAGAGGTAATATGGAATACATTAGGTGAAGTTCTAGTTCCAGGGTTGAGACTAGAAGATTAATGGTTCTTTCTGGCTCAAGGATTGATGAGCCTTTAAATAATGATGGGAGCAGCTTCACCAGAACTAATGTGGATGGGTTGTAAAGAGACTGACAGTAGTCCTGAACTAATCTGTGCTCAGAAAATAATCTCCCATTCTGATTGTGCCTACTAGCAAAGTTACAGGAACTTCTTCCTGGCATTGGATTTCATCTCAGAGTGAAAACCAGTGTCCATTGCCTGTGGGCAAGTAGGGTTGTCTCCATGCTATGCAGTTACCTTGCAAAGGCTCTTTCCTAAGTTTTACAGAGTTCAGTACACAATGGACAAGCTTTCTGAACTTAGTCAAAGATTTGTAAACATCAAAACTTACTCAAGGTTGTAAATATATCTCAGTATAGAGTCTGGATGCCTTGATTCAAAGAGCTTCCCAGTAAAGCAGAACATAGTAATTATGTTCATATCCAGAAACAAATTATGTCCACCTTGTAATCTGATTTTGATGGTATGTTTTGCAATTATCTCATTTGGCTTCGAGTCATTACTTCTGGTGGAAATACTACATACGCAATGGCTCATAACAGCAGAGGGAAAGCAGTACAAAACTCTCCACCATTCCTCTGCCTTTGGTCACCAGGGCTCATTCACTTATTATCTTTTAGCAGCAGAAAAATGTTAGACTACATATAAACATAGTATATTTGTGTGCACCAAAAAACAAGTTGAAAAAGCTTCTTCTCATGTATGTGATGGTGATTTTTAGCCATGCTGAACATCATACACATGGGACATCTGAGAGGACAAAAGATTTACGAACACCAAGGCTTATCAGGGGTATTTTTTTCTGATGTCCTTAGAGATATTGCGTAATCTATTCCACCCTCTCTGTGAATTCCTTCTCTAACTTCCACACAGTTAGTATAGATTGGTTCCTGAGATGACTGCATCTCATTAGAGCTGTATATATTTTTTCTCTGCATTCTGAAAACCCAGAAGAGTGGATAACTCTCCCTAGTGCTTTTTTGCAAAGCAGACAAAGGGAAAGAAATAGATTACATTGAAAAGCCCAAGAACTACCTTTAAAAAAGGTAGTATGTTCTAATTATATGTATTAACATTTGAAGTTCTCTTTATGCCCCTGACAGCTAGGAGCAACACTTGAAGCCATATCCATAAAAATACTCCTGACTCATTGCCAAGGAAGTACAGCATACATTTTGCTGAGTAGAGCAAGACTGAGAAGGCATTTAGTTCCTGCAAGTCCTGCTCTACTACCTAGCATGGGGACTTTGTGAGCTGTCACGGCTGCTGTGCTGCCTGGTAATTCTCCTTCTCATCTGCATGGCTGCCTGGGTTCAGCAGGAAAGAGACTTCACAGGAGACTAGCTGGGAGCTAGCAGAGTCATTCTTCTGCCTGTATTCCTCCAAAGAGCTTGATCTGATAAGCCTTTCTCTTGAACTCATAGCATGTTCCCACAGACATTTTGTAAAATGCAGCCATGAGTACCTTTCTTGTTTTTTTCTTTCTAATATACAAGAAGTAGGTATGGCGTTCCTTTTTAATTAACTTGACAGTGAATGGGCCATTTGCAAAGAAATTGGAGGATGTCTACCCTTCAAGCAGTTCCCCTTCCAGTCTGAGAAGGTTCAGACCTATGTGTCCTATCTCCTAGGAGAAGCTCTAATTATAAGATTAAGCTGGGTCATGACATCATTGACTTTTGACTTATTGGAAACAGACCACTTTCCTAACAACCCTCTGCAAGATCCACTGGATGATCAGAAAGAGGCTCTGTGGCTGGGTTTTAGGACAAACACCAGACTGGATAGACATTTAGCTCCTAGGTTTGGATAAAAAAGCAAAGATCAAGGACTTGAATTTGGGGTGGTGGGGGGGGGGGGTGGGGGTGGAAGAGGTGGTGGTGGTGGTGGGATCTGGGCCATCATGAATACTTTCCTATATTTTGGCTTGATTCATCAGGAACTGAAACTTTGTAAAGTCTGTTTGCTTAATCATTATTTTTTCCATGTCAGTAGGCTTAAAACATACCATTTGTACTTTGCAGAACAGAAGGACCTGTCTGACTTATCAGCTGGAGGAGAGAGTAAATCATTAGGACTTGCACAAGTATTTTTGCAAGAGGGAGAAAATCCTAAAGAGAAAGCAAGCAAACCTTTGATTCTGCGTAACAAAAATCACTGCAGACAACAACTAAGCAAAAGCATAAGAGTTTACAGAAATTATCCATTTGACTGCTGATGGGAAAAACTACTTATGAAAAGGCATAGATAGTTTATCAATTTATGATTTGAGGTGTGTAGGAGAGTTCAGGCGTTCAGCTTCAAGGTACTTGGCTAGCTGCACAAATAAATGTGATGTGCCTGATACTGTTCTCTGCACTGAAGCCAAATGGCAAAGCAATACCTGAACTGCACTGTTAAGTTCCCTCATTCTATAAACCAAGGCATTCGAGTGTAGGTTGAGTGATATCAATTTCAAAGACCTTTGAAAGACTGCTGTCATTACTATCTCATTTGACAGAAAAGGGGAAGTCTGCAGAGGATTGTACAAATACTGGCTTGGGCGACAGTCAAGATCAGAAATAAAAATTGTTCCAGTAATCAGTGATGTGACAGACTGCATAGAACTTTTAGCAGTGAGGGTAGACAGAAAAAGCTATTGTGCATAAATGGTCATCTGCAGTTCACTTTGTGTCGAAGGATAAAATTACTGAGCAAAATGTTGGAAAGGGAGAAAAAAATACATGGCCAAAGGTATGTGATCCTCATAAAAAGATGAAGAGAGAAAGGGGACATCTTCTGAAGAACACACTGAAAGATGATTGCAAGGGAAGGAAAAGGGGGAAGAAAGAGAACAAAGTGCATGGTATTTGGAATCACTTGTCAGACCATATTGCAGTCATCTGAAGATATGAGGGAGGATGGAGATGGATCCCAACCCAGGATAGGAGTCAGTCTGGAGAGATGAGAGGGAACACCAAGGTGATTATTATATACTCTGTTCACACTGACTTTAGCTATGAAAGAGAAAAAGAGAAAGAGAATGAGAAAGGGACAAGGTGATAGCTTAGTGGAGGGGTGGGACTGAGATATATTTACTTTGCAAGTAGAAGAAACCAGAGGTTGTGAATGCTCCACCCCTGGCAGTGTTCAAGGCCAGGTGGGATGGAGCTTTGAGCAACCTGGTCTAGAGGAAGGTGTCCCTGCCCATGTCAGGGGGTTGGAACTGGATGGTCTTTAGAAGTCCCTTCCAACCCAAACCATTCTTTGATTCTATGACTGGGAAATCAGAGACTAGTAAGGGGTGAGACAGGGGTGATTTCAAGGGAGGTCAGATGAGAGATGTTTGAGAATGGAGGCTAATGAAGCAAGAAGGGCATCAAACACAGTATTGACATAAAGAACAAAAAAAGGGCCGAGTAAAAAACTGAACTGGCACTGCCAGTTGATGGAAAATCAAGAGGGAGCAAATGGCTGATGCTGAAGGGATGACCATGAGAAAATATTTAGCCATGGTGAATTTAGAGAAGCAGCAGCTTTGTTTTCAGCCGGAGCCTTGAGTGTTAGGAAGTAAAGATCTGGGTAAATACATAAGGGAGAGGAATTTGATGGGGGAGTTGGTAATGCTGAGGATTAATATTAAAAACTGGAAAGAACGGAAGAGGGAGAGAGGGAGGGGCTAGCTGATCCCCAACAGATAGGCTGATGGTACTGACTTTCTTATAGAAAGGCTTCTTTGATAGTCAAGTCTGTAGCAAGCATGTTTTTTATTGTCTAGGAATTTACCCTAGAAGTCTTATTTAACACCATAATTGTATCATTTTGTGCTCAGTTAGGTTTATAAGTCTCAGAGGAAGTTCATGAGCATCCTTTCCACACAACTCTGCATTTCTCTTGTTGTTAATTTGATGCTTATGAAGAGCCCATAAATTTGTATTGATCTTTTTCTTTTCCCCTTGCAGGCTTCAACCACATTAGTATATGGAGCAGATGGGAGTCTTTAACTCATTAGAGGGAGCCAGTTTAATACTGACCCCATCAATCTGTTCTATTTTTACCTTGCAGACAGAAATTTTTCTGTAAAGGGTGTAGTTATATGCTTCTGCTGTTTGTGTGTGTGTACCTAAGCAGCAAGTTCTGAAGCTACTGAGACAGAACAAAAGGCAACAGGAATGATGCAGCGTAGATGAAGAGGAGACCTTTTGGCATGCTACCAAGAGGAAAGCATAACTAGAATGAATTTATAACTGCTGCAGTTACTCAAGGAAAAACAAGAATACACAAGCACAGCTTGTTGTGTTTCAGAGTTTGACCTGTTTGTGTTTAAAAAAATATATTTTTAACTCAGCTGATGAGCACCACCTCTTCTAAATGTAATCACTCTGGGACAATTATAGTTATCTTGTGTTTTCTACTTTAGTGATCTTCTGAAACTATAGCATCTGGATAGCTTTAAGGACTCATTTGGCTCAGTAAAACAGAAAAAACAGAAAAGAAAAATGTGTACTCTTGTGATTAACAGCTTCCTTTCATCAGGATTGCTTTCTCTTTCTTCTTTTGTGTTTCACTGCAGACTCTGACTTTCTGAAAGTTTAGTATATTAACAGGGACAGCTTCACTTGAAAGATTGCCACACATAATGCACAAAACCTCACAAAAGAGTGAGACATGGAAAACAATACGGTATTCATTTATTAAACAAATTAAGTTTCTGCAATGACAGTAGCTTATTTCTAGTAATTAGCACAGTGTACAGTATAGCAATATTTGTTTTTTATTAATCTGGGAAACTCTCTTGAATGATGGCTGAAATGTGGGGCAACTGCATATACTGAGCAAAATGATTATTAGATTTTACAACTTTATTTCAAATAAAGATCATGTACTTCAAAACACTGGAAACACATTTTATGGCTGCTTGTTTGAGCAGCAAATAAAACTTGAATTGCATTAATGTTATTTGATGAGCATACAACAGCGTAATGAAAACAAAAACATGCTTGCCGAATACATTTGGTTTTGTTCCAAAAGCTTATATTGTCTCATAAAAACATCAAGAAGAAAAAGCAGATATCATCCAAAGACAGAAACTATTATACTTATAAACTGGACAACAGATATTTTGTGTGGTTTTCTTCCCATATTTCTAGTTTGTAGGAACAGGACCATAAAATTAGTTCGTCATTCTCTTAGAGATTCCCCTTCTCCTATTTATTTATCACATAATGTGATACCAACATAATGTCTGTAGCAGCCAATTGTCATATCCCAGCCAGATGTTCAAGCCATAGAACTGGTTTTTTAGTGACAAGCCATTAATTCTATTCCAGTAACTAACTATGGTGCCTTAAGCTGCATCTGCAAAATAGATTCTTTTTACTTTTGCCCTCACAAAGAACTGTCATACCATTTCCTGAAAA
Source organism: Melopsittacus undulatus (assembly GCF_012275295.1). Lineage (NCBI taxonomy): Eukaryota > Metazoa > Chordata > Aves > Psittaciformes > Psittaculidae > Melopsittacus > Melopsittacus undulatus. Next base: position 61,677,576 of record NC_047528.1, read on the forward strand.
TTCAGTTTGTTTCCTTTTAAGTAAATTTCCAAAGAAGATAAATGAATGTAATTCCAGATGATAGCCTGAAGTAAAGAATAAACTGCAAGATCAAATAAATTCTTATTCCAGTTTTCACAGGATAAATGAATGGTCTAAGAAATTGCTGCAAACATTTTCTAAATACATGGTTGATGATTAAAAAGAATCTTTGAATCAGTGGCTTGAGATTTTCTAATTGCTTAGTACAAAGGCCTTACAGAACATAATTTTAAATTTTACATAGATTTGTTCTATCTTCATTCGAATTTGAATTTATTAGTAACACATTTGTTATTTCTATGGTTTGCTTTAAATAAAATAAAGCAACAGGTGAAACATGAAAGTATTAATGATTTTAGTGATGGGGTTTGTAACTGGCTATTCCAAATCATATGTTTATGTCCCCACACAGGGGAGCAAAATCCCAAAACTTGGTCAAGGATTGAAGTAATTTACAGGCAGCCTAATTTTTCTTTTTACATCTGTCAGCAAGCAAATAATTAATAAACCACAGTAGTGTCAATGAGTATTGATTACAGCATTAAGGTTTCCTGCTCTGATGTTTTTAAAGGGAAAGTGTGATTTACAGTGACACTTCAAATTAATTGCAGATTTCTTAAAACCTAGTGTAATCAATGCAGACACGCAAGCCTGAACCTCAGCTAGTTTGCATCCCAATACACAAGTAACATTTGCCATGACAGTCCCTGGTTTATGGTCCAGCTGAGCCTGGTAGCAGGTGAAAACTGCTTTTCCGAAATGCCATGTCCACAGCTGGGAGGTTATTCTGGGTGGGAATGTTCTCTTCTTACTCTGTGGAAATGGACGTGCCATACTTCAATAATAAGCTGAGGACAGAACAAGGTTAGGAGGAAAATATTACTCTGTAGTTAAGGAGACTAGCACTGCTGGTTGATAAGAAAAGCTGGAGTCCAGTCCTTGCTCCGGATGCTGTTTGTGTACTTAATAAGATGGCTATATTATGTAAATTCCTGATGCTGTCACTGTGGTTTGGCTGGTACTCAGGATTTCTCCCTTTCTGAACAAGTGTCCCAGGGCAACTCTGGCTAGTGCAGTGTCAGAGACTGGCCATAACACAGAGACACAGCTTCAGCACAACCATTGATAGCTGATGTGATTTTTAACCACTTCAGATGAATAAAGAGCTAGAATGCAGGTCCCACAACTTTTATAGTGAATAAATTGTATTAAAACCAAAAAAACTGTTAAAAAGAAAAACAAAAAACAACCTCCCCCTCCCCCCCCCCCCCCCAAAAAAAAAAACAACCCACAAAACCCCAAACACAAAACCAAACCAGGTAAAATCGTGCTTTCTAGGAAACCAGGACTATTCTTGAAGAAACACCAACACCATTAACCCCCAGAAAAACCTGAACCTGCCAGTATGTGCTAGTCATGTTTTGAACTGATGGGCTGACAGAAGGAAGATGTGGAAATGCCTCAGTGGTGGGCCTTGGCAAGACTTAGGTCTGAGATCTGAATCAATGTGCCAAAATGGGGAGAAGCCTGGACATTTTTGTCTCCAAAATCATATCAAATTCAGTCAAATACATGGTAATTAGTGCAAGCAACACCTTTTTTCTCTTTTTTATGCTTCATGTTCTGGCTGGAAGGTTGAGTTCTCTTTGAGCTGATTTCAAACTTGTTTGTAGAGACAGATTTCTTGTTTTAAATCCAAAGTAGTATTATAAAGTTGATAAGCCAACAAATTTAATTTTAAATGTTCATAATGTATATAATTTTATGTCTTTCTAAAAATACCGTACAAATGAGAAAACCCAGACTTTTCCTTCAGGTAGTATTTAAGGGTAGATATCAAAGTTTGTGTTATGTGTATATTATTGTGTTGTGGGTTACCTTACAGCAAGAAGTCTTTTATGATTTTAGATGCATATAGTAGCTCTTTTTAAAGCCTACGTAATGCAATGATACCATGATTATCATAATATCTTAACCAGTAAATTCTGGTTGGGGTTATTTTGCCTTTTTTTTGTTTTTTAATAGCTTTGAAGGTTTACTTGATTTAGAAATTAAACTGAGGCCCAGATTCTTGTATATTAAGATCCAAGAACCTGATGAATTGCTGCTGTCAGCTACATGCAAATTATGTCTAGGAGCAAAGCTTTTGCCTTCATTTCCCAGACAGCATAAAGTTAATGAGCCAAACACATCAGGCCCTCTCATACAACCAAAATAGAGTGGAAAAAGAAACCTTTGGACTGGCTGTTGTTCAGAAATCTCGAGACTGCTTGTAAATATGACCCAAAAATGAGCAAAAGCCAGAGGGTATTAACAAGTGAGAATTTGTTATCAGTGGGAGGAGTTTATGATGATAAGAAGTTAAGGGTGGCATTTGTGAAGGGTGGAGGGGTTTTGATTTAATTTGCCATCTATCAGTTCATGTGACAAAAGTTACATGTAGCAACTTAAGCTGCTTGAAGGGAGGCACAAGGGACAATGAGAAGTTCCCGTTGTTGGTTTAAGTTGATTAGAAATCTGAGTGTTTCAAGGTAGATCTGCTCTGTGACTGTGTCTTCTCAGAAGCCCAGTAGCTGTACCTTGATTGCTTTGCAGAACAGGGCTGGCATGTCTTTGTCAACTTTTTTTGGCATTTTTGAGAGGCACTGTGGGAAATGAGGGAGGCTGAGGAGGTGGAGCAATGGCTTACTGTTCTGTCTTAGTGTCTGTTTTATGGAACAGAATATCTTTTTGCAGATCTGATGTCACACACTCTTTTCCTGATAGAGACCTTGCCAGCTACTAGCTGCCCATGTCCAGGACTTCTTGCAAAGAAGTATGTGAAAAGTTGTATGTGGTACTGTTAAATAGCAGGTGAAACTCCAAAACATAAGAAGAAACACCAAGACACTGGTTTCATGAAGAATGTTAAAAAGAAGGGCACAGAAAGGACAAAAAGTTGCCAGGTCTACTGCAAAGGCAGCTCCAAGTGAAGGAGACCTCAAAGTGGGACAGCTGTGGAATCTATAAAAAGAAAATGACTGTGTCATAGAGGAAGGGAATTTAAGTACCTCTTCTTATGATACAGGAGTTGTATTGCTATTTGTCCCTGCCAATCTTGAATTCCCAAATGGTGATTCCAACCGTTTACTGGAGATTTAAGGAAACAAGTTTAAGATAACTGAAGTTCAGATTTGGACTTCAGTGGCAAGGGAGAATGTGTTTTGAGATTAAAATTTTGTTTTAGTAAGCTTGATCATCAATTGATGACTACCTTTAGTAAGAAAGGAGCATGGAGACAGAGGCATGTTCTCTGTTTTCAGATGTGATCCTTTCACATTAGGGTTGTGGACAGCTCTGTGTGAAATGAGAAATGGTTTATTGATGGTGGTGTTTTCCATACTGTCTATGGTCCAGGGATAAATAACTCTGTTGTTGAGGCTGTCAGTTTGTTACCTGTCACAAAAAAATAGATTACACTTGCTTGTTTGTTAATTCTATTTAAGTTTAGCTTCTGGAGTCACCCTCCTAAAAACATACACAGCCTTCCTTCGGGCTATGTTGTCCTTATAAATGATACAGCTACAGCCTTAATGGTTTTTGCATCCTTCTTCTGTAAGTTCTACCTGTCATGTCTTATTTCTCTTGCTGAGTTTGGCAGGTCTAGTTATTGAATTAAAACTTTATATAACTCTACTACCACCCCCTCAAAAAACCCCACAAAAAAAACCCAGCAAAACCAAACACCCTTCTTTATTATTGTCTCTCAAGATGAGGGCCAATTTAAATCAGCCTGGAGCCCTTCCCCTTCAACATTAATCACGAGCTCAAGACAGGCATGTATTTTAGCACTTTTTGCTATTCAAGAGCTTATGTTTTTTGGTGGCAGTAAAACTCAGTGTTTTAGTAATTTCTTATCCTGGAACTAACCCCTGAGCACTAAAAGTAATTGTGTGCCCTTTTGCAATTTGTTGTTCCTTACTAAAATGACTGTAATCTAGTGTGCAAATACACATTTTCTAATCTATAGCCATAGTAAATTAAGCTTGTGCTGCTCAAGATTCTTACTCAGTGTCACAGTGTAAGGGAGGCAGACACAATTTCATCAGGGCAAGGAGATGACATCTAGCTCTTCTCTCAGAATGATCAGGGAAAAATAGGAAAATAACCATTCTGCATGCCTGATCTTGACTAAGTTAAAAAATTCAAAATGAACATAGTGAGAAGTGCATATAAGCATCCCTCTATAACAATTTTGGTGGAGCTCTTCAGGATATACCAAGGATGAAAGGCATTGTGTTCATGTGGAAAAAACAGATTTTTATGTGCTTGAAAGTGCATATTGAAGTGCCCAGTGGTACGTGTGGGAAGCTGTCTGCACAGACAACATGGAAATCTGCATACTAAACCAGGATGTCATCTGACATCCAAAGGTCAGCTGAATCCCACTTAGAAAGAAAATCTACACTTCATCTGAAAAGCAGCTGAAGTCAGTCTGCTTAGTGGTAACAATGGCAAAATAGCACTTTTTAACTCACTAAGCCACTCTTAGGAAACTTAGCCCACACTCCAGTTTAGAATCTCCTTCCAAGAGAAAAAAAACAAGGGCCTCACCCAAATCCACAGATGTCCCACTGATGTCTGACTTTCAATGTACTTCTCTGCTTGTTATTCCTGTCTCATTTCCCTTTCTAGTGAATAAAAGCCAAAACAAAGAGAAAGGTACCAGACCTTGTAAGTTTTCCGGTCACTGAAGTGACTTCATGATCACTTTTGTTTTGGTTACAACAAATGCCTATTAAATGACCTTGTCATCAATACAACAGTCCCTGACAGCAAAATACTTCAAAGGAGGTAGCTTGTTTTCAGGATCTACTACTTTCAAACAGTGCAGGGCTTCAGCCAAGAGCTTGCTCTGAGACAATTTATACTAAGGTGTGTGGAAAGATGCACCAGAGGGCCATGCTTTCAGTGAAAGTAGTCAAAGTTAAGCATCCAAAACACACTTAAGACAGGGAAGTCCAAAAAGTTTCTAATTATCATGTTTTATAAATCAGAGACAGAATCCTCTGTGATCTGTACTTTGATGTATGTAGAGTCTCTCTTTTCCTACTGTGCATGTGATTTTAGTCTGTTTTGAGGGAGGAACTGAGAGTATATCTGCTATATGGTGGTTTTGTGTGGTCTTCTTCAAGAAGAGGGTGAGCTCTGTCAATATCCTGACCCAGCCAGACACTGCAGGTTCATGTTAGCTCAACATCAAAGCTAAGTTTATTTACCATTTTTCTTAGTAGGGCTATCACTGCTTCCTTACTCTAAGTACCTTCTCACTCACTGAGTAGTGCAGGAACATCTTTGTAATACAGCCTTCTTTTGAGTCCCAGACTTATTGCATGTCTTCTTAAGGGGAAGAAATAAAACCTGGCTTGATAGAGGTAAGCCTAGGGGCAGCATGACAATGTTTGTGGGATAGCGTGCTAGCATCTGTGATAGGTCTGCTGTGTCAGTGGAGGCAGGGGATGGGGAGGCATGTGGCAGCAAAGACACAAGGGTTATTGATGTGTTAGAAACCATGTATCGATAGAAGTACCTAAGAATGGTCACAAGGAATTAAGGCTTTCCACCTTTAGAATGTGGCAGCATCAATAGCCCAGCTGAAGTGAATCTTCATCAATATGTGCAGCATGGGCAACAAACAGGAGGAGCTGGAATCCATTGTGCAGCAGGAAAACTATGACATAGCTGCCATGATGGAAACATGGTGGGATGATTCTCCCTAGAGTGCTGCAATGGATGGCTATAAGGGTCCTTTCTAGCTAACTATGCTTTTGATATGCATTAAGGATGCCACTAATGATAGGAATGACATCAGTCAAGCAGCTAAATAACTGGAGCTGTCTGAAAACATTTAGTATTGATTAAAACAGACAAATCAGATCTTGATAGAATAACAGTTATCTGCAGCTTGCTACCAGAATTCATAGGGTAATCACCAGCTAAAGTTGCAAGGGTGTATTTCTGGCTTGGATAAATGCAGGTATATCCAGAATATGGAGTAGCTACAAAATAAATATATGTTTCTAAGATATTAATTGAAACTTAAATCAGAATGTTTATTGGCAAGTACACTGAATCCTTTCACTGGCATACAGCAGCATAGCTCTGTTTACTTCAGAGGTGGTTTATACCAACTGAAAATCTGATCTGGTATTGAAAAATCATTCCCTGAGTAGCTGGTCTTATGAGGATATACGTCACACAGTCTCACATGTGTGACCTTTTCACTGGTCTCTTTAAAGGTAAATTTTGTGCACTACCTAATCTCAGTTTCTCTTGTGTGTTCATCACTGACTATGGAGGGAATTAGGATTTTCTGCAGTGGCTGTAATTAAGTCTTGTTTCCCCTACACATTGGTCTATATGGGACAACTCAGTAATGATGTCCAAAGTGTGCTGCATCTGTCTCAAAAGGGAGGATGCCATTGTGGGTGTGAAGGTCCTTGGATTAGCTTCTGATCATGGCTCACTGCAAAAGAAAGTTTTTAAAAAGCTGTTTCAAAAGCAGAGCACACTTCATGGGCTCCATAGGAATATAACTCCCTGACTCTGGAGTTGCTTACTCATTTATTCCTGGCTTCTCAACTCCCTGCTGTGTTAGCCACTGGAGAGACAAGGGGAAGAAAGAGGAGAGGGCAGATGGTGCAGTGACAAACCAGACTTCCATGGGAATCATCCTCAAGTCAGTTGGACATTTTGTCAACATATTCCCTAGAACATTTCAGTTCTGATAAGTCTGTCAGAAAAATGCCAAGTCTAGAAAAGCTTGTGCCATGTCAGCTGTATTTTCAAACACATGCCTGTTTATGTTGAAGCTTTTTCTTTGACACACTGTTGCTTTTCAGTTGGAATTAATTGGGATAATTGAAAAAGCCTCTTAGAACAAGCAGCCTTGAAAGGCACATGTATTTTTGTTAACTATAAGAGAAAGACTGTGAGTGATGGTGGGGCAAGACTGTAATTAAATTGGTACTAGGCAATGGCTGGGAGCACTTGTTAGCCCTGACAACCAGGCACCACTTCACAAGCGGGCAGGCTTACAGGAAAAGAGCAGATCAGGAGGACTCAGCACCATTGCACCTGAGGTGAGTGTAGGAGCCTATGTTGGGACACCCAGCCTGGGCAGAAGGCTGAGATGGTGAGTTGTGCTGCTGCAGCAGTCATACAAGGAGCGAAGTTGCATGGTAGGGATGGCACATGAGCAGTACAATAGCTGACATGTATGGATCATTTGAATTGGTTTACAGCTTTGTAAAATGCTGTGTACAGTGACTGATGTGAAAACAGAAGAGGCAGCTTAGGTATGAGCTATGTTACTTGGGTTTCTACAGAGAAAATTGGTTTATCTTCCACTGGTCCATAAATTCAATTTGCCTCTTTGACTTCCTGTATTGATACAAATGGAGTAAATCAGAAGACGGCTTAAGCAGACATGTTGAGGTAAGCGTTTTTCATTCCCTTTTCTCAATTAAATGAGCTGCAATTGCATTACAGGCGACTCTGCTCCTCCAACTCATAAATATTCTTAATGCATTCTGTCTAGTGAAACCTGTGATGACGCAAACAACTGCCCCTCTGACCTGTCCTCTCCATTCTTTGACATGTACTTAAGGAGGTACGTTTACAATTGGAGCTAATGCTAGCTGGGATATGAAAATAATGAGAGTTCTTTGTATATACACTTTCTTTTTCTGTGTGTACAGAAAGCATAATTGTCAGATGGCCATTAAACATCAGCAAATTGTAGCTGGAAGCAGGATTTTATAGTAGAGGCTTGCTCTTAAAAGCCATTCTGGTACTGGTTCAAAATTAACTTTCAAAACATTTTATAGGCCATTTTCTTCCCTTAGAGAAGAGTACAGCTGGAACGAAGAGGAAATTTAAGGAGTGCAGATGCTTTTGCAAAGCCAGGCAGAAAAAGATAAAAAGTCTTCTGCATGATATTGCTCTACATACACCTAATACACAGATCACAAATCAGCAATGGTTGCAGAGAAGAGGAAAGTCACAAGCACCAGTATTTTTGTGGTTTTGAGTTCATATAAAGTTACTTATTCTAAAAAATGTGTCTTTACTGGCCTCTGTAATGGTAATTTAAAATCTATTCTGCAGCCTACCCATAACCTAGATATTCACTGCACTTGCAAACAAAGAGAGCATCAGCTCTTTCAGTGATGTTGTGCTTTTATTTATTTATTTACTTTAAAGTGCTTTGGCTTATAAAATGAGTATTTTCTTTTTTAAGCAGAACAATTCTGCTTACTAAAATAATGCAACAGACATATTCAAGGACTAATTTAACTCAGCGTTTTGGAGCTGCTGTGAAATTCCGTTATTGTTTTTAGGTTTTCTCGCTGGCAGTATAATCAACTGATCGTGTCCAAATATCCCTTTCCTTTACAACTGGTAAGGGTGAGAGTAATGTAAATATTTAATTTTTCTGGCATAATTAAAGCAAGTATATAAGTTTTTAAAGACTATTGCAACACAGCTTTGGAAAGAAGATGTAGAGGTAGTAGTATAATTTTTATGCTCCCTTAGCAACCCACCATAGTATTTGCACTCTCATTATCAGGTTTACTCTTTCAAAGTGAGGCATCATTGAAATAGAAAGAATTTCCAGTGCATCATATACAGTTTAGAGTGGCAGACATCTTTCCTACCAGTGCTATGAAGATCCACAGAACATTTATTTTTAATGTACTCTGCCTTACAAGATGTCTGTAGTCCACCACCATGAGACTACGTGGCCAGACCACTGGGATTTGCTCATCCTGTAAACCAGAGCCCAAGCCTTTCATACTCCAGGTTAATGTCTTAATCTGTAGGTTACAAAGTAAGGTATTTACACGTCTCTTCTCAGCCTTGAAGGCTCTTATTTCCCTGGCTGGTGAGCTGCAGAAGCTTCATGGATGTTTTTCTCACTCAGATCACTGTATAGGCATATGGTGAACATCTGTTCCTCAGAATAATGTACTTTTGACATGGTTCAGGACCTAAGGCTTCCTCTTCCAGAAAGCATCTCAAAGTACTTCCCACTAGGAAGGGGCACCTCACTCGATAATGGAAATAGAGAGTGTATAAGCTCTAAGGAGGAGGTGAAAATTTTAACTAACTACTTTCTTGGCTTTCGATGCAGTGCATGGGATAGTTTTGGAACGCCCTTTGGAACTGTGCCTAATTCTCTCCATTAATTAAGTAAGGATGCCAGGATATTTGACCTTGTTCTTCTGAGTTGCACTGCACAAGTTAGAAATACTCAAACTTGTACTGTGGATCTAACCTCCAACCTGTAACACAGGATCCAATAAAGAAATAGAAAGCAGATTTTTTAAAGCAAACATCAGTGATGCTGAGTTCAAGGGAAGTCCCACAGTAAACATTCTGTGCTATATCCTTGCTTCAAGAAATTATTGTTCAGATTAGCATTGCATTGACTCCATGCAGAACAGCTGAAGAGTGTGAGAAATTGAATGCAGACATTGGAGAGAGCAAAGTCAAGCACTGCAATCCACCTCCCAGATAAATACTCCTGGAAACTCCTCATTGTATGGTGCTGCCGGGACAAGATCTTTGCTTCCATTCAGGCTCCTGTAATATCAATCCCTGCTGAGAGGATCATGGCACATTTAACTTTCCTGAAACCTCTCATCTCTACTGGGAGATTGCAGTGGGTGGTAGAGGCAGAAAGCTGCTGCTGTGACATTATGGCTTGCTAGAGTTGGACCTAGGAGGGGTCGAGACAAGAAAGGCTTTGTATATGAGCTGAAGGTGTTGCTCCAGGGTAGTGGAAAGGAAATGCAGCCCACTCAATATTGTTTGCAACCGCCCTTGCCAGTGTTTCTGTCTCTTAGAAATGTTTTACTAAGGAGTTCTTGTGCATTAATAGAAAGAAGGTGTGGCTGGGTCCCATCACTCCCATCTAAAGATCACAAAAGTGTTTGTATTTATTTACCAGTATTTTTATATTTATGTTTTTGTGTATACAAATGTATTTATATATCTATCTGTATTTATATATACAAATGCATTTATGTGTTTTTATTTGCCAGTATATTTGGATTTGCAGTAGGTACCACAGATGTTGTTTAATTGCAAGTGAAGATGTAGTGGACTATATGTTGTTGTAGACAATATGCACAGTGTGCTGTGGCAGGACTGAGTAGAAATGAATTATTATCAGATTTCAGTAAGAAGCTGTGACCCAGACTGTGAAGAAGAATGTACGTCCTGCCACTGTAAAGTTCTAGAAATCATCTGCTGAGCTGGGTTAACAAAGGCTTCCAAAGCCTGCATAGTGTGATCCTCAGAATATTTATTAATAATATATTCATTCTAATAATTCTTAGAATACTTTTACTCTGTGGAGCATTGTTGTAAAAATTTAAAATGACTGCATATATCTTATTTAATGCTCTTAGTGTAGGTCATGACTATAATAATAAACACTTACTGTCCTGTTTTCTAGATAAAATTATATATTAATGCATTGCATCCATTTAAGTTATCTATATTCAAGGAAAACTATGAGCTATATGAGGTCTGACAGAAAAGTAGAGTGAATAGAAAGTTCCCAGAAGGCAATATCTAAATGATAATTGAAATTCTAGTTAGTCTCGGGTTATTCACATTCCCACTTAATGCTAGCATAGAGTTTAGTGCAATTTGCTCCTAACAGATCTGACTGGAGCTAAAGAGTGCTTATGTCCTCATTTTCACCAGAAAAGTGGTAAGGATCCAGCGCCTCTCAAAGTAAATATTTCTGGTTTTGTCCTGAAGATTTTTCTATTCTTCTGTCGCTGTGCCAAAAACAATAAAGCATGTAGGCTGATGATAATTGCTGCTTAAAAGCACAGCATGAGTTATGCTGCTGAGAGAAGCACAGATTGGCAAGTGTTGTTCTCAGACCCCCTGTCCCTACAGGGTGTAAGAAAAGCTCCCTGGTTAAAGCAGCTAAGGTAAACAACTACCTTTTTATCAGTGGGATGGGGCTGTGTGATATCCTTGTGAGGGGCAGGAGTAGAACTGGCAGGATCTGCACTGGAATGCCACATTCTTCTCTGATTTCAGAAGGCAGCAAGTGTTCTTTGCAGTTTAAAGCAAAGCTCATGGTGGCAATGACAGACAACAAAGTATTTGGATACTTTTCAGAGTGTTTCCGAAAATAATCACATCTCTGATATGAACTCTGTAATTCACTGTCATTGGCAGCTGTTGTGCACTGATTTCAGGAAGTTTGGTCTTTTATGGCCTTACCAACTGTCCTGGTTTGAGCAGTAGCAGTCATTTTTTTTCCTTCTTGGTAGCTGGTGCAGTGCTGTGTTTTGACTTTTGGGCTGAGAACGGTTGCTGATAGCAAGTATATTTTGAGTTACTGCTCAAATGTTTGGTTTGTCCAAGGCCTTTTCTGAGCTCATGCTCTGCCAGGGAGGAGGGAGGCTGGGAGGAAGGAGAGACAGGACACCTGACCCAGGTTAGCCAAAGAGGTATTCCATACCATAGCACGTCATATCCAGGATGTAACCGGGAGAGACCCGGAAGGGCTGGAGCTCTGGGGGGGTTGAAGGAGGTATTGGTCAGTGCTCAGTTGGGGTCGGTGGCTGGTGAGGTGTTGTATTCTTTTCACTTGTTATTTGCTTTGTCATTATTATTTGTAGTAGTAGTAGCAGGAGTGATTTGTGTTATACCTTAGCTGTTAAGCTGTTCTTATCTCAGCCCGTGGGGTCTACATTCTTTGGATTCTCCTTCCTAACTCTCCGGGAGTTGGGGGAGCAAGGGGGGGGGGGGAGTGAGTTGATGAGCTGTGCAGTTTGGTTTTAAACCACAACACCAACCCAACAGATGCCAGCTGGTTTTGTCTCAAAATAAAATAAAAGCAAGTGGTAGCTCTGTTCGGGCCAATTCTGGAGTTGTTATCCTGAGGTACTAACTTGAGCAATGTCCTGGAATACTTCATACTGTCCCTGTCTGTGGCTTTTGTGTGCTGAGCTATACTCCAGAGTAACTTAGAACTTTTCTGATCACATACCTGTGGTTTACAAGATTCTATCCACATCCTTCTGATGGTGAGCAGAGCCAGGCTGCTACCACCATTCTTCATGGTCTGAAGAAACCTCTGAAGAGATCTCTGTGCAAATATTTATGGAATGATGCAAATTCCTTTGTACTTCTAGGCAATTTTAAATGGCTGGAGCTACTGCATTAGAAGCACATCCTTGACAAGTCACTGTGTGATAGCTCCTAACAAAATGTGCTCGCAAGAGAGAATTTATATGCATTTTTTCTTCAGTGAGTAAAAACTGTGACATAAGACACCTGTTTACTTTATCAATATTGTAAGAATAGATATACAGCACAAATCTGTTAAAGACAAAACAGAATAACAGTCTCAGAGTATATTTTCGTACCTTTTTAAGCTCCCAGTAGTCACAGGCTTTACTAAGAAGAATCAAGAAACATGAGATGGTTTTGAGGCTTGCTACCTCTCCTATTCCCATCATTAGGGCATTAAATATCTCCAGTTTGTAATGATGTTGTTTAGCTTTCTTGCATTTATGATTATCAACAGACATGTAGCAAAATGTTAATACATATATATTAAAACCAGATAGCTATGAACAGTTCCTGTCTTCCATCAGAGTCAGAACATGTCTTTGAACTTGACCAGCATCTAATTCAGGATTCATTGGTAGTGTATTCTGGGAAGCAGTATTTCTCCTGTACAGTGGCCTCCTTGTCTTTCTGGACAGTTGCAGAACCAGTGGCTAGGTGGTGCGATAAGTGAATGAGCTATTTTCAGTGTTACAGTACGAAGAAACTTGCATAGAAAAGTTCCTATATATATATCTATTATATGTCAAAATACAAAGTGCCTCCTTGGTTCCTACTTGAATTTCATCAGAGTGATAAGGGAGACACTCAGACTTGTGTCTTTCAAATTCTGGGAACTTCTATTATTCTATTATCTATCTGCCTCATTTATTTACAATATTTTAATTGCTTGTAGCATCAAAATATGCTTTTATTGATTTCTATGTTTTATGCAGTCAGGGGCATTATGCTAATACTTTTTAGCATAGATGAGTCCTTATGAAGTCTTTTGCATTAAAAATATAGGTAAATCCAATCCATCAATGGCCAGATACTAGATACTACAGATAAATAGAACATCCATCATACACTTACTTAGGCAAAAGTTGATTTCTATATTATTGTAGAATACATTATTTATGTTGGTATCTGTCTGCAAAAAACAATAATCTAATCACTGCAACTTTTACTACATCAAATACATGGGAATTTATAAATTCTTTCCATATCAGACAGTATTTAGACATTGCTTCAAACATGGCTGAGCTTTACTACATGGCATTCAACCAAAGACAACAAAAATTTTCCTTTAGACTTACGGTGACATGTAGCAGATGCTTTGATTTATATCCCACTCCCTACTGGCTTATTTTCAGGATTAATTATTCTTCCTTGGTGTAGCCAACGACTTTACCCATAATATTTCTGTGTATCTGACTGCAAAGGCATTAATAAGCACACTTAATAAATCAGATTCATTTAGGAATCACGCACGTCAAATGGTCTGTGGATTTGCTAATTAACAATGCTGCATGCTCCAGATAGGAACCTCCAGAACCTGTTACAAGCAGCCTGGTGTTCAGGAAGATTAATCACTGGGCTACAAAGCTCAGATGCTGAGAATGAGAATGTTCAGTGGAGAAATTAAATCTCTCCAGGCAAACTATAACTTGCACACTCTGTTTCCACAGTCATCACTCACTTATTTGTTTATTTAAGACAGCAAATTACCATTCATGCCTCATCATAACTTGCTTACCGGGAGGTGAAAGAGCCCCATCCAGCTCCAGCCACAGGCAGAGCAGGAGGGTTTGGGCACTGAGCTTGGGATCCTAACAAAATGTGTTCACAAGAGAGCATGTATTTGCTTTTTTTTTTTTTTTTTTTTCCACAGTGAGTAAAAACTGTGGGATAAAGCACCTGCTCAGTTTGTGAATATTGTAAGAATCCTATGCTTCCCATGGCATTATTTCTCTTACTCCTGGATGCACAGTAGACAGTCATGTACATTTAGCTAAAACAGCACAACAGCAACTTTGCAAAGAAGGACCTGGGAGTCCTAAAGAGCAGTGAAGTTGACCGTGATCCAGCAATATGCCCTTGTGGCAAAGAAAGCCAATGACATCCTAGGCTGCATTAGAAAGAGCGTGGCCAGCAGGTTGAAGGAGGTGATCCTTCCCCTTCCATCCAGCACTGTGGAGGCCACACCTGGAGTGCTGAGCCCAGTATGAGGGACACATGAATGTATTGGACATAGTCCAACAAAGAGACACAAAGATGATTAAAAATTGGAGTGTCATTTCTCTGAGTGGCTGAGACTGTGCAGCCTGGAGAAGACACAGGTCAGGGGATCTTATGTGCATAAATTACCTGAATTGGAGGTGGGGGTAGTGGAACTAAAGAAGACAGAGCCAGGCTCATCTCTGTGCTGCACACTGACGGGCCAAGAGACAACAGGAACAAGCAGAAATACAGGAAATCCCATTTAAATTAAAGATTTTTTTTTCTTTTTTTTTTTTTTTTTTTTTTTTTTTTTACAGTAGGAGAGGTCAAACACTGGCACAGGATGCCCAGAGATGCTGTGGAGTCTCCACTCTTAGAGATATCCAAGGCTCAACTGGATATGATCCTGGGCAATGTCCTGCAGCTGCCCTGTTTGAGCTGGGTCTTGGACTAGACACTCTCCAGCAGTACCTTCCAGCATCAGCAACTCTGTGATCCTGAGCTTCACACAATGCAGCAGCCATCTCCTCCTGGCCAGTATAACCATTCCTTTAGTATACATAACCTTGCAGATTGCTGTTAGGTGCTTTTCTGGGGACAGAAGAGAGGGAAAAGGACCACATTAGAGGAAGCAGACTTTTCTGGTCTTCTGATAAAAGTTATAGATTCAGGGTGCAAGAAAGACTCTTGTGTTTTGACTGTCAGCTTCTGTTATGCAGAAGAAAATAAGTATATTTTATAATTTTGTTGGGCAACTGTATAATTGATCTTTTGTTCTTTCCAAAAAGAAATACATCAGTGACTAATGGCTTGGGTCATATTATATAGCAAAATTAAACACACAATAGTACTAGTAGGAGTCATTTTTCTTCTCTTCTAATGCTTATGACAAATGCTTCTGTGTCTAGCTGTAAGTAATTGATGAGTAATGCACTAAATTAACAGTAGCAATTTAAGATGCATTATAGCAATATCAACCAAGCAGCAGATATATGTGTATAAGAAAATTACAGGGGGTTCTTTCATCCTCTATATTTTAAGGTTTTACATAGCATCATATGTCCTGTAATCTCTCTAGGATTTCCTTTAGCAGTCTCATATCCATAAGCTTCTATATAAGCAAGAGTTGTGGAAAAAGGCAGGGCATCTGGACTCTGGCATAATGCAATTTTCTTTTTCTTCAAAGGTCAACCAAGTTCATTGCAGAAAGCCAGCTTAACTATTAGCCATTGGGAATATTATTCTATGACTACCATTCTTTCAAGAAAGCATGAACCAGATGTCAGTTTCTGGAAATGTAATGGGTTAAAAATCAGTAACAGGCTTTTCCTTCTCTAACCTTTTATAAAATAATAGAAATTATAAGCAAAGAACACATCTACGTTCTCAGAGAGGACAGCAGCACAGTCATATTTATCATGTTAGTTTCTTCTGAGATGTGCAGCTTCCACAAATTTTATGTGTGTGGAGAATAATGTGTCCCTGAAAGAACAGATATTGTAGAACTGAAGAGCTTTTCCTGCATGAAGCATAAAAACCATGCTTAGTTAAAGATAATGCAAAGCTGTGTTTTCAAATGTACAAGTTCTGTTGAGAGAATTATTAGGCAGAAAAGGAGAAACAACTTTAGTATTATTATTTAAGCTACAAAATTTATTGAAATAAAGAATTCCCTAGGTATTGCAGGTTAAGCCTGGTGGCTTGGGCAAACTCAGCTTTAGGAGTAAATCTGAACAGACAGCAAAGATGACTATCCCCAGTTTCCCTTTGAGACTTCAGATACATTTTTAACACTGAATAGCATTACATGGAAGTGAAAGGTATATACTCCCTTTATCCCAAAAAGGAGCAATGTAAAACCCCAAATTTTCCATGTTCTTTTTTGAGAGAAAACAAAACGCTTCCCAGACCAAACCAAAGGAACCCTTTCTGCAGGGGTGGAACTAGATTCATCCTAATAAGTTGAGAGTGGGTAAGAAAAGACTTTGTACCTTTGATCAGGAACCTTTCATGCTCATGTTAAGAACCGGGGAAAACTTCCATGACTTAGTCACCTCCTAATTCCAACCTGCCCCAAATTAAGCTGTTGACTCAAGCTCTTGCCTATAAACATACCTTACCTTGCTACGATGTCTTACTTCTTTCTTGTAGTCCTGTTGGCATGTGTCAGACCTCTGTGTCTGTGCTTATATCACAAATAATTTGAATCAGTGACTAATTCTTCATTCATACCTTTGAAGGCCATAGGTTAGTGTTTATTCAACTGTGTGAGACATTGTCAGGCAATGTGTAACACAACTGAGGCAGTAATCATAAAAAGCTCTATGCTTTTCCGTACATGGAAACTTGCATTCAAGTAAGCTAGCACATGTAGGTAATGTGAGAAATTAAACAAAACTAAGTCTGAGTTCCTTTTGGTTGTAAATAAAAGCTACAGAGACAGCACAGCATAAGCTGGCCTATGCAATTTTCATGAAGATCTGATGTCCTAATTAAAAGAGATTGAGAAGCCCTGTTCTAGGTGATACTTGGACAATCAGGATGATTAAATCAGTTCTGTTGATAAAATTTATATTCTCAGTTAATGTGATTGTCTGTGAACTCCCATAGTGTGTTTATTAAGACATGGTAGTTGCATAGTCTTTTGTTGTGAAAAGATGTTGAGCTATTAAAGCTGTTAGTAGAAGCTGAAGCAATGGGAACAATGCAAATGGAAGAATGAGAAGACTGGATCTTTGAGATTTTTGAGGATTCTAGCTTCAGAGGAAGACGTGCTGTATTTTGATTATTATGCAAAGTTTATTAAAACAGGTGATAAAGCAGAAGCCTTCTGTACTGCAAATGAACAGCACCTATGGAGAGAACTGAGGAGCTTGTGTTTTCAGCATGTTCTGGTTTGGTCCAGGTATTTTTGTGCTCAATATGAA
Organism: Melopsittacus undulatus; assembly: GCF_012275295.1. Lineage (NCBI taxonomy): Eukaryota > Metazoa > Chordata > Aves > Psittaciformes > Psittaculidae > Melopsittacus > Melopsittacus undulatus. The sequence continues at coordinate 61,694,873 of NC_047528.1, forward strand.
TGAGCTTGCCCTGAAACATCAGTTCCCAGGTCAACAGATCATTATAAGTGCTCTGAAACACTTGTGGCTTACTGGAGAAGAACTCACAAGTTGCTACTCTGCACTGCTCAGTATACGTTATTAGCAGTCCTTGGAGTACAACCAGTCATCCTTTGATCACCATTTAGCCACTGCTATTGCTCACTTTTCAGTTGGAGACGAGAAAATTTTAGATTAAGTGAACGGTTTGGATGTATACACACACGCAAGGGCTAAAGGCAATGTTTTATCAACAGGTGTAGAGATTTGCTCTCTAATTTGCAGTTAGGGTATATGGATTGTGTTTATGGGTTTATAACTACCTGATGGTAGTCATGAGACTGAGGTGCTCAGTGCATTCAGACAGGGTGAGAAAGTCCTCTTCCCTTCATATGTTTCTTATTTTAAGAAAACAGATACTTATTTCATTGAGATTAACTTCAGAAGTTTTGATTCTTAACAAAAAGATACAAAATTAAGAAGTTAATAAAAGAGTTTCTTGTAAGAAGTTTAGCAATCAAAAAATAACATTCCAAATACAGAGCATTTGTTCACATCATCAGCCACGTAATTCCCTCTCAGAAGTCTGAACTGGAGCGGATATAAATAATGGCTTGCTGCGGATACCTTGATGAACAATCAATAGCAATTTTTTACAGGAAGCAAAATCTTAAGAGCACAAAAAAATCATCACATTCAGTTCTGCTATTGTTACCAACGTTATCATTACAAATCCTGTTTCAGTTGAAGAAGTGAAAGAAAAGTGAAGAGTAAACAGAAGACAAGAAAATAAAGAACATTCCAGAAATCCTCCCTAAGGAATGAAAAAGGAGAAATGGAGGAAAAGTGACAGTTCTGTTATTATTTAGGATAACAGGTTCTGGGAATTCCACTTTAACTGTGAACCAGAAACGGATAAAGACTAGGCATTGCAGTTCTCAGGATGTAAGAAAAGCTGAAGGAAAATAAAGGCAAGTCTCAAAGTCAGGCATATATATATATATGTATATGTCAATGTCATGTAATTTATGTGTATGTAGACCAAAGATGTCAGTGAAAACTGGCTCTGAACACATGAAGCCAAATCAGGTAAACAACTCGTCATATGCAAAAAACATATAACCTGTGTGTACACATACACTTATATGTCTTCACATACTCATGTTAGCTCAAAGATTTACTTGCTTAGTCTGGACACATGTAATCTCAAATCATACCCAAAAAGGTATGAAATAATGTAAGAGGGAAAACATGCAGCTCCACTCAAAAATCAGCCCGATGTATGCTTACTAAGGTGTAACTGGAAATCTGCAATGACTGATGCAAAAAATGTAGACACTGAAGACTGTAAGAAGCATCTTGCTGGCAGTGCAAATGTGACTGTATTGTGAAAATGACCAGCTGTTTTGGAAGATTTAAATGGAATAGTGTGCGAAACGTGCTACCTTGTATTACAAAACAGAACAGTATTAAGGTAAGGTAGTAGGAGTAGGATAGAATAAGAACGTATTATGGATGGTTCAGTTAAGACTTGTGAAGATCACTTAGCTGTGGTCTCTCTGCCTCTGTTATCATCTGTTAAACAGTAAAATAAAATCTCTTTTGTTTTACTTGGCTACTTAGATTATCTTTAGCTTTTTGTTACTGTGGATTTGTACAAGACTAGCTGGTGTTAGCTGTGCTGGTACCCAGTGCAGCTGTATCCCCAGCCCACGTGGTGGTCTCTCATTAATCCTGAACTTCCCGTACTGTATAATTCCTTATTATGTTACTTCTTAACTTCAACTTCATGTACAGCAGATCACTTCCTGTGTTGAAGTTTTTATGTCCAGCAAGAGCCCAAAATGGCAAAAGCAGAAAACATCCAGCTAAAGAAAAAATGATTTTTTTGCCATTGAGGCCTCAGCTCATTTGCTGACAGAGGCTTGCAGCCTCATCTAACAGGACAGTGCCTTCACCATCTAAGAGCAACAAATTCTGTTCCTCGTGTTCACTAGAGTCATACCGTAACACAAAACTCTGCAATATGCATATATTATACAAGCAAGGTACATCAGCTATAATCACAGACACGAATCCATAATTTAAGTACAGAATAAGGCCTCGTAGAAGCATAGGTCTTCTGTTCAAGACCATTAACTCTAATGAAAACGCACATTTTTCATTAGGCTCTAACAGCCTGCTGCAAAGCAGGGCAACTACTGTGCAGTGTTTGTAGAAACAAATTGCTAATCAGTCAACAAGGACCTTTACTGTGCACTCTGCTACAGCTAGCTTTTAAGCATTTTCAGCTACATTGAATTATTTTAACTCATTGAATTTTTACTTAGTGAAAATGAAAATATGCTTTATTTATAGGGTATTCAACGTGGCAATGCAGAGTGAATTTTGCATGTTGACTCCATTTTGTTAACATTTATACAAGAGATTTATTATCACTTGGATTTGCCTCATGACTTCTTTCCTAGGGTTAGAAAAGTTTTTATTTTATACTGAAAGCTGGTAATGAATTGAATCAATCATTCTTTTACAAATAGATTTTATAATTCCATTACAAATGCCCCATGCACCCTAAATCTTAATGACAGGAGCTGTTGTTACTGGAACACAAAAGCCTGCTGATCACTGTTGAGTGAATTTTTCACACAGAAGAAAATTGCAGGAGTAGGATTGTACATATGGGAGTGTGGGCATACATATATGTGTGGGCATATATACATAACTATGTATGAAATCACATGATTAATCTGTTTTTGTTTTTACTGTTAAGAAATCGACTTTGATTGTTTACTTTCTACATCTGGTCAGATTAACTCATGTGATGCTAGACACAGGAAACAGAACTGAATTGTACTTTTCCAATCTAAAATGTGCAATAGCTGCTGCGTTTCTTTTAGCAAGAAATTAGAACAACTGTAGCAGTCCTTGATGGTATGAATTGATGAAGCCCCACCATTTTATGACAAGTGAGAATATAATATAATATAAACCAGTTGGGGTTTAACTAGTGATAATATTAATGTTAGCAGTGTCATTTTGGATCTAAATGCAGAGAGTTTTTAAAGGAGATGAATTTTTTAGCTGGGGACAAGAAGTATTGAATTTGAGGAAAAACCAGAGTTAAATATTAGTATCATGGAAAATAATGCTGGGAACTGGAGAAATATGATGATTGTCTACAAACATTTGAACGTATCAGGATTAAAGATTAGTCTTATTTTTAATTTATTATATCATTATATATATATAATAAGTTCGCATAATGTTTTATATATGTTATATTTTATTTATTCTAGATATTATATTTATACAATATAAAATATATACATTTATAAATATATATAATTAATAATAAGTTTGATCTTCAGATAAGTTTACATGACAGACAAATTACTAGTAGGATATGGGGTAAATCACTAAATATGAAAAATACCCTTTTAAGATGAATGCAAGAAATCTTTGATGTCTTTATTTTCAAGAACATTCCCAGCCGGATGTCTCGGATATGTTTCATACTAAGGAGGAAAAATAGCCTTATGAATATCTGTGAGACACATACTTTTTTATGAAATAATTTCACCATTATGACTGCATAGCAACCTGAATGATTAGCTTGAGAAATATCTGATTCTCGACGCTATTGTGTCGTATGTTGATGTCATGTATTGGATTAGACTATTTATTACAAAGCAATGTTCTACGTACTTATCAATAAAAGAGGGTGTAAACCTTTGTGTAAAACAAATGGAAACCAGATTGCAAAAGCTAAAGGTAAAATGCTTTTATGAATTTTTTCCTTGTGAGTTGTAACTGTGTTTTGTAAAGTAATTTGGGAGTTTTGTGTTACAGCATGATAAATAGCGTTATTACATTGGCTGGATGGATACTATCAAATTAGTTTATCTAATATCTTCTGTTCAATCTGGCAGAGCTATGGGATGCATGTAAATCCCATTTCAGTAAAGGTGGTTCATATGATAGGCCTTTGGAAAAGCATTTAATTTTTAAGCACTGACAAGTTAATCCTGGTATTTTGAGAAGCACACATGCTAAGAGGAATTGTGAAATAACTCCTTGTTTTGAAGTGAAGGATACAAGAAGGCTACTTAAAGCTTCAGGGTTTTAGAACTGAGGGGATAACAAGATGACATGAAAGCCTGGTAGTTGGCACCTTGTTATATTAAGGAATCTGGAAAAGAATTATTGATATATGGCTTTTGTAAACTATCCCCTTTTCCTTTCACTCCTTCATACTCTCATACGTATTCAAGAGTGGACCCAGCAAAAGGAAATCAGCCCAAGGAGCAACAAATCAAAGGTTACTTTGACTCTTGCTGTGCCCTATTTAATACATTTAAAATCAATATCTGAAGCACTGCTGGACCTGCTTAGATCTGTATGCCTTTTGCTCAACTATGTGTGTCCATGGCAATAGCACTGCCCATTAGTTTTGTAAGTTAATTTAGTGTGATGAACTGCAGATAGCACATGTCAGGGTGGTGGTAGCCATAATCCATTAAACCAAGTGCACTTGTTCCATAAGTATTCCCACTGGCGTGTCACAGTTGAATCTTTCTATACTCTTAAATATGTTTGCTATACTTAAAACAGTTTTATCATAGTTTTCTCTTTGTAAAGATTGATTTTTCACTTTAACTTTTCCATTCTCTAGGGGTTTACTCTAAGCTGATGGTTCTGAAGAGGTTGCACTGTGTCCATGTGATGAATAATGTATCATGTCCAATAGAATGAACCAAAAAGAGAATAACATCTGGAGTTCCAGCCTTTAGGAGATGAGCTTTTGTGAGTTTAGATCAACACTCATGTTATAAGAAAAGCTGGATTTGAAAGAAACCCAAGGGACTAGATCTAAGGAAGAAATTTTTTGCTATGAGGGTGATGAAACTGGGACAGGTTGCTCAGAAAGTGGTGGATGCCCCATCTCTGGAAACATTCAAGATCAGGTTGGACAGGCCTCTAAGAAACCTGATCTAATCGAACATATGACTGCTTATTGCATGGGGGTTGGACTAGATGACCTTTAAAGGTGCCTTCTAATCCAAACTGTTCTATTATTTTGTATTTCTATGACCTGACTGGTATGGCTACATCCCACATCTCAGTATTGCAGAGAGACACTTGGAGATCTTGTGAATTTTTTTTTCCAACTGGTCATATTGTTTCATTAGCTTAGGCAGTGAACTGTGCAACTACATCTAGATTGCTTCTGTTGCTATACCCATTGTTTTTAGGCTATCTGAAGTATTTCTACATATCATCACATTGTTCAAAATAGACTTATTTAAAGCAACAGGTGTTGGTGAAGCTTTGTTAGAGCTCTGAATGCATGAAGATGATCTCATTTCCCCAACAATACAGTACAAATGAAAAGCTCTTGCCAGTCCTATGTCCAGACTTCCCCTTGGGAGTGAAGCCAGCAGGTTGGAAGGCAGATGAATACAAAAATTTTGCTGAAGAATATAATTTTGTTTGAGACAGACATTAAAATGTTCTAATGGTCTCTTAACTTGTGACTACCTGACAAACACAAATCCAATCATAGGAATGCAAGTGAAAGAGAGAGCAACAATTCTGTACCACATTTTTCTCAAGTATCTCATCAAGGGGTGCCTGACTTTCTCAGAGCTATTTCTGTTACTCCCTGGGAGCTGAGGCAAAACATGCTCCTGCTCTAATGACACTGCTGTTCTTTGGAAACCTGTTGTGGTCAGTGCAACATCCATCACTTGTTCTGGTTGTCTAGGGTGAATTATTGGGATACTTCTCTTCTCTGGAGATTCTGCATGATCTCACACTCACCCTAAGACTCCCAGGGCAGCATTTAGATCATACCAGTACAGAAGTTATGTTGGTTTCTCTCACACTGAAAAAGCTCTGTCTCACCCCTCTTTCCCCTTCACAGTGGAAAAAAACCTGCTTTTCTAAGCTGCTCTCTTCATGCATACAGAGACTCTCTGGAGCTCTGTACCACAGAGACCCAAATGTTGAATCACTCTCTTCCCCTCAGCTGTCTTATCTTCTGCAGGACAGGTAATTTGGACAACAGACTCATGTCTTTTGAAGAGTGCTATGTACTTCTAAAACAGCCTTGGGCCTATTTAATTGCAAAAATTATACATAAGCACTCATAGAGAAATTTGTCAGCTTCTGCTGATAGGTCCTGTACTGTGATGAAACACTGTCCATTTTTGGGTTTGACATGCCTAACAGAAACCAGAGCCCCTCAGTATCACTAGGCCCAAGCCACACCTGTGAATTTCCAGGAAAATACTTGCAAATGGGCAGAGTTCCAGATATCTAGAAGGATATTTAATCCAGAAGTGAAGTTTTATATGTTTCCATGTGAAATGCACAGATAAACTGTTAAACCAACTAGTGATCACTCAGTAGAGTGCATTGTTTGTTTTTTATTTGGTAGAAAACAGATTTTGTATTGGTAACTCTGGATTCCAGCTGCTGGGCACCTGTATCCCACTATTCTGGAGTGCAATATGCCAGGGCTCTGCAGCTCACCACACTGCCTGATTAGTTGGGAAGTTATGGGGTAGTCTGTTATGAAGTGAAACTCATGACTATGATGGTCAAGGAACCATGTCTGGCAGGGGGACAGCCAGACAAGTGCTATCAATGCTCATTTATTCTTTATTTTGCTGAGAGGGGTTTTGCTAAGACCTAAAAGACTGAGACTTACTGGAGATACTTGGCACTTTCTGTAAGAAAGTTCAGTAAGGAGAAACAATTTAAAGACGATGGAAGGCCTGTTACACCACCAGCTGGCTCTTCAAATACTGTCAAATGGCCACAGGTTCTTACAGAAACCAAATTCCCCAGGCTTTAAAGAACATATTGTTTAAGGATGTGCTGTTTGGGTCAGAGCCAATAAGCACATTCTTTTTCTCACCGTGACCGAGTGGTGACTATGCACTCAAGTACCTCCCAGGATTCTGGGTCCTCAGCTGTCTGAAATGGGACTAGGAAAACAGTATGTCATGGCAACCACCTATTCTGAGCAATTTGCCTCTTTGTCTGTAGAAACAGTGCATGGTGGAGTGCCTGTCTTGCTCACAGATATGCAGCAGTTGATAAGGGCAAAAGCAGTAGCGCACAGATGCTTGAAAGCATTCCCAAGCCCATCAGGTGAGACATAGCCAATGGGAGCAGAAGATTAAATAATAAGTATAATATGCTTTAATAGCTTATTAAACTAGTAGTTATACATAGAAAAACATAAAACAAAACCACAAGTTCAAGATACAACCTTTTATGGTGAATACTATTTACAGGGGGAAGAAAACAAGTAAGAGGAATGAACACAGCAAAATAATGCTATCCAGATGCTATGTCCCTAGGCACAGCAACGAGCTTGGTGCTGGATTTTTATTGAAAATATACATACATACTTTCATCCCAAGGGAACCTCTAACCCAATGAAAATACAGATCATTGCTTCTCTCCCAATTTCTAGTGCTTTGAGCAATACGGATTGCTAATAAAGCCAGTGCAGTTCCTTTGGCTCTTTCAGTCTGACCTTGGCATTGAAAGCCAGTAAAATTTTAGGTGCTAGCTTTTGCATTTTTATTTTAAGCAGGCAAGTAATAAAATTTACTGTTTCCCAAACAATTTACAGCTGAAATAGCTTTTGCTGTCAGGGAAAGAAAACATCCAGACAACGCAGCATAAGATCAGAACTCCTTTACTTAACTGAGTAGCACAGAGAAGAACTAAAGTGGTTCACTGCAGCAGAACACTGTAAATGTATCGGGCTGTAATCTCCCATCTCCCCAGATCAGAGAGGTATCTAAAGTGTTACAGACCCAGTTTATCTCTGCTGTCCCTTGTTCAAGCTCTTGCATTAGACAAGCAGACAGCACCTAACTCCTCACTCAGACATAATCACAAATTAATACAAAGTCTTACTTCTGGTTTAATTTTCCAGCACCTGGGAATGTGAAAGCTCTCTATACAGTAGTGACCTGGGGGATTCCTTATTCAAAGCCAGCTTTAGGAAACTCCATAATTTATGTTTTAGAGTACTGCTCAGACCTCCTCTTTCTGGGGTATGGCTCAAAGCTGCTCAGCATTCTTCTGTGACATGAAGATACCACAAGACCCTGGCCTCTGTGCCTAAAATGACAGCTCTACAAAAGAAGAGCATGGTGGGAAAGGGCAAATCCATAGTTTTATTCCTGTTTCCATGGTGACCAGTAGTAGTGGTTGAGGTATTGCTTGCTCCACCTGATGAGATTTTACTCTTCCTAGTGACTTCACTAGCAGAGGACAAACAGGAATATCTTAAGCCACCCTGAGTAGACCCATTTGAGTTTTAGGGGTATCTCATTTGAGTTTTATGAGGGGATATAGTAATTGCCATTTTTAACTTCCTCCAGTATGAGTGTGGGGACTGCTCTCTGCTAATTTGTCTTCTCAAAGGGGAAGAAGAATTTAACCTTCAAGACTTGTTCAAAGCCCTCTGGAGTTTCTTGCATTGTAGACCTTTTCTTTTCTTTTCTTTTCTTTTCTTTTCTTTTCTTTTCTTTTCTTTTCTTTTCTTTTCTTTTCTTTTCTTTTCTTTTCTTTTCTTTTCTTTTCTTTTCTTTTCTTTTCTTTTCTTTTCTTTTCTTTTCTTTTCTTTCCTTTCCTTTCCTTTCCTTTCCTTTCCTTTCCTTTCCTTTCCTTTCCTTTCCTTTCCTTTCCTTTCCTTTCCTTTCCTTTCCTTTCCTTTCCTTTCCTTTCCTTTCCTTTCCTTTCCTTTCCTTTCCTTTCCTTTCCTTTCCTTTCCTTTCCTTTCCTTTCCTTTCCTTTCCTTTCCTTTCCTTTCCTTTCCTTTCCTTTCCTTTCCTTTCCTTTCCTTTCCTTTCCTTTCCTTTCCTTTCCTTTCCTTTCCTTTCCTTTCCTTTCCTTTCCTTTCCTTTCCTTTCCTTTCCTTTCCTTTCCTTTCCTTTCCTTTCCTTTCCTTTCCTTTCCTTTCCTTTCCTTCTCTTCTCTTCTCTTCTCTTCTCTTCTCTTCTCTTCTCTTCTCTTCTCTTCTCTTCTCTTCTCTTCTCTTCTCTTCTCTTCTCTTCTCTTTTCTTTTCTCTTTCCTTTTCTTTTTTCTTTTCTTCCCTTTCCCTTGTCTTCCCATCAGTGTTTCTGAAAGTTTAGGGTCTTTTTTTTTCCAAGCTAATATATATATAGATACATATATATACATGTATAAACATATGCACATACACACACATGCAGAGTACTTAAAGGCAGATGTGTTTCTAGCAGCAGTGAGCAGCAGACCAATGAATATTGATATGAAAGAGGCATAGAGATTCCTTCCATACTGGAATGTGTCTACACCACAGTTAGGGGTGTAGGGACTTTCTGAAGTGGAGGCTGCATTCAGATTTCTTTTTTCTTATTTTCCTTTCATGCCCTCCTTAGGAACAGTGAATTTCCACCTTACCATCAGGCTGAGCAGGCAACACTTAAGCTGTACACACTGATGACTTACTGTGGTAAGTAACACTGTCATTCATCTGCTTCACTGTTTGCCCCAGGTCCATTTTAGAAACTAATTTGAGATATGTTGTCTTGAACAGTTAATTAAATCTGGGAGGCCATGCAATTTGCTCAGCAATATTTTAGGAAGGTCTGTTAGCACTGATTGTTGAGGGAATAGGCATCTTTATAGTACATAAAGCAGAGATGAAGTCAGAAGTAATCCAAGGTCCCTGGTGTACTGCAGCACTGTTTATTGGATCAGCAAACAGATATCAATAACTCATTCTGCAAAAGATAGCTGGGTAATGATCACATTTTTTCTCAAAATTGGGAGAGGGATGTGTACCTTTGCCTGGGTAACAAAACTGTTATCTCTGTATCAGAAACACAAAACAGAGGGGAAGCAGGGCAACCCTAAGGTTCACTTCGTGGACCCACTTTGAGAAACTGGGATTTCTCTCCCACTACAGTCCTGCTAATTTCTTTATTTCAATGGTCATTGTAATGTCCTTCCATGGAAAAGCAGATGAAGAGAGAGGGTAAATAATGCATTCTTTTCAGAGTTACCTGCTGCTTATGCTTCTTGCACAACTTCCTACTGAAATTAGATGAAACTTGCAGACTGATGGAGACTGTCAGTAGTAGCAGAGGTCTCTGCACTGGGAGGATGTATTTTTTTGTCAGCTGTGATTCCCCCTTCTTCGCAACCAGGACTTCTGTCTTTAAAGGGGCACTTTGACAAATTGTTGAGAAAGATCTTCAGGTGTAACCTTGTCCAGAACTTTCAAAACTGGTAAAAGAGTGTGTTTCTCTTTTTGTGTGTGGACAGTCTTCCTTATAACAATGAGCTGATGCATGAGATACTTTCAAATCAAACACCTTTAGTAAAAGAAATCTAAACTAATTTTGAACTCGCAGACACACTTTTTCCCTAACACTTGTGAGATGTGGATTTTGTTTGTACATGGCATACTTGGGGAAAAGTCTTCACTAACACTCTTCCACTATGATGTTAGAAAACTGATTTTAAAAAAAACTTTGAATAAAAATTGCCACTTTAAATCAGATACTCACTAGTAACCAAATTAAAGGAATCAAAATAAATGCAAAAATAAAACTAAACCTCTCTGTTTAGTAAGAATTAAAAAATACTCTACAAATATTTTTTGCACATCTGAACAGGGAAAGTGTTATATTTGATTGAAACAAAAGAAAATACATCACCAGTCTGCAGCATGAAGAAAGCTGAACCATTATAGCTGAACCACTTGAGAGTATCTCACATATTCAGCACAGTGGCTCAGCAAGTTATGTTGCTAGTCCTACCTTGAAAGATAGCTCTATGAAGATAAGAGTTGCTAAGTCTCATTTCCCGGAAGTCCATCATATTACAAGGTTTCAAGAAGGTCTTTCATGCTATGCTTCAGCCAGCATTGGTGTACTTGGCATATATATAGTTCGATTTTTGACTCTGGGGATAAACAAGAGAGAAGGGGAGAACATAAGCTCCCCTGTAGCTTCCTAGGTCTAATTAGTCAATATATGAAGATGTAAGAAAGTACATTTTCAAATCAAATATCCAGGTTTGACACTTGACTATTCCTGTGTCCCAGGCCCGATAATACAGAAGGAATATTAATATTTCTTTAGACTATGAATTGCTGTGCCTCATTTTAGAGACCTGGACTTGGATGCTTTCTCTGGGGAAGCCATCTATGCATTTGCACCTTATGTACTGTGAAATATATTATTTAAGCAGTTTATGTAGGAAGTGCTATTGTTAAAGAATGTAGTCTTTCGCAGGATTTTAATATTCAACACAATAGACAACATGTATGCATCCTTGTTAGTCCTATTCCACTACTAGGAAAGCAAAACAGACATTCATATTTAGAAAAAGATGGCCCTGAATATTCACTTGAATGTCCAAGTATGAGCACTGATAGCTCTATATCCACAGTGCTCATGTGTATTTCCCTTTTATCTTTATTGATATTGGTGTTAAATGGGTGGTTTGGGGATATTGAAACTGCAGAACTGATTCATTACAGTGACTTCCTACCTCAGGCAGTAGCAGCTTGAATTTAAGGCCATTCTCCCTTCCTCTGAAACAAAATGCATACGTGAAATCAGATCAATGTCCACCTCTCCCATTTACAATAATTCATTTAGTTACATTAATAAGAGCTATCTATTTGATTTGTCAAATTGCATTACAGAGCCTGCTGGAGCTGATAGGAATTATCTTGTCTTCTGCCCTAGTGCTTGGCTGCCAGATCAGGAGGGTGGAGGTTAAGATCAGTTTTGCCATGGCTCATTTACTCCTGCTGTGCTGGTTTATTTCATTTAGCTCTAAGTAGGATGAAGTGGGATAAACTGCAGCCAATTTGCTCTGTACTTGGTATAGTCTTCAGCCCTGTAATGACTTAAGAGCTACAGGCACAAGTAGCAGAGCTATAGTGAGCTCCTTTGGGTCACGAACTCTCACAGAATAACTACTTCTAAGTTGTATGCTGGGCTTTTGCCTAGTTTATGTGAAAACAGCTCCCAAGGTTGTTAGTCAGTGATAGGTTTCCAGCTAGAGCACATGATTGAAATGGTCATAAAATGAGTATGACACCTAAAAAAGTAGGAAACACTGATGTGAAAAAAATAGGAATACATCTACATGCGATGTTGCTGGTAATTTAGAAGTCACAAAGAAATCAGCTGGAGGAACAGAGACAACAGCACTACTGTAAAACAGCACTTCTGTTCTCTTGGTATTTTCTCTCTGAAATGCATGTGTGTGCCCACAGTTGTGTTCATGTGACCATTTGGTAGACTGCCCACTCCCATGTTTTGTTTTGGGTTTTTATCTTTTTCTGTTTTTAATCATCTGACTTGATTCTCTTTGTAGAGAGAGCAAACTTTGAAATTATACTATACAACCCACAGCAATATTGTGAAAATTACAGTATGTTTTAGCTCTTTTAGTCTTTTTTCTTTTAGTGCATGACAGTTGACCGTACCTACGAACTATAGCCTAGCCATCTCTACAGTGTTGCTGCATCACCTAGCATGAAACTGGGGAGCCAGTGACTATCTGCTTGCTACTATGTGCCTGCAGTGCCTGTGAGATGCTGACTGTATGGAGTTCAAGCAAGGGGGTGAAACACCTCCTTTTTTGGCTGATGGTAGACCCTGAGGAAGGTAGGTATCAAGCAGTGAGGATGAGCAATGGTGGGATGCCAAACTGAGACTTCACTGTGATAAATGGCCAGCAGACGGCAGGACAATGTGTAGCATGAAAATAAAAGGAAAAGCATTCTGAGCTGTGGGTCTGTTGTCTATCTATAGATAAGGGGTGCTGAAGAAGAAAAAGAGCCAGGCATACACTTAGGCTACAATTTTATAGACATATTCTGTTCAGTTCATGTTTCTTTCCTTAGTGCATAGCAGCCTGGGCAAATGCGACCCCCTTTCTTGCCCTGGCCTAAAGGCTTCACACAGCTTGGATTTTGAACTGAAACCCCAAGACCATTACCCATTTTCTGTAGGAGGCAGTCTTCCCTTTCCAAAGGCCAGTTACCAGGTAAGAAAGATTCCTTCCCCCACATCTCAATTTAAAAATTACTGATGCTTAATGCACCACCCAGAACATCTCTCATGGAGCAAGTGAATCATCAAGTCCCTGGACTGCTGACCAGAAATGAAAAAGAAAACAAAACCAACTCACGTCATACAGGCTAAACCTACCCTTGGAGGAACTACTGTCTGTATTGAAAGATATTTAGCAGGATACTCACAGAACAAGCTTTTAAACATATCTGATTTGTGAGGATAACTGGATTTGTAAAGAGAACTTGAAGACACTTGATATATTCCAGATTAACAGTTTTCATCACAAACATATACGGAGTTGATTAACAGAGAGGCACACATGCAGATTTTTAACATTGTATGTTAAAGGGTTTATAAATACTTCCCAGAAGCCAATAAAAAAAAGTATCTGTGTTTAATATGTTTTCTTCTGCAGAAAGAATTAAGATCCAAGATGATAATATTGTGCATGTATAGGGTTTGAGAGGTAACAAAAAGTCAGTGTTTTAGTGGCTGTTGTATTTCTGACCAGGCATGATTAAGTTTTACAAACCAAACACTACCCACTTGCTTTGCTGTTGCAGAAATAGCCAAGATTTCTAAAAGCCATATTTGCAGCTTAAGACTAAGTGGGATAAACAACTGCAAAAGAAGCAGAAAACCTACTTTGTTTGAAGAGTTTACATTCTCATCTTTTACAGGAATGACTAGAAAACAAAATGTTGCTTTAGGTTAATATAACCTCTGCCTTGCTCAGTCTTGCTTTGGTGCATGTTGCATTGTGTGATAGCAAACATGATGAGCTTAGCTGGATGCTAGGCCTGAAGAGAAACATAACCGCATGATTCTTCTAGCGTTCACATTGTCTGTCCCCAGGCAGGTATTCAGGTTTTAGAAGAGATGAGCTCATTAAGATTTCTGCTTCTTAAAAGCCCCTAAGGGAGACACTTGTCTGTTTCCCATTCTGTATTTAAAGTCTGTAACAGCAAAAATGCATTGCAATGTCCTCATTCAGCTATCAGCATAGTATCAATATCTTGGATTTATAACACACATATCTCCCCATGGGTGGTTAATGTTGGTTAATGAATCATCTTTGGAAATCAAACAAATAATTACAGATCTTCTAACAATAAAACCACTTATGGTTGCATGACAGTTTATTTGCTTTAATGTAATTGCTCTTTTAGTTGTTTACTGGTAAAATTTGCTTGCAAGCCAAAGTCTTGCTGAGTCTACTGTTCACATGTGTAGATTACCGATGAATAGCAGTTGTAAGGAGGGTTGGAGAGTGGCTTAGAAAAATGGATCCATGAGTATAAAATAATCAAAATCAGAAAGCATCTTGGAAAATGCCTGCAACACAAGGATTTGGCAATAACTTTTCAGGAAAAAAAAAAAAGCTTTTGGTTGCAAGAGAAGCTCTGGACACAATTCTGCTATCATTTGAAAATAGTGCACAAGGCATATAAACGCCAAATATATTTGACTCATGGTATTGCACTTTGATAATTGAACTGCTTGATTAGTGCAGTTTCCTGTGTCAGATGATATCTTCAGGTGGAGAATTTACATTTTCCCAAGAAATGTAAGCAGAAAACTAACTTAAAAAAACCCCAACTTTATACAAGAAGCATCCCAATCTTCCTGTCATTAATAGCACAGTATATGTCCAGGACTTTCAGTGTTAAGGAATTTGAAAGCAGAAAAAAAGGACATGAGAGTATCCTACCATGGGCTTGGAACAAAACAGCTATTTAAAATGAGCAATAAATCCGGGCTTGTAGAGAGCAAGAAGATGCAGATACACAAACCTGTAATAAAGAATGTTGTAAGAGTGTAACTTTCCCCTGGATCTGAGTGAAGCACTTAGCTAGCATTAGAATGGCCAGCTCAAAATTTTAGGCAGCTTACTTTGGCTCCTTACAGTACTGGCCTGTGGGAAGGTACCTCTAGTAATGTCCATTGATGGGGAAACATAAGATGCAGTATTTACATGAACAGAAAACAAAGGCCTCAAGTATGTGTGACAAATAATAACTTTTTTATGCAACTTGACAACCCACATCTAGAACTCAATTCCTGATACCACAGGTTCTCAGTACTATGATTTGCAGTTCTGGGAGTGCCCTTCAGAGCATCTCCTTTATTAAACTTCCTACCAGTTTGTTTTTGCAGCTCTGCCTAAGGTGAGCTGATGAATTAATTTCATCCCATTTTGCATGACAAATAGGTTTTTTTGAAACAGAGCTGTACTGTTCATATTGATCTCTGTCCAGTTTTAGTGACTCAGAAGCCTTTTTTCAGATCTGTGATGAATCTCTGTAAGAGCTGTCTAAATGGCAGAATATATAAAGTAGGATGGACCTATAAATTGCTTTATTTCTTCTGCGCAGTGTTGTCAGGCATTGTCTCAACAACTTGTAGGGTCTTGCTAGTGCCTTAAGAAAATCAGATTTTAAATATACATCCAACTTGAGCTAAAAATCCATTTGCGTTGCCTGCTGAGATATAGACTTACTTGTGTCTAAGTGGCGTTGCTGGTCACTGACTGTTTCCCATTGGACTCTGGGTGCTTCATTATGCTGCTCACCCCTGTTTTCCAGCTCAGGGGGCTGAGTACCTGTAGAACAACTTGTCTGACTATTAGAGACTGAGACATTGAAGAAGGCATTGAGTACCTCATCCTTTCACTCATCCTTCGTCGCTGTGTTTCCCCCGAAAGGATGGAGATTCTCCCTAGCCTCCCTTTTGTTGATAATGTATTTAGAGAAACATTTTTGATTGTCTTTTATGGCAGCAACCTGATTAAGTTCTAGTTGGGTTTTGTCACTTCTAATTTTCTCTCTGCACAACCTCACGACATCCTCGTAGTCCTCCTGAGTGGCCTGCCCCTTCTTATGAAGGTCATAAATTCTGTTCTTTTCCCCTGAGTTCCAGCCCAAGCTCTCTGTTCAGCCAGATCAGTCTTCCCCACCAGGTCATCTTTCTGCACATGGGGACAGTGACAGCCTGCTCCTGTGCCTTTGAGATTTCCTTCTTGGAGAATGTCCAGCCATCCTGGACTCCTTTGCCCTTCAGGACTGCTTCTCAAGGGATGTTGTCAGCCAGTCTCCTAAACAGGCCAATGTCTGCCTTCTGGAAGTTTTGCTGACCCTCTCCTTTCTTCAGTGTCAATTTCAAGTGCCCCTGATTTGCTCATAATTATTTTGGAATTGTTTTACAAAACCAGGATTAATTAGACCTGCCTGAGATGTTAGGGTTTGTCAGAGCTCATTAATATTATTATGGTCAGACAAAAGCACTGCAGAAACTAAACTAAACCTTCTCAGACTCTGTTATGGACTGCGGGTGGCAGCAATGTAATTTGCCTATCAGTTCAAATAATTGCCGAAAGGGACCAATATGCATCAGGAAATTTTATTTATTGGAAGCAAGACCTTCAGCATCTAATATTTTTCATTTTCCCCTGCACTGACCTTGCATTGGAGATTTTGACTGTGACAAGATCAGAATTGATGGTGGTGATTTGCACTTCATTCTCCCTCTTGATTTCACTTTGATGTCTATACAAAATGATTGACTTACTTGCAAAGTATTTCTTCAGTTGGGTCTTGGAGAGTGAAGACAAATAATCACTCTCTGGTATGTTTTGCATGAAGTTTTTATTCTAACAGCTTTTCTCTGAAGAGAATATCTGTGTATCATCCATATTATTTTGGAGGAAAAGGATTGCAGTAACATAACAAAATATTTCAGTTGTGTGTATATTTACACATCATATGCTTACTGTGGAATTCCTGATAGTTATTGGGAAGGTCTTGCTGATATTTCACTTACACTTATTGCTCTTTGGATAATGTAAAAAATCCGTAAGACTTGGAACTACGGCATGAAAAGTCTATGAATTTGTGAAGTTTATGAATTTTTGTTCTGTTATTATGAGCCAATATATTTCAAATATTCCATGTTTCAAGTCTTTTAAAAATACCTTAAAATATATGTGGATTCAAACTGTTCTAATTAAATTCTTTATCTATGTATCTACAAGCTTACGTGTAAGTATGCAATTTACCACTGCACTGATCTCAGAACAGCATCAGTGTTCTAGACAGCCATCCACGTGCAAAACTCAAGCCAAGGTCTGCAAAGAGAAGACATTAGTCTTAGCCAGTTGGGTAACTAATCTGGGAACCATGTGAAAAATGCTATTGTATTTGGGGTTTGAGCTTTGTTTTGTTTTGCTGTTTGGTTACTCACATGCATATGAAAAACCCTATTAACATTAGAGTTATGCACTACAAAAGCCAAGGACAGGTTGTTTTTTAACACAGGATTGGTATTAACTTATGATACTGGCAGCATATGTTTGACAGGCTGACTAGGGCACTTGCTGTTACTTCAGGATTTCTTTAATAATTGGCTTCAAAGAGACATGTCAGTATTTGCAAGACAGAACAGTTCTTTATTCTGAAGGTGCCAGCAATGGAACTCAGATATCTATCAGATCAAGTGTACACAGTAAACCCCTGAGTCTTAGATAATGAAAGCACAGATAAATTATAAAAGCAATAGCACAGACCTTAGAAACAGCCTGGAGAAATAAACAACTACAAAGTTCATTACCTGCTAATCCCGCAGGATTCACATTTCATTAAAGAAGGGATCATTTCAGGCATTGAGGCAGAGCACTGAATTTGTAAGCTTCTAAAATGTTTCTAATTTCCCTGTCAAATACAGGAATGCTGGGAAAAGGCAGCTCATGTAAAATGAAATGCCTCTTTAAGCTATAATATTATCATAACCAATTAGCAATTGCCAATTGAGTGGTCAACACTGCGAAATACAGCATTTGGAAGAAAGTGTTTTGCACAGCAGCATGACAGTTTTATGAATCTTCTACTACAGGAAATACTTCTGCACGTTGAATTGTAAACACCACATTGCATTCACAAGGTTATATAAAACCTGCCAGACATTACTCAGAACAAGCAAGAGCCAAAGAACAGCCAGCTTTCAAGTTAATATCGCTAATAGTGTTGTACTGGGGAAATGATGGTCAAAGCAGGTTAGGGATGTATTTATTACTTCTATTATTATTTATATTACAGCAGTATGTAGGTATTCCAGACAAATTCAGGTCTCCTTAGGCACATTGCAGACACACAGGAAGGGATGTTGTCTTAGAGAGCTTAGATCAAAACAAGATAGACAAGATGAGGAAAAGCAAAGAGAGATGTGCTGACTTACTTATGGCCAGGCAACAAGTGAGTGACTGGAGGACAAATTAGGTCTGTTCCACTTGCTTTCCACCACCTTTACCTGCTCCCCCTCTGGCTGCTTGCCCAGCTGGCCTGAACCAGAACAGTAGCATCAAAGCTCCATTTTGTATAAGTGCCCAAGATGGTCTAAGACACCCAATAGACAATGTTTGACAGATCTGTCACCTGTACTGTTCCCTGGTGCTGGAAACAATGATAATCCTTTCCTTGGTTCCACTGCTCTTAGGTCTATAAAACAGAGTAATTAAGAGGCATGATGCCTAAGCTGGCATTTATTATTGTATTTTAAAAGCAGAAATATAAGCTCAACCCTCAGAAGTTGTGTGCTTAGCTTGCCTGTGTGAATGCTTGCCTTTGTTTTGCTGTTTTATCCCTTATAGCTTTGCATATGTTCTCTTTGATGGGTGTATGTGAATAACTCTCCAGAACAAGGGCTATGTGTCCCTACATGTTTGTGCTGTTCTTCAGCACAATGAAACTGCAGCCATTTGGTCTTTGCAATAATTGTAAAAAACAACACAAAAACATAAGGAGAAATTATATAAGGAAAATTAAACAAAAATATTAGAACAATTGTCTGGGGCAAGTCTTTTCTATGGCAGAACAAATAAATATATGTGACCCAAACCCTTTCATTATGTCCTGTCCTTAGTGACAGCTTAGGAGGTCAAGGATGGAACAGAAACAGTGTGAAGACTTGGAAGAAGTCATATGCTTTCAAGACCTGTACCAGCCTGCTATAATGCATCTTCTTGTGCAATCCAGATGATACCACCAATGTGAGTGCTCTTCCTTGTCACAGAACCTCAGTTTCAGTCGCATATATGTGACTTGGTGGACCTGCATTTAGAAAAGCAACTTCTTGATGCCTTAATGACTATAAATTACAAGTACTCTGCTACCTATCTAGAAGTTTAGTACCCATCCATACAAAATATTTACATGCAGGCCACTGCTGGCTACTGCATAGGTGAGATAGGATGCAGGACAAATACATGTAATGTATCCGCTCCCATCTTTATTTGTTTGAAGTGCCTTGATTTAGAAATGAAAGTTGGCTCATTATTAATGGTTATCATTACCCTTGCTCAAGGTTTACATGTATACATATAGCTCAGTAAGGCACAATATTTTTTGTTTGCTCTTGGTATAGAAATTCTTTACCTTACAATGCTCTGTGTGACTGAAAACCATCCCAGACCATGCATTTCAAATGGGTAGGTAAATTAAATGTTTTGCACTGATAGTATCTGTCACAATGGCTTATTGTGTGATTAACAAGGATCTATTATTAATGTGACTTTTATTTTTAAATATTGAATTACAGTTTGTATCTTTTTAACTGCATACCCAGTATTTGTTTCCAGGACTACTCTGGCATACAGTGACAGCAGAGACAGGACCATTAGCTTTCATTACTAAACTGAGTAATGGAAACATTCAGCATTGTCCTGGTATTGCTATTCAGTGTCGTATTGCCAAATGCCTGTTTTTTCTGACATTTTTGTTCATAACTGCAGATAGTGTAATTACTATGAGACCTCTGCATATTTTTGTGTGCTTATTTATAAACGAAAATGTTGTGAAATAAATCTTTTTTTGACAGTTTCTCTAGTCTCATTAAAAACCTCTTCAGGATTCCTTAGGTTGGAAAACAACATATATCTGCAGGAGATTTTGAGAGGGAAATAGGTGAGAGATGCAACTGTAAATACTTTCTGAGGTTAAGTAGAAGGGAATGACATAAGAAATCCCTCAGACAAAGCCTTTATTTCTCAACATAGAAGCTACAAGACTTATCTCATTTTTGGTTTTGCCTTGCTAATGGTGCATCTATTTTTCTCACAGTGTATCTGAATAGAAACAGCTTATGAATGAAAATGAATTATAAAAAGGCAGTGCAAATATCCCAAGTTTTGATGCAAGCATACATGCAAGATGAGTTAAACATACATTTAGTCAGTTCATTGGGCATAGGGCTGAATTGTTTGTACAGCCCAGATTTTCTGAAGTTTTTATTTCTGCTTTGAAGTAGCTTAGGCAGACTTAATAGTCAAGGAACTAATGTTTAACTCTTTTTAAAAATGAGGTCCCCTATAATGGTAGCATTGAAATCCTGTGAGAGGTTCTGTTCAGGAATGAAGGCTCCAATTTTCCTTTTAGGAGGGAAATAAGCTCCTTATGAAAACATATCTTACTTATTTTCTTATTCAACCCTTATATTATGCTGCTAAAAAGACATTTCCATTATGTTATAAGCAATTTTGATCTAGTGAAATCCTTGAGGACACTTCATCAGAGGTCAAAATAATTGATTTTTGACTGATGGAAAAGATGAAGTTATTTTTCAAACCTAAAGCTGGGTAACTGTTGGACAATATGGACTTACTTACTACGTGGAGAGCTGCTATAGTGAGTCCATAAATATCAGACACTGTGCAAATATCATACTAATTTATGCACTAGAGGAATACCAATCAGTCTTTGGCAGTAACCACTACAACATCTCTGGATGATTTGATTTTTAACTCGTAGGGTTCAAGTTTTTCTTCCTTTCCCTCCTGATGAAAGTGTTTCTACAACTTATGTCTCCACATAGACAGCTGATGCTGTTTGACCGTGTGTTTCATATGTGTGATACCAGGAAGGTATCATCATGGTCTCATGACTACTATTCAGAGGCTCTGTAAGACTGCTTTCCAGATATTTGAATTTTTATTGACAGTTGTCTTGACAATACTTGGAGTGAAAAAACTGTCACCTATCTGAATTAAGACCCATAGTTATTTTTCTGTCTTGTTACCAAGCCAGAACCTGGTGTTCTCTGGAGCTTCATACAGGTGGAATAATTCATTTTAATAGGCTACCATAAAACTTTAGGAATAGAAGCTGTCCTTTGTAGGTTGGCAGTCTTATCTAGTTACTGAAATTTATCAGTAATCTGCAATTAGTATGTGGTTTTGAGAGAATAATTAAAGTGTACATTTAACAATATCCCACAGAACTAATAATTCATATAAAAAACATCATCTCATTACTTTCCTGATGGGCACAAAACAAGAATGAAGCAAAACTTGTTAGTTCATTGCTTTGCTGGAACATACTAATTTTTCACAGTCACATAGAATAATAAAGTTTACAGAGCTCTCTGGTATACTAGCCATGAACAATTATATTACCTCTAATGCTTAGTTTACTTCTCTATTTCTATCACCTCATCTTTGTGTGCAAGAAACAAACTGTAGAGGCTAGAAATCCTTTTTATTGCTAACTACTTATATTCTTCTTACATGCTGAGCACCTATGCTTGTACTTTGTGTGATGACAGCAGTAGCTGTTGATCACTACTGAAGAGGGAAAACTACACTGTGGGGGAAGGCAAAATAATGTACTTTGGATTTCAGAGGTGCTGGTATATGGGAGAGAAAAAAGGGAAACCTTAAAATCTATTAAAAGGATGGCTTGTGGAACTGCTCAGTACAGCATGCTATTGAACCTGGCAGAACTTCACTGCTTTTTCTGAGATTCGTTGGGATGATATGATATTTTAAAGGTGTCTCTCTCCTATTATTGACAGACTGTTGGTGTGTAGGCTATATGCAAGCTCATATGCAGACAACCCACTGTGGTGCTGAGGACAGACTTAATCAGTATGCTTGACCATAGACCAAAACAATGGAAGTGCCAAAGGAGGGAGAGGCAAAGGCAAAACCTAGAGGGTGGTGGGCAGCAGGCACCTTTTCATTTCTCTCACCATGGCAATGATCCTACCCATCCTCAAAGAAAGATTTCACAGACATGGCTCTGCAGTCAGTTTATTTGCATAGCTAACATAAAGTGGGCATCTCTGTCATCAGTACATCATCAATGAAAGGTAATCTGTGTCTTACATAATCACAAGATAACTGGAGCTGCCCCATTCCTTGGATGGCATGCCCTCAGTGATCCATCAGTTTTGGAGCATCTTTCCATTTGAGTCCCTCTGAAAATTATTTCTAATGCTTTGATGGATGTGAACTGCTGAGTAACACAAAGCACAGCAATCTACTCTCTGCTATTGATACGCAGATAATAATTATATTGCATTAGTAAATTGGCAGGATATATTCAATTCCTTTTGCTTGCAGTGAAATTCATTAGTAGCTTGGCAAAAAAATGGCCTTGTCATTTCCAATTTCATAAATGAATTTTAGTGTTTGAGTCATAACCACAGAAAACTCTCACTTGGAAGAATTAACAAGTGGCTAAGAATTTATTACTGTCATTTTACATTAAAGGATACCATTTAAACTTCAAGTATGCTTAGGCTTCTAGGAGGATGTGCATTAGGATCAGGAGCAACATGGGATGTTGGACTACAACACACCCTACGACATGTTTTTCTATTCACAGGATCTATTTTAGCAAAATTTCTGCTTTTTGTCTACAATATTCCAACTATTTCAGAAATTCAGTCATGTGATGAGGAATTTGCTTTTAATTCCCATTCCAAATCTATTATGTGGTATTTTATATCCATTAAAATTAATATATTTTCAGCTTAAATATGTCCTCTTACTGCTCTCTGTATATGAAGACAACCACTCTCAGCTTTCAGTACAAGGTTATTTTCTATCACCAGACATTTTGCAATTCTGTATTTATGTTCTAAGTACAAAACTGAAATAGCACCATTTCTTTTCTGTGTGTTGTCTGTTTGTGAAAGGAATCTATTGCCCACAGGACTAAAACTACTAATTTTCTGCCAATACAAAGCCTTTTTTTCCTGGTCTCTGCCAGATTTCAAATGTTTACATGATCATGCAATTTGAAGTAGTGTTTCTTTCACTAATAATATTGAAAGTGTGTCTGTCCATATTCTTTAAACCTATCTACTCCAGTATATAACCTCAGAAAATGCTCTTTTTAAATTCTTTTCCATCCAGAAATAGCTACTGTATCACCTTTCCCCTACCCTGTATGAGAGGTTTTCATATCTTGCTTCAATAGTGCTGATTCTTCTACTCCATTACCTAGGTTTCCTACATTAGTCCATAAACAATTGTTTCCTTCTCACAATTTTTCCTAAATCAGTTAAATATAGTCAACCTCATGAAATCTTTAATCCACAGAAGTACTTTCTTTTTAACCCCTACTACCCTATTCTTTAGCATAGCCTTATGCCTGACTACAAACTCATTTACATTAGTTTCCACCTGGTATTTATTAACACTAATTATGGAAAGAGGATGTTTCTCTCCCAGTCACAACACATCCCTTGCAGCCTAGATTGATGTTTTCCTTTATCTGTTTTTGTAGTCCTGATCACAGAAGGTCAGTGCTCCAGACAGTCAGGTGCAAATGCTCCCCTGAGAACTGAGTTCCTTTGAACACTTACTTAACATTAAATGTCACCAAATCCACCTTCTAGCACTAATTGCTCAGCTATGGGTTTGCTGTGATCATATTTATGGCTCTAACCTCCTTCATAAAGGATAACAGAAAGGAGGGGACAGATCTCACCAGTGTTTAAACTTCTTTTTTTTTTGAGTGGTGAGGCACTGGCACAGGGTGCCCAGAGATGCTGTGGCTGCCCCATCCCTGGCAGTGTTTAAGGCCAGGTTGGACGGGGCTTTGAGCAACCTGGTCTAATTGAAGGAGTTCCTGCCCATGGCAGGGAGTTGGAACTAAATGAGCTTTAAGGCTGCTTCCCACACAAACCATCCTGTGATCAAACTCCCAAAGCCCAAGAGAGACCTAAGTGTTACTGCCTCAAGGAAATGCCTATGCTATTTTATATTATTTGAAAATCCCAGCTTGTGTTTCACTCCATGAGTGAGCATCTCAGTGTTCTAGAAAACAAGCCAGTGTGTCTTATTTTCCCCTTACATCAGCGGATATTATTGTCCAGGACTGTAGCCATGATGGCCCCACTCATCCCCTGAGTAAAGACCAGCTCCCTCTCCGCTGGAGCCATCTCATTTCTGTGGGGCTATGCCTGCAACACAAAACTTCAGGTGATGCTGAGTGATAATAAAATAAACATCTTTATTTTTAATAGATGGACAAAACAGACCCAAAACCAGACAGTTGTTTTTTTGGTTTTTTTTCTGAATTGCATGGGCACTATTGAATACAATACAAATGAAGTTAAACCATATATATCTCTATTATGTTTCCTATCTGTTTTGTTAGGCATAATCTTAATATAACATTTCTGACACAGACAAAAATATACTTTTGTATTTTTTTTAACAACAGCCACAAATACTGCCCTGATTAATAGTAGACTTACAATAACTTACTGCACATGGAACTTGGTAAAATACGCTTGAAGGGCAGAAGGAAAAATTAATAACAGTTTTTTTTCCTACTATACTTACATTTGAAATTCTAAATTTTTGTACTATATGAAAATAAAAGATTAAATATGACTTTTGCTTCATTTGATCCACTTAATGTTTACATTCATTTCAGGTTCACAAAAGTATGTTTTATTTATAATACACATAGCATCCCTTTTGGACAAATATAATGAAATCTTAACATTTTTTGACATCTCAGCTATGTTCTTAAACTTGATTTTATGAACACATCTCATGCAAAGAAGTTAAAAAACCCTGTCAAATAAGTGTTATTCACAAATGTTAAAATATGAAAGTAAAATGTATGACCATGATATGAATATTTTATCTAGAAATTGTAGGCTCAGAAACAATAACTTCAATGTCTGAAGTGTTTGCTTCACTGACTATAGATCCAGTTTATGGCACAGTACTACTGTCTACAGATTGCACAAGTGGAGAAGGAGCAGCTGATGATTCCCATGAAAATAAAGTCTATTTGAAGAATTACATTCTGTTGGCATTTTTACTTCTGCATCTTTTTTTTTGCCTTTCTTTTTCCTCGGCCATCAATCATTGATATGGCCTTTAGTTACATGAACAGCTTTGTATAAATTTAATGGAAGGATCACTGAACTAAGGCAATTCTAAACAGACTTTGCACAGGGCTGTTCAGTTTGGCTTTTGGAGTCAACTTGTCCACTACTCAACCACATCAGGGGTTGTTGAAATCACGCAAATACACACGCAGAGACTTGGTATGTGGAAAGCAGAGTTATGGTCACACAATGAACATTATTCAGTGTCACTCCTCTCCTTTGTATGATAAATCTTCCATGGTGTGCTAAGTGCAAAAGTACTATAACCTTTCCATCTTCTCAGGCAGGACTGTAAAACTTTGTTGCAACCGTTTTAAGCCAAAGAATGCATAGACCTATCTAAATAGGAATAGTTTCTAAAATCACATGAATTTCACAAAAATATTTGTCAGGATAAAAAGTATAAAATATTCTGATAATGTTGAAAGCATCTGTCTTGAAATTTTTGGATTAACCCATTTTCTACTTTTTCCTTTTGAGAATTTGAAAAGCCTTTACATTTTTTATGGTAAGAAGGGAATAAAACATAAAAGGAACATTTTTTATATTTCAATCAGGTTTTCTTAAGTGATTCTAGATTAATTCCCTTCTCCTTTCCTTCTCATCCCACTAATGAATGTTTTGCAATAAATAACACAAAAAATGCTGCTGTATTCAAGGTATATGGCCGCTATGCAGCACCTCATAGTGAAAATCTAGGAATTCTTTGACAAAACTGAGGTAAGGGAAAATTTTTTTAGGAAGACCTTCAGGTGGCTGTAAAATGGGAACCTCTAACAATTAGGAACTGCAGAGTAAGGCATGGGCTATGTAAGGAGGCAAAACCATGGCTTTATATTTTCTTATAAGAAGGGATTCAGGCTAGTAGGTTTTGGTCAGAAATGGATAATAATTCAGCAGTGGCTCTGTTTTCCCTTCTCTTCCTTCCAGATAATCTCTTTCCTCTTCTCTTTTCCATAGTTCATAGGTCAATTAGTAGTGCTGGGCTCATATCGGTTTGTGAGATCCTCAGCACCCTGAATTTCATCAGTGGCTTGTTCAGTCACCCAGCAGGATTTTTTCCTTTCTTAGCTCTATTGTCTCTTCTGGGTTTTAATGCAGATACTGATTTTGATTCCCTCAATTCAGAGCACACTCAGTATTCATTAGCACAGTAGCATGATTCCATTCACAACCATATTCAGAACTGAGATGTAGTGTTATTTTAAAATGCAGTGTATGGAGAAAAAAAAAAAGTAAAAACCTCTAACATTAATTTCCTCTATGTATAAAACATATATATGCTGTTGAAACTCCACAAAAGGAGCAAAAACATATCTAAGGATTCAACCTTGTGAATGTTTATGTTTACACTGAATGCACAAGTTGATGGCTTCTTCCTTTAGCAGCAAAACTTATTCTTACATCTCCTATCCTCCAGTATAATTCCTCATGCTGTGAACATTAAAGAAAAATATTCACCAGTGATCAGCAACAGGAAGATACCAGGATTTCAGTTCAACATTTTGTGTCATGAGTAGATATTAGAAAGAATTACTGGGGCATAACTCTTAATTGTTCAGAAATCTAGCTATTGGATCACCTGCTGTGAAAGGCACATACCAATGGGGACAGGCAATCATCTTCGCCTTGGGCAAATGGAAACAACAGTGCATGTTCCCTACTGGCCAGGGCAAAATTGGAAGAGGTTTCACTTCCCTGCGTTGCTCTTTCTGGCCAGCTATGCTGTTAATGAGTAAAGTCTCATCTGTGCCTGGCCACTGCCAGTGGTCTGCAGAGTCACCACGGGGGTCCAGGAAGATGACTGTAAATGAAGGAGTTCAGCATTTAGTGGAAGACCCTGCTGTGCCTTTCACTATGCTTGTGGGTTTCTCTTTCAGTTCTCCTCCAAGATGTTACTGCTTTTGGAGATGGACACTTACAGACATGGAAATCTGTCCAGCAAGCCTGTTTTTCACATGGGAAATCAAATTTTTGAGGAAATGTGATTTTCCATGGAAGATCTATACTTTCTAGAGCAATCTCAGAAGACCAACCCAAAAGGGTTTTTAATGTCTTTAAGAATACTTATTTTTTATTAAATTAAAATTAGGAATTTTCCCCATGTAAAATCCTCTTACCCTCATTTTCAAGCCTTCTTGACTCTACTTGCTTTTCAATATTTGTTCCATTGCTGCAGTTTCTTGGTGTCAGACTGCTTTGTTCAGTGTTCATTTTTGATGAGTCAACATAAGGCTTCTTTTCTCAACACTGAAAAGTTCTATTTAGCTTATATGAGTTCAGTCATTTTTTCACAACTGAGTTTCAGTTCTCATTATTGCTTTAAAAATTTTGTTATCCTCTATTGGTGACAGCCACTAAGCACAGGAAAAAACGAACACCTACAGTAACATACTTTGCTTAATGTTGGCTTGCATTAAGTATAATTTTAAACTGGTGAGTTAATTTCTTTTATTAAAATATGATGTTTAGCACTCCTATGAGAATTTATTACTATTTGCACATTTTGCTGTCTTAGACAAACAATAAAATACTAGTTTTGTATTATATGAATTTCTTTATAAGGAAAGAAATGGCCAGTCCAAAACCCCAGGGAGGTTATCTGTCTTTGCTCAAGCAGTTAGCTCTTTAGTAATAAATCACTTATAACTGTGACAATACATTTTCACTTAATGCCAATAAAATGTTGTGACTGACAGTATTTCAGAGTGTCTGTATTATAATCTCTTCACTCCATGTCCTAGCTATATAACTTGCCCTTTTTCTGCTACATATATTTTCAATTGTAAATTTCTTTTTTTTTTTAATTAAACAGTATATAATTTTGTGTGGAAAGAATGTGTCAGAGTATATCTTTTGATAAACACACTATGATCTAATCCAACATGTTAGCTAATAGCAGAAGAAGGTTCCTCCCATGGTATGGTACTGCTCCTAGAAACAACTTAAAGAGTTGTGCAGTGGCATTTTATTCCCAGTTCTTGCTTTTCTTCTGATAAAATGCCTCTTACTATTGTTTGTGGAATATCCTGCTTTGTGTTGTTTTGCCTGGGGCTACCAGATTTGTTAATTGTCTTCAGCGTTGGACATCTCTGGACTCGAATCAACGTAATTGAAGGCTTCCTTGTTTGTGAACGTTGAGCTCAAAGTTAGACTGTGTCGTGGATTCACAGGTGCAAGTTCGTTTAACACAATATTGTCACTTTTTACAAGAGTTGCTTTGTCCATGTGTTCTCTACTGTACCTGGCAACAACAGCATCAAGGAAGTCCAGCTTTGGTGGCAAAGTCCCACTCTCAAATAAGTATTTGGCTAAATAGGACACTATAATGTTAGTAAAGAAGGATGTAAGCATAGCAAGTGTTTTGAATGGGAATCGCTGAATATAGATATTATTTTCATCTGGATAGCAGCCAGGGTAGTAGATCAGGGGCTGAAGGTAGAGGTATGGTTCTCCTCCAGTTATTCTTAGAACAAGGCCAAATAAGTATCCTGCAATGGCACCATAGGTATTGGTTCCTTTAATAAATAACACACACAAGAGCTGGGGGAATATGATGATATAGACAAGGTCAGAGCTGAGGTACCACAGGCCATAGACAGATGAAGCTAGCAGTGCCATTGCCGTTGCTGATGCTCCAAAAAGAAAAACAGTGATTCTCATGACCCACACGAGTTCTCTGTCTGAAGCCTGCAAAAAAAGGACAGTGTTAGTTGTTTTCTCAGGGCAATGTATGTATGCCTACATTTGTACACACAGTCAATATAGATAATGCATTGTGAAAGGAAATTTTGCATGACATTCAAAAATATTTACAAATGAATTTCTGTATCACTATCACACTACCTTCATCTCAAGTGCAAAATAAAAAACCCACAAGGGTTATGGTTGCTATTATCAAAGTCATTAATCTTTGAGCATAAGGAAATATTTGATAATGTGTAAAAAAAAAAAAAACCAAAACAACAGCATATTGCTAAAAATAACTTTTAAATATAAGCCCTATATGGCTCATCTATAAAATCTGCATCAGAATTTCTTCTCCATTTCCTAAGAAAAAGCCCAACTCACCAGCACATTCTGTTGTCAGATGATTTCCTGATAACACAATAATTCAGAAGCATGTCTCATATTGTTACAGATTTAAGAAAAACTTATGGTCGCAGCAATAATTAGAAGTTGTTTGGATAAACTGCAGTGCCATGAGAATTCTTGAGAGCTGCCTTCCCTGAGCTAGCTTTTTCACCCCTGTCATCAGTTACAACCATAGATATTTTTATGACTTTCAGTATATTCAATATCCTATTAGGAAGGAAATGTTATACTTTTTCTAGTCATAGGCAGGAATGTGAAAGGAGTGTTTCATTATGAAATTAGTTAAGGTCTCACCTAAAATTTTCTCTAAAAGTAAAAATGAAAATATAATCTCACATTTTGCCGAAAGGAAAGCTGGTAAATGTTCCGAGCAAACATGGAACTTGCTGATAAAATTGAAGAGTCAGCTGATGACATCACAGCAGCAGATACTGCACCGAGGCCAAAGAATGAGATATAGACTGGGCAAAGATACTGG
This sequence comes from Melopsittacus undulatus, assembly GCF_012275295.1. Classification (NCBI taxonomy): domain Eukaryota; kingdom Metazoa; phylum Chordata; class Aves; order Psittaciformes; family Psittaculidae; genus Melopsittacus; species Melopsittacus undulatus. The sequence continues at coordinate 61,724,742 of NC_047528.1, forward strand.
AGCACGATCGGTAAAATCATATCTGCTTCTTTTTTAGTCATAGGATCAGGGACACCATATTCAGTCTCATTCCAGGCTGCAATATGAACACCGGTATGTTATTAGTCATATCAGTAGTCATCAGCTACAGCATCTCTTGACCTCATGTATAATGAAATATTCATGTTGCCACATTTTCATTTACATTACATTCAATGACTAAACTGTTACTAGGGCCAGACTGGCAATATTTCAGAGAGGCAGTGTCCCACTGGTTTCTGTTAGGCATCTCTAAGCTAAGTGTGACCACAGCTTGTGGTTATCCAGTAGGAAGTTTAATGTTTGCATTGCTCATAAATGTTGTTGTCTTCAATAAAGCAAGTGTGGGAACCATGTTTGTATGTGATGGTTTAAGCTATTCTCTTGGATTACAGACTCAGAACTCAAAGCCATGTGTGGAACATTTCTAAGAGTTTAGCTACATGGTCACTCTGCTAGGGATCACCCTCATTATGACAAAGACCTTGACAAGCATGTTTTGGTCAGGATAAGAAAATCCTGCTAAATCGTACAATCATTTAGAAGCATTTAGGTTGGAAAAGACCTTTAAGATCACAGAGTCCAACTGTTAACCTAACATTGCCAAGACCCACTAAACCATGCCCCTAAACACCACATCTACAAAAGCATAAGTACCAGAATCTAACTCAAACAATAAATATAAATATTAGATCTCCAAGTACATAGGGTGTAAAATGAGGTAATCTCAACCACGGGGGTAGGAGCAATTCTCCCTGGGAGAAATATTCTATAATGCCATTTTTCACTCCTGTTGAAGAAGTCTTGAGTTGACTAATGATGTCACCTGGCTAGATTACATCTAACACAAGCTTTGTAGGATTTACACACATTTATTGTACTATTCTTTTTATATTTATTCCACTGTTCATTTTTAAACATTTACCTGTAGATGCTCCAATTGCACCAATGAGTATTGCAGGAAGAGCCATCACGAGACAGCCAAAAGCAGCCAGAAATGATAAAACTTGAGCATATGTGGCAGAAGATGAGGAGAGAACTCGCTGGAAATAAGCTTGCCATGGGATTCCTCCTAACATCTGCAAATAGAATGGGTAGTATCCCATCACTGGGGGTTAACTCTGGATTTTTTTATATTGCCACATAAAATGTAGCAGTATTACTTGAATGCTGAGTGACGTGTTGCCACTCTTTCATTTATTTACTGAATATCAATCAGTCAGTAACAGCTATAACTTTCATTCTCACAAGTAATGTCAAACCTTTGTAAATTCACTTCAATCCCATTATTTTAGAAAAGTTATTCCTTTGTACAATTAGCAACACTTTGCACTTATACAGTCTCTGTAATCCCCAAGTATTTTAAGATGTATAAGTACTTGACAGAGCTTTATGAAAGGTTATAAAAATAAATTGTCATCTTCATATGTGAATACTTTGGCATCCAGTACCCTACCACTGTCAAAATGAGATTAGTCTCCAATAGGATTTGAAAGCAACATTTTTGAGTATGTGTGCCCATTTAAACACACTCTGTATACATTAAACTCAAGAATCTGAAAAATACTGTCCTACTGTCTTAAGCAAATATACCAATAGAAATTAGAGATGAAGCAGTAAAAGAAAGTTTCGTTTATGATGACAACCCTTCTCCTTTTATTGGGTATATAATAGTGACGATCCTGATTACTTAAAGTTATGTCTACAAAATATGACACAAGAGTATTATCAAAGCTTGGAAAACCAAGTGCTAACAATTCTGTATTGAGAGCAGGATTTGAATACTGTCCACTAAATAAATAAGTGCCTATTACTTAAGAGCATGGAAAGGAAAGAAAGCAAATTGCTCGCTAAATGTGTATGGCACAGTTCTTCACACTAAATGAGGCAGGAGGCATTTGGACCAAATAGTGTGTATGCAGGTGTTTCATATATTTTTCATACACACAGAGGGACCAAATGAATGTTTCACAGACAACCCTGATTTTGCTTGCGATTTATGACTGTTTTCCTTTGCAGCTATAATAATGTTCCTTTAACAAAGCTTTCCAAGCATGTGTAAATTTCTTGAGCTATAATGAAACAAACATGATGAAAAGAGAATGTGTCACAATTTGGCAACATCAGAGCTTTCCTTTAGTCATCAGCAGAGATTAAACCTTCAGGTTTACCAGACAAAATATAGCTGCTTGAGCTAATGTCACACTTTGGCTCTCTGAAAATCTCTCACTAGAAAATTTGAGCCCAATTACCAGAAAACTTTGAAGACTTTTGGTTGAGAGTATTTTAAAAAAACCCCACCATAACCCAATCCAGAGAAAGGATTCTCAAAGTACAACATCATACTAAAAATAGAGTTGCTCAAGAACAGTGAGAATAGAAAATGTTAGCATGTGTTGCCAGATCTTCTAATGGAAAGTACTTAATAACCACTGATCCCATGTGTAATACATAGGTATGGAATAACGAAAGCCCTCAGTTCAGTCTGGCGTATGTGTCCATCTCTGCAAACTTTTTCTACATCACCTATACCTAAGGCATATTTAATCATTTGTATGATGTATTGTCTCCTGCAATATATAAATTCCTCTGCCAACAATGACATCAGTTAAGTGTTAGCTGCAGACTTTTAATTAATTTTAGTATAAGTCAACTCTTTCAGCCTGATGATATTTAAATTGCATTCTTGGCAATGCTGACTTTGACAGCTGTGCTACAGTATTCTACTGGTATTTCACTGAAATCATTCAAATGTGCAGAAATATTGAGCAGGAGTCAAGAGGGTAAAAGTTTTCAGTTTGCTGGAAACTTTCAACTAGACTCTATTATTTTACAGCTGTCAGTGCTTAAATGCTTCATTCCTTCATACAAGCCATTACTTACCAGTAAAAGGAAATTGTCCAGCCATGTGTAAATGTCAAGTGAGTTGATAGATCCAAGCCAAGGTGCTTGGTGCACATGGTGCACAGCCGTGAGCCCAATGTCTGTCACTGCGGGATGGGACATTGCAAAGGGTACGCTGATCCACTGCAACCAAAGAGAAACATTTCGTTCAGGTCTAAAGGAAGCATTATAAATCTGTAAAATTTTAATATTAACATTGGTCTGTCTTTGTTCTTCTTGCATGATAAAGATCAAATACCAAATTGCCAAGATGGCTTGCAGAAAAGTCAGGTTATATGTCTGTTGAGCACCTCTGAAAACTAGGGAGCTTGGTAGTGTATAGTTCACCTCTGTCCTGGAGACTGTGAGTATAAGCAGAGAATTAAACAATGCAAATCACAAAATCAGCAGAAAACACACACTTATACATCTTCATTTTATTTTCCTTAAACTCCACATTTATTCTTTACACTCTTTCCTGGACCACAATTTTTCTCATCTGCATATAAACTTGTATGCAATAGCATCAGGATTTGCCAGTATACAGGCATGAGACATCACAAACACACCTGAAAGGCTGGGAATTAATTTTTAATTCAACACAAAACTATATCATGATAAGAGGGGGGTGCTCTTGGTGAATCCCATCTCTCTTACTCCAGAACACTCAGTGTTACAGCACTTTTCTGACTTGAGGGTAATTTCAGTCTGGGCTTTTAATGCTCTTTTGTCTCTTTGCTTTTGATGTAGACCAGAACATCAGTGGAGAAACCCTTCACAGACACAGTTTCTGCCAGAAGGTTTGTTTCCTTCTCCAACTGACTGTGTGTTTACTTGCCAACTCATTTTTCAGTGGTGTAACTTTGTATGAGGAGAACCTCAGCAGCTCCTACTGAGATGAAAACCAGGCTTTGTGCTATATGGCACAGACCATCACAAGCACGGCATCCTTAAAGATCTAATAATGTCCAAAACTACACAGATAACCAGAATCCCACTCCCCACGTTTAAGTGTATGGGATAACAGAAGCAAGGAGGAGAGAAATCAGATATCTTTCTCTACTTTATTGCAATAATTGTAATAATGTATGAAGAATATTTTGCAGCACTGCCTGTAATTGAGGCTGGCTTTTTAATTTATCATATACCATAGCATTCTGTTCTCAGTTACATGTTAAACTTTGCCAATTTAGGCCCTTGGAAAGAAAGATTCCCTTCTCACTGTCTGCTTGAGCTTTTCTGTGAAAGATGACCAAAGTGTTTCAACTGTCTCCAAGATATTTTGAGGGGGAAAATGAGCATATTGTCAAATTAGTAGATAATACTGCTGAGAAATGAATGGGGAACAATGTCAGTTGTATTTTTTTATTCCTGTTTGTGAATCTCAAATCTCAAACATGTCCAAGTGATAAGCTTCTGAAGAGCTCTAGTTTGCCCATAATCACCTGAGATGTTCAGTAGGGTAAATTTGTAAAGGTCCACCTGTAACCTTCCTGCCACAGCCCACAATATTGTAGGTAAAGTATTGCAAATGCATTATAGGCTTTTGTAAGCCATTCCAGTTCCTGACAGTAACCTAGCTCTTTGTGGTCTCGAGGACTACCTCTACATTAGTAAATAAAACAAGTCAAGACACTTGCTCTGGCCCTGTAGTTCACTGGCATGTCATGGTTTACATCCATAAATCTAGACTCACTTCACTGCCAAATAGCACAGTGCTCAACTGTTCCTGGGAATTATCTGTGAAAATACTAGTTGGAGTGTGCCAAAACAGGGCCAGGACTACGTTAACAACTAATCACTAGTAATGATCCTGTATTTTCACCCTGGCACTGCTCAACTTGCTTAACATAGACATAGACCAAATTTCTTCACTGGGCCTTTTCTAACCAAAATAGAAAATTCAATGTTTTAATGGAGGGCAAATAAAACCAAGGCTTGTGGAAGTGAATCAGAAGCTGGGACTTTATGTTGGGACTTGAAGCTTAAGGGTAGAAGTAGCAGGTACCTAGATGGGCCTGGACCTCATGGGGTTGGAAACCAGAATAAAATTACTTCTTATAGTGGCAAAAAAATTAGAATGGGTAATTAATAATACAGCTGAGATGAAGAGTCAGTAAATAGCGGGGATACAGTGCAGGATCAGGGAAGAACTTACTGGACAAGATGAAGAGCTGGGAATTGCAGGTATGAGAACTGGAGAGTGAGAAGGGAAGGAAAGAGACTACATGGGATTATAAGGAGAAAACCAGGGAAGTATGTGGAGTGGTTGGGGTAGAAGATATGGAAGCTTAAGGAAGAACCTGTAGCTGAAATAAGGAGCCAGGGTAGGGAATAGAAGTGACTACAACAAGCATCTCTTTGGTAAGGAGCAGGAGAGGAACAGACATGAGAGAAATAAGCAGTACAGTTGTGTGACAGTGAGACTATAAACTGCTCCGGAGCCTGGAGGAGAAGCTGTGATTACCTGGGCCTGAGACATCTTGTGCTTTGACAGTGTCCCATCTCATTTAAACTGCCTGACTTAGAGCACTACCATTTAGATGCTATCTGAGGCTTCCAGTTCCACTGATGAATCTTGAATATGGTTTCTTCTACATGGTGTTATTGCTATGTATTTCAAATAAGAAATTACATGAAGAGCCCAACCTAAATTAAAATGACACAATTAAAGCTATGGATGTATTTAGAAAACTGCTGTGCAACCTTCATTTGCCTTCCCCTCCCTGTCAGATTCATGCTTCCCTTAATATAGGATCCCATATTGCTATTCCCATGGGATCAGAGTCTTTATTAGCACATGAGTTGTTTTCATTGGAAAAGCATTTTTGTATTTTGATTTATCCTCAAATTTGGGAATTTCTGTAATGCATGCCATCTGTAAAAACTGAATGTTTCACAAACATCAACATGCATGTTAGGGAAGGAGACAGTATTTTCCCTATTGTGCAGATGAAGGACAAATGTATAAGAGAAGAAGATTTGGAATAACTTCTAACTTGAGGTGGCCAGCTGGAACTTGGATTTACTTTTTCACGGTATTTAGCACGATTCCCATGCAGTCAGTTAAATGGGGAATGCTTAGCACTTCTGCAAATAATGCCAAAGGCCTCACAGTAGGATGCCACAGAGGGAGGATGCACACAGGGTAGGTTAGTGAACACCTGTGCTAGCACTGGCTGAAGCAATTTACCTAGAGCTGCACAAGAAATCCAGTGAAAGCAGAGAAAGAACTCTGGGTCCCCAAGGTGACATTCAGTTTCTTCATCTTGATCCACCCCATTTATTTCAGCCTGTCTCAGTTCCCTGCACACCTGTGACCATCTATTACTGCTGCTAGCAAACAAAGACAGCAGCTGCTTTGATTGCACCCCTGTGATCTGAGCCCTGTTGCACTGATATTTTTTAGAGTAGGGCTTAAAGAACAGCAGTAAATAAAAGCAAAGGCTACCAACTAGTATATCAGTGATAGCTGATGAGAGGGTATTTATACCACCAAATTCAAACAGCAAGCAATATGGTGACACTTTCTATATCATGGTATCCAAGGATGGTGGAGGGAAAAAAGGGAAAAACCAAGAAGGTGATTTAAAGCAGGTGGCTAAATAAGTTGTTTCAGTAGGTGACACCTACAGGAAAGAGAAGCCAGAGAGCATCAGCTGTGCAGGTCCTATGCCAGTGTTTCTGGACTGCTTTACTGACTGCTTCATATGTCTGATGCCTCCTTCCACTACCTGTGCCATAGTCCTATGGACAGATAAGGAAGGAGACAGCTCCAGTCCTATTCTTGAGTTAGATATGTACTCAGCAGGAAAATTGCAAGTGTGTTTGCACTATCAAACTAGTTGATAGAATCAGGCCTCTTGGTCAGCATTGTTGTTAAATCACGGGCTGTACTGTGGTGTAAATGCAGACTCTCTAAAATCAGCACTCTGTGAGTGGAGATATTCCTTCTCCATGCTTTCAGTGAAGACACAATTCCAAAAGCTGGGCAATATGTCTCTGCAATCATCATAATCCTGAAGAAAGAAGGAAAAACAAAAGCCAAACTTACCAGTCCCAGGAAGATGCAGAAGAGCTGAACTACATCAGTATAGGCCACAGAATAAAGCCCTCCCACAAGCGTGTACATAGTTGCAATCAGGGCAGAAATAATGACTGAAATATTGATGTTAACGTCAATGATCACACTTATAGTGGCGCCTATGGGGAAAAACGAAGCACTATGCGTTAGTGCATGTCTCGGTATGTCTGATGATACTGATCAGTTTTGTTAAGTTGCATATACAGATACTGGTCTGACACTGCAACAACATGAAGATATTCCCCCCTTTATCTTCTGCACAGCCCTTAAGTACCTTTAAAGGGAGTGAGAAAAGTGTTGGCCTAAGTTTAGCATCTTTCATTTTGCAGGTTCTCATGAAATAGAAGATGGAAGGGTCCCAACAGACTTCTTTTACATTGCTCAAGCTCTGTAAGGACTACACTTGTTCTACCAGGGAAAAAGCAGCCATGTACAGACAGCTAAACTCTCTGAGTGAGTTGCAGCCACATGGGTACAAGTGTATCACTGCAGTAAAAGCTGTGCCTAGGGAAGGTCTGCTGCAATATATCGCACCCTTTTGTACCTCACTGAAGCTTCAAGCTGACCCCTTTTGGCAAAGGAAGAAATGGTAGAAGAGGCATCAGCTATAGCGGCTCTTCACTGGAGTCTCTCCAGTACGTCCATGCATGTATTGAACACTGGATCCAGCACACCAAATGTGTCTCAGCAGTCCTGAGGGCACATAGCGGGTTCATGGTCAACTTTTTTGCTTTCTAAGACTCCTGAGTCCTTTTCTGCAAACCTGCTTTCCAGCCAGTCCCCCTTTGCTGGGACATCAGGTTTTATCTCCCCAGTTGCAGAACTTGGCGTTTCCCTTTGCTGAATTTCATGAGGTCTCTGAATTTCATGAGGTTTCTGAAGGCCCATTACTGCAGCTTATTGAGGTCCCTCGGAATGGTAGTACAACTATCTGGTCTATCAGCAGCTCCTCACAGTTTTTGTTTTCTGCACACTAGCTGAAGATGCACTTCGTTTCATCAGCCAGGTCATTAATGAAGATGTTACACAACACAGGACTCAGCAATGACATCTGGGGTGCACAACTGGTGACTGGCCACCCGGTGACACCCATGCTGCTGAGCCCAGAAGTTCAGCAGTTTTCAGTCTTCCTCACTTCCACTTATCTAGTTTGCACTTCATCTGTTTGTCTATCAGGATACTACAGGAGATGCTGTAAAAACCTCCTTTTGAAATCCACAACATGCCCTGCTCTCCCTTCATGAACCAAGCCAGTCAGCTCATCATAGAAGATTTCAGGTTGGTCAGAATGAATCCATGCTCATTCCTCCCTAGTCCCCTTCTTGACCATCTTTTGCTTGGAAAGTAGTTTCCAGGAATATTTTCTCCATCACCTTCCCAGAGACTGAGATGAGGCTGACCAGCTTTTAGCTCCTGGTGTCCTCCTTGAAGATGGGAGCAACATTTGTTTTCTTCCAGTCTTCAGGAACATCTGAAGGAGGACAGTCTTCAGATTACTGAGACTATCCTTGCCATGCTATCAGCCAGCTCCCACAGCATCCATTGGATGCACCCCATGAGGTCCCATGAAACTGTGTCTTTCCAGTCAATTTAAATGTCTTCTAACTTAATCCTCCTCCAGGAAACCTTTCTTGCCCTGGGTTATATTAGGTGATTCCTAAAGGCTGCTCTTACCAGCAATGAATGAAGAAGAGCAGGTACTGAGTACCTCAGCCTTTTTCACATCTTTTGCCATCAGTTCTCTGTCCCATTAAGCAGAAGTTTATGTAATTTTAGAAGGCTTTCTTGCTGCTCTTCATGGCCAGATTCATATCCAGATGGACACTGGCTTTTCCAAACCCACCTCTGGGTGCTTTGACAGTGTCCTGAATTGCTTCCAGGTCACCCATCCCTGTTTCCACCTCTTGGATGCTTTCTTTTTATGTGTGAGTCTAGTCAGGAGCTCCTTTTTTATCCATGCAGATCCCATGCATTGTTTTGCTGATTGTCAAGATGACTGTTCTTGAGTTCGGAAAAGGTGATCCTTGAATATCAACCAGCTTTCCTGTATATCCCTTCTTTCCAGGGGTGTCGCCCATGGGATTAGTCCAAACACACTCCTAGGAAAGCTATGACCTGCTCTCCTGAAGTCCACTGTTGTGATCCTAATTTTTGCCTTGCTCCTTCTTTTCATAACCCTGCATTTCACCATCTAATGAACATTGCAGCATAGTCTGCCTTTGACCTTTATATCCCTAACTAGTTCTTCCTTGTTTGTAACAGGTTCAACAGAGCACCTCTCTTGATCAGCTCACTGATCATTTGTATCGCAAATTTGTTGTCAGTGCACTCAAGAAACCATGCTTGTGCTCCCTGGCACTGCTGTTCCAGCAGCTAGCAGGATGGTTATACATTTCTCTTAGGTGAATGAGCTATCTCAATGGATTGCAGTGTTTAAAAAACATGTTCAAAAAATCCTCTCCTTATAATTAGAGTGATTTCAAAGAAACGTTTTGCAACAACTCAGTCCTTACAGGTATTGTAGATGGATATTCTTGGCCGCATAGGTGGAAAGGTTCTGGTAGTAGAACACAACACAATGTGTCATATATAAGAGCTGCTGAGAGCTGCCAGGTTTGGTTTCTTTTTGGATTAAATATTCATCAGTGAGGATAGGTGTGCAAATCAGGAGGTATAACAGAACTAGATTATTCATGGAGTAGTTAAAAGTCAAAACCTTCAATGACCTTTATAATCATTGACTGTCTTTAACTGTAAGATGTTAATATAAACCTACTAGAAAGGTATTCACACAATTTGGTTTGAAATATCACAGATTAGCTTGTTCTCAATCAAAAAGAAAGTATATTCCAAATACTCAGAGTGTTCTTCAAGTTATTCAACTCCTATCACCTCAGCATGAAGTTTGTTCTTAGTCCTTTAAGGGTTTTGTGACAAAATTGTGGTAAACAAGCTCCCCATTGCTTTGCAGTTCATCAGAGCACAGTTGGAGAGTACCTTCAAAGTTTATTTTCTGTTTAAAATAGCTTGTGCTAGAAAACATTACCCCATGCATACACACTATAAGAATGATTAGCTGGTAAAAGTCAATTACTGGTGCTTCAACTCAAGGGCTTTCTCAGGTCTTGAAGGGATTGCTAAATTCAGTCTTGAAATATAATTAAACACTCTGGAAAGTGATTTTTTTTTTATTTTTTTTTGTCAGGGCTGGATGAGTAGTTGGGTTATTTTCTATTGAGTCATAGCTCAAATAAATCTCTGAATTCTTTCTTGAATCCCAAGTGTTTCCTTCATTTTGTCAAGTAGAAAGCCATTTAGAATTGAATCATACCTCAATTTATTGATCACAGTGTGTTTTACTTCTGTTATTTGTGCTGTGGAAAGTTCTGTATATGCACATCTCATATATGCAAAGGATTGTTTTGTTTAGATGCACTGGCAGTAATGTTTCATATCTTTAAGAGAAGCTGGGTCAGCCTTGACACAAACAGGACACTTCAGACATCCACATTCATGTCATCCTCAAAATTAAGGGGAATTTGTTGTTAAACCTTTTAATGCTTTTTGATAAGGAACAACTTAAAGACACTTGAAAATTAATAGATACTTTGTGTGTCTTTCCATTTCCAAAATAATTAATGGGGTACTATTACCAGGTTTAGATACTAGTTAGCACAGGCCTGAGAACTGTCCCACTCTGAACCATTTGGCTAGGATAGCTAACATTTGAAGCCAGAATTTTAATGCATTTCTGATTTTCTTAATATTTTCCACCTGTGATAAATTAATATTTGTACTGCTTATTCCTTACCTAAGGCAGAGAAGATGGCAGCAGCCCAAAACATTTCTCCCATTAAAGCTGGAATAAACAGTAGCCCTCCCATCCTTTTTCCATAAAGCTGCTGAAAGGGGTCTAGCATTGTCACATAGCCTTTGGATCGCATAGGTTTTGCAAAAAAAAGGCCACCTACAAAGAAAAGTAGCATATGACACCAGCTGCAGTGGAGAAATGCATTAATGGTAAGGGATAAAACATTGATTCTCAGTTAAGGGTACAAAAATTCCTGTTTTGTTTTCTTTTTTTTAAAGAAATAAATACAGTTACAATACCTACTAAGAACTCTTACTCTCTTACCTTACATCTGTCTACAGAGTTACATAAACACACCTACACCATTAATACCTATGGTCTGATATTGAAAAATAAGTTTGTCTTAATTTGTCTAGCTCAGTTTACTTAATCTGTCACTATGGATGCTGTCAGATATTTTTCTAATTGTGGATCTGCCTAAGGGAATGTCTTTTCTACCTAGAACAGAATTCAGCATGCATTTTCACATGGTCCTACCTGAAAAATGAAACTGTCTGGGATTCCCAGATCAGAAATATGAGTCCACACATGTGTTTAGTGCACACACAACAAATCTGATTCTTTCAGGACAATTCAGATTTATTATGTGTGCTTAAATCAACCTTACTACACCTGCAGGGTAGGTCAGACGCCTTCTAGGATCTGCAGGTGTTGGGCTCCCTGAACATTTGTCATACACTTGTTTAACTTAGACATGTTCAGGAATTTTGGTATATCATAATTCTGCTCTGCGTGATTGGTGTATGCGCTGGATATGTGTATAAATGTGCAAAGGCCTCACCTTTCTAATGTACAGTCCTCAGTCCTCAATTTTTTTTCTGGCTGGTTAAAAGAAAGCTCAGGGAAGCTGAAAGAGTCTTTTGAAAGAGAGCTTTTCGTACGAAACCCTGTGTAATTGAGATCTGCACATGACAATAACTACTTCTGTAGACTTCTACCACAATAAAACTACTGAAATGCAATGTATAAGGTATAGTAAAAAACACTGGAAGAACAGTCAGTTCTAAATAAAATCTACTGTACATTATCTGGTGACCCTTACTTAGGTCCTTCATCACAAGATATGTAATGTATCTATCGTATTGTACAGAATATTTTCCATGTTTCTATGTATTGCCTTATATCACTCATGTTTCTTCATTTCATTAAGTTCCCTGAATGGAACGTGTCAGTTTACCAATCACATTCTACTTATACTACTTATGTTAAATCTGTCTTTAGGCAGATTGTTTGGATGCAAAAACCCTTGGGCATCTTTTCACTATTCTTGGATTGGTCATGGATCCTGTTCCTATTCCTCTTGTTATGTCATCATTACAAAAGACAACTAAAAGAACAAAAAAAGAGTTAATGGTATTATGAGATATTAGGATGTCCAAGCATCTGTCAAAGGAAATATGAGATATTCTAACCTTTAAAACTAAATTACTTGAAAAACTAGGGAAAGTGGTATACAGCACAACGTTAAACTAACAGGGAGATTATATCAATCTTAAATCCTTAAGTCTGAAGCAGTAATATCTCTTCTAGCCTTGAATTTATAATTTTTTTTTTTTTCAAAGGAGAAACAACTCCTCCCCTCAAACCTGCAGGTCCAGATCACTCCTACAGAAATGCTTTCCTCTCTGTGCTCTACAGAGCAATATATGATGCAGACTTCTCTGCAGAGGCCATTACAGCTTTTCAGGAAAAAAAGGCTGTACATCTAAAACCAGCTGGAAATGAGGGAAGGGGCTAACTCAACCCTTGCTGGGCTGTTATTCATTTGTGTCAATTTTACAAAGCCTAAGAGTCAGGAAGATACTTGTGACTATGATCCTAACAACCACTTAATGAAACTGATGGATCCTGACTCTCGTGACCTTATAATGACATCAGCTGATCTCCAGGCAGACATCTACTGTTGTTTTCCTTACAGGAAACAGAGCTGCTCTCAGGGTTGGGAACTGCTACTGGAATTGGAGCTGGCTTCTCTCTGGCACATGCCAGAAAGGAACATCTATGATGAAGGAGGTTTCTGCCTTCAACAACTAGGACATGCCATAGGACAGCGTTTTCAAGGAGAAAAAAGAGGGAATCTGAGTTGTACAGGAAGAAATAGAAGGGGCAAGAAGACCTGATAAGCAACCAAGGGAAACGAAGGGATAGGCTAGGTGGGAGGGCCATGAGAAAAGACACAATATAGTCTGAGAGGTCAAGTATTATTGAAAAGGCTAATACATCAGTCATATTAATGAAAGATGAAAAACACAGGATCTTTTTTGTAACAACGTTCCTTTTAAACAGTTTAATCAGCAGTTGCCTTGGGGACATGATCTGTTCAGATACAGAGAGATGTAGTTGACAATTTTGTAGTGTATTCATCATGGCTACAAGGCAATACTTTCATTGCAAGCTGCTCCACATTTGAGACACAGTAAGAATTTTTGAATTGATATTATTTCTGAGACTACGTTTCAAGAATTAGAGGTCACAGCATTAAATAATTATAATGCTGCCTGTATTTTACACTCTCACCCTGCATACAGCAGGATTGTGTCCTCCATAGATCACTGTGGTTGTAATAATCAAGTAGGTCTTGCCAAGGCATTCAGGTGACTTAAGATATCAAATTATTTATAGCAATTTTCTCTTTTTCTTTTTTAATAGCCAAACCTGTCAGCAGAGAGTTCCAGTTTATCTCAGTCTACATGATGGACTTGTCATCAGAGCTGTTTAAAATGAGAGATGATTAGCTTTAGTTCTTTGCTTACCTAAAATCAGACTAAGGGAATATCCAATAGGTGCCTGAGCCCAAGCTAGACCATAGCCTGGGACATACACAGCTTCTGCTGTCCCGTTGATATAACCTCCTCCAACCCAAGTGGCTGAAAAAGAAGAGGTGGAAAACTCTTTAATGTGCACAAAGCAAGAAATAATCCCATGTTGTAGAATTAAATTCTCATCACTTGTAATATTGCTAATTTTATTATATGTACAGTACAAGCACCAAACATGGCATTCTTATATAAAAGATAGTTCTAGTTCAAAAAACTTAAACATACAACTTAAGCGTACAAAAAAAGAAGTCAGATCTACTGAGAGAATCATCCACTTGTTACCCACCCTTGTGTCCATGTTTGTAATCGCCCTGGTCCAGGTGCAAGACCTTATACTTGGTCTTGTTGAATTTCATGAGGTTCACTCAGGCCCACCTCTCTAGCCTGTTAAGGTTCTTCTGAATAGCATCCCTTCCCTCTAGAGTATCAGCCTCACCCCTCATCTCAGTGTCATCTGAAAAACTTGCTGAGGGCACACTCAATCCCAGGGTCCATGTCCCTGACAAAGATGGTAAATAATATTGGTCCCAGTAAGGTCCTTGGAGGGACACTACTCATCACTGGTCTCTACCTGGACATTGAGCCGTTGACTCCTGAGCCTATGCCTACCTGGAATGTGTGTTTCCTATTGTGTCTCAAACAGCATAAACTTATGGAATAGGTTGTAAAGACCTGTATGCAATAACAAAGATAAATACTTAGAAAAGGAATTGTATTTGTCTCTTTCCCTGGAAAAAGCATGAGCATGACTACTGCATGAATACACACTTCCAGATGTAGAATAATGTCTCATAGTCAAGGACAGATGTCCAGCATTGCTGCAGCTGTGGTGAGGAAGGCTTCAAGGCCTGATATCAATTTGCCTGGGGTTGCTACTGTGGCGGCGGATGTTCTCCAAGGTGCTCTGGGTCATTATGCCTACCTAATTTATCTTCTTCTGGAGGGGATGAAGTGGCTTCCTTCTGTGTGATATTGCCTAGTGGACATTGCCCTCCCCTGACTGGGAACAGGAGCAATGCTCTGTGGGTATTTATTGCTGTGTAACATAGAATGGATTATTTAGCACTTATTTTCAATTTGATTTCTTGATTTCTTGGTTGTGGTTTGAAAAATAGCTGCCAATCAATATTTCAGTACACATGACTGCTCTGGAACATCTGCCAAGGACCCCAGAGCTCTTGAAAGGTGCTATATGGCTTTTTCTGAGGGGATGAATGAGTAGTCAGCATGTACATTGGCAACAGTAAATAAATTACAAAAGAAATAATGGGATATGATAGGACAGGATTTCAGCCTTTGAAATTAATTTGCTGATCCTCAGTTTGCTAAGCCACAATTTAAAGTTTGTTTAATACCTTTTTGAGTAAAATTCTTTTTTTTTTTTTTTGGTCTAAATCAGACAGAAGGAATATAAAATTTAATAATATATAGAAACATTGATGTGGTAATCTGCCTTAATCTTCTCTTTGTCTGCCATCTGAAGGACCAAAACATGCAGGAAATACCAACATCCATTTAAAACATGAGAAATGATCAGACACATACCAAAGATACAGAGTGCAATTCCGCTCCTAGTTCATATGAAGAACACAGAAATTAATTTCAGAATTCTGCTCCATCCCTGGCAGTGTTCAAGACCAGGCTGGATGAAGCCTTGGGTGATATGGTTTAGTGTGAGGTGTCCCTGCCCATGGCAGGGGGGTTGGAACTAGATGATCTTAAGGTCCTTTCCAACCCTAACTATTCTATGATTTATATATAGGTATATATTAGAAAATCAGATATTTTTCTTGGCACTTGTTTATGAATGATCCCTTTTTATGACCAGTAAAATCAATGAATCAACTTATCAAGATCTGTAAAATGAAAACCCTGACCTCAGGATTACAAAAAAGAGAATTTTCTAATTTTTTTTTCTCCTTGTGGAAGGATACGCAGCTCCATCCAACTAAAATGAATAAAATTACATCAGCAGATTGTTACCTTTTTGGTCATGTTTGTAAGCATTCGATTGTCACCTCAAATACTTCCTTTGGGGTTTAAACTCGGTTACTGCAATAAGAATAGACCCATGTTTGTCTCAGATACCACTTCGAAAGAATTTCACCCACAAATTATGGAATGCTAATGTTTAATGAAACATTTTAACTATAGTTATATAAGAATGATAGAGAGATTAAAGGCGTGTCTCCTATGTACTATGCTAGTTCATATTAATGAGCTGCTGTGATGTTCTCTTTCTATCTCTTTCGATAATTGCAGACACACACAGCCTTCAACAGGCTTTATGTTAGGCATTTCAATAGCTAGTTGATACAACAGCTTCTTCAGGATAATTATATGTATCCAAATATGTCCATAGCCATTATTCATGGGCAGCACATTTGCTTTAAGGTTTTTCAATGTCATTTAGAAAATCAACTACAATTAGTTTGTAATCTTGAGTCTACTCCTGTGAAGCCATGATGCTTATGCTCTGAATTTTAATTTAAATATATAGGCTGGGTTCTGTCGTCCTCCCACCAAGTAGCCTTAGAAACTAACTCCATTTCTGTAGCCAGTACCCATGGAACATGGTAGTATTTGTCTCGGTCGAGAATGACAGAATTAGGCCTTATCTCATAACCAAAAATACTTCATGTCCATATGAACAATATCCTTTCTGGAGATCTTGAAGAATCTTTTGTTTTCTTGTATGGAAAAGGCTTTGGTTTTGATTCGTGTTTGGACAATTAAAACTGAAAAAATACAAAGATGATGTCGTATTAGCCATACATCTCTGGAGGCATGGCTGTGAGATACAAAATTGGCATCTGTCGTTTTTAAAGAAGCAAATATGCTCTTGAATAATGCAACCATTTAGTAAGAATTACTGCGTATTTTGATGAACTTCCTTTCATAATTATTTTGTTACAGTTTTACAAACTGAGTTCCCCAACCCCCTTCTCTGAGACAAAACTTGGACTAACCCCTGAATCAGTAGCCTAGCCTGGTGCCCACATGTGACTTAGCGTGCCAGGCATGATTCTCCGAAACTGAATTTACTTGCCGTAACAAGCTTTAATTGCCCAATTTAAGGAAGGAGTAGGAGAGAAAGTGCACAAATCCTGATAGTATAAAATATATGAGTGTTTTAGCTGCCCAAATACTTTAGGATCAGCCTGATATGCCACCACAGGGATGATCTCCTACACCGTCTCTACAGCTTGCATGAAATGGAATGAGCGTATGTGGCTGTGGATTGTGGTAGCTACAGAAATTGCTTGCAATATAGGAAGCCCCAGTTCAAGTCTCATCTCTGCTTCAGCTGTTATGAAGAATATTCCTGTAAAATGGGATTAAGGAGATCAGAATATGTGTCTTCTTCCACAAGCAAAGTCGTTAGTCATAACCATTTGAGCGGGGCATGTCTTGTTCTGTCTCTACTCCCTGATCTAATGATTACAGTTCTGTGGCAAGCAATTTCTCTGCAAAATATTCCGGTTACAATGCTCTTGAAACATTTCATTCAGCAGAAAGCAATCAAACCAGATCTTCCTATCATATTTAATGTTTCAATATCCAGTGGATATGTGATACAGTAAATTAAAGCAAAGTGTGAAAAGTAGAATGTCTGTCTATATTCAAACTTCACTGACTTTTATAAACATTCTTTACTCCACATTCCAATATTCAGTCTATGTATGAGCAAGATGCTCCTGAAGGGGTGAGGAAATCTCTTGATTAAAGAATGCAGAATTCTGGACCAAGTTTTTATGTGTCTGTTTTTGATTAGATAATTGTGAAACCAGGGCAGAGCAAAACAGCAAAACATAACCTGGGAAATCCAATGTGGCAACTGAAGGGGCTTTGCCTGAATAGGACTTAAATTAATTTTTTAAAAGGGGGAAAAAATGCCTGAATGAAAATGGTGGGCCAATTCACACTTCTTACAATGCATTTCCCCCCCCCCACCCCCCCCCCCATATCATATGTTAGCTGTTAGCCTTGACATTTTGCATCATATTATGAATATTTTGTTTATCCAGGTTCTGGGTAAACCAGACACCTGGTTCTACTGGGTCTGAGAGCCAAACAGCACTGCTTACAAGATTAGTGAGGAACTCTTCCTTCACCCAGGCTTTTCTCACTGATACTACTATTGACAATAACGTATGATTTTGTCAACCTGCTGCAGAACAAGTTAAAAGATTGCACAATGTAAATTTGATGAAATCAGTGGAATTACAAGTTTGGATTTAATCCAGTTTTCTTTTAGAAACTTATTCTTAAGTGATGCTGGACATTCCCCCCATCTTTTTGCGTGTAAACTTTGTTTTACTCAGATTAAACAAAAATAACTCACCATTTTGGACAGCTTTAACAATAACAGTTCTTTTAAAACTGAATTTCTTATTATCTATATAAATTCTATAATTTTGTCCCAAACATATTTATCTACAGTGAATATAAAAGCAATCAGTAAGAATTTTAATATATTCTTCCTTTCTGATGCTAAAATACTTGTTTTTTTTTGTTTTTTTTTTTTTTTACATAGATGCTACATTGGGCTGTTCACTAAACAATGTTAATTGCAATTGGAAAATAAAGTAGATGTATCTTTTCCATTTTGCATTGTTCAACACGTAGATTACACTTCTTCATTCAGATGGAAAACTGACAAGTTATATGCTGGTTAGGAAAAAAATAATAAATGTGGTTTTTACATACCAGTCATTGTAAATCCACCAACTAGCAAGCCAATGTCTCTTCCACCGACTATAATAGCTTCGCTGCGATCTCCTTCACTGCCAGTGTTCTTGGTTTTCCAAGCAGCCCATATTCCAACCGCCAGTATAGCCAGGTAGAATACAATTATGGCCACCAGTCCCTCTGCGTGGAAAGCCATACTGAAGTTCTGTCTGTTTCTTTGATTGCTATTTCATTAAGACCTCTGGAGAGAATGCAATAATAGGTCTGCTTTTAACAAACCTGGTAAGATGCTTTTTTGAATCAGTGTACAAAGAAAAGTCAAAAGGTTACTAAAGAGACTATTCTGGTGATTTTATGAAATGAGTATTTCAGATGCAATTCATACTGAGTTTACATGCCATTGAAAATGCCTGTGGAGCAACAAGCAACAATTGTAACCTGCGATTAATAAGGGAAATGATGTGACTGAAAACTACACGACTCTTTGAAAATCACTTTTTGAGCACTAAATTCTTTTAGCATCGTCATCAAGTCCCCAGTGCCTGCAAATTCTTCAGTAAATAAACAGTTTGGTACATGCAGTTGGATAGAAGATCTTGGCCATGTGAGCTGTTAGAAAAGTCTCTAGTTAGCAGACAAGCCACAGAAGTGTTTTAAGTTATTTAAGAACTATAGATAAGCAATAGCTACAGCAGCAAAGCACATCTTTGAGTCTTTCTGTCGAAATGCTCAATCTTTCCCCCTTCTATCGTCTCCCGTATTTAAAAACCTACTCTTTCCTTTTTGCAACGCTTGACTATCATTGAAAGTACTGATCATTTGTCGTTGGCAATTTGAGAAGTAAATGGAAAGATCAAAGGCTGTCGAACGGCAGAAATCCTAAGGTATACGAATTACAGCGGGGGAGAACTCCCGAGAGACACAAGCAGCCCCCTACCACGCCTTTCCCGGAGCCCCCAGCTCTTGCCTCGCCGCTCCGCGATCGCTGTCACACAGCCGCGCCGGGACGACCCATCCGCGCTCCCGACGGCTCCACGGGAGCCCTGCGCGGACGGAGCCAGCTCGACCTACCGAGGGGCTCCGCACACCGCGCTCCGCGGAGCCTCCGCGCGTCCCTCCGCGCCCGCGCACCCCCACCCTGCCGCTGTCCTCCGCCCCGAGCCGTCGGGGAACGCCGCCCGCCGCACCTGCGCTCCGCCGCCGCGCTGCCCCGCAGCCTGCGGGGCACGGCCGCCCATCCCGCGGGGCGGTGTCTGGGCTGAGCCGCGGGGGCTTTGCCCCCGCCCGGGGTTATGGTGGGGGGAGGAGGGTGGGGAGGCGCAAAGGCAGGATCGTCTTTTCCGTCTTCCCGTCACGGTGCAGCGGGAGCTGAGGCTGCGACGGGGGGGGATCGCGGATTAAAAAGAGGAAAATCCCTTTATAAAGG
This sequence comes from Melopsittacus undulatus, assembly GCF_012275295.1. NCBI lineage: Eukaryota > Metazoa > Chordata > Aves > Psittaciformes > Psittaculidae > Melopsittacus > Melopsittacus undulatus. Next base: position 61,744,535 of record NC_047528.1, read on the forward strand.
AGAAGGGTTGAGTGGGGTGAGAGGACCGTGTCCGTCAGAGCTGGGGGGAGGAAGGGGGATAGACGTCAGAGTGCTGGGGGACGTTGGGGGGAAGTAAGGATGACTCAAGGGAGAGTGATTGTCGTGTCATGGCAGGAAAACAGGGTTAGGAAGTGAAACTGGGGTGGAAAAACAAAAGGAAATGAGGGGGAAGAAAGGAAGGAACAGGATCATGCCAAACCCATGGGAAAGAGGAAGGAAAGAGCTTCTCAAAAGAGACGTGCTGGAGAGAGAGCTGGATGAAGTGGGGACAGCAGAGGTAGGGAGGGGGAAGGCGAACCCTGGGCTTTCATTGCTCTCCCTGGCACCATTTCTCCACCACCCTTGGGTCTGATACTGAGCATGCTGCAAGTCGAGGCATGCCTGTGTGGGGCTGGTCAGGACCATCTCACCCCACAGCTCCCTTCCAAATCTAGCTGAAGGTGAAGCCATGTTTTCCAGCTGCAGGTTAGCTGGTGCGTAGGTAGTCTCCCTTTTTTGCCATACCCCTTATAAACCTCTCCTGCATGCAGAGCTACAGTAATACCAGCTTTCCCATGATGACTCTTGCTCTCTGTTTCCAGATGATGCCAGACGATGAACTTCTAAGTACTGAGAATAAGGATGCACATGCAAAGAAGACCCACATGTGCCCTTGCCCCAGTTTTACAAAGGGCTGAGCTGTAGCAATCACTGTCAGCTTTTCAGAGGCAGGTAACATGGGCCATTGGCTCATGCAGGGTAGAAAATTAGAAATAAAAAGCTCACAGAAGTACGGAACTGCGATTGGTGAAAGAACTAATTTAAAGTAGAAAGCAGAAAATCATTCTAGACTTAAGAGGAAAATCGTGATGTGGGAAGATGTAAAACCAGAGGAGGAAGGTGGCAAATCAGCAAAGCTCAGTCCACTGCAAGGAACAACCCAAGGGCTGGCACTTTCCTGCATATATTTGCCAACTGCCTGGCCAGCAGAGTGGCTTTGGCTGCCTGCTCACTGACTGATCAGTGTATCGCATCAACTGACTTGTTAGCCATTTATTATGCACATTAGATGCAATGAATTATGACTGCATACTCTTAAATTGTGTGCATAATGCTGTTTTCAAGTCTCTGGCCTTGCTTGAAGAAGCCCAAACACTTAAAGGTTAGGAATGTTACTATTTTTGTCAGCCAATCTCATGGACTGTTGAGTGATGCTAGGGATGCAATGACTGCTTTGGGAGTCTGCAGTGAAAACCTCCTCCCAGTAAAAGGCAACACAGATACATTTTATACACAGGCAAGCATCAAGGCACCCTCTAAACAGAAATCACAATTAAACATAATATATATAATAAATAGAAGTCAGAGACCTTGGAAACAATGTTGAGGGTGTCCCAGTCGGGAATAAACAAAAAAGTTCCAGCAATTAAGATGTCATGGAAAATGCTTGGGTGCTAAAATGGATGTTAAACTAAATTTACAGGAAGTTTAAGTTAGATTTTAGTCTGTTTTTCTCCAGCTTAATACAGAAAAAGAAGTCATGGCAACGCAAAGTATGGAAAATTCTAAGAAAAAGTGTTAGCCAAAGTCTAACTTTTATTAGTCAAAGGCAAATAAAAATGTGCTAACCAATGAAAAATACTAAAAAAATTCCTTTCTTATATTAAATCTTAACTTCTGTCTTCACAGAAGACTATAACAAATTCACATTGTCCTGTTGGGCCTCATTAACACCTGTTTATGGCACTGGAGTGGGGGAACTATGTATTTATTTTTTATTTATTTTTAGAATTTAATGCTAAATTAATTATCTCTTAATGAAAAAATGAATCCTGAAAATTTATTAATTTTGATCTTTTTTAGCCTCTTTTGACATATTTTGTCTCTTTTATACTCAGGAATGGTTTTCAACCTTCCACCCAATGAATGAACTGTACCGGTTAAGATTTACCTTACACATGTACCCAGTCCTGTAGTTACTTATCCGCAAATAAGTTACAACATACATACACTTATGAGGTGTTCATTAAGCTGTAGGTTCTTTGAGCTGATAATGCTTTTGGGTTTTGAAGCTGCTTTCACCTGCGTGTAGCTGGGAAAGTTGGAGACAATTTTAGTGAGGTGGGAGCAGTAGCTGCTTTAATAACTCTTTGGTCATCCACAATTAGTATTTCAGGCAGTTTTCTGGTGCTTTCTCTTGGGAAAGGATCCTGCTATACTGGATCCCTGTGTGCATTTTGACAGCTGCAACCCAACAGCATCCACAGCCACAGCCACGCACAACACTCATTTCTTAGGACATCTGAGGGTGTGCACAAGTGTGTACAAGTAAATTTCATAGGTCTTGAGAAAACATGTGTAATGGTGCCAGAGATACTAACTGCAACTGTAAGGCGGATTCCATACAAGATCTGACTACATTTCCAAAGATAATTCTTTCTTCTTTCAAAATGCTTAGAACTGAGATCATCTTTTCCAGTAAAGAGGAATTCTATTGGCAGTTTGTGGCTTTTAAAACAATTATGCTTTGAACATACTTTTCCTTTTTATTTTTTTTTTTGTAAAGAACATAGCTTGAAAACATGCTGTTCAAATACAAGTCTTATAATCTAAGAAAATTTAGTTTTCATATTTAAGGAAGTTAGTATAGAAGCCTGCATCTACTCACCTTGAACAATGATCAGGTTTTCCTGCCCTTGATGGTGGTTCACTGTTGCCCATCACCATGGGCTGGCTGCCTCTGTCCCTTGTAAAAGTCTTCCTCTGAGCAGTGACAGTAACAGAGTTTATTGGTAAGCCCATAGAGGGGCAGTCCAAAGATGACATCTAGGATGGGTCAACAGAATATCCCTTACTACTCTTTCATTTTAGGTTAAGCTAAATGAATCAGTATGAAGCATTAAAGAGTAATGTGATGAGTTTACTATGAGGTGCTGAGACACTGGAACAGGCTGCTCAGAGAACTTGGGGTACCCTGGTAAATAATGTTCTGCAGGTAACCCTGCATCCTTACTCCTGCCTGCTGCAAGCTTCCAAGGGGTCATCCTGCACTGGGCTATCCAGCTCTCAACCTTACTTAATAGCCTTAATGAAACACTGATGAAGAGCCAGGTTTTACTTCAATTGATCACACTGCAAATCTGGAACAATTCAAACTAAGTTACTGAATGCACTTGGTATTTACTTCACTGACAGAAACTGGCCTCAAGTCACCTTTCTTTTCCTTTTTTTTATGGCTATTTTTAAAATGAAATTAATGTTTATTTCAGTGACAGTCTAATACTTTGAATAATTTTGTGGAGAGTTTGTGCAGGGAAGGTCTCTACTCAGATTGTTTCAGAAAAAACACAGTTTTCCATCCATAATTAGATGACAAGATGGTTTAACTTGAGCTTCTACTTTTTGAACCAGTCTTTGCTATGAGCTATATCTGGTACTCTTTCCTCCTTAATTTCTTCACACAGATATTGAGGAATGTTTTATGGAAACAATAGAAATTAGCTTTCATGCACAGTATCTGTATTTTTTGCAAGAAAAGATGGTACAGTATTTCCAAAGATTTGTTGAGTCTACAGACAGGTTTTTTAAACTGCCTCTTGGTAACAGTAAAGATTTTTCTTTTTTAAGTCTGTGCCCATCACTGAGACTTCACTTAAAAAAAGGGTTGAGCTGATCAAACATTTGTTTAGGGCCAGTTAGGCTAAACTGACACCAGTTCTTTTTCTTAATGCTTGTTGCTAGTTGGTATTTCAGAGGAGACTGAACAGTAGGAAATGTGATGGAGAGAATCTGAAGTCCAGCCCCAATGAACATCTATGTTAATGACTGTAGTTCACAGTATTCAAGAAGCCACAAGCTTAAGTCATGACGTAAACCATCTAATTAATAACTATAAATCTGGTTAAATATACCTTTGAGGTAAAATTCTATTTTCTGATAGAGTTTTATGTTTAAAATATGCACGGTGTAATTATGTATTTAATAAGATTGGATTACAGAGTTAAAAAAATACTAGCTTCCATTAAAAAAAAAAACAAACCAAAACAAGCAAGCAAAGAAAAAAAAACAAAACAAAATGGGAATTTGATGAGCAACCCCTTAATAAGAAAACTTTTAGTACAGCTTAGTTTAAGGTGTGCAATAAAGGCTTTTCTGAGACAGATGCTACCGTTTATGGTAGAATTATTCCAAGAAAAGGCCTCTCAATCAGTTTGTGTTTTTTGGGACAGTGTTCATCTTAGATTTCCTCTGCAGTTTCTTTGTTAACCATGGAGTCCCCAAAGAAATTTTCCATTCACTTGCTCAACAGCTCAGGATAACCACCTGGATGAGAACTGTTTTGGAAGATACATTTGTTAACAGTCCCCAGTTACCTTGCAGGAAGAACAGCTGTAGTTCTGAGCCTTCAGGATTTCAGACAGTGTAGGTCACTGATGTGACTCTTTTGATAGTAAATTGGATAAAATGTCAAAGAAACAGCTCTTCTATTTTTTTGTCTTACAGTGGTAAATACTACATGACATACTATTAAGTTATTGTGTGCCATAGTCTCTGTTAGTCTATACTGTAACACCCCCCCCCCCCGAACTAAACAGTAAAGAATAATAGCACCGTAAAGTTCAGCATTTAAAAGCATAAGAAAGACAGAGTTAAGAGTGTGTGAGAAAAGTTAATGTCATTCTTTTGTCACTGTACTTTCTGATAGTCTTTAGCTGGATGATCACTTACTACTTTTTCTTGGAGAATCCTGTCTCTTTCAGTAACAGTAAATCTTCACTATTTCTATTAATCTTCCTCATTAATCATATGGCTTTACACATTATCCTTTATTCAGACTTCACAATGAAAGGTGAATTTTCTCCATAATGAAAGGTGAATTTCTTCACAATGAAAGGTGAATTTTCTGGTTATTTTCTCCAGGTGTTTCAGCAGTGCAGTGTATTGGTGCTTCACAAATACAATTTTATCTTCAAAGCACACTAAGGGAATAGTTAACACTTTTGTACAGATTTATATATTTAAAATATAGCTCCGGTCAATTTCTGTTGCTGCTTTATTCAATGTATACACAAATCTCAGAAGAAACTAATACTGTTTTTGCTGAAATGCTGAGGAAAAGAAAATCAATATTCAATCTAAGTCAGACATCTGATATGAAAAATTTCAGCTGGTAGCCTGATGGCTGGCAGAGTTGTATGCAATTAAAAGTAAGTTTTACTGTGAGAAATTTCAGACAACCCAAACCGAACCAGCTTTTCAGCACCTGTTGCAAGAAACCTGTCACAAACAATTTGAAATTAAGGGGTTGAAAGAGAAAATAGAATGTGTTCAGTCTTTTCATTTTCTGACATGAGCTGTATTGCATTACTTCTGTTTTACTTTAGTGTAAATAAGAGTAAATCTGATTGAAGATACACACTGCTTTATGGTGAACTGTTATATGTGAACTATATTGAATGTATGATTAAAATTAAACAAGTAAGGAAGTTGTGCATTATACTTAATATTTAACAGTGATATTTCCAGTTGTTCCCAGAAGCCTGTCACATCAAAGCTCCCTTACCATAAGTGCTCCACAAACATATTGTAAAGTGAAGACCCTGACACAGACACTATATATTTTCCTTTAGGCTTTTTTGCCTTGTTGATCAGCATCGCTGAACAACATGAGAAGCAAGCAAAATAAAATCACTATAATAAAATAAAGCTATAATGCAAACTAGGGATTCTTAATATAAGACCTAATGCAAAATAACTAATTGGCAAGCTATTAGGAAGTAATTCTTCTGATTTTTGAAACAGATGGTGAGCTAGGACCAAGGAAGAGGAATAGACAAGCCAAGGATGCACCTTTCTTTGGCGTTCCTTGAATTAAATGAAATGGAGCTGATTGAAATGCTTATTGGATTTCTGCGGAAATCTGCCCCTGAGCAATAAATCTGTCTGAATGGAGACCCACCATTTATCAAGCTTATAGCAAAAAGCATTTGAACTGGTGGACTGTTGGCATAGGAACATCCTCAGCTAAGCTAGCATTTCTGCCATTTATGATATATGTTGTTTGACAACAGAGTGTGTCAGTGACGTACCCAAGAAGGCAAGGACCATGCCTACATGGCCATTATGATCGTGAAATCAAGAGGAAACAGAAACCCAAATATAACCCAAAACTGAAAAGAGGAGCATGGTGACTGTAGTGTGCCAGAGCTTTACCCCAGGAAATAAACCTACAAAGTCACGAGTGAACTGATGCAGAAGTGGGCCACAGATCAGTTTGCAAACCTTGAAGACAATCAAGTGCCATATCACAGCAAAAAGAGCCTGGAGCACAGAGAGCAAAGGAAGGAGAGCAGTTTTGGAGCTATTATTGACTATATGAATATTCTTAACTTGTGCTAAAGATGGCTGGCAAGCTTGAGTTTGACTTTGAACTGAAAGGGATACAAGAAAAAGCAAAGACTAGCAGATGATTTTAAGCTGTTCTCAGTGTAAACTTGTTGCTTACACTCTGCTACTTTGCTCTTCAGTGCCAGTCACAAGGGCTTTATGTTGATCTAAATTGAAATTGCCTGCAATTTATTAGCCAATTTCCTGTTGCTGTCTCAGAAAAAAAAGTAGGAATTGAGAAAGTATTTCAAGAACATTAAGTTTTCAAAATTTTTAGGAAAGAATAGCTTAGGAAGGAATTTTTCTATGCTTCAATAGGACTTCAGTCTTTAGAAGAAAACTGTGAGAAGTTTTAATAAAACCTCTGATGACCAGTTCTTTCTCATCATGAACTTCACAGGAGCAATATACCTTTTATAGATCCATGGATATCACCTTCGACTAAGATACCAGGAAGCAAACTGAATTAAAAGCAAAAAAAAAAAAAATAAAAATGTTGAGCACTAAATGAAACTCCACAGAAATTGTATTTAGTTAGCTATGTTCTGAAGATATGGTATAAATGTTACTTTAAGTGTTACTGTTATTAATAGGTGTGATGCTCATATTCTTACTGTAAGCACATTCAAATAAACCCTGTTATAATTTTTGGTGAATAATTTTGACCAAGTAGGAAGTGGCAAAAAAATTGAAGAAAATTCCATTGAGATTTAACCATGGTAATTTCCTTGGAAACATTTAGTGAGGGCTATGTGAAAAACTGTCCTTCCAGGCAGCACTACAAGTAAATGATCCTAAACAGTATAAAATATTTTTTTCTGTTGCAATACAAAGACTGATATGTCAAAAGCTGGTGCTTTTTGGACTCAATTTCTCTTCATTTATGTCCATATATTTTGACTAAAGGGTTAATGATTTCTTGAGGAAAAACCTGAAAATCTTGATTAGGTTCTGTGACAATTTTAGGATCAGATAAATAAATGTATTTATTTATTTATTTTTCTTTTTTTTTTTTAACAGCTGTAGCTTTTGAGTAGTGTAGCTGAAATATCCATACAGTATAAGTCAGATGACTCGAACTGGGTAATGATTTCATCTGTTGCTATGTTCATGGTCTGTAATAATGAAAAAGTTGAAACTCAGTGTCAGGTGATTCTAAAATATTGAGAAAGAAAAAAACACTTATCTGTTTTAAATTAGTTTTTAATGGAACCTGTTCTGGAACATTTTACAGATCACTTGTATAATAGTTGCAGAAATCTAATTTACGTCTATACATGCTTAGTTTGTGAAAGTCATGTAAAATCTGATTTAAGCTAGTATGCTTTGTTTTGCAATCAAAATGAGGTAAAGTAAGTGAGGGATATGTAGATGGTCAGTCATTGACAGGCAGTAACCCATTAAACCATGGTATCGCCATGTTTGCTTACAATTCTAAAACTTTTAGAGTACATATGAGACCTGTCTTCTGCAGAGGTTTGAAATTTTATTCAGTCTTTAAAGTTACACAGTAACTCTTCAAACATCCATATTGGTTCATTTGCTCCACCACTCCATTCCTTCAGGAAAATTTACATATGTACTTACTTACTGATGTCTTAAAAAAGCACACACAAGACAAAGTGCATGGGTGAACAGAGGAGAACCAAAATGGCAATCCTTACTTATGCTAAAGAAAAAAACAGTGTCAGCTTCTTAGTGGCCAATGAGCTGTATCCAGCCATCAGGGGACAATTCAGAGCTATTTTCTGAATTCTGTGATCTAATTTATAGATTAACTCTGAGAAATGTAATTTGATCTTTTCAAATTAAGTCATCTGCCTAAATAAAAATGGAAAATATATCATTTCGCTACTGTTAAGCCAGAGAACTTAAAATAGTGTTTGTAGCCAAAATAAAAACAAACAGTAAAATGATTCTGATTTTACCCCCTTTTAAGTCATTATTCTCATGAACCTCAGATGATAAGAAATTATTTTATAAGCACATCTACCACACATTTGTAAACAGGGTTTGTAACTAGTTTGGGAAAATAATACCATGGTTGATATATTCTTGGAGGAATGTGAAGGAATTTTTCTGGGGGGCAGGGGTTAGTAATAATCTTAGAGTATATAGGAGTTTATAGACACAGTGTAACTTGAAGCTGTATAGTAACTAAATCTCATTAAAACTTCCTGAATTTATGTAAAATTGTGAAATTAGAGAACTTGCACGTTTAGTGACAAGGTTCACAAAGCCAATACTTCCAGCCTGAAATACTGTCCAGTATTACCAGGACAGTCCTTTTTAGTCACAAGTCACTACTTTATGACTGCTGAGTGACCTCAAACTTCAAAGGAGAAGTATGTTGGTTTGTGTTGGTTTTTATTTGTTTACTAATGCACATTCATAGACGTTGTCTAACACAGAGCCTGGACACTTATTCAAAAGTGACTAGATTATTTCTTCTTGGTTTAGAACAATTTTGTTGAAACTGATGGTATTAAAAAAGCACCTCTAACTTCAGGAAAAAAGTCTTCCTTTTGAAATCATATAGTAATTTCAGAGGATTTGGAGAAGAATGGGAAGACAACTGGATTAGCGCAATAACATTGACATTTTTAAAGGTACAATGTAAAAATATTTATCTCAGTTCAAAGGCTTCAAAGGAAGGGCCTACAGGTATCTTGAAACTGATAAGTCAAAGCTAAAATATACTTTCAGTGAAAAGTTCTTGACTGTGAAGAATGTTTCCATCAAAACCCACACTTCTTCACATTTATGTTTTTCTTATCTAAGTGTTTGTAGGTTAAGTGCAGTCAGGAAGCATTTGACACACAAATTCATTTTGATATAATTCTGAGTAGTGTCTCTTGTAGCTTCTGTGTTTCAGTAAGTGCATAATCCCAATTCAAGGGGACTGCTCCAGTGCCTGGCAAAATTACTGACTTCAGTGAAACTGGGATCAGGACATAAAAAAATGAATAAGAGATATGGAGTCCCAAAATGCCATAGATTTATTACTTATTGGTCTGCAAAGCAGAGTGTAAATGACAGGAAATATTCCAAGCTGTGAGACAGAGATGTTTGATAAAGAGCATTTGATCATATAAGAAGGATTTTGAAATATTTGGTGATTGGAATGGCCAGCATTGTCCAACTTATGTCTACAGCTACTTATCTTCTTCAGCTCTTGGTATTCTTTGCATTCTGGGTTCTTTGCGTGCCAACACCCCCCCCCCCCCGTAATTGCTGCTAGTTGCTAATCTTGATTTACTCAAGGAAAGGAGTGGATGACCTATTAAGATCTATGGTTCCTGCAGACTTGGGTCATAGCAGATTAGGAAAGAAGGAAGCCTGTGTAGCTGTGCTAAACTTGTTTGTGGATCTGTAAGAAGCTTGAGCATCTGGTTTAAAATATGTAATTTTTACTAAAGCAGTGGTGCAACTGACACTGTCAAACCAACTTTCTTTGGCAGTTTTGATTAATTATTTTTTTAATTAAGATAATTACTTTTATTGCTTTATTTATGAAAAATATAAATAACTGAGCTCAGATTTGGAACTCATCCTTAAGGTATCAGTCCTTTGACACATTTGGGAAGCAAATGCAAATAGCATGAAGCTAGTATTTTTCTATGATTTGTTGTTCACTGAACTAGAAGGTGGGAACAACTGATATTAAAAATTGAAGTGAACCTACACACAATTCCACAGGTGCATTTCATTTGGGGAATTTGCTAAAAATGTGCTTTGGAGCATGATTTTGGAAAGGGTTCGTAAATTAGCTAAGGTGAAAAATTAAAAAATAAGAAAATAAAAGAAGCTAGGCTCCATTACCCAGTGCTCTAGCAGATTTATTGAGAAGTCACCCTTTCAGCTAGTGTTTTTATAACCTAAACAAATTGCAAGTAAACATCATATTTGTATGTGACTTTTCATGAAAGCAATGTTTCAAAGTGATTCATTATTGATTACATACTCTGTGGTATACAGGCTATCCATCCTGCAGCTGTTTGAGGTAATGAGAACAAGAAAAAGACCTTGTGTGCTTCAGCAGAAGATAGCAAACCTGAAATGACTTTCAAACAATATAAAAAGAAGGCTTTTACATACAAAACTCATGAAATTTAACTCAACAAATGAGATGAAACTTAGTAGCTCTTCCCACTTGCTTCCTGACCCTGATTTTGTGCTTCAATATATGTGCTTTATGGTAACATACTGGGTTAAAATGTATTTGCATGTAAGTATTTAAAGGACAATCTCTGCCTCCCTCCTTAAATGTAATAAAAAATATCAGCATATGGAAGAAAACGGAAAGGCACATACTCATCTTTGTTTATAAATTGTCCTGATTTTGTTAACTTCTTTTTGTAATTTACAGATGGGTTTTGTGCAGTAATTACAAGACACATATATTGGCATAAGGGATTATGTTAATATTTACACTACCATATTTATTATTAAACACCATGGTAATTATTAATTCTTATGTTTATACTATAATAATTACTATAGGTGATTTGAATTAATGTATATATTTTAAACAAACCTCATAGTTTCACTGACTTCCAGTAGAACTATTATTTTTACTTATTTTTCCCTGCCAGTTGCAATTTTCGGAAGCAGGAACCCGGCAAAGGTTCGAGGTGATCAGCACCATGGACAGAAACCGTGTTGTCAGGCAGCACACAGCAGCCCCGAGGCACCTACCCATCCAAAGGTCAAAAACCTCCCAAAGGACGGATTGCCCGAAGCAAATCAGCCTGCAGCAAAAACTATCACTGACATCGTGCATCAGCTTCAGTCACCCAAATAGCCCATGTGTTGGGAGCAAGGGAGGAAAGATTACTGGCATATAAATGTCTATGACCTCAGGAATATATGTTGCAATGAAAAATGAAGCAAATAATGCATTACCAGCTAGATAAACCACTTTGACACCGTGTTTTACTGTGTTTTACTTTGTTTTTTAGACATTGTCTGGCCTACTGCAGATACCCTTGAAATATAATGAGGAACCATGTTTGAAAATACTGGTCCAAGCAAGTCATACTAGTTATGCCCCCCTACAGGTTAGGTTAACAACCATTAAATTATTATGAATTAGGTAGCTACTAGGTGACTGAACTGCAATGTTTCCTCAGCAACATCAGATAACATTAGTCAAATTAACAGACTATTTCACTCTCTTCCTCCCTTCCCAAGGAGAAGAAGAACACTGTACAGTCTCATATGGAGGTGGTCTAGCCTCCTACACAACAGAAATGTCAAAGCATATATGGTATGTGACTCTGTATTTATTGAAACAAAACAAAACAAAACCCCAACACCCAACCCCAAATCCTGTCAATGGCATAAATTTCTCATTATTCAAATCCAATACTGATGTGGGAAATAATTACATTTTACATTAGATGAAAGTCTGTATCAAAACCTGGTACTGTGGTGGCAGTAGATAGTGTCAGTGGTTCCTCTGTGGCAATCATAACAAAAAAACAAGCCTTCTTACCTGACATCAGAAATCAACATCACAGATGTCTTCATGTGATGTAGTCACTCCAGAACCCCTTTATGGTCAGTGTGTTCACCTGAAGTGAAACAAGCAGATCACCTGAATCTTTGAATCAGATTCTCTGAATCTCCTTAGGACAAGACAAACTGAACTCAGATTCTTTCCCATGGTTAAAAAGGTAACTGCTTCAGGAGTAGAGACATCAACTACAGCTGCCTGGTTTTATCCAGACTCCTGGAACACTGACAATAACCAGCATACAAGCAACTGGGCAAGCATCCAAAAGTGCCAATATCTTTTGGAGGATTAAGTATCTAGGGGTGGGAGGCTGCTGGGAAGCTCCTCACAAACCCACACTTGTCTGGAGGATGTGCCATCAGATGATAGATAGTATCTGACTTGTTCAAATACTTCTACTTACACTGAAATACAGCCTAATGGCAACTGAACTTCGTCTGCATGCATTTTATACCTCACATACAAGCCTTTGACAGAGTATTATACATGAGGCCAAAACTAATTTAGTTTCACATTCTCCTATCTTGGATGCTAGTTTTACTTCTCTAGTTTATTTGATTTTTCAACATCACTCCTACTAAGAATCTCAACCAAAACAAGTGAAGAGACACTGAAAGCTGAAAAAATATGTTTCAATTCAACTATTTTTCTTTTTTTTATGTATCTACTATTGATACAGAAAAAAATAAGATGAAAAGATAGAGATGAAATTTACATTATAGGATAGACGTGATTAAAGGAAAGGTATTTTATATTCCCTCTTTTGTATTGAGGGTCTGCTTGGAATATAACCCTTTTTCCTATTAGTCCACTGAAAATCAAATGCAGAAAAAAAATAATGCAGTATTGTCCTCTTGAGTCTGCAGACAGCCCAAAGCAACAGTTCTGCTTCTGGAAATAGGAAGGCTGCTTTAAAATCATCCAATGAAGTGGATGAATGAGAAAGACTAGAGTTGAAGGCCAAAAATATGCTACCTAATTTTAGGTGTCTGATAGAGCTACTTGATCCAAAGTTGTTTTCCCTAAGTTATGTATGCAAGCAAGGAAGAGAACTGTTTTCCTCTAGAGATGGACTGGAGCATCTACTGAGATCTCTCTGTCTCCCACACTTTCCTGGGAAATTTTAAATTATTAAGCTCTTTTTTGAGGCACTTCCATTCACTGACAGAAGCTGTATGGTATGTACTCCTTTTCAACCTCCTCTGTGCCCTCTTCATCCAAATTAGTGCTTATCCCATAGTTTAAAACTGTTGATTAAACTTCTTAGATGCCAGGAATGGAAGCCATGCTATTGCCACAACCTTCAACTTTTCCTCTTGCAAGAGGGCAGTTTCTCTTGTGCAGTCATCAGCTTTTATGATGTCATCAGATTTTGATTGAACACCTGCTACCAAAACCTGGCTATGTAAACCCAGTGCAAACAAATTTATTTGTATATAAAGGATTTAATAGGATTGAATCATGTGTTGCTGTGAGCAGGTTTTGCCATGTTTCCCATCATTAGGGATATTCTTATAGTGCCAGAGTGCCAGACATTTTACTAATGTCTGTGGTATGCTTGAAGCTGGAAATCTGATAACCCGAAGTACAAGAAACACTGAGTCTCACCAATGGAAAAAAGCACACTGTTCCACTTCTATTCATAAATCTTGCATTTAAAACCAGAAAAGTAGTATTTCTTTATAATAAGGAAGTTGCTGTGGCATTTCCAGTCTGTTGCCCAGAGCACATCCACAGTTCTTGCTACAGAATTTAGACGAACCTGGGTACATCAAGGATCATGGAGCAGGTTTCATCTTCTCCTGTTCTGTACTGTCTGTCCTGTCCTGTCTTCTCCTTTCCTTTCTTTTCCTTTCTTTTTAACTCCTCTTTATGTGGTTCTCCTCCTAACAGTACTATTTCCTCACATTGCAGAGTAGTGCATACGTGTGCTGTAATAACAGCAGATCAAGAAAAAGCAATGGTCACATTTTGGTTTCCTGCTTCCATATTGCTTCAGGGAAAATTGCTTATGACAATCTTATTTTATGTCTAGATTGCATCCCATCCCTTTCTTCAATAGCCAGCCTATGCTGAGGGGCCATTCCCATTCCTGCTTTGTTTCTCACTCTGTTTGTAGTTCACTTGCAAAGAGGGAAGAGTTGCAGACCACAGAAATATTCTTATTTTATGTATCAGGTCTTGCAACACTGGAAGCTGATTTATGAAGTAAAATGGTTGCATACTACCCTACGTACCAGTGAGCCATATAGGTGACAGATATATTAAAAAAAAAGCACCAGCTGTTAATTTATGTTTTTCTGAAGTATTACCCATAGCATAAAGTACTGTTCCATTATCATTTACAATTTAGCGTTGTAGATAATTTACAGCCTAGCAACTTACCACTCAGAACTGAATACTTATTATGTGTTTAAGCCTGTGGAACTCATGTTTCATGTGTCAGACTGTGAACATGCAAGCTGCATTGGATCAGGGAAGATGGAGAGGTGTATACAATGTGGAATACAATTGTCATGGTTTGAGCATGTTTTGAGGGTGTTTTTGTTCAAGGTTTTTCCCAGCCAGGTGGAGGAGGGGAGTCTGGGAGGAAGGAGAGACAGGACACCTGACCCAGGCTAGTCAATGAGGTATTCCATACCATAGCACGTGATGCCCAGGATGCATACTGGGAAAGAGAAGGCTGGAGGGGGAGAGCTAGAGAAAAATGGAGGAGGGAGCACATGGTGCTCGGCCAGGCAGGGTGGAGTGAGTTTATGGGTCGGTGACTGGTGGGGTGTTGTATTCTTTTCACTTGCTGTTTGCTGTATCATTATTATTTGTAGTAGTAAATGGCAGTAGAGGTTTTGTGTTATGCCTTAGCAATTAAACAGTTCTTATCTCAATCCGTGGGGGCTACATTCTTTGGATTCTCCTTCCTAACTCTCCGGGAGTTGGGGGACTTGGTTTAAACCACGACAACAATGAAGGGAAGGAATCCCTCCTCAGATAGACATGCTTCCACTTTAGCTATGGTTTTGTTTCTCTGTCTTATCAGGCTAGGCAAAAAGCTGAAATAACAAGCCTGGATAGCTGGTGTTAGGTATGTGCCAATCTCTCACCCATTCTTCTGGTCAGTAGGAGGGATAATCAGCAACCACTGGCCCCACTCCCCAGCCTGCAGTATGTGGAGGTGATACCAAACTGTAAGTGTCCCCTGAGCAGGCATGTGGTCTGGGCTACAGTCTAGCAGAGACCCAGTATCAGAATTCAAAAAGGCCCTCACTGCAGTCAATTGCACACAATTTTGGTTATTCAAGAATAAGGTGACAATGCTATTGTAAATAATACTTATTTTGAAAAAGGTCAAAGAAGTGAAAGTAGAATTATTTCATAGCTGTTTGCCATTTTCAGTGCATTTCAATGGTAACTGTAATAAAAATACAGTTTTGTTTTATCGTTATATTTTTTTTTTTCCAAAGAAAAATATAATCTCAGTGTTTCCAGATTGAAATAAAGCTAAATTGTGGTAATGAATCACTGAAGTATGACCCATTAGGAACTATGAAACGCATGTCACCACAAACACAATGATTTTTGGAAAGACTGAGAAAAATCACTGATAGCAAGGAAATACTTCATATGGACCTGACACTGACTTTCCAGTTTTCTGTCTCTCCCCCACTACTCTTCCCCTTTTCCATCTCTTTTGAAAGAGCTACATAGGAGGGGTAGTTCATTGTTAAATGATCTGAGAAAACAGGCAGAAAAGAGAAAAGGGCAAGATAATTTCACTTGTATAGATGAGCAGACAGAAGAACAATAACAAGGCAAGGCAATCAACTGAGCAAACAGCGGCTGTGGCAGTAACACAAATTGTTTTGTATACGCAATTCTCAAAATCTGAGATGCAAATGAATTTGTAGGGGAGATATTAATAAAGAGATAATTCTTATCAAATAAGTTTGCTTACAGAAGGACTTTTATACATGCCTATAAAACTCTAAAATACTAAAAAAACCCCAGCAATCCTGTTGCTTTATGCAAGATTTGGCATCTGAGCAGAGCCCTTTTCCCTCATTCGATTACAGTTTTAGATTAGATCTTTCACTGCTCTGAATTACCATGCTTCTATGGTATTCATAGGACTTTGTTGATGTTCATTACCTGAAGTTTGGGTTCTTTGTACTCAGTTTAGCGATTGTGAAGATATCAAAATATTTGAAGCCCTATGTCTGTTCAAGATATGAACACAGACTGGGAAATGTAAACTTTTCTGCAGCACACAAAGACATCAAGAGCAAGCAGACAGCAGCAGAAGCAAGCACTCTTATTTGTAAAGGTATGTTTACAAGAAGGGACTCCAAGAGGCCATTTGGTCTATTTTCCATTCTTGTTTAGCCTTTAGCTTCTGAACTGGCAGGAATTTCTCTTAACATGAAAATCTTGAAATGTGTTTAAGTACTTCTTAGACCTGGTTTGTTCAGAAGATGTTCCGTGCATGTATCTGGTCAAATTTAGTAGCAGTTGATCACCTAATTCCTTTAGTGTCACATGAGAACCATATTGATTAGCAAATCTTAAAAAGTGCTCCTTGGTACTGAATGCCTGGCACCCATAGGTTTAAAAATCAATTTATTCTTTCAAAGTTTGTCAATTCAGGAAACCTCTTCAGTAGAAACTGAAAACCCACTGAAGCTAGAAAATGTTAACATTGTGTTTAAAATTAAGAACATAGAATCATAAGAAAAAAGTATGGCCAAAACTAAAAAAAAACCAAAACAAATAACCAAAACATGCCTTTCTGCAAGGTAGGATTAATTATATCTAGATCACCTCTGAAAAATATTTGGGCTCTGAAAATGTCTGCCAAAAGACCTTCCAATGATTTGGCAATATCTACAGGCAGTATATTCCAGGGCTTGGCTCTACTCTCAGAATCTGTTCTCTAATGTCTAACCATAATATTAATTTTGGTTACTTAAGCACAGTGTTGCCCACCAGTGAAGAGGAGGGTCTTCCCTCCTAAGATAACTATTGTATACTTCAATGTGGTCCCCTCAGTCTTCCTTTATAATTACTTTGATTTATGCTTGTTTTCCTCATAGGTAAAATCAAATGGCCTTTGGTCATTGTCCTGGGTTCAGCAGTAGCAGTCATTTTTTCTCTTTCTTGGTAGCTGGTGCAGTGCTGTGTTTTGACTTTCGGGCTGGGAACGGTACTGATAGCAGTGGTGTTTTTAGTTACTGCTGAAATGCTTACTCTGGCCAAGGACTTTCTGAGCCTCATGCTCTGCCAGGGAGGAGGGGAGGCCGAGAGGAAGGAGAGACAGGACACCTGACCCAGGCTAGCCAAAGAGGTATTCCATACCATAGCACGTCATGCCCAGGATGTAACTGAGAGTTACCCGGAAGGGCTGGAGCTCTGGGGGGATGGAGGAGGTATTGGTCAGTGCTCGATTGGGCAGGGTGGGGTGAGTTATGGGTCGGTGGGTGGTGAGGTATTGTATTCTCTTCACTTGTTATTTGCTTTATCATTATTATTATTATTGGTAGTAGCAGTAGTGATTTGTGTTATTCCTTAGTTATGAAACTGTTCTTATCTCAACCTGTGGGAGCTACATTCTTTGGATTCTCCTCCCCAACTCTCCAGGAGTTGGGGGAGCAATGAGGGGAGTGAGTGAATGAGCTGTGTGGCTTAAACCACAACAGTCATTCTTCTCTCTCTTCTCTTTGCTGAGTTCTTATCTTTCTCAAAATCTTGTGCCTAAAGCAAAATGCAGTATTTGAGCAAGCTTAATATCATCGGACTGAGTCTATCAATCAGGTGGATTACTTCAAAATTTCAGGGGTTGCAATGTTGCTTTAGTTTTTGTCAGAATGGTGCTTTTCCTTTTGCAGTCGTATTGAATGTCTATATGACTTGCAGCTGGTTTATAATTTTAATTCTTTTTTTTTCCCTCACTTTTTTTTCTTTTTTACCTTTGGTGTATCCCAATATATACAGCTAAAAATTAAAGACCAGTATATTTTCTCTACTGAATATAGTGTCAGTTTTGCCATTGTTTTCAGTGGAGCCTAGAATGTATTGCAAGATAGGTCAATAGAGAAGTCAATCATAAGAAAAGTTTTTCTTGAAAGCTTGTAAACTTTAAGCTCTGCTCTAATTTGAACTCTTTGTTAGAAACCATAATATATATTTACTATGCTTTCCACTAAATGCTTGAGAATAGCACATATATACATATACCAATTTATATTTAGTAGCTAGATATTGCTATTCTAAATAGACTTTTTAAGCCTAAGATCTCAAAAGAAGTAGAAGTAGCCTCATTTCATCAGAAAATAAAAATAGAAGTGGGATTTAGTGGGCTGAGTGAAAAAGAAGGAATGTGTGTCCTTTAGATTCAATTCTGTGGTAAAAACAGAGTTGTGAACCATGGTAGAAGCAGCCTGCATGTTGATAACTACATGACAAAACACAAAGAAGGCAGCTGGCAAAGATAAGCTTGTTTAAAATGGTCAGTAAAGGTGTGTTGGTAATAGCAATTGCCAACTGTATTGAAAACAGTTCTTTAGCACAAAATTTCATAAGCATTTCTTAGGAAAACTAAACTACTGATGGTGGCAGGAAGGCTTAAGTGACTGTGCGGAACAAAAAAATTGACTAGTTACAATTGTTCAATCACATGGAAATGTGAAAGCATCCCACTTTTAAAATGGACTGTCAAGAAAGCATTTGTTCTAAAGTGGTCAAGATATACTTGGTGATTCCTGAATTCTTTGAGATATCTTATTCTTCACAATGAAATATGCTTCTTTCATTTCAGTGAGACTGAGAATCAATAGGAACATGCATCATGATATATATCCAGGAATTGATTGTGGCAATCTGTTTAATTTCAGTTCAAGAAGGCATTATAAGGAGATGCATTTCACAACAAGTGGAATGACTCCTTCGAACCTATTAACACTTCTCTGTAAACAAGCTTTACAAATGGAAATGGCCTTATGGATTTTTAAGGAGGATGCTCATATAACCTCTGAAGTAAGTGAAGGAAAGAAAAAATCAAACACCTGAGTGTTAGAACTTGTGTTGCTTAATATTTGACTCAGCTTCCAACCCATTAGTAGGGATTATATTCAGCTGACAGCACACAAGATGCCTGCTTACATGGTATGGCATTGCTTGCTTTCCATTGTCATGCTGAATCAGCTAATATGACCCACCTCTTCTAGGTAATTCCATGTTTAGGAAGGAGCTAATGAGCAATGTTATAATGTAGATTTTAGAGCAGTTGTGAGAAGAAGGAATCACAGTTGGAGTTGAAAGCTTGTTTTACTTTTAAAAAAAGTCACCTTTGATTTTTGAGCTTTTTAACATTTTCTCTCTTTTCTGAAGGCATTTTATTCTGAACACACTCCCATCAGCAACATGGTCAGTCAAGAGCATCTGGAGAAATATATTTGTTGTATTGAGAAAACATATAAATATTCCCACATTTGCTTTGTGGGATAATGCATAGCAGCTGTATTGTAAAACCTCATGCTTTGCAGAACACAGTCCATCAGAGGAGACGTGTTTTGGTTCAACTAAGAGAGAGATTACTATAAATCACCAGGTGGTGATAGGAATTGTCTGGGAAAGCTCTGCTCAGCAGCAGAGGGTTAGAAGCGCAGAGAAGAGCTCAGTGGGAGGGCACTTTCCTGCCTGCTTGTCACTCCATCATGGCTCTAGCACTGTCACTCCTTCCCTCTGTCCCTTTAACCATATGCTCCTGATTTTTATTTCCTGCTCTCCCCTTCCCAGGCAGAGATGTCTTTGCCTCATTTCACCTGCCTCTGCCACAAGCTGAAGAACTCCCCATCGCTTTCCTACTCTGAGCAGGCTGTGGGGTTACTTGGTTTGCTAACACCCCATTAGAGAACTGCCTGCCTGTTAATGGGTGTGATCTCCTCAGCAGAGTACCCCTGTAAATCCTTGCTGCCTTTCTGTCAGGCCCATGCAATGCTCAGCATAGGTGAGAATGAGTGCCTTGGGATCATGAAATGATTTTCTAATGGAGGTTAAGACCTTGGGGGTAGTGAGAAGCACAAGGGGTTAGTGTGCGACCCTGGACCTGACTGTGTATCTGCTTCATATTAATGGAGGTGGGAATCTGCAAGAGAGCTGTGATTAGCTCCCAACCAGGCAAACGTAGGTGCCTTCCAAACTTCACTGGGATAATTCAGCTGCTTTGACAATTAAAAAAAATATCTGGAGAATTAAGTGTGTTTTGTAGCCACCTCATGATTTCTTTAGTTCTATTTGGCATAGAAAGGCAAAGCTTGTTTAGAATATAATTTGGTTTTCGCCAGGTAGAAATCATGTCTGTCTAATCAGTCAATGGCATCTAGCCTTGCAGAATGTTTCACTTGTCCATGTTTCTTACAAAAGTTTGTTTCTGAACAAATACCCTGTGATCCAGACTATTTTGTCCTCTATTCATGACAAAGAGCCAAATTTTGACCACAAAATCCTGATGTTACGGTGTTTTTTCAGAGAGACCATTGGGTGTTAGATGCTTTCAGAAATGCCAGTGTCCTGCAATAACAGTTCTGAGTAATAAGAATCATACGATATTTGCTTTGAGGTACTGAAATTTAGTTAAAACAGAGTGGGGTGATTGTACTGTTGTAATCACTTTAATATCCATCAATTTTATTTAAGACTATTTCTGAGTTTCTGTCATACTTTGTGGGAATTATACTGTGGTTGTGAAATTTTACATTTCCATACAATCTCTTAGATAATTCGATTGGATCTGCCACAAATACTTGCAGATAAGGCCCTGCATGGTGCAGCAATGAGGTATTAGAAGCACTGGAAGCAAGGAGATGCAACTGGAGATGCTATCACAGATCCTTTCATCCTGCAGGTAGCTTGTATTTTGAACCTCAAAGATTTCTGTGAGTCTGACGAGCAGGGGCATGAGAATGGGGCTTCTGTATGCTATGTGATGGCTATGTGGTATGCTATGTTGCAGGATGATGTCAGCTGTGCACCTACAGCATTGAGCATATGTGGGACCCTGACTGAGGAACACAGTCACTGCTACATCCAGTTGCATCTCAAACTCCTCCAGGAGTAGAAAAAGAAGAAGCAGTTTAAAGGTACTGTGATTCCAGACTTTTTGTGTGATGAGGGCCACTCGAGACTAGTAAAGATTACAGCCAAGCCTATGGTATCTGCTGGAGTGTAAAAAGCCCAGAATTAGTGAAGGCAACTACTCACCCAGCAGCTCGGGGAAGAGGGGCTGCTCCTGCAGTGTCACACAGTGATGACCTCCAGCAGAGCCAGTGGGGAAACAAAACTCTTGTTACCTCTTCTCAGCAAGTGGGCTGAAGTTTTCCTTCCCCTGAGTAGGTGTAAGGGGGCATGGATTGGAAACTACTGGAGAACATGGATGCCTTATGGAACTGAAGCCCAGCTATTCCCAACAGTCCTACGTGTTGCTGTGTCTGGGTCCAGCAACCAGAGGGTCTGAACCTGCTTAGGTCTCCACTTCTGGGAGTTAGCTGGAATGGCCATAATAGGAATGGACACTGTTTTTGAGGCATGTTCCTCTCTAGTACACAGGGCAAAATCCTTGGTGGTGAGTCATTAATGTGTGTGCAAACATGGCACTGAGAGTACATCAGCTTCCTCCCAGGTCTGTTCAGAAGCTGTCAATATTGCTAGTGTTTCTTCAGTTGCTACAAAGGTGCCCACAGTTCTTGGCTGCTGTGTACAAAAGCTTCACACAAACTACAAACCCAACTTTTTACTGCCTCCATGAATAATGGTTTTGGATGTTACTAAATATATTCCTCAGGTGGAAAGGCAAAAAAGACAGAAGAATATTTACTTTGTCCTGTTACTCCAAACCTTGTAACAGAAAACAATTATTTACTGCAAAATAAACTAGTAAAGAGCAAGGAATATTCTTGGAAAATTGTTTTCCTCCAACTCACAATTCAGACCTAATGCAAGCAGAAGTTATTAACATACCGGAAAATTGTGTAGCTGCTGTGGATAAGCTGATGCTCTCAGGGTCAGTTTTCACTGACCTCAGAACAAAACTATGTCCACAACCAGCTATTGGAGGTAGACACATGTTTCCAGTTCTGGTTAGACTCTCATACATCCTAATCATCATGGACTTTATACATGCCTCAGATCTTTACAGAGCTGGAAACCACATTCTGGAGGGAGTAGATTAACTATTAGCTATTCAACTGCTATTGGTTATTTGCATATCCTGCCTTACTGGTAAACATGGGGTGGCTTTATCTCAGCTTCACTTAGGGATAAGCTGCCTCTCAATTATCTTGTGGTAAACACAAGCAGTTACCACAGTGGAGCTAATGCATTACAAATCAATACCTTACTTTATGCAGGGGTGTCTTATTCCTGTGCGCATAACCAAAATGATGTGCCTGACATCTGTCATGTGTGGTTCTCCTTTTCCCTGGCAAGCGACTTCAGCAGAAACCCCATTACTTTAGTGACATATTTTAAGGATATATTTAGCTCTCATGATCTTAGGCTCTGCTTTTTGTTTGTTTACATGGTGTATTTCCCTCTGGAGTTGAGATGATTTATACATTGGCATAGAAGGGGAGGACTGGACCTGTTCTTTCTGTAGCAGAGAAAGCTCTTCTGTATCAGAGCAGCTCTGCTGCTGCTACTTGTCACGTGAATAAATACAGATGTCCCATTTCTGATGCTGCCAGTTAGAGACCTTTTACAAGATTTGTGGTCATTTGAAGTAGAGGATAGATACCCAGAATTTAATAATTTCAGATGAACGATGACAGAGCTCTTGTGTGTCTTGAATATACTTTTTTCATGTCACATTGAATATATATACATGAATACACATTTTTAAACAAAAAAATACCTTTGCACTTGAGTAATATTGGTAACGTGTTTCTTAAGACTCTCTTGGAATACAATGGGAATTTAGGTCTAGCCATTGGTCAGTTAGAAAATATCACAGATTAGAAGTGCAAAATCTTAGCTGTAAAACCCCTCCTCTCCAAATGATAAACATGTAGCCCTAGTATTTCAGATTTTGATGTTAAAAAAGAGTTTGGGAAACAAAAAAGTGTAGATTGGCAGAACAGTATGAAGTTAGGTTTGCTGCCTGTCCTGTTTATTTTATGAGAAAATATAAATACTATATTGCAAGGTATAAACAAGGTAAAATATTTTAATAAAACATAAAGTAATTTGAAGTGCTGAAGTAGAAAAAAATCACAGCAAACTAAACATTTAAAGAGAACACAAGAATTTTGATATAAAACTATATAAAGTATACTTCTATACGTTATGTGGTTAAGTGTAGTTGTGAAGGCAATTTGAACTTTAATGTCTAAAAGTAAAGGTTAGCTCATGAAGAACAGTGAGTAATGAAACAAAAAATTCTAAAAAATCTAGAAGAGCTTAAAATTTGTGCCTCTTATTCTTTACATTATCTATTCTTTTGAGGCAATCCAAGAAATTGCAGATCTGTCTTGCAGAAGAAAGTTAAGCAGAAAGAAAGGCGTAGGAGCCTTAAACAGTGAAGCCCTTAGGAATGATAGAATTTCACAGAAAGGAAACTGGGGAGCAGTTGCAAATGCTTTTGAAGAAGAAGTGATGCTGAACTTGGAAATGAGAAGCTAATCCATCTGGAGAAAAATTAAGCTGACACACACGTATGAAATGGGAAAGAAAAACCTCTGGAGCAGTAACACTAAAAGCAAAGAGGATGTACAGATAAGCATATGCAATGCAACATAGCTTAAAAAGAAAGAGACAGGTAGAACATGCACCTGGGGGGGGGGGGGGGGGGGGGGGGGGATGTGAGGACATATATCAGGTGCTGGGAAGCAGCAGCTCTCTTTCCACCTGATGCTGTTGGCTCTAGGCCTTGTTTGTTACACATGGTTACACATGGTTAGAATTACTCCAGAGGTAAAAGGGACTGATTTATATAAAAAGTTTAAAAAAACAGAAAAATGAAGAGAGGGCTCTGCAGAAGTACTAATTAGCAATTAATTGGCAGGTGAGAACATCAATGGAAAGAATGGATTAGTAATTCATATTAAGCAATCAAATAATTTTATAGTGACAAGCAGAATGAATAATGTGATGTGTTCAATGGGAGAGAAGCGAGTCAATCCCTCTGTGGAACATGTCAAAAAAAGAGTGAGAAAACAAAGTAATGATAAAGAAAGCATATTAAAAAAAACAGTTGTCTGTGCTTAAACAAGAGGTTCTGTGTGAAAGATGTTGAATGCTCAGGCTTTAAAGGCTAAAGCTCTAACTAGTGCCTTAGACCTCTTTTGCCACGGTGAAGTTTTTGGGAACCCAATAGGGATGGCAGCAAAAGGTCTGGTTTCATAGTATTTCAGAATTTCATTTGTGGTGGAGCAATGAAACACAGCCCACGAAAAACAGCTTTATCTCCCTTTTGGGGAAAGTCCTGTGCACCTCCTAGGGACAGGGAGAGTGGGAGCAGAAACGAGGAGGGTAAGCACGGCACAAGGCAGGCGGGGGCTGCCTCTTATGCTTTAAGTCTGTAGGAGAATAAGAAGTAGGAGGGTTCCACCTGCTGGCCAAACAATTAAGACAATTGCTCCTGGGAAAAGATGGGGAAAGTTTCCATTTGCGATTCTCTGTTTTAACCTGTACGAGGCAGTGAGAGACTAGCAGCCCAGGTCTAAGCGCTTTGGATCCGTACCCAAAACCAGTCATAGCTGCATGCAAAGGGGGTTTAATTACTGTAATTGCTTCTCTTGCAATTACTTTCTCTTGAGGCTAGTGGATTAGTAGCCGAGGTTTCCAGACTTCCTAACCAGCTACAGATCTAAAAGCAATTAGCTCAGATCTATTTGCATGCAAAACCTCCACTGTTCTGTCTATTCTACTGCTGGTTGCTGAAATGACTAATACAGCTCTTGGGAAGTCCCTCTCCCTTGTGGCTAATAGGTGCTGAGAGTTGCAGGTTGAGATGCTCATTACCTAATAGGGAGATTTTTTTTTTTTGTCTTGTGAGAGCTAAACTGATGCCCCAGCACTGGAAAATGAGACACAGCAGCATTGTTCGAGTGACACAGAAAATAACAACTTGCCACTTTTAGAAGCTGAAATTAGAAACAGATGTAATAAATTACAGCTTTTCTGTCTCCTTTCAAGCATTATCCAAAATACCACTGCAGCTGGTTGAACCTCTTGCAGGTCCCACCTGATCTGACTCGTGACCTCATCTGTTGACACAGTCTTGAAATCCAAGAAGCACTTTTTGCCTCTTTGTGATTTTAATCTCAAATTGTGCCCTTTGTCTTTAGGCATCCTGGGACAGGTGCTGCCTCATACTAGGGATCTGAACTGCTCCAACCCCTGCTACAACACTGGCAAAAACAGTTGCAGGAATTTGCTGCCATGCCAGGATTCTCCCAGCAGAAAGAGGAGCTAACATATACATGTATAAAATTCGATCTATATATTATGTGAACAAAATACATGTAACATATAGTATTGGAGTTACTTATGTTATTTCCACTG
The DNA here is from genome assembly GCF_012275295.1 of Melopsittacus undulatus. Lineage (NCBI taxonomy): Eukaryota > Metazoa > Chordata > Aves > Psittaciformes > Psittaculidae > Melopsittacus > Melopsittacus undulatus. Next base: position 61,769,991 of record NC_047528.1, read on the forward strand.
TTTTTCACCCAGTTTCTTGCCTCCTCTGGGGTACTGAATTGGATGTAAAGTAGAAGATACTTGAAAATGGGGTATAGACTGCTAAGAAGTCATTGATTTTCTTTTTCTGTCTAAAATATACGTCCACGCAGTACACCCTACAGCAGAGCAAAACAGTAACACCAATTAGCGAGTCTGTTTCTAACAAAATTTGTGCACTTCAGGAATACATTCAGCAATCACAAAGCAGAAAGCAACAGTAAAATAAGAAAAAGAAAAAAGATCGTGTATGCTTGCAGGTGAATCTTCTGCTTCTATAGTGTCATCACGGTACCAAAAGAAAAAAGCAAGAGAGATCTGTGGAAGGCAAAACTGCAGAAGTCAAGGATGCCTGCAGCCATAGTATGTAAACAGTACCTAGTTTTATGGTGGAACTGATTAGAAGCACCACTTGTCCTCGAAAGAGCCAGCTAACAAATTTTAAAATCCATCTGGAGCAGTATAAATATGCAGTTGTAAAGGCTCATCAAATCTCCAGGCTTAAATGAATTCTTGTTACAGGTTAACCATGATGTAAAGGTATCATTAGTCTTCCCTCAGCACCCTCTTGGGACTCACTTTCTCACCTACTGTATATTAATCACATATTTGATTGGGGAGAGAGATACCACCTTGTGGAACTGGTTAAGTGTTCCCTCTTGATTTCAAATTTATTGTCTTAGAAAAATACTATGCTTCTGTAGTGCGTAAAGATAAAACTAAATGCCCTCTGTGTAGGACTGTTGAAATGAGACTGATGGACATGCTCATTAGAATGAACAACTGGCATTCAGTGCGTGAATTAAGGGTCAGTTCAAAATAGAGATCTGGACCTCACAGCAGCTGGGAGTTTGAAAGTTGGCTTCTCACTTTCCAGCTCCAGTAAGAACATTCATCAAATGCAGGAAGTCAGATTCTGCTTTTGGCTTTGCAGTCAGAAAAGAATATGGATCTGGAGATTATAATGAGTGTTTTAGTGGTGGATGGAAAACGCCTCACGTGCTAGTCAGACATGAAGTTTTAAATTAATTTTATGAAGACTTAAATTAATTTTAAAGTAACACTGGCTTTAAACCAGTCAGACTGAAGTAGTCTGGTTTAGGGTGCTGCATGGCCATATACAGATACTGTCTGCAAAAGGGAAGGCATATGACTCAGTTAATGTGAATTATTATTTTTGATGTGTTGTTGCAATAGAAGCATGTGTCAGGAGGATGTAAATAATTGCATTGGCTGCCGGTCTCCATACTGCTACTTTCTATAAGATAAAATTAGCCGAGATGCAGCTGACGGAGAGACCTGATCCAAACATCCTCTAAGACACTCTTCGAAGTGTAATAACCATATCCCATTTACTAGTCTGATTTAATATAGGACTGACAACAGCTGCCTAGATGCTGTCATGAGAATTTATTAATTCATTCATCTTGCTTAGTTTTTGTTAGGAGGGCTAACTATGGAGTGATTTTTCTTTCTCAAACACCTAGAGTTTTGCAACCACTGGAAAAGCCTTAGTCACCCCTATTTCTGCGAACTGAAAGAAAAGAGTACGAGAAGTTTTGTGTGCTGTGCAGGTCCTGTTTCTTTGGAGGAGGAGTGTGTCAGTCAGTGTAATGAGGTTAAACGGATTCATTCCTGAAGGTGCAGCAAACAGGGCGCGGGCAGCGAGCGAGGAGAGCTGCCCAAGCCGGGCTCTGCTTGCGCCGCCGCTTCGCTAGAGGGAGGTAGAGGAGCGGCGTTGAGGGGCGCAACCCGGTTCCCCCACTCACCCCATCCCTCCGGCTGGTGCTTGGTGAGGCAGAGTCAGGTTTCACCTTATTTTAGCCCCTGGAAAGGTTTTCTCTTACGGGAAGGCTTCTTGCTAACCGGCCTTCTAAATCCTCCCCTTCCCCTCTGCAAGGGCCCGTGGCCGATTGAAAAGACTCAGCGGTGGCTCTTGCAGAAACGCTTGCGAATCAAAATATACAAAATGTAGTGCTGCTGCGTATAGTGTATAAACCCTTGTGGTACGCTGGCAACGTGCCAGGTGCCGGGATAATTTCTCCCTTATTCCTGTTACGGAATGGATGACTGGGCATTTGTGTGGTGCCTGTGAAAGGAGAAAGTTTCTCTTCAGGTCAGGCAGGGAGCTGGCATCTGCAGTTTGCCTTTCTTTGTGTTGTTTTGCCAATGCCATCAATCTACACCACCGTTTATAAGAGCGAAAGGCAATCTGAGAAAGCAGAATAGCTACCTTAAATCAAAACAAACCTACAATGACAGATGAAGCTTGCAGCACAGACCCCACTTGTTTCAGCCATCGTTTCTTTAGACTGCCCTGCCCAAAAGGGTCCCGGCAAAGAAGGGTATGTAGAGTTATGGAGAGGGGTCCTGGTTACTGAATAACACCCCTGTTCAGGGAGTAGAAGTGTGGAGGTGTCCAGTGCAGATGGCTGAGACAAGTGTTGATATGGAAAATCTGTTCCACCATACCCAGACATGGAGGCAACACCCAGCTAGGGAGTGCTGTGGACACTTCTGGGTAGGTCAGGGGGAAGGAGTGATAGTCCTGGGATGGTACCAGTGGAAAAGGGATCCAAAGAGGGGGGAGTGAGAGGGAGGAGGAGGGAAAAATGCTGGGGTGCATAGTGCTTTTCGGGAAAGATGGGAAATGAGGTGACAAAACTGATCTGCAAGGGAAATGACCAATCAAGTGTGTCATTGCATTCAGGCGCAGTGAGAAATTTCTTTTTTCTTTTTTAAAAATTACAGAGCAATCAGTATTTCATTCCATTTTGAAATGGAAAGCTGTTCCTTATTCATTAAAAATGTACGTTCCATAAAATATGGATCAGCAGCAGGCCTCTCTGGTGAACAGTGAGTTACAGTCCTCCCAACGTGAACTAAATTATTTGTGCTGGCTTTACGATCTGGAATGCAAAGTCCTGTGCTCCAGTGCTTGCTTCTTTCCAATGATTTCAAGCAATTTTATTATAATACTTTCAGCTTTTTAATGTCTGAACAAAGTAATACATTCAGGGGTTGGTTATGAGAGGAAAAAGGGAAAGGAGACCAGGAAAGCACCACATATAATGGAAAATAATAATAAAAATGTTGTAAAGCACTCCTGTGTAGGGGAGGGGGAGAGAGAAGAAGGATTGAGTAATGGAACCCCAATGTATAATCTTTTCAAATTGTTAAGTGCTTCATACTGAATCGCTTGACTTGAATCTGAACCTACAGTTGTAATCACAGGTCATGGAGGAACCTCGAGGTTCATGGAAGACCTTCTTGCCTTGCACAGATGCAGACAATTTTGCCTAAAGATCCTGCTTTCAAACTCTGTCTCACTTCAGCACAGTCTTGTATTGAAACTTAGCTAGTCTTACATGACATACACCATTAGTAGTAGACATAAAAGAACATCAGAAGAACTTCCAAGAAATGGTATGTTTTATCACTACAAAACAGAATCAAGTCCCATCTTGCCTTCCCCTCAGATCTGAATTTACAATTTTCTGTCAGTTTGCTCAAAACCAAAACTAATAAAGCTCTTGGGCTGTCCTGAATTGAAAGCAGCTATAACCTCTGAATTTTAAATTAGAACCAGGATGCAAAATGTACAGTTATTTTTCTTTGTAAATAATTTATTATATAGGAGTGTGCAAAATCTGTTTCTTCATTGTGGGGGTTCTGGTGAAGAAATCTCACTTTTACTCTCTATCTAAAATGGGCAGATTTTCTTCTTCCTGCAAAAATTTAAACCATGTTGAAGAGTACTCTTTTTCTTCTGATTAATGAAAGCATAAGCTTGAAATCCATCTGAAGATTAAGGGCACTGTCTTCTCTGTGGAGTCACACTAAATTGAATGTTATTTATAATTTATAGCAATGCTGAGTAGGAGGACACTCCTGCAATATATAAGTTTTCATCCATTAATTTAATGAATATAATTATTCCTTAAATCTTATACATAATGCTTGCCATGTTGAAAGAGTAGTCGGTACAGACTTGTCAGACTATTACCACTAAACCTCCTTAAACTTCCCTCAAGTTACTTTATTTGAGGTGCATCAAAAATCACCTTATTCTTCTGGGTACCACATTACTACACACTTTTTAGGTTCCTATCACACATATTCATAAATATTGTAGTGCAAAATATACATTATATAGAATTATTCACCAACCAGGTTTAACTGCATTTACTCCTAAGGCCTGACCTGTGTCCTGCTGAGCACTACCTTCTCTAGCTGAAAATTGATGAAATGTCTTTGAAGCTTAGAGCTGGTTACTGGTGTCTGATGCAGCTCTCATTGAGGTCAGTGTTGGTGTTTATTGATTTCAGGGAGAGCTGGCTTTGCTTTTCAAAGTAAACACTGCATCTCCTATCGAAGGAGAGCACCCACTGGGCACGTGTCAGAGCTGTTTCCAAGCAATGATGCCAGGCTCAGACCCATTGCCACTCCACCACTTTAGTTTGACTTTGATGTATATTTTTTTCATATTGTGACATGAGGATGTAGTACATCCTGAGGAGACAGATTGTCTGCTGGCGGAAGTCAGCATAACGGGCTTGTTTCTATTAATGAACCTGTCTCCAAAATTCAGGACGAAAAGCTGCCTATGTTAATAAACACAATATAGTCCAAAACCTCTGGCAGGTCCCTTAAGGGACAGCAAAACTTCTGTGAGACTCTTCCCTTTTAATGTAACAGATAGCTGAGAACAAAACTATTTCATAATTTGATTGTAAATTAAGTCCAACCATTACTATGTGCTCTCCAACACACAGCCAAAATTGTCTTCTAATGTTTTAGACATTGGCTCTGATCATTAGAGTTTATAGGCAAAATACTCTTAGTTTAAACCAGTTTTTACAAACAATGTTTATCAACAATGTACTTTCAATAGGCAAAACTGTGAGTCCATCAGGAAGACTAATTGTGGTTTAAACCTTGCTCCATTCACAGGAACCTGTAAGTTCCCTCTTTCAGAATAACACCTTTTACATAGTGTTCCTAATTTTTACTGTGCAGACTTCTATTGCTGTCTCTTTGAAATGCCTCTCATTTACACATTTAATCTCCTTTTCAGGGTTTTAACACTTGGCTGTGTATACATTCACAGCTGTGACTAATTTCGCCTCTAAGTCTTAAAGCTTTTTATCCCACCAACAATTCATAGAAATCTATATGATTGCCCTTAATGTGAAGGAGTGCAGAAGCAGCAGCATATGAAGTGCAGATATTTCCCCACATTTTTGCAATCCACAGCAGACATGTAGGGAATTACAGATGGGATCTATTCCAAGAGGAGGAACAGAGACAGAAATTACTGTGGCAGTTCCCTGCCAGTGCCCTGAAATTTACTAGGGCTGAACTAGTTTGGTACTTCTGAAGGTGCAGAAGGGAACTTTATACAATTTTTCCTACTTCTCCCCACCAGGGAAAAAGAACTGCTGCACTTCAGCAGCATGTGCAAAGAGCAGCTGCAACTGCTGAATACAGAGTTTGGAAAGGGCAGAGCCTGTGATCCCTTCCTTATCATAACTGTGAAGGTATGTAATTGGTACCTCACTGTGACCGAAAATACTCCTTACTTCTCATAAACATTTATGAGAGGTAGCAAACCCAGTAAGGGCAGCCACAGCCATTTTTCCTAACTCTGCCTCACACTATCAGGCCCTTCTCCTGTCATAGAATCATAGAATAGTTTGGATTGGAAGGGGTCTGAATTCAAGGTCATTTAAGCCAACCTGTCCTGCTAGGCTTGTTACCAGCTCGGTGTGGGAGTTTGCTGCATGAACTGGAGTTTGGCACCAGGTGTCTCTGGGTCTGACGTGCAGTTTAAATGTGGGATAACTGCAAAGGACTTGAAAGTTGGGGTGCAGGTTGTAAATGGAGGCTGCACAGCTATAAACAGTTCTGTGATAGACAGTTACTGGCTGGTGAAGAAGAGCAGCCTTGAGAGCTGAAAAAAATACTGTTGTCTATGACTGTATGTACATATAACAAGGGAGAGAAACAATGGCAAAGCATGGAAGCACCTCAGCTGATCAGCTGGACACCATCCCTCTCACAGCTTGGAAAAATAACACCCCTGCCACCCTTTGCCCAGGGTGGAAGCCAAACCATCCAGAAATGCAAACATAGAATCATAGAATCATAGAATAGTTAGGGTCATCATGGATCATCAAGAGTTATGATCATCAAGTTCCAAGCCCCCTGCCATGGGCAGGGATACCTCACACTAAACCATGTAGCCCAAGGCTCTGTCCAACCTGGCCTTGAAAACTGCCAAGGATGGAGCATTCACGGCTTCCCTGGGCAACCCATTCCAGTGCCTCACCACCCTAACAGTAAAGAATTTCTTCTTTATATCTAACCTAAACTTCCCCTGTTTAAGTTTGAACCCGTTACCCCTTGTCCTATCACTACAGTCCCTAGTGAAGAGTCCCTCCCTAGCATCCTTATAAGCCCCCTTCAGATACTGGAAGGCTGCTATGAGGTCTCCATCTTGCAAAGCCCCAAGTTCTGAATCTGGGAAGAGGAGTAGGATTGCCACCTGCTCCCCCAGTATGTCACTGAACTCAGCAGGAACCACATGCTACAGAGCAAGTGGCTGGAGATGGTTGGTGGGTCTGCCCAAATTACATATAAAGGATTAATATAAAATAATTACAGATCCAGAGGTGGGCTTAGGGTTTCACTACTAAACACTGATGAATAAGCACTAATATGAGACTGAGAGGTGGATGACAATGTATTCAAGTGGAATTTCCTATTTATGATGCCTGTATAATTGTCCTGTCAAGATTTTAATGGTGGAAAATTGAGACTGAGGTATGAGCAAGCAGGAAAAAAAAAGTGATGTTTATGACTGAAAAACAATTGGATAGAAAAAGGGGAGGGAAGAACAGCTGTGATCAAAAGATCTAACAGGTTTTTTTGACAGACAGCTGAATGTTCAAGGCCAGGCCAGGGCTTTGAGAAACCTGGTCTAGTGGAAGGTGTCCACACCCATGGCAGGGCATCGGAACTAGCTGATCTTTAAGGTCCCTTCCAACACAAACAATTCTAGGATCTATCCTACATATGTTGACCTATATATACTTAAAAGCCCTTCAAGTTATATGCAGTTGCTGGAATAGATGAAGATATTCTATGTCAAAATTAACTGTAGGGCTGCGCACCTGAGGCACGCAAAGCAGATCCAGGCTAAATTGTCTGAAATCCAGAAGTGTCGGATCCGAGCACATTCTTCCCATAGACGTGTCCCAATACTTTACAAGTTTCATTGTTTGCTGCTTGGGCTAGGAAATCAGGCTGCAATGTGTTGGGGAGAGGGTTCTAGAGATCTCCTTAGCATCAGAACAGAGCAGTTGGACTGTTCTGTTTCAGTGCCTGCCCAACCTGAGTCCTAAGGGAAAGCTAGACTCAGATATATGCACTGTTTTAATCTACTTGTCTGGAAAGATGGGAACCCAGAGGAGGCAGGTCCACTTTGTGGTTCAGTATTAAACTGGACTCTGGACTCATTTCCTGCACATTATTCATCTGCTTCCAGATTTTGGTGGCTAATTTTACCAGACTTTTGAGTTGTGTTAATGTCAACACATACACAGCACTGACACTCTCCAGTAATTGAACCTTACCTGTCTTGGTGATATAAAGCATCAGTACTGTTGATATAAGAAAGGTAATAATAAATTGCCCTTACTCTCAAACCCAGAAGAGGCATCATCAAGAGCAGATACCTTGGCAGTGTGACTACCTTAGGAAGTGAAGATGCTTGGAAAAACAAAGCTGCATGAGCAAAAATGCACAGGAGCATCTTTAGCAAGTATGTGCTGAAGTCAGTGAGAGCAGCACCTCTAGAAAAAATAAACTAATTGCTCCATACGTTTTGAATTGAAGGCCAGTACATAAAAGAGTTGAATGTGAATCTTCCTAATGCTTAAAGAATACAGAAAGAGTGGTGCTTACTAATTATCTTTTAAATTAGCTAATATGTCACCTGATGAGTATGTGCCTCTGCTGGGCCATCTGGGAGTTTAGTAGCTGCATGAGGCATTAGGTTACATTACAAAACACATAGGAATTAATTATCTGGGGCAATTCTCTTTCAGCCATCAAGTTATTCTTCCTACTTGGAGCCAATGAGTTTACTTTCCCATGAAATCCACTCTATATTCACTCCCTAAAGTAAGTACTAATTAGCTAAAGATAACAGTCAAATAAACCACTAATTGGGAAATAGAAATTGGCAGTTAAACATAAAAGTGTGTATGTAAATATGCTGATTATCTTCAGATCTTGATAAAACATCTGTTTTCTCTGCAGAGAATACAGGTATTTCTTCCCAAACCACGAGACTTAATTATATAAATTAAAAAGCAGTCCAAAATAATTAAATTGACACCTTTTTTTCCTACCTAGGAGATGCTGGCCTGTCTTTTGTGTTGGTAATACACTCCTTTAAGTACCTCTAGTTAAAAAATAAAAAACAGTCTACCTTTCATTCCTGTTTCATGTTGAGGGTGAAAAGTAAAAAATTTTCACAGTACAAGTTAAAAAGTGTGAGAAACATTGACATGACTTCATTGAAAGTCTCCATTCTTAGTTTCTTGCTTTGATCTTTATATTGTAGCTTATGCATTTTAAATCCTGATGCAGGAGTTCCAACAGAGCTTTGTGATCACATTAAGCTGCAAGCTGCAGAATTATTCAAACAATGTCAATAATTTTGTGTCAAAATCTTCAGGACTATACACATATTCTTGTGCAATTTCCCAGTTCCGGAATCATTCTCTAATGGAAAAACATTCTACCAGAGCATTTTCAGCCACTTCGACTCTCCAATTTGACAAGGTCATTCATTGTGAAGCAGCAAGGTCATAGACTAATTATCCTCTCTAGACACCTTGGTTTTATTAGCATGAGTGTAGTTATTACTGAGATGCTCTTCTCTATTCTGTGGCAGAATTAACATATGTAAATATGACAGTAGGTTATATCTACTTGGACTGAGCTTAATCTGATGTGGGGCCTGATTTTTGAAGTACTTCATCATGCATTAAATTTTAAATAGCACATAATTGTCACAACTGAGCAGGTTTTCAGGACTGATGCCATTCACAATGTTAGTGTGGCTGCAGTTTTGTGAAAGCACCATGGCATCAGCATGAAGTCTGTAGGTTTCCTGATGGGGAGAAAAAAGTTACCTCAAACTGTATTGTTCAAAATCCTAATTTTATTTAGCTGTTTATTTTTGAAAGGGGAAATCCAAGGTAGATACTGAGACAAATTATTTAAATCCACTACAGAGTTTTATCTTAAACCATGCCTCTGAGCTTAGGAACAGATGATTATGGGGACTACTTTAAGCTGAGTGAATATTGGCCTTATGTCTGTCCTGCAATGACCTCAAAGACTGTATAAATCTCCTAGGACCTCTGTATCCCTTATTTGGGATACCCTTTGGCCTGTTCAAGAACTTAGTTGGAAAAGTCATATGGAATATGGTCCTGAAGAGAAGAGAGATCCAGGAGAGATGGTTGATTTTCAAGGATCACCTCCTCAGTCTCAAGCATGGTCCATGCTGAGACAAAGGAAGTCAAGTAAAGGTGGCAGAAGGCCTGCTAGATGAACAAGGAGATCCTGATGGAACTTGGACATAAAAACAAAGCATACAAGAGGTGGAAGAAGGACAAAAAACCTAGAGGGATATAGACACACTGTCTTAATGGGATGGGGGCTGCCCTTGGTTGCACCAACACTGAGCTGGTTGTGAGCCCCGGCAGCCAACTCTTCAGGAGGGCAGCTGCTGCCAAAATCCTAAGACAGGAAGGGGTTTGGGAAGCCAAAGCCTATGTGGGATTGAATCTGGTCATGAAAGGCAACAGGAAGGGTTCCTACAGGTGCATCAGGCTATAGTCACAACATATTTTTTTGTATCCCTAATATAATGTAAAGGTCAATTATGAAAAAGGAGTGAAGAAACACTTTCTTGTCCTTCCTTTTCTCTCCCCTTCTTTGCTTTCTTTACTTTCTTTCCTCTTTATGTTTAACAGCCAAGTCACACACTTGATTTGGGGAAACCTTCATTCATATTTGCTTTCTCCTGTGCAAGGAAAACAGCAGACTTTAATGTACTCTCGTTCTGCAAAGTACCACCTGTCAATAAGCAGCAGAGATCGCAGAACAGCAAAGCCAGAGGGGGAAAGGGCCTTTCCCTCGCCTCTGCATGCAAATAAATGTGAGCCAGTGGCAAGGCCTGTTGAACACTAAAAACTGATTGCATGAACCTTCAAGACCTCTGCAGGTCACTGTAGACTTGAACAGAGAGCTTTAACTTTTAATTAAAAAGATGTAGATTAACATGAAATTTTCTTCTTCCTTCAATTAACAGTATGCTTACTCCACGTCTGTGGTGTCCTTAGCAAATTCATATAAAAGCTTTTGTTTCCAAATCCTAAAATCTGTCTTTATTTGCCTGTGTCCAATACATAGTGAACACCCTGCTATTTTAAACAAAAAGCACATATGACAGCAGGAAGACAGCACAGAATCAAGAGCTAGTGCAGGAAATTCTGAACTTGTTGAAAATAATCATAATAGTAAAAGACATTGTGCCTGCACTACCTTCCAGAGAAGCTGTAGTCTGTGGGCTACTTGCTTGTAATCATCCTTGGAAAAATATCCATTAGAAACTGCAAAACATGGAATATGAAATGCCTTGAGACGTTTTTACCATAGTATCAGTTGCCTAAGAGGTTAAAAATGCTTGAAAAGCTACATACCCTGCAGTGTATGCTCTGTGGCAAGGAAGCACTGCTGGAACAAATGCCGCTGTATATTCAACTGGGTAAAAAACTGTTTTCCATAGACTTGCACCATTATCTGTGGTCTGCACTCCTGTTTCCAATTATGGCTCTTTATTTTTCTCATTCCAGTGAGGGAAATGTGTTCCCAATGTCAATGTCACAAGAAGAGTTGACAGAAAAGTTCCAAAATCTGGGGCCAAAAAAAAAGGAAAAAAGGAGGAATAGATTAAAAATGTTAAAAATTAATTAATCTTCCATTTTCGAGTCAGCTGGAGAACCGATAAAAATGATAGGGAGGTAATGTTTTAATAGACTGTGTTTTTTAGCTCATTCTACTCTGGACATCAATGACTAAGTAAGGTACAATGGATATCTGTTATTCACAGCCATTAACATATTGACTCCTTTCGCTTTCTGGAGAAGGGATAAAGAAACATTTGATTGCAGCAGCAGGGCTCCTGCAGTCTGTAGCCCCAATCAAGGGAGAGGCCAGCAAGATGTTAATGCTAGTACTAACGTCAATGCAAAATTCTTACTGGCAGAATTAATTGGACTAGGAACTGATTTATCAACTCCATCTGCTACCTGTCCCTAATTCAAATTGTAGTACCTCTGCACCAAGAACTCTGCAGCTTTTCTGCAGGCAAAGACACCTGCACAAGGAGAAACTCTCCAAAATGTTGGAGGGCTGGATGAAACTGCAAACCTTAGTAGTGCAAACTGTGGCCAGCTCACACAGCTGAAAACTCTCTCAGAGATGAAAGCCAAGCGGCACAGTGACTGATTCCTAGTTGCTATTGCTAGCAAAAGCTCCTCATGCAACTGTGCCAAAACACATCATCAGCAAACTGTGGCAGCACAGGGTGAAGGGACGCACATAACTTTCATCATTCTGTAGTGGCAAAAATGCTTACTGAAGGAGAAGAAATTTAGGCTCTCCTCAGCCTGTGGATGTTACAACACCCATCCCTTGTGAGTGTCCTCAGGCTCTGGAGCAGGCTGCAAGAGCATAGAGAGGAGCACTCCTTCTGCTGGAGATGACCAGCTGGGCAGCCAGCAGCACCTCCCTTTGTTGGCTGAAAAACCTCATGGAGAGCTGTCTTTAATAGGTTTCAGCTTTTACTTGCGTCCAGGACCCTTTAGCATCAGGTTTCGTGTTTGGGCATAGCATGGAGCCAATTAGTGATCTCCTCAGGGCCATGGGCACAGCATGAGTGTTCGCACTTACATTTTTAGAGCAGACAGCCAGATATGATCACAAAGTACTGAGCTGGCAGGGTGGACCAATGTGCACTGAGCTGGCAATAAGATATTTTGATTTCTCTTATTGTATAGTGGGGTGTTTACTTGCTGGGGTTGTTTTTAAAGTTCGCCTCCCCCCTCAGTTAAATGCTTTTTCCCTCATGTTTGAATTGATTTTTGGTCCCAGAAAGGTGAAGGTGTCTATTAGGCAGAAGTGTGCTGACTGCAGGCTGCAGGGCAGTGTGTTCGGGGGAGATGCAGGCACAGCATGGCAATTCATTTCTTTGCTACTCTGTTGTTTTGTCATGAAAGCAAAGCCTAATTGAAGGTAGTTAGTCTTTAATGAATAAAGCTCTCTGTAATTTCCAGCTGTGGCCATGTAATCAGCGTTCATCTGCATGAAAAGGACTTTTTGTGCCCATATTTCATTTTGATGTGCATCTGTGCCCATATTTTGCCCTTCTGATCGGCTTGACAGTTTTTAGCTTTATTAGCTCTGCCTTTCACTTCTGTCTTCCCCTTTGTGTTAGAAAATAGAAACAAAACCCCAGAAAGCCCACAATAGATCGCATTATCTAATAGTTTATTAGCGTGCTCCTCTGAACTTGATTATTTAAATTAATTAAATTCTGTTTGGTTTTGCTTACTATTTTCCAAATCACATTGTTGTAGTACATCAGATCTTTTCTATCCTGTTATTTTTGGTCATTCTCTCTCCACAGCACCACTGTGCCACTGCAACACACTTTTTAATTAGTTTCACCACAGTCATCAGCTTTGTGATTATCTCTGCATCTTGAACACCTGGTCTGACTTTAGAAATTACTTGCCATCTGGTCAAATACTGGGTAATTATAACAATTTAATGCAGGATAAAATAGTGTTGGTTAAGAGACTTGATTGTTCCTTCCATTCCTTCCCCTCACACAGTTTAGTTGCATTACTTCAAATTAAATTAAAACCCCATCATCAAGTTATCGCTCTTGGGTGTTGGGGTTTTTTTGGGGGGTTTTGTTTTCATTTTCTTTTTTCCCCCCTTCATTCATAATACTCATAAACATCTCCTGGAGTTAGTTTTAGTTTAGACTCTCCAGACATTATGTCTCTAAGAACTGCATGAATTATTGTTTTAGCTTCACTGATATGATACTTATTCTATGACTTCCATTGCATATCAATAAATGAAGCAGTAAATGGGTCTTGTCTGGCAAGTAAATGCTGAGACAACTGCAGGGGAGCCATTTCTCAGGAACACACACAAATGGAATCTCACTAATGTGCTACAAAATGTTGGGTTTTTTTTTCTGTTGAGTTTAATACTACTATACGCATGCTCTTGGTAGCTGATATGCTGCACTGTACTATAAATAAGCTGATTCTCATGAAAAAGTCAGTGGATCAGATAATGAACATCATGCAGTCTGGTCATTTTATGATTGGCTTATTTTATGATACTTGGGTGAATAAGTGTGGGTTTGTTTTTTTCCTATTAGATATTGGCTGAGAAAAGTATTTGTGAAGCAATTGCTGCTCAAGCTTTTTTAATATACTACGAGCAGCTGGTTTGGAAAAGTAAATAGATGTGGTTCATATAACTTTCTTTTACATTCTGCAAAGAAAAAAATGCTACCTAGATATTTTTGCACTTAATTCTTTTCAGCATTTGTAGTTTGCTGAAGTATATTGTTGTAATTATTGAGATTGCATGCTGATAACTACAGTAACAAAAGCAATAATGAAGTATCTTTCCACTGGGATATCAATGAGAAGAAGAACCTTATTGTGACTTTTTTTAGGTGCTACTGGCAAGAAAAAGGGCCTATTTAATTTTCTAGGGATTCTTTCTTGTATAAATACTGAAGTGTATTAGATTGATTTTTCATCTAGATCCCTGGGAAACTAAATACTTTTGTCATGTAATACTTCCTCCTAGCAAACATGAAGTTTATACTGTAAAAGCACCAAGTCTATAAAACAAAGAAAACATTATTGGAGATGAAGAATGGAAGAGGACATGAAATTAATCTGGAAAGCCAACAATAATAAACGATATTGTTCACATATCAAACAAAAATCCCCTTATTATATCTGACACATATAGGATGTGGTGGGGCAGTGTGAAACTTTATCCTCATCCATTGGAAAAGAGACTGCACCACTGTTCACTGTGGTCACAATTACTGTGTCCTGAATGCAGGGCAGGAGCACAGATTTGGCCCAGACACTGCACATCCCAGCATCTCTGCAGGTTGGGCTGATCCATTCCTTTTGCCATCATGTACCCACCCCTTTGCTGTGATGTGGGGAGAACTTGCAGATGGTCCCCTGATTCTGCTCTCTGCTGCTTCAGCAAAACCCTCTCTCTGATACTGTCCACCCGAAAACTACTTCAGCTTCTGTTTGCTTGGATAATCTACCTCTTTGCAATACTTCTTCATAAGTAGAAGAACCATATGCAGAAAGTTGTTTGGATGACAAAAGACAAGCTGCCTCCCTCCTGCCCCGTCTCATTTTGTACTACCAGCTCCACCATTTAGCCACAGCAACGACTTCTCATCCTAGGCACATTCACTGCAGGCATTGCATATGCCACTCTCCTTGTCAGAAAGGTATTTTTATTCAAATTCTTAAAACCTAAAAGCAGTTATACCAAAATACCACAAGACAGGAGGGGTCCATATGAGATCTGGTTCGTGTAATGAGTGGTGAGAGAACATCAGCCTCTCCAAGAGCCTAAAGGCACTTCTCCCTGCTCACCCAAAGGTGACAAACTACCCACTCTACAGAGATTTAGGCCTTTGTGAAAAAAAAAAAAGCCCTTGAAAGCCTCAAAGACCTATCTGGAAGACAAAAAAAAAAAAAAGGACTTTTTCTTAGTCATACATCATCAGTACAACCTTGACTTTTCATGAGAGGAAAATTATTTTTACAATAAATTTCATAATCAACAAAAACCAAACCATTTTTATTTAATCAGAAAATTCAGAGAAAAAGGATGCTTGGCGAAGGTCTCTTCATCAGGACCTTGCCACTGCCATGTACTCAACATAAAAAGGACATGGAACTGTTGGAACAAGTCCAGAGGAGGGCCACAAGGATGATCAGGGGACTGGAGCATCTCCTGTATGAAGACAGGCTGAGAAAGTTGGGGCTGTTCAGCCTGGAGAAGAGAAGGCTGCGTGGAGACCTCATAGCAGCCTTCCAGTATCTGAAGGGGGCCTACAGGGATGCTGGGGAGGGACACTTCACTAGGGACTGCAGTGACAGGACAAGGGGTAACGGGTTAAAACTTAAAGAGGGGAAGTTTAGATTGGATATAAGGAAGAAATTCTTTACTGTTAGGGTGGTGAGGTACTGGAATGGGTTGCCCAGTGAGGCTGTGAATGCTCGATCCCTGGTGGTGTTCAAGGCCAGGTTGGATGAAGCCTTGGGTGATATGGTTTAGTGTGAGGTGTCCCTGCCCATGGCAGGGGGGTTGGAACTGTATGATCTTAAGGTCCTTTCCAACCCTAACTATTCTATGATTCTATGATTCTAACAGGTAAATTTAGGTATTAGCTTTGCAATCAGTTCCACTTGGGTAAGCTCTCACACGGAGCTGCACCAGTGTCTGAGTGCAGAATGGGGGTCATGGCAATGTAGCTACATTGTGGCCCTGGGTTTCTTGTATCACATTCCTGAATGACAGATACCTAAATCTTCATCTGATAATTGATGTACACTGTCTAGGAAGTCTGAGGAACAAAACCTCAAGGTTAAAACAAGATAATTGTTGGCTTGCATAAAGATGTGGTAGGAAGGTTACTTTAAAAAATAAATTATTATATATTCTTTTCATAAATAAAACACTGCTGTAAAATAATAAAAGATGGGAATTGGTCTATCTCACTTAGGTGAGACATTTCAGATCTTGCATGAAGCAGCAGCGAGTGCTTCCCACTGTCATTGCGTGTTTCTAGGTGTCATGAGGGATGTGCTGTGGGAAGGGACACAGTCATCTTGCTACACAATCTCCCAAGCTCACTTCTTTCTCGTCTTGTGTTTCCCCAGCTGGTGTGGTTGTATTGTTTACAAGCTAACCAGAACAGCCAGATAGCTCTGGATTAAAATTAACTGAGCTAAAAAGCCTGGTTATTTTCAGTCAGAGTGGATCCCTATCCTGGTGCCCTGCCTTGTTGCAGAAGGGTGGGAGAGGTTGAGGACAGTGAGCAGGAAAGGAGAAAAGCATTTCATTTGCCTGCTCAGCTGTCTGGTACTATCCAAAAGAGCTCATGAAGGTAAAGGGTGCCCTGGATGGTCTCAGCACAAATAGCCACTAAGGAGCATTGAGAAGTCACTGTTTTCTCTATCTTGCACCACAAGCACGACCCAGCTCTGTGACATTGCTTTCAGCAGACTTTCTGCTGAAGTTCCACTTAGGTGCTTCTCTCAAGCAAGCTATTTCCGTGCTGATGCCAACTCACCAGTACAGTTTGGGTATACATAAATAACTGAGACTTCTCGAAATAAAACAAAAAACCCCACTGATTGCAATAGGGGCAGGATGTCTCTTAGATGTCTTTTGGGAAGAGAAAGAAAATACTATACAGAGGTTGATTTAATCCAGTATGAAATACATTCAGGGTATGAAGCAGATAATCAGAGGTGGTCTTAGTGCTGAATAAAGTAACTGCTGCAATGAAACTTCAAGAAACTCAGGGAATAATGTTTATTCATAACCGTGCTGAAATTTTAGTTCTATCAATTTGTGTGTGCATGTAAGTAATCTTATTTTCCACATCTTTAATTTAATGTTATAATAGACCATATTGTTTCAAACTCACGAATTTTAGGCCACTATCACTACTCACAGTTCCAAAAAATAAGATACAGATTGTGAGTTTCATAGGGCTGATTATGTTGTTTACAGTGGAACATGAAGCATTCCTAGCAGAGGACTAGTTTAAGACCAATTGGCTCATCTACAGGTTTATCAACCAAAAGAACTAAGGTGATTTGTAAAACCACAGGCAGTCCATATAAACTAGGAAAATAAGCTATGTTTGAAAACATCTACACAGAAGTCCAACTTTGTACCTTGATATTGATATAAAGGTGTTATGGCTTATCTTGAAACTAATAGAAGAAACAGAAAACTGAAAACAACAGAGAGTCTATTCTGTATTTCCATGCCTGTAGGTGTTGCAGCTAATGTCAGCAGGGAGGACTGACCTTACAGTGTTCCCTTTTCATTTTATGTAATGAAAGAATGATGGGAAAGAGAGAAACAGAAATGTGCGGGAGGGAGCTGAGTCACACAGCTTAGTTTCTGGATATGATAGGGGGATAACAGCCGTAAAAAGGGGAGATATATACTCCACCCATAGCTGCAACTCTCCTCATCTCCTAATACACTTCATGGATTTTTTTCTTATGTTGCAAATGTGATGGCAGGTTTGGCTGGGCAGCAAAGCGGGGGCTGTGCCAGGTGAGTGGCTGAGCCAACTGAACTCAAAGGATTAATTCCTTACTTCAAAGGTAACAGCAGAATCAAAACTCCAGGTGAAGTCTAACCTCTGCTGGAAGAAAGACAGAGGGACTGTCTTAGTATCATAGAATCATAGAACCACAGAATGGTTAGGGTTGGAAAGGACCTTAAGATCATCTAGTTCCAACCCCCCTGCCATGAGTGGGGACACCTCACACTAAACCATGTCACCCAAGGCTCTGTCCAACTTGGCCTTGAACACTGCCAGGGATGGAGCATTTACCACTTCTTTGGGCAACCCATTCCAGTGCCTCACCCTCACAGTGTCTCTGGAATATAAACAAATAAAACCTCCCAACTAGCATTCTTACAAACTGGTCATGACTCTGTTCTAGATAGCCTTAGCTAAGCTACAGGAAAACTCCCTTGATCTTGACATTCTCCTGGTGCAGACTCAGTAACTATAAAAATGAATACAAAGGAAGACTTCCTTGGCAACCAGATGTTATCCTCAAACAAAGCTTTATTTTTTGTGCAGGTACATGACTGTTACTACCACAGATTTTATTAGTGATCCATCTAGCCTGATATTATTTCTCAGAAAAATGAAGACTATTTCTAATAAAGGGACAAGAAATCCTTGTTACTATTCTGTAATAACCTATTCATTCCTCTTGATTAGTATTAGACCTATACCTCAGGAGGATTTATAATTCTCTAGTGAAATTTCTGTTACCTCTTTGCCAGCAGATAATATTGTTGCACAGCCTCTTTAAGTTCTTCTTAATAACTTAACAAGATTTTAATCTTTCTGAAAATGCTGCATGATTACAAATTTTATGATGCAATGACATGAAACAGACAAAGTTTTTTGTCTGCATTCTTTTCTGTATCTGTGGCTATAGGCAACTCTCCAGACTGAACAGCTTCCCAGGGACCAGCAATTGCCAACTAGCTTGAGACTTCTACAACAGGTTTTCCTCCCTGTGTTTCATTGTCTAGAATCCAGGTATGAATACAAAAAGAGTAAGATGTACTATACCTTGTACTCCACACTACTGACTTCATTTTCTTTCTAAATCAAGGTATTGTCCCCAAATTCTGCCATTTTGTAACCAGATGAAGATCATGTCAGAAGCATCTGAGAAAATGGTGTCTGAATATTAGTCAGTGTGGGTGTGAGCACTGGTATTCTTTTATGGGCATCGAAGTCTGGCTGCTCATGAACTTTTTTCATTGCCTTGAATCAATAAATAAAATAACAGCATTACTGCTGAAGTGATTCTAGTGGAGTCTCAAAGGCCGCACCAGCCACCTATGCTAGCTAGAATCATTCCAAGCTTTCCTCTGCTAGCTGCAGGCATGCAAGTGCACATCCACACCACACACTGTGTCTGAGCAAGGTCTTTGTTCCCTGCTGTTCCTTCCACTGGCCAGATGCAGTCCATCATCACTGTGAGAAGCCGCTAGGCATCATTCAACAGACTGGTGGGTAAGAGGCTCTTGCTGTTGCCGTTGTCGCACCTACAGCTGGCCAGAGCCCCACCAACTCCAGCAAGCACATTTCCACAGAACAATGCTGTCTTTGTTGGGCGTTAAGAGCGTTTGAACAGCTGCACTTCCATAGGAATATAGCCCCTAAATAAAGCTTGCCTGTATTTAGGCCCAAACAGAATCTCTCCTTCACACCCGATTTCAAGGGCTAAAGATTGAACACAGTATTTACATTTCATATACAGGCGACGTCTGGAACCCTTATGAAAACATCATTATATTTATATTCAGTGTATGCAGAACCAAGGCTCATTATGTCAAAGTGATGCCAAATCAGTGACTAACACCTACACCTGATTATGAAGCAATAATATTTTTCCCTAAAAAGTATTTATGTTATGTATGGTATTTCCATCATGTCCACAATAGCACCAGTGATCAATTATAAATCCTGCAAAGCTTACGTGCCTCACTTGTCAAGTGGATTATTGTGAAAAGGTCCCTAAAGACCATCAAGTGACATAAGTTATTCCACATTAAATGGAAAATCAATCTAGTGGTTAAAGAAGCTGTTTTCTGTACCAGAAATTTTGAATTTTCTTGAATCTTTCAAATTTTCAGTTTGAAAAGAAATCTATTCAAACACTGGTGCTGTGATATTATGTAGTATTTCTAATGGATTCATGTGAAAGCTCCCCTCCTTTGGATGGCTTATTAATCATGTGGAATGAAAGCAGCAAATGGCACACAGATTGTAGACTAACCTGATCCTGACCACATCACAACTGGCTTGATATCTGCTGGCTTTCAGTCTCAGTCTTTCAATTATTAAATGCAAATTGGCTTGCTTCTTGCCAGAAAATTGATAGTACAAGGCTATGGCTTTAGTACTAAAGTCTTTGCAGAGAGCATAGCAGATTCAATAACAAGGAATTTGACATTGGTCATATGGAAGATTTAACACCTCCTCTACCACAGTGTAGCAAACTGAAGTGAGGTATTAGAAACTTAAGAAGATTTGTACAGCCAACTGGAAACCCAGGGAAGTCCAGCCTTTACCAAAAGTCCAACAGCCACCCATACATATTCAGAAATCCAGCAGTTAGTCATAAAACTCTAAAGGAACTGACAAAAATGGGTGGGATGTTACAGGCATAATAGCTTCAATTGCATTTATTTCTTACTGTGCACATATGCATAGACTGAAGTAGCAATTCACAAGTAGTAAAGCATGTTCTTATTCTGTCTCATTTTCCTTTAGCAAAAAATGCTTGTATATGCACAGCTGTTGTGGCAACATGGCATACCAGTGTGCTGGTCCCTTTCAAGCAGTGGCAGCGATGTCACAGGGAGGCCCATGGCACAGTGCACAAACATGCACAGTGGGTCTGATGTTGCTGCACATGTGCTGTTGATTCCTCTGTGTCAGACATATATCAGCTGTGATCCCACACAGCAATCCTGTTGCAGCAATAGTGGTAACTTCTGAGTGCTGAACAGGGATCGTCCAAGACCTCAGTCCTGGAGGATCACCCTTTAAGATGGCTCTGAATGTGTTACTGATGTCTCCCACTGCCATCATCCTGAAAACAAGCCTATTTTCCTAGTGCATCATCTCAGTGAGGGATCAGCCATCACCAGCTGCCAGATGGGTGCTTAGAAGATCCCTGAGCAGCAGTGCTTCTTCCTCATTCAGGTATGAGCACTAATGTTTCCCCAAAACTACCATCCACAGAGCACTGTGTAAGGACAGAGAAACAGAGTGGAAATTTACTTTGAGGTTAAACAAGTAGTACATAAAGTGCTTGCCACTTAATGGTTATGTAGCTTATTGTCAGTTCTCCAGAGCACTACTCAGAGCAGGCACTAAATCCACCCCACATGGCAGTTGAGAGATATGCCCCTTTATTCCATGAGGAAACAACAAAACATCTGAATCAATGTGACGTGACTGGGAATAGCTCACCAGCTTCACCAGCAGCCTCCTTTTCTGGAGGAGGGTATATGAGGAGATCCAGCAGGTAAATACAGAAACTCAGGGAAGCCCAACACAGCCCAGAAATTACCAGTGACATGTCAGTATGAAGGATCTCTTGTGCAGCCGATTCTGCTTTTATAAAGTAGATACAGAAAGAAGCTGCAAGTAGTGGAAGTGCATGGGAAAGTTCAATTTAGCAATATTTCACTCCCACTTAGGATGCATGCAGGTGACTACACAGCTCAGTGAAGAACAGAGCGAGGAATCAAGGAGGGTAAGACTTAGATTTCAGTGTAAAGTGGTGTTGCTCATTTATTTGTTTCTGTATCAGTCTGCCTCCTGGGGTATTATACAAACAGGTTAAAGGCTTACATTTCCAAAGAAGGGAATACACATTGTACAAACATAGCACTTTGTTTTATGAATGCCATTTTTGCTGGTGAGATTGCCTAAGCAGCCTTTTGCAAACAAGAAAGAATATTCATACTAAGAGCTGGGAAGCCACACTGTTCCCTGCAAACCAGCTGTTGCAAAAAAGCAAGTGGGAAGGTTTCTAGTTCCCTTTCTATGTTAAGAAGTCCATCACGGATTATTTTATAATAGCTATTTTGATATGATAAATGCTTTCTGCTAGAAAAAGTGACACTTTTCCAGAGTGTGAACAGCCATGTATGTTCATGGTAAGTTACTTTTTCAAGTAATTGCTCTCTTTGTAAGAGGTCAGTCTGTGTGATTTTTAATACATTTAGCTGATACTATAAAAAGGCAACTGAGTTGATTTGAAATAAGGCAAATTCTGTGTTTCATGAAGTTTTATTAGTTTCTTTGAAATGCAGATTTGTATTAGCTGACCATGAAATAAAAGGCAATGGTAGCTGTACATGAGAGATAAGTAGGAGCATTCGCATATTCATGCTTCACCACTCTTTTTGGGGGTAGCTTTTATATTTACATTACTATGGACGCTGTCTGAGGGGTGAGATTGTCATCTGCATTTTTAGGTTCCAGCGAGAGAAGCATGTTAAAGGATTACTTTACTCCTGCTAATTTCTTTTCAGCTTTGCTTTTCAGGCAAGCAGCCTGGAAACCATCTCTTTTCAAAGTAGGTGCTTTCAAGAAAGCAAATGCGAGGTATTACAGGACACCCATCGTTTACAACACTTACTGCTTCCGCTTCGGGAAGTAGCTGTACCTGAGTTCCTGTTGTCTCTTCAGCTCAGCCCACTTCCTGCAAGTACTTTACACAAGAGGGCGTGGTAGTGATTTAGGTAATCGGCATCAAATGAACGTACGTAAATGTGTCAACAGGATCTGAGCACAAAGCATCCTTTGATGCCTGCAACTACCTGAAATTCATTTATCATTTGTGTACCCAATCAGAATACACATTGACAGCAGTGACATTTTACACTCACTTGGCTTAAGTGTAGCTGCACACACAATATTCATGACAATGAAACAAATGAAGAATGGAAGCCCTAACTTTACCTTCATTCAGCTAGGACATTACATCTAAGCAACTCATTTCCCAGCCTATGCAATTAATTTTGTTCTCATACATTAACAGAACAGAGCAGCATAGGAATGCATAAGTAAAAAAATCTATTTTCCCTTTAATTTTGAACAAATAATCCTGAAATCTTTTCTTTCAAGTTGCATTGAATATAACTACTGAGAAGACCTTAAAAGTGAAGATTCTGATTCTTTAATTTTCTCTATATCCAAAAGTCATGCAACCATTTCCCCTTTGATTCTTTTTCCTGGAGAAAAATCCCGGAAAAAAAGGATTTTTCTTAAATGAAGCATTATAACATTTTAGTGACCCATTTAGCAGCTTATTTCAATAGCCGTTCAAATGCTCCTAAATGGAAGTCTATGAAAGCAGGAGCTGTAAACTTTATGCCTTCCATTTAGCTGTTCTTTTTTTCTTCCACTAAAACTCCATTTACAGAAGGGATCAAGCAATATCACACTAGACTTTTTAACTAGGTACCAACAGAATAGCCTCCTGAAAAAAGATCTGGTCCTAAGTTTTCAAAATGCCCCAGAAATCCA
Source organism: Melopsittacus undulatus (assembly GCF_012275295.1). Lineage (NCBI taxonomy): Eukaryota > Metazoa > Chordata > Aves > Psittaciformes > Psittaculidae > Melopsittacus > Melopsittacus undulatus. The sequence goes on from NC_047528.1 coordinate 61,793,053, forward strand.
CCTCATAGCCATGACACAGTTAACCTATATAAGGGACCAAACTAGATACACTTACAGTTAAAAACACAAAATATTATTTTTGTGAGGCAGAGAGACAGTCTATAAGAGAGAGGAATAGATACAAACATCAGCTGAAGCAATCCAAAATAGAGTTTCTTTGGGCTTATACAATATACAGCTTTCTGGCAACTGAGGTAGGCAAGGATCTAGCCTCCTCCACCCTCCCTCCCTATGTCTACCTAATGACTTCACATTCCAGGACCCTGCTTGGGCCGTAAGATGCTGGTTTGGTAATTCTGTGACATCTTCACTGCCACTGTAAACCAGTTTTGCCTCACATTTGCTTAAGGGATGTCAGAGACCTGGAAGCAACCGTTATAGCAGAAAGTCTTATTCAACTAAAACCTTTGTTATAAGAGCTTTTTCTTTTTTTGGTGAAACTGTTGTTTCTTAGCAATTATTTATTTAATGCTTCACTACAGCTTTACATTAAAAAAAAAAAAAAAAAAAAAAAGGGTTTTAAACAACATATTCATTCTCTCCCCAAAAAACCCCAAAACCGAAACAACACAACAACCCGTACCAACCCAAAAAACAATACACACTATTGCTCTGCCTCTTTTGCAACCAGAATGAGAAATAGCAACTGGGAATTTGCTGCTACCACTGAACATTGAAATAAGATGTCAGTGGTTTAAATAGTGTGGTGGACTTACACAGTATGAAAGTGCAGCTTTTCTTCTATAAAATCGTATGTCATGCACCTGTAAAACAATTAATATTGGCATTACACCTGTAAGATATTTTTCTGAGGTTAGGCTCAAGAGCATGAAAAAACTATGATTTAATCCTGATGAGTCCAAATGTGCTTTCTAAATTGTCTGGGAACAGGGACAAAGAGGCATGGCTACTCTCACACAAAAAAAGGCTTTGTGGAAGTTGTAACACAGTGTGGGCCAGACTTACTATGAGAATGTCTGGGGAGGAGGAAAGGTCATTAAAGGTTTGAGGGTGGGTAAGTGAGGAGGCAAGAGGATGTGTAAATATAAGAGACATGTAATGTGTCTCTGAAGAACGAGTGTTTGAGAGAGGAGCAAGCTGGAACATCAGCTACCTTTTCAAAATATAATTTCAAGGTTTATAAACAAACTAACCTGTTTAAGTGTTTTTTGTCATTCAGCTCTGAGGAGAAGATCAGTTATCTCATATCTGCACACTTATTTCAGATAGCTAAACCAGTAAAATTTAATGAAAATGCATTATTAAAAATGCATCACATAGCAAACTATCAAATTAAGATGTATTTTTTTCACATATAGCATGCTTGGTTTAAACTATCTAACAGCAGCTTTTTGTGAGATAAACATATTTTAGGAGCCTGAAGTTTTATTTGTAATGACTTGCATGCAGAATGCTTCTCCTCTAATGAAAATAGGAAATATGATGAGCATGAATGACTACATTGCTACCAGTCTGGGAATAAAAAGCCATTTTCTTTTGTTGAAATGTATGTCTAATAGGTTCAAATAATGACTGTGTTATTTTTCCAGTATCACGTGTGCTTTGTTAAGTACTCCCCTTTCTCTTGTTCCACCATTTGTGCATGGAGTGCTGACAGTGTCGTTCCATCTCCTGTCTGTGAAACAACTCTCCCCCCTCTCCTAAGCAGTCTCCTCATTACTGTTATCCTGAAGCCTTAACTGACAGTTCACTGCTAGTCAATATCTGAATATTCTGAAAGACCAGTATTCTGCTGTTTCCAGAAATGACTTGTTCAGATGCCTGATGTTTCATGTGCTGCTTGACCAATGCCACATTAGCAGAAGTGTCTGGCTGTGTGTGACTATGAACAGCCAGTGGTTCATTAGGTTGACTTGAGCAAATGATCGCCACGTTTCTTGTGGGGAAAATGCATTTGACCACTTCCTTGAGTTGGACCCAGCTTTGTTCCCTTACAAAAAAGTCACACAACCTTTGTGTGCACATTCAATGAGGCTGAAACAAGCTGGACAAGTCAGTGAATCAAGTACAGCATGTTTGGTCCACATGTATATTAAACATCAGAAAACAGACCTGTATCAAATCATATAGCAGAATATGTGCTAGAAATGCCCAAGACCAGGAAACCAGTGAAGTAGCATTTTGTAATTGTAGCTCAGTACCAGACATGCTGAGCTTAAGCAACAGTGTTATGAAATTCACCCCAAATTTGTATGCATACGAGAAGGTAATAGCTTTTTATTGTGGTGCTGTGAAAGAGAATGATGGAATTATTTGAAACAGATACTACAGGTTCCAATGAAGATGCTGTGTAGTGACCTCTGTAATAGTCTGTTTCACTATGGATTTATAAATATAATAATTAAAGATGCAACTTTATGACATAATGTCCCTCATCATAACTTATTGGAACAATGACTCTTCCTCTTTACAATAAAGCATAATGCCATTAAATTTGTGCTTCACACAAGGTTGTTTTAGATATAAAAGTAGGATAATCCATTCACTACAGTTTGGTGTGCTCAGTTACTATAGAGTAACATGACTATATTGTCACACTTGTGGATATGTGACAAAGATGCCTCACAGGGGGCAGGGAGTAGGAGAAGAGAAGGTAATCCTTTCAGGGGTCCGAAACATTCCAGCAGACTCCACACTGTTTTTCCCCTGGAGGGTCAAATTCAAAATACAGCACTGAAGCTTGCTGTAGTGCTATATCCCCAGGTCTTGCACAACTCACCTAACTGGAGGCAGCAGATGAACATCGCTTGCTTTCAAACATAAATATTCTTCATATGTCATTCCAGCTGAAGAAAAGAGTAATAGCTGATAAAAAAGACATTCCAATCCTTCTCAAGGTATGACTGTGGGCAGCCTGCTGTGTTCTGCAATGTTTTCAAGCAGCCATCAGGAAGCATGGCAAAGTCTGGCACTTGCCAAGATTAGTCAGTCTTTGTTTCTAGCTAAACTGTGACATGATCGGAGCCTATAGAGTTGCTATTCAGTGAATTACTGCTAATGGCATTTATTATTAAATCAGAGCAGCCAGTTACAGTACTTCTCAATCATTCTGAGTCCTCACTTTGCCAGTTAACTAAAACATTTTATGTTACCATTAGTCACAAAGCCTCAGCAAATAGACAGTAAATTTAGATAGAGCCTGGGATCCTGGAAGTTACACCTGGCTTGTGTCAATTTATCATCACTCTTTATGTTAATGCCAAGACTTGAGTTTCCCTACTGATCAAGATTTGAAATACATAGTCCTAAAATGTTCTTTAGGAGTGGGCCGTTGGATTAGTAGTAGAAAATCATGTTCTGCTTAGTGGAGAGATTAATGGTATGTTCATTAGGGTAGAAAGTGTATCTTCCTATCTATGAGGCTGGTATGTATTGATTGGGTCATTTAGCTTGCAACCTATAGGACTTACTGAAATTCTCATTTGCTTCTGTATTCACTGAACTGCAGGATGCATTGCATGTACAGTGTTGCAGGAGACATGCCTAGGACATTTGAATAGACTGCTGTTGAGAGGGGTGTCTGGTCCCCAATCACACAGTGGAAGATCCAGTCCTCTACCTTGAACAAAAATGGTAAAAACATCCTTTCGTGTGTCAAGTTGTAATATTGGTGATAATCTGTCTAACCTGAAAAACAGGAGAGAAGGGAGGGTAACATTGTGGAGCAAAATAATTTCAAGGTAGAACTTTATGTTAGAAAGAGCAGCCTAGCTAGTGATGCATTTGTATTAGGGATGCCCAAAGGGAGGGACAAAGAAGACGGTGCTTTTGTTAACACACCAACCAATTCACTATTAATTCATGCCAGAAGGGGAGTCTGTGCTCCCTCCACAAAGTCCTTGTAACAAAAAAGCATTTTAGAAGTTAAATGTTTTCTGGAAATCATTTTAAGATGGCCACTCTGCTTAATCAGCATGAAGTTCAGTTCTGCATCAGATTACTACAGCATACCATTACCCCCCAAGGGCTTAAAATTCCTGTAGTTTCATATCAGTCATTTTGCCATGAGCACTGCAATTCCCATAACATGATCCAGGTCTTGGAAATAAGGGTAGGAACAGTTAAAGTATCAACATTAGCTTGTCTGACACAGGCTACACTGATAAAATATGCATTTCCAGATGTTTGGCTTCAGAGCATTATTCAAACTGACATATTGCAAAGATTTATCTTAATCCAGCCTATATGCTACAACCTGGTCAGACAAAATAAAAAATAATTAAAAAAAAAGTATTTCTTTCTTTTTAAATCTAGTGGAAGATTGTTGAAACCCCCAAGTGGCAGTCTGTCCAGTTGCATAACAATGCACAAAAGTTGCACAACCAGATCCCTGGTTGGACTTGACCAGAAGCATGCCAGCTGCCTTCCAGCTACCAGGTGGGTTTTCTCTGCCTCAGAGAGGAGGTGAGTGCCTGGACACTGGACAGCCCTAGATGCCAGTGCCCATGGCCTCGAGAAGGCTTAGAGGAAGTCAACCAAGTAAGATGTAGGTCCCACAGCTACATGTGGAACAGTAATTTCTCCTCCTAGGTATATTTTGTTCTCTAAACAGCAGGTTTTTGTTCCAGTTAGAATCAAAACAAAATATGTATTTCCTCCTAAAAATTGAGTTATTCTCTACTTGAGTCTAAACATATAAATTCCTGATCTGTCTGTTCAATAGCTGTGACTGTCATGTGATACGTGCGAGTGCACCTTTGCAGGGAGATGTAAATAGCTTTGATTAGATCAGTGAACAAGGCCGGGCAGCACAAATACATTTTGGGCACATAGTCTCTTCCACTGATATGAAACACAATTCTATCTTGTGCTATTTCTTTACAGCCATGTGTGCTTCCATTAAATATTTGTGGGTGCTTTTGGTAAGAAGAAAGGCTACAGTCACTCCTGCGCATCTCTGGGATTTGATCCTGGATAATTTCACAAAGAAACACAGATAATGAGTGCTCTGTTCTGAATTTGGATGCTCTGGCACTGAATTATATTCTTTCAAGCACTTAAATAGGAATTTAAGGAACTGATGTTGGTGCTGGATGTCCCAATTCAGGTTTACAGAGGTATCACACAGAGCTGGCTTGGTTCTGGCATATTCTTTAACATGTCACTGCATGTTAGAAACTCTTAGACTTCTGCACTACATGTTAGTTCTGCACTGCATGTTAGAACTCTTGGCTTACTCTTGTTAGTGTCTGTCCCTTCTTTTGATCCCACAAGACCAGGACATGTGCTTGCTTATGGTTTCGGGGGGGTCCCTAACCCACCAGGTAGGCTGGGAAATGCACTTGGGAGGGGGAGCTGATGTACCTGGTTAAGGTGTACCACTACCCTGGTTTGTAAATCTGTGCAAATTCCCAGGGAAGGAATGCTTTGCTGTCAACCAAAATTGGTCTTAATTCAAGCCAAGTTAAGGTAAAATAGTGGGGAGTAAGTGAAAAGAATGGATTTACTTAAACAGAATTGACAACACAGCTGCCAATGTTTATAAAAGACATGGGTCAAGAAATGAAAGAAAAGAACATGCTTACTCAATTTAATTTACTCCAAGGGGTTTCTCTCACCAGCTCTGCTTGCTGATTTGCTGTAGACATTCCTAAGGCTACCTGCTCAGAGGTTTTGTCTTCCTGCATTTTTTCTGTCTCAGATTTCATCTGCCACAGAGAGAAGTACATCCTGATAGGATGTATTTGCTTTCATAGCTAATCTTCATTTCAGATTCCACTGATTTAATATTTTTCACCAGAATACATCTTTTTCGATCTTTTGTAAAAGATATAGTCTTGCTGCTCCCTTCTTAATTAAAATGAACAATGTTATAGTCACTCTGCTAAACCAGATGTCATCTTCTTCCCTTGATCATAATTAACCACTGGGAGACAGTATTGTCAATGTTACTAATGACCAAACCAGAAGTTTAAGATGAAATTTAGAAGGGCCTACCAGAGTTGAAAAAGTAACAGGAAAAGTGACAAAAGCAAGATGAAGTAGAAGGTAGCTCATATTGAAAGGAGATATTAAAATTTTTCATCAAGTGGGTTTTTTTGTTGGGTTTTTTGGGTTTGGTTTTTTTTGTGTTTGTGTTTGGTTTTATTTTAATATACCATTGAAATAGAGAGGGAAAAGTATGTCTTTAAGTATCAGGAAAATATCAGCCCTATGCAGAGCAGTAATATGTAACTTGATAATTAGAAGGTATTACATATATCAGGGTTTGGAAACAGTCTATGCAGTTTTGGTCATCCCCATCAATACAAGGTAAAACCATGGTACAGAAGGAGTAATGAAATGATTGCTGACATGAAAGTTTTTTATGGGATGTTAGCATGAGAGCGAAAGAAATCTTTTAAGACAAGTTTTATTATTGTGCTGGAGTATTTTTCAATTTGTTTTGTTTTTTTTCTGGATAGCTGCTGTTATGACTAGCCTAGAGTGGAAATGCAATAAAGTGATATTAAACTGCTATCTAAAATGAATGGGAAGATGCAGGTTGGATGCAGAAGCTGAAAAAAAAATAATAATTTGGGAAAGGAAACATTTACAAACTAACACTATAAACCAGAATGCAGAATTCAGCCCTATAACCCCGTGACAAGATATCACTGAAGAAAAGCACTTTGAAGAAGGCTAAAAAGGATTAGATGCAGGTAGGTGGGCAAGATGAATATCATTTAGTTACACTTGTTAAGATCAAATTTATAAGGAAAACAAGTCATATGCAGGCAAAAAAAATCCTTGAAGTGAAGAAGAAACTTTCCATTAGTTGTATCACAGAGCAGCAGTTCATTATAGGTGGCTTAAAGCCCTTGCCCTCAGCTGCTGGCAGGCACAGAATACTGATCAGGAGTGGCTGGTTGCTGAGGGCAGGATGGAACAAATCACACAGCTTTCTCACCCTTTTCCTTGTATGCACCTTTTTCATCCTTTTCTCCCACAGTTTTCATTTTACATCCCTACTTTAATGTCTTTTTTTTGTTTTCTATTTCTCCTCCTACAGTACTCCCCCCTTCAACCTGTTTCTCCTAGTCCAGCTCCAGGTGGTCTGACTGACATCCTTCAACAGTTCTTGCCTGTGCATTCTTCTCATGCTGTGTATTTGTCTAACTCAACACATAACAATATATTTGTCCAAGCAAATATTGCAGCTGGATGACAGGAGCATCCTGAAGCAATTAATTACTAGACTTCCCACCAATGGACTTTTGCTCTTAATGAAACTTAGCTCATTATGACTCTTCTATTTTCAGTTCATATAGATTGAATCACTTGGTGACATCCCAAAGAAAATCAGCTAAAACTCCTCAGATGATCACTACATTCCCTATTTCCAGATTTTTGGTAGGTAACTCAGGCAATGGTGACAAACTCCTTTGTCTTTTTGTGGGCTGTCACTTACTGGGCCTAATAGTATTTCAGAGATACATAAACATTTTCAAAGAGCAGCTCCCTTAATATTAATTTTCTTTCCTTGATTTTCAGCTTGAAAAAAAAATCACAATTTTACTGACATTTATTCCCAAAGGCAAAGACTATGAAGATCAACTAGAAAAGAGAGATAGTTGAGAAAGTTGTCTTCTCATTATTTATGGCTTAGTTCATATCATGACTGCAGCAACCTGCAGTGTGTAGGAGACGTGGGCATTAGTGATAAGAAGCTTCTCACTGGTGCATTGGAAACTCTCTTTCAGATAGTGTGTATGAATACCTTGTCCATGGGTCTGTGAGAAGGCTGTATGGCTCTGTCCATCATGAATTTTTTTCCCTTTTTTGACTGGCAACCTGTCACTAGTGGGGTCCCCCAGGGAGTGATACTGGGACCAGTACTGTTTAATATCTTCAAAAGTGATCTGGAAGATGGGATCAAGCGTATCCTGATGAAGTTTGACAATGATACTATATTGAGTGTGGAAATGGACACTTTGGGAGGAAGAGCCAGTGTTGGATTCCCCAGTGTTTCATCTGGACAGGGTGCTGGGACATCTGGGTCATGCTTGCTGAGAAAGGTTGGACCATAGGATCGTTGAGGTCCCTTCCAAACTGGTATCCTATGATTTATCTTCAACCCCAGTGCTTTGGAGAGATCAGTCCTCATTCCTGGCTACAGCTGAACTGTCCTGGCAGCAGTGGGCACTGCTGGCTGACTGGCTCTGTAGCCATGCTTCTTCCCAGAACAGTGCAATGGCTCATAGTGCACCATTTGCTTGGGTGCTCTCCCCAGACGATTTCCTTCACCTGCTGGTTCTAGCACAGGTGACAAGTATGAACGTGGCTGGAATAACAAAAGGATTTAAAAAACCCACCAGAAATGCAGAGTGAACTACTTAAGGGAACATAGAAATGTTATTACAGAAATTAACCAGTATTCGTTCTTTTGATGTCACTTGGGGGTTGGTTTGCCCAAAGGCTTTTTTGTTTTTTGTTTGTTTTTTTTTTCAGTTGAAAACAAGTGGAAGGAAAGATAGAAGTAAAATAAATACCCTCTGACTTCAAAGCAGAAATGTTTCTTCTTTGGAAATTCATGCAATTACCAGATAGTGTTAAAGTATAGTAAAGACTGAAATGTGTGAATAGCATAATATACTGCACATTCCACACTGTACGTGCCAGCAAACACTCTTCACTAGACAGAAGAATATTGCCACTTCACTGTTTTGTTTCAATGAGCCAATTTACAAGAAACAGATTTCTTCATCCAAAAGGTCCGAGACCTCAAGTTATCTGCATAGATTCACTTTGTCCAGACTTGACAGGTTTTAGAGATTAAATAAATCCAGGCAGTTTGCAGACAGGTAAAAAGGTAGATTTCTCACCCACAGAAGTTGCAATTAAAGGGTGGATGGATGTACAAAAAGCTAGGGAGAGGAAGCTAGGAGACGTGTAGCTTAGCGTACATTCAAAAGGTTAAATAGGGAATTGCTTTTAACCCAGTAATTTCGCTAACATCTCAGAGTGATGTTCATTGTTTTAGCAGCTTTTTTTGCCTGTCTCTCCTCTCCTCTTTTCCTTGTTTTTTTTTTTTTCCAGCATCTGTTTCCTTTTCTTTACCTGGTGTATAGCTAATCCACTGTGTGTACAAATGTAGGTGCTTAAGGCAATTGCTCAGCCTTGAAAAGAATTCCTACCTGCAATCAGTGACTTCATAAGAAGGATTTTGCTTCTGCCCAATAATTGCTGTTCACCTATGACCCCTTTTTGGTAAACTCATAGCTCTCTCATTATTACTTTAAAGAAAGATGCTTGGAATAAGAATGTATTCCATTAAGCAGGCAAGTCTAAGCAAGTATCTAACACCAGTGCCCATGAAGTTCATCAGAGGAATGCTGATTGATTTTCTTTAAAAAGACCAGACAAGGGGTAGAGCATTAGGCTTGTCTAAACAATATGCAAGTCAGCATGGAGCTGTGTGTTTTCAAGGAGAGCAAAAATGGATTAATTCCAACAGCACAATCTAGCACTGAGAATAGTCTAAGTGTAAGAATTTAAGATAAACTTTTCAAGGCATATTTTTCATTGCTTTGAAGGGGGAATATTCCTATTCTTCATGAGCAGATACTCAAACTTTTAAAATGATGGTGTTAGCATCTAAGTACAGTTTATGTTAAAGAGTTTCTGCTTGCTGTATCTGAGGCTTTTAAAATAGCTGCTAAGCGTTTACTCACAAAGGATTGTAAAGGAGAGCTGAATTGAAGTAAAGTCTGTTTGGTCCATAGAACTAGAGCCCTAATGTATTTTAATGCTCAAAGACACATTAAACACATAACAGAATTTTCAGGAAGCTGAAAAGTGTTTTAGGTAGCAGAGTTTGGGAGCTTGTCTCCTAAAGAAAGGTAAAGCACACAATCCCTGTGCTCCAGAAAGTTCTGTCCCTCCCCTCCCTCTTCAAACAATTTTACATCAGAGCAGCATCCAGCAAAATGGAATTTCCTATTGCATAGGAAGACATTCATAGTTTGTCTCAGGCCATCAAAACACTATAGCCTGTCAAAAAAATCCTAACCATAATTGACATGATTCCCTGATCTTCTTGGATTTTCCAGCTGTCTGGCTGCAGAGCTATGAGCAGCTCAGCATCTGGAAGCCTTTACCTGCCTTGATTTTCTTCCCAGGTTGCTGGGGACTTTGAAGTTGCCAGGCTTCCTTTGCAGAGTTGGGCCCCAGCTCTCAGGACGATCTGGCAAAGAAGCAGTCAGGAAACACGCGGGAAAAGTCCTTATCCATTGACAAGCAAATTAAGATTATCTTTTCCTCATTTCACCTGCCCTGAGAGGGCAGGAAAACCGGAGCAAATGGTCAACTTTGGGGAAAGAGCAGCAGCTGCTCTGGTCAGCAAGTATGTTTGCTCAAGGGTATCTGCTGGTGACAGGGGTTGTGTTTTTAACAATAACACTGGTTTTCACATTTGGGTTAAGGCTCAAGACAGGCAGTGTCAGTAAATCTTGCAAAGATGTTTTCATTGGCAGGAAGGTAGGGGCCTGAAGCTGCATTCCCCTCTCCTTCACCAGCACCCAAATGCTGCTGCTAGCTGCCACTCCTATCAACAGGAAAAACTCAATTAAAGGCTGCACAGATAAATCACCTTCTTTCCTTAAATAATAGTGAGCCCCAGCTCTCATTTTATTGCCATAGAGAAGCACACTCTATTTATTTTGTGGCTTTTGTGGACAAATTGGCTTACATATATTTTCAATCAGTTATTGAGCTTCTGTGCTGCCTTTGGCATAACTCACAGAAATAATACTTCATGAACCCAGGTAAGAAGCACTGCCGTCCTTCAGATTCCTGCCTGGCTTATTAACATGGACTATGATTGGAATTGCATCAACTGTGAATATGGGGTCAGATCCTCTTCTAGTACAAATTACCTCAGCTTTCTTGAGCTGCCTGGAGGTAAGTCAATGTGCCTGCACTTTGGCAAGCACCCCACTCTGAGTACCCTGTGGCACAGAGAGCAGGGAGTCCCTTCCAGACACAGAGAAAGAAAGGAAGGGCAGCTCCAGCCTAACAGCAGCCTAAGCACCTTTATTTAATGCACAGCCTGACAGCAGGGCACCATGAGGGAAGCCTTGGTCGAGGGTTTCCATCCTATCTGTGGCCCCTTGCAGAACAGGAGTGGTAAGAATGGAGCAGCAGCTGCATAACTGATACCTATGGGGAACTCTTTGCTCTCTAACTGCAGGGTAGTTGTGAATTCCTGCTGACACAGTGCATCCCCTTGTAGTGTTGCTGCACGTGTATGTTGTGACTATTTGCTTAGAGGTGGTTTTTAAGTGCCATGATGAGAAGTTCTTCAGGTGGCTGTTTAACCCAAGCCAAAGATGTACCTGTTATCTTTTGGTATTATTCAAGTCAGATACATGCATCACTCATGGCACAGACAAAACAAGAAAGTCTAACGAATCAAAGATACAGGCTCAGTGTGCATTGTAGACTTTCAAACATATGCTGACTCATTTCAAGTAAATTACCTTCTGTGCTATGACAGAAGTTAATTTAGAATCTATCTGTAGATTACATGCACTATCATTTTGGTGCAAAGATGAGGGGTGGAACAGAAACAGGTGCTAAATGCAGGATGAAGGTTTAAATAAAGCCTGATTTTCAGAGTGAGGCTCATCTCTGACTCTTCATCTGGTTTCCAGAATACTTTTGACTTTTAGAAAGTGTGTTCTGCCTTCACAAATACTCCAAAACAGGACAGCCTTTGTTATCTAGCTATGCAGCCCATGCAAATTAACTTCTTTTGACACCAAGTATATTTTCAGCGGTTTAATCAGCTCATGATTCCAGGGACTGTTTTGAGAACACAAAGTAGCATCTCTCATGTATGTCCCTTTGGTGCCCTGGAAGCCTCAAAGAATAAGTTGTAGAGAGAAGAATTAAAAGAGATGTGTGTTAAAAGGAGCTTTACAAATAATTTATAACCAATCCAAACCAGCATGGCCCAGATTTTGACCTCAAGCAGGGGCACAAACATCAGCTGGGGGGGTCCCAAAGCTGATTTACTTGAGTGCCACCATCACAGAATGGGAACGACATTGCACTGTTCCAGTACAAGGCTGGAGGGGCTCTGATGAAGGGCTGCCTCCAGCTCTGCTTGCCCCCAGAAAGATCTCACCAGTCAGTTCTTTGGGTTACTTCCACCCTGCAGTAGCTTGCCAGCTGCCAGGGTAATCTGCCACATTTAAGAAAGTCTACTGATTTTCCTGTGGATGATGTGCAAGCGGTGGTAATTTGCTCAGTGTTTGTAGTTCCAACAAGTATAAAATAGTAAGTACACAGCTGGAGGATCCTTTTCCATCCTTTACACTTGACATTCACTATTCTATATTTCCCTTACCACAGTCAGTAGCATCAAAATTGAAAATAATGCATAGTGGTCTGAAGGTGCAGAAAAAGACACATTTAGATACCCACAGAAGGGGTTAGAAATTATTATAAAGAATGAGATTTTTCTACCTTTGGATTTTCTCTTCCAAAATGTAATACTACAAAGGCAGAGTTCAGCCTGTAACATCACACAATTTAGGACATTCTCCACAGACTTTTTTCTTTTCTTCTTTCTCTCTTTTTACATAATTTTTTTAAACTGAGGTTTCATCTTTGTTCTCACATTTTTATGCACTAGTTTATTATCTGTCACCAGCTGCTTAATAAAAAAACATGGATTGCTTGGTTTAGAACTTTACAAGTACATAAGGAAGAAATGTACCCTAGGGCTCTTTTTCCTTTGCATGTAATTTATTTGTGTAAAGACTGTCATCAGCCAGATCAATAGTTTCACTGGCACTGCACTGATTACTACTGCCCAAAGATCCTGCTCTATGTAACTGTGTTATATACAGATACAAATTTGTATCTGAAGGGGCTTATAAGGATGCTGGGGAGGGACTCTTCATTAGGGACTGTAGTGATAGGACAAGGCGTAATGGTTCAAACTTAAACAGGGTAAGTTTAGACTGGATATAAGGAGGAAGTTCTTTACTGTTAGGATGGTGAGGCACTGGAATGGGTTGCCCAGGGAAGTTGTGAATGCTCCATCCCTGGCAGTGTTCAAGGCCAGGTTAGATGAAGCCTTGGGTGACATGATTTAGTGTGAGGTGTCCCTGCCCATGGCAGGGGGTTTGGAACTGGATGATCTTAAGGTCCTTTCCAACCCTAACTGTTCTAGATTCTATGGTTCTATGATAATTAAAGACTGCAATCCTGTTTTGTTACTTTTAAAATGATTTGCTATTCTTTTAGCCCCTTTTTTTTGTCTAAGAATGGTGATTTTTACTTTTACATGCAAGGAATGAATTCAGATTGAATAAATCAAACTCCAAAATCATCCTAATAAATTCTCTGAGGTTTACAAATTATGCCTTTTGTATTTAAGAATCATAACATATTCCTCTGGTGAAACTTCTCCAGTACTGAAGAGGACAGGATGGCAAATACATGCAAAACTTGTAACTTCAGAGAGAAGCATGCTGTTAGTGAGTTACTGAGGAGTACACATCTGCCTACAGTCACAATACCTGCAGCTGACTGATGAAGCAGTGACTTGATTCACCTCCCAAGGAGTAATATTTATGATTTCCTTATGGCTTTATCTCTGTGAAGGATAGAAACTCTGCTCCTTCAGCAGGGTTTCTCCAGAGTCTCAGTGTGACAAAAAACTCGACTTTCAGCAAAACATCAACATTGCACGTTTTTCACATGGCATCTCCTCTTCATCCTATTAGAGGTCCCAGAGGACTTTAAGGATTCTGTATTTTGGTTCAGATTTTCCCAAAGTCTGGTGAATATTGTAAGTTGAATATGTGTCCCCTATTTACTAGACATCTGTATTCTAGATATGACTACAGCATGGAGCTCAGCTGGAACTACAGTGTGCACATGCTGTATTGCACAGACACAAAGCCTAGTACTTTTGGGAAACTAGCTGCCCTAAACAGTTATTCTCCTCAAAGGCAGCAGATTTGGACAGATTAGTGGAGAATTAATGGATCTACCCAGAAAGGCTGTGTGCATTCTGGCTTGAAAGCATCCACAGGGTAGCTGGATGAGAAGTTCACAAGGGGTCTGGTGGTTCCCAAAAAGGCTGGATTGACCAGTCACGATCTGTATGTGCAAGGATTTCTTCCAAGCAAATACTAGTTGCTTTTTCAGAAGACCAATTTTATGGGCCTTTCCCTCAGGCACAGCATGCTTTTGAACAGGCTGAAGTGTGATGGTGGAGGCAGATGCATGACTTCCATAGGAATCCAAGTTGCAGAAGTGATGCAGTAATTCAATATGTGTGGTGTGCCTTGAAAGTGTGCCAGCCTTAGCAAGGTCTTCATGGGAAAATGTAGGATGTGTCACATCAGTTATTGAAAGATATGAACTCAATAAGATAAATATCCAAAATGACTGTAAGCATTTTGCGACAGAATTGTTTTTTTGGCATTAGCCCTGACAAAACTGTCTGCTGCTGCCCAAGTACTGAATAGATGCTCTGGCAGAAGTATCCTCAAAATGTGCACACTCTCTAATGGGTATGGTTACATGATTTGAAATCAAACCTATAAATACTGAAAGAAATGGCAATAAGCCTGGCTCTACTTTAGAAAACAAGATTTGTTTTCAAATACAGCATTAGAAATATGCAGCATCCACAACAATGCAAAAAATGGCTTTTCATTCTGAAGTTTCCATACTTCTGCCCTCAATGTGGGGTTTTTACAGAATGTACTGAGAGAATCTGCAAATATTTGCTATGTATTGTAGTCTCAATGGCAAATGAGGCCAGCTCAGCTGGAGAAACAGCACGTTGCTGTAGCTCCCCGAAAGCCAGCCCAGAGTGGTACAATAATACGCAAATCACTTTTCAGTCAAGACTTAATGTGTTTGCCTTGTGCCTTGCTGCACACTGATCTTAAGGAAGGACAGACAAAGATGAAAAAAGTTCTGGGTCTTTGTAACTGCATATATATAACCTGGTTTTGAGGAAGAATGGGCAGAAATATAGTGGTTTACTTCCTTTGGAGGACTGAAAAGCAGCCACAGCTAGCAAAAGGATATTTCATGGGCAAATGCTCCTAGTGATAGTAAACTGTCTTATAGCCAGTGGTGTGTCTTGCTTATGCATTCAGGGTTATACCAATAGTGTGATTTGGCACAGGAAGAATTTTTTTTCTTCCATTATACTGTCTGGAACTTTTGATTTGTGGGTTTGTTTTTTTTTGCCTTCTGTAATGTAGTGCGTAGTCCATTTCTTAGGATCAGCTGGTCATTTTCACTCCAGAAATGTCACTAAAGTTCTCTTATTTTAAGTTTTCTCTTCCTGCAGGCACTTTTTTAGTGGCATTCCAGTCATTGTACTAAAGGGCTGAAGACTGTTATGTGGGGTCAGGGAGGGTTTAATGTCTTGTGGTTTGGGGGACATCTGGATCATGGTGATTCGTATTGAAGATCATGTTGATCCATACTGAGAAACATCTACAAGAAATGGAAAGGTGATGAACTTGAAAGGGTTCCTACTTTTGGATGCTGCTTACCAAGATGAGGGTGCAGATGCTGTATTTGACCACATCTTCGTTTAAAGCACAGACTTTAGTACTGTCACGTAAGATTTTCTGTCTTGGACTTAAAGTCCTTAATTCAAAAGCCTTAACTAAATAAACAATTGATCTACCATTTTCTCAGTAGGGTTATCACAGCAATACTTGATAGTCTGGACTGGTTTCTTCATTTTTGGAGGGACTGTCATATGTTTATTTAGACTCACAATATAAGGTCAGTGAGATTACCCATGTGTTTAAACCAGACACATTGCTGGATTCAGGCTTCCTGCACTAAAGATTTTAAGATTTGCTTATCTGACAGACAGCCAACTTTGTTTTATGGAGATATTTAGCCTGTTGGTCTTCTGGCTTAAAAAAGAGGGACCTGATTTCAGGACAATGCTTATGAAAATCCTGGCTTTGAACTCATTTTCAGCTTTAGTCCAAAAAAAGCAATTTATTAGACCTTAAAACCACATTGAAAAGTGGATCTTTATTTGTACTTGGAGGAGTCCAAAAAGTCACAAAATGTTAGCAGAAGATGATTTGAAGTTCAAAACTGGGCCTGGCTGGATTAATCTTTCTTTGTTTCTATTAACTGTGTATTTAATATATTTTCTATATAGACATTATAGGTATATAAATATACATAAACATAAATATGCACACACAGACATGCTCCATCTACTTAATATAACAAGCTTTACAGTAATTCTAAATAGACCTAAAGAAACAGTTAGGGAAAGCATAGTTCAAAATTCCTGAAATGTTGAACTGCCGAGTCAAACATCATGTTTACCTCTTCATTAATCCAAAATACTGAGGAATATACAGAAAAAAGTCAGGCTGCACATGTAGATAATTCCTCCTGATTCACCAGGACTGCTGAAAATAGCAGTCATCACTGATGAGCCCACCCAATAAACATATGCACGTTTCCTTCCTGACTGGTTTTAAGTGGTGAGCAATAGTTTTACCCCTGCTTCTCCTGCTAAATTCAATTTCTCAATTTTAAAAAGCACTCCTACTCCCAAAACAGTTCAAATGAAGAGACTTCAGTACCTTCTGATGAAAGCATTCAGCTTCCCCAGTGCTTTGTGTAGACAGCTCTGCATGTGTTCAACTAGAGCTCTGTACAGAGAATCACTACACGACATGGCCCTGAGATCATGGAGAAAGACTAGCAAAGGGTAGGGAGTGGGTTAATTTATACTACCTGTAGCCAGCATGTGCTGTATTAAGATAGTCAGAGATGCAAGGAGGGCAGATGCTTTAGTTATGTACATTTTCCACGGTCACAGCCTCTGTCCGGGGTGTAAAGAAGGACATTAAAGCAGTTCTCTGGTGGTTATGCACCTGCTGGGAATGTGTCTGTACAGGTGGAATACCAGGGTTAATTTGCTTCATGGTTTGGGAGGGGCTCAGAACCTGTGCTTCTGACCTCCAACATAAAATTTATTATCCCTCAGCTGGGGTTTGGCCAGTGTTTGTCTTCTGGATTAATAATTTTTAGTGTTCACCTTCTAAAGCAAATGTTTTACTTCCTTGGGCAAGGCAAATAAATATATACACCAAGAAAAAATCAGTGTGACACTTCAATTCGTGCAGCAAAATAAGTCTATGTGAGAACTGCAGCTTTAATGAATGCTCATAAAATCCTTCATTTATTATTTATATAATTATTTGCAAAGTGCTGTTGCCATGGCAACTTTTACACACTCTGAGATAATCCTTACAGAGACAGTAGTCACGATTCCAAACAGCATCACATGAAGGTAAGTCTGCATGGACATTTCAGGGTTTGCCAAGTTTTTCTAAAGTACTTATTGACATTAAAATAACTTCCTCCTGCTAAATTAGAGAAAAGAGCCTGGTTTTAGCCTAATTTGCGTAAGAATCAAGACTTAGATGATAATTTTCTCCATCCATCTGCTTATCCCCTCGTAATATCTTTCAAATCTGCTGGCATCATTTCAATTCCCCTTCACTAAGATGTCTCAGTGGAAAGTGGTTGTATGAAGGAGTGAGAGTCCTAAAATATAATGTGTGACAGATGGAAATACTCCACCAGGAGCTTGAAAGTGGTGAGCTCCTGTTGTCCCGTTGTCCACACAGCATCAAACTAGTCATGACACATGCTATTTCTTTTATAGCTAAAGGGGAAACTAGGCAGAAAAGATGGAGCTGTGAAAGGGTGGGAAGATGAAAAGTTCTGGTGGACACTGGAGATGTCACAGGTAGAGTGTGGGGAATGTTCTTGTTGCAGTGATGGCTCTGTAGGCTTGCAGGACACTAGTTAATATGAAATTATTTTCATTGATTCTGCCACTGGAGTACAATAGTTTCCAAATTCTGCAGCCTACATCAACGTCCGGTTTGGAAAGCCATGGCTTTGGAATTTCTGAGACAGCCAAGGCTGCTTGACTACTGCAGTTTCACTCTTTGGAGCAGAGACTTTTGAGCATAATGAATTACATACACTACATGTGTAGAGGTTAATAAGCCTGCACACCAGACAGTCCAGTCAGCCAACTGGCACCACAACCTGGTGCTTTAGTAACCATGATGCAAGGCAGAATTTGTCCTGGGACAACCTGGCTGAAATGGGTTTTGACCCCTGGACTGAAGGTGATGGAGCTCTTGTGAGTTTCACAGCTTCTCACCTTTCAATAGTGATACCAGAAGCCACCAGAATCAAACCAGGCTTCTCAATAACTATTGGATTATGGGGGTCATGTTTCATATTTGGAAATACGATATGACTTTATTTGGAAATGCAATACCGTGACAGATACACAAATGTTAGACAGTTTCTATTGACTGAGAAATTTTATATATGTATATACATGCACCACATTAGTTGCTCCTAAGTGTCAGGATGAAGGGAAAGAGATGTATTTTTTGAATACTTAAATCTGTCCAATTCAAATCACAACATTCCAAAGAAATGGAAAGTAATGTTGGTATTTTGCACTATAGCATCTAGAAGTATTCTGCTTTCTGTATATCTAAACTTAACTGACTTATTTATTGAAGATTTTTATCACTCTTTTATCAGTAACATTGATTCAGCATCTTTGAAAATAACTCCAGCTTTCAGTGCCTGAATGTAAGAGTTTGAGGCCTGTGCTCAAACATCTTGCTTTAACTTGATTATTGTTCACCATAGAAGAGGTCAAAAGACTTAGAGTAAATCAGAGGACTGGAAAATGTGGTGGATTGACCCTTGCGGGACACCATGTGCCCACCAAAGCTGCCCTGTCACTCCTCAGCTTGACCAGGGAAAGAAAACGTAAGGAAAGGTTTGTGGGTTGAGATAATGGCAGGAAGAAATCATTCAGCAATTATTCTGCACTTATTCTAGTTTATTTCCTTTCATAATAGTTAAATTTCAATCACAGCTACCTTGCTTATGACTGCAGTAAAACTTGTTGATAATAACATGTAAGTGATAGTGAAGGACTTGGGGGTGTTGGTCGATGAGAAAATGAACATGAGCCGGCTTCAGTGTGCGCTTACAGCCCAGAAAGCCAACCATATCCTGGGCTGCATCAACAGGAGAGTGACCAGCAGGTCGAAGGAGGTGATCCTGCCCCTCTACTCTGCTCTCCTGAGACCTCACTTGGAGTATTGTGTGCAGTTCTGGTGTCCTCAACATAAAAAGGACATGGTACTGTTAGAACAAGTCCAGAGGAGGGCCACGAGGATGATCAGGGGACTGGAGCACCTCCTGTATGAAGACAGGCTGAGAAAGTTGGGGCTGTTCAGCCTGGAGAAGAGAAGGCTGCGTGGAGACCTCATAGCAGCCTTCCAGTATCTGAAGGGGGCCTACAGGGATGCTGGGGAGGGACTATTCATTAGGGATTGTAGTGATAGGACAAGGGGTAATGGGTTGAAACTTAAACAGCAGAGGTTTAGACTGGATATAAGGAAGAAATTCTTTACTGTGAGGGCAGTGAGGCACTGGAATGGGTTGCCCAGTGAGGTTGTGAATGCTCCATCCGTGGCAGTGTTCAAGGCCAGGTTGGATGAAGCCTTGGGTGGCATGGTTTAGTGTGAGGTGTCCCTGCCCATGGTAGGGGGATTGGATCTAGATGATCTTAAGGTCCTTTCCAACCATAACTATTCTACAATTCTGTGATTCTATGATCTTTTGAAATGGCAGTACATTGTGTCATTTTTTCAGTTCTGTTTAGCATTCACATTTTGACAGGGAGCTATTCACCATGGGGACCACCATGGGGTCATAACCTCTTTTGGGAATCTGCTTTCTGGTGTGAGATCTTTTGTGGGCTGCAGATGGATATCTGCTCCACCGTGGACACCCACGGGCTGCAGGGACATAGCTGCCTCACTATGGTCTGCACCATGGGCTGCAGGGGAATCTGCTCTGGCACCTGGAGCACCTGGAGCACCTCCTGCCCTCCTTCTGCACTGACCCGGTGTCTGCAGGTTTCTCTCACATATTCTCACTCTGTCAGGCTGCAGTTGTGCAGGAACAGTTTTCCCTTTCTTGAATGTGTTATCCCAGAGCCACTACCACCATCAGTAATGGGGTTGGCCTTGGCCAGTGGTGGGTCCATCTTGGAGCCAGCTGGCATTGGCTTCATCAGACACAGGGAAACCTTCTGGTAGGCTTCTCACAGAAACCATCGCTGTAGCCCTCCTGCTAGCAAATCCTTTCCATGCAAACCCAGTACAGCAAATAACTGTGGAACAGTGGTTTTATTTGTGGACAGAAGACTTACTATGGATGTTTTTCTAATTAACTGAGAAACATGAAGTCATTCTTTCTACCCTGAATCTAAATGCAACTATTAGTTCATACTGCTTACAAAGAGATTAAAAAGAAATAAAGTACTAATAAAAAGGATAAAGTATTTTAATATTTTAAAGGAAAATTATTCTCAGAAGCTCTGCTACAGATTGTAAGAGAAGTGCTTTGTGCTGTCAGAAGACATAGTAAAAGACAGGCCTTACCTCAGTGACTGAATTCAGGAATCATTTTTTTCTGAATATGTAGATTAGACCAAGACAGGTAAAAGAACTATAAAGAAATAAGCCCCAAATCACTCGTCAGATGATGATGGAGAAGGGAAGTTTTTTTCATCTTAACCTATTCTCTCTACTTAAATTGTGCCTTAACGCACATCACATTCATTCTTTAACACCCTTTTTCCTCCACTCTAAGGGATGAAAGATTCATGCAATGCATGATTTTTTTTTTTGACAAAAAATTAAAGTCCAGAAATATTCAGAATTCAAGTGGAATTAAACACAACATTTTTGAGGAGTACAAAGTAAACCAAACAGCAAACACACTGTGAGAGATTTGCAGGCAATGCAGAAATAGCCAATGACACCAGCCAGTGAAGGCTGCCAAGAAGCCAGATGCTGTGAAAGAAGAACATTTTTTCATAGCTTTCAGTTAGTGCCATGTGATTTCCAGCTGCGGAAAGAAAGAAGAGTCTCTGATGGTATTTATTTGTTAAGATTGGTGACACTGTGTTTAATTTCCTAATAATTTTCTTTAAAATTCAGTGGTAATTTAAGAGTCATTAAAAACCCTTCTGATACCTAGGTCTAATTTTGGTGGCCTCATCGTTATTGTAATTGATCATTTTTGTTACAAGGTCACCATAAATGTGTTCAGAATTCATTAACTGGGCACTGTTTGATCAAAAGAGAGCCAGGACTGAAACAGAAAGGGGTTTGGAAATTAGGCTATTAGGCCTTAAGCAAGCTTTCCCCTATAACTTTTTCACAGCATGATGGCACTATGCCTGGCTTGAGTTAGTATTGATAATACTTCATTCTCATAAGCACCACCTTCACTTACAATATTGTTCAAAATAAAACAATGTACTCAATCAGTGAGTGGAAAACATCTTATTTGTGATTATTTTCATTCCTGTTTTTATGCATTTCATAGGCTTTCAGGAATGGTCAAGTAGAACTAATATTTTCATATGATATCAGTGCACAATGCAACAATGTACAAGAACAGGTGATTTTAATCTGTTATTTTTTTGGAAATAGCTATAATTACAATCAATGTGTCTTTGTTTTTTTATATCTGCATTGCTTATGCCACTAAGGTTACAGAACAGAAAAAAAGAAAAAGAAAAACTAATGTTCCCTGAATAAGTAGTTGTGTCCTATAGGCACATGCTTTAGTGGTGGACTGGGCAGTGTTAGGTTAATGCTTGGACTCAGTGATCTTAAAGGTCTTTTCCAACCTAAACAGTTCTATGATTCTATGAAATTGGAACCACTTGCCTATTCTCCCAAACATGACACCTCATTAAATCTGGTTGCCACACAAGGGGCCTGCCTCCTTAGAAATATTTCTGAAGGTAATCCTGGGGATTCTAAGATGGAGAGCACCACACTGATAGAAAGTCAGTCTGCTTAAAAGTAGCACTGCTTCAGAAAAGGGAACCAGTCTTCTAGACCAGTGGTCTTCCTGAAAGGTCCAACAAATAAGGCAACAAAAGTAGGCATATTTCCTGAACATTTCTGGCTAAGCCATCAATTTCCTATTTTTCTCCACATAACTTCTTATATAAACTTTGGAAAGCTCCCAAGAGGGTTTGGATTTAGAACTGTCTTTCCCAAACATAAATAGATGCTCCTACATGCAATCCTCATGTTAGTTAATGAGGCCTACTTTTACTGCTAGTAGGCTTTTAGGAATTAGTGCCTGACCAAGCCACCTGTAACCCTCAATTAAGTTCAGCGATCCTGCATTCCACATGAGAAAAATTTTATTATAGACATAAAGAATCCTGAAGGAAGAAGGGAGAATGTCTACTGAGCCAGAGACAGTGAAGCAAAATGATAAAGAAATATATTCCTCCTAATCTTAGTGGAGCTGGACACGCACCACCACAATAAGACACACAGTGTTATTGGTGGCTAACAGAAGTGTGATGTGAGAAAAAAAGGAAAAGTACACTGCAAAAGAAAAACGTAAACTTGCATCTTCTGAAGAATAGAATATTCCTCCCTGTCCAAGGGAGTTTCTCTTCTCAGGAGCCTTTCAGCTGAAAGGTTATTGCTCTACTATTTGACTTCAAACTGCAGGAAAGAAAAGCATATCCTTTCGAAGGATAGCATCTTCCTTTAATGATGGTGCATGTGGAGGTAAAAGTTAGTCAGGGGCCTATGCCAAGTAAAAGGAGCACAGAAAGTGAAGGGAAATGGCTTCTGGTGTCTTTCTCAGCTTTTCACAGCCCACAGCATTCCCAGCAGCAGCTTTCAATTCTCTCTCCCAGAGAAATACAAAGGTAACACATGCCTCAGATTCATCACATAGGGCATGCCAATGCAAAATGATAATCTCAATTGCAGTGTTGTATCAGTTAAATCAATAGACCAGATGATCTCTCAGGTGACAAATTTTGTGAGCTCTTCTTCTTGAGAGTGTAAAGTCACAGTGGTGTTTTCTCTTCTTTTATGTACCTGTTGATGTAACTATGAGTCCTTTGCTTGGGAACAGCAGGAGAAACTCAAGCTGTTGTTGAATTGCATTGACACCTCTGCAGAGATAAGAGGCTGTGAGGAGCTCTCTTTTGCTGGAAGTATATATTGTCCGAGCAGTGTACTATCTTTCACAAGAATGAGATAATCTCTCAGTTGGAAAGACATCTTTAAACAAGACTGCATTCCCATTCACCTCCCAAAACTGATTGTTTCCAGCACCAGCACCAGTAACAGAGTGTGTCCTTGCATTGTTGCAGGCTATGTGCTGCAGATTGCCTTTCTGCTAGAACAAAGCACTTATCTCATCATTCATCGACGCCATTGTGGGATACCAGTATATTAAAATGTAAATGGTTTAACATTTAGACCTTGTAGCACAAAAAAATAAAGCCCAGCTACTAACACCTTGGGCTGAAAAGGTGGATTTTCAAAGTAGTGCATGACAACAGGTCAGATTTTCAGGGTGGTACATGCTGGGTGAGAACTCATTGTCAGGGGATGTTGTTTGGCTTTGAATGAAGATGGCAATTTCATTGAATTATGCCTCTCAGGATGAATCACACCTCTCTGCTGTCCACCTCAATGCTTCCTTCCCTCAGAGGATTTCTATCATGGGAGTGGCACTGCTAGGAAATCAGGAATGCTGCCCAGAGAACCACCACACAGGGCACCCCATAGCTCAGATGTGTGTAGTGCTGCACAAATTCATATGTCCACAAGAAGTTTTGCTGTCTCTGCTAGTACAACCTTCTGCCATAAGGCATGTCAGTGATACTTACTGTCAGGTATTTGCCTCCTATGTTCTTAAAGAACCTCAAGACTCTCCAAACAGCTCAGTTCATTTTTAACTCATTTCTAAAAATTAGATATGTTCCTATGACATTACTTCAGTCTTTCTGCTGTTTTAGTCCATTACTTCTGGTCTTGCCTACTGTGGTCATGGTTCTTCTTTGCCCTTTCAGTAACCTTTTCCATCTTTGAAAATGGTTATTACAGCGTCCCTCAGACTCTTTGTAAGCTAAACTGCCTTAAGCTTAGATTTTTGTTGTAAGTCATGAATCATTCCTAGTTGGCTTGACAAAACTGAAAAAGAACATTTGATGCAGCAACTCTGAGTATTTGCATTTCATTTAGGGTGGTTTTTGCTAATGTCATGAGTAATTTATGACTCCATATCCCAATATGGGATAAAAAATATAGGAGTATTGGTATTTCACATGGAAATTAAATTCTGCATCCAGTTGACACTAGTCAGTGATTTGCTTCCCTATGGCTGGAGGTCAGCGAATGATGTACATGTACATGCAGGCTGTTTAGCTAAAACTGAAAGATGGAACAAATGGCTGAAATGCAAAACATCTGTTCTGTTGATTGATACTCTAACAGGCAGGTTATTATAGACTAAGTGCAAAATCTGTTTTAAGACAGCTATTCTCAAAGGGTGAATCATGCACACCCGCACCTTCACTGTGCATAAATTGGCAGCACAATCTGAAGGCTTTGTCTTGCATCTCCTTGGGGTCAAGAATGTTTTTGTATCTGAGCCAGGGCTTTGACCTCGGTCAACTGGTCATTTCAATGACTACAGTCCTAAGCTCGATCTCGGGCTCTTCTGACACTAATGTTTTGGTTTGCTTTGCTTTTGTTGTATTATGTTTGTTTGGGGTTTTCTTTATTTTATTTTTTTTTTTTTTTTAGTGATTAGAACCTAAATTTGTGTTGCTACTGACAGGGTTGCTTTCACCATTGTATATATGAATTTTGAACCTATAGTAACATCACCTTGCCGCCTTCTAAGCATTTAACACCAACGTAAGGGGAGAAATACTGCAAGCTTTTCCATGCAAAACATTCCAAGATGATGTCCACCACGATGATAGGCTGTCTAGAAATTTTTTTTTCTGACATTATTGGGTTAATCTTTAGCCTCATGTTCACATAGGTAAAGTGCTCGGAATGGGATAGGGCAGAAACACCTTTTCAGGTGGAAGCTGCGAATTTAAATTAGGTTGCAGTATGATTTCCATCTATTTAACTATCAGCTCTACAGTTTCTCTTCTTGCACTGTTGATTCTATTCCTGTCTGGCCCTTTGCAGAGCCATTCATATGTGCTAATCTAGCAGAAAACTGTCTCAGCACAAAAAATCATTCACTTTGCTGAAGTGGCTCAGCAGAATGTTGGAGAGTACTGTAGCAGTAAAAAGAGGGTGTTGGATAGGGCTATAAAGGTCAACTTTCCTTATGTGAACCTTTGTCCATTGAGGAGGAAGTAAAATCCAGCACTTCAAAACCCTCTGCTACCTTAGGGTAGCAACATGAAGTCCTTGCATGCAGTATTCTCATGCTACTGTAAGGATGATCACTTTGAAAGGCGCTTATTCTCTGTGTGTTATGTACTGCTTTTTATTCTGAATTATCTCCACTTCCCAGCTTTCCATTTATAAACAATATTTCCCATGTCTTATTTTCTTACATACTCCTGGACAGCGTTTGCTTCTCAGATTCATGAGTACTCATCTGCTACCTCACATGATGTTAAATGACTGCTCTCATAATAATAGAAAGAACTCTCTGTAGAGTCCTAAATTAAATAGTAGCTGGTAGCTGAAAATTAGCTTTAATGTGCTTAAATGAGGATGTGCAAAAGAAAAATATGACTTAACACTCACTGCTAAGAAGAGTGGTTAAAAGATTTACTACAGTGATTTTGAAAGATGCTTATAATTTATTTTTTGATGCAACAGGCCTATAGAGTAGGTTTGGGATTCATCTGATCCAACATAGGCTTCTACATCAGAGCTAGTCACTATAGACCTCCTCTATAGCTAATGGAGAGAAATTATGCTTACCAGAAGGTACTTGATGACACCATTGTGTAAACTAAGTCATCTGAATTGCATCCTTAAATTATGTTGCCTCTTAAGGTAACCTATAGCTACTAGTTAAGATACAACAGTGTTTTACTGTAGTGGTACAAAGAAAGAGAAAGACAGGGCAAGATTTTTTTAAGATGATGTAATGTCTGTCATTAGCACAACTATTGTTAGAAAAATTATACCAGCTTTTGAGCATATGAGACCTTTTCAAGTATGAAAAAAAGAGGCAAATTTTAGAGAAAAATACAAATCGAGAACAATTCCTCAGCATTCATTTACACAGGTAGAAGAGATGGAAAATTAACAATCCCTAGCCCAGGTCCTTGCTCTGCCATTAGATTCCAGTGTTGTGCATTACAATGGTGAAGACACAAAGCAGTCTGACATGACAGAGAAGATTAGGGCCTGCAGTCTGGGGACAGGTTTGTCACTAGCTTCAGAGCTCACAGGCCAATCATTATTGCCTTCATCAACTTGAATGACAATGCAATTTAAGTAATGGCTTCATGAAGTGATTTGAATATCTGTTCCCTCTCTTTCCTAGTTTGTTTCTGAAGGCCTGGTTCTGGCTCCCTGCATTGTTATGTCCTCTGAATGAGGCAGGATAATTGATAAAACCTAGAAATAACTCTTGGAAGAAGGAAAGAGGATTGCCCTCTGCCACTGGTGTGCTTTATTTAGCAGGCTACAAAGCTCTTGTAGATACTTTCTGTTGATCCTCATGTCTATTCCCTCCTTCATCCTACCTCAGACTAGCATAGGGATGTGAATTGGTGCCTCATGCTGGGCTCTGCAGGTGATTCTTCCTCCTTCCCGAATCTGGAAATATCTGCCCTGATGTCTGTCCCTCTGGAGATAGTAGAGGAGCCAAGGAACATATGAACTCCAGAAGAAATAAGATCAATCTTTGGGACTGTGGCACCTCTGCGGTGATGAGTGACAAGGTGCAACCTGGAAAGCAGAGGATCCTTCTGATAAGACCCATGAAGATGCCGTTATAACTTAGTGACATGAAATCACAGGGCTTGCTGATTGTGTGCCCACAGGGAGCCAAGACACAAGCTGGGGTGGCTCTTTGGAGGTGCAACTAGGTGGTCAGAAGCTGCTCCAAGCAGTTTGGAGAGGAGAAGCTTCTCTCTAAAATGCCTCCACACTTCCCAGCTGCTTGTTAGACAGCAAACTTTCTCAACCGTCAAAATTAAACTACTTTTTTCAGGCTGTAATCCAAGTTACAATATAATTTACATTTAGTAAATGTTTGTCAATTGTTAATGAGAGAACAGTTGCTAAATATGAATTATTTAAGGCTTGACAAATATGATTTGATGGCTACTTGGCCAGATTTTTAAGGGAACAATCATACAGCTAGTGAATTAGAGAAAGCTGTTTGCTTTTGTCTGTAGAAGCTGGCTAATCAGAGGACTAACTAAACAATCTGTAGGTGCAAATTTGACCACACATACTTTTGGCTATGTATGGTTCCATAAGCAAATTTAAAGCCTGTATGTGAAAGCAATTCCCCCGTGAGTAAACAAATGTACCTTAAACATCAGGAAGAACTTCTTTAATGTAAGAGTGACAGAGCACTGGAACAGGTTGCCCAGGGGGGTTGTGGAGTCTCCTACGTTGGAGATATTCAAGGCCCACCTGGACAAGTTCCTGTGTGATGTACTCTAGGTTACCCTGCTCTTGCAGAGGGGCTGGACTAGATGATCTTTCGAGGTCCCTTCCAAGCCTTGGGATTCTGTGATTAGAATTAAATAATCTCACTTTAGAAATTTTTAATTTTAACAGTCTATATTTTGTTATACAGTTGGGTTTGGATTTTTTTTTCCCTTTTTTATTATTCTGGAAGAAATATGTTCTCAATTATAAATTATTTTATATGAATTAAATATCTTAATAAATCTAATTTAAATGTACTAAAAGTATTTAAGTGCTACTAAAACAAATAAGCAAATCAAATCTGCATGGAAAGGTGTAATCCCAAATCAAGTTTATTTTAAACACAGTTTTGTTTAGATTTTTATCACCATTTTTGCATACTAATGTTTTTAATGGGTTTTAAGAGCATGCCATATACTCAGTTGAGGAGCTGAGTATCTTGTACAATTAATCTTTTACATCTGCTAGCTCTGTGATTCCACCACTTGCTATTGAATTATGAATTAAGTTTTTCCAGGCTCCTTCTGTTTTCCAGATGAGAGCTGGAAAGGTTTCTTCATGTTCATTTATTCTCTGCATCATGTCGTATTCTCTGAGTAATGTCATATTGCAGCCACAATGCTGTAATAAAGCAACAACAGAAAGATAATAATAAATCAGAGAACCAGCCTAGATTCACCTTTCACATAAACAAAAAGTGTCTGATACCTCTCTGTTGTCTGTGTACATCTGATGCATGTATACACGGATATGAAAATGACTGTTATTACACATGGAGGGCCTTATCTCCTCATAAGAAGTGTCAGTTCCTGAAGCAGAGGTATCAGATGTTCTTAGTAATGGCACTTGTTGATCTGTGCTCATGCCCACTATTCTACCTTTGTCATAATTTTCAAGTCGGCTTGCACCACATCCTGTGGTTTGGTCATGTAAGTATTGGAAAGGAGCTACAGTTGGAAAACTTCCTTTCCTATTATGTTTTTAATTATGATTTAGAGTGCTAAGGAAGACACATGGATATCCCATTATTTGAGTGCTTGCAGCAGAGACTGTAGATGAAACATGGGCAAAGTTGTTAGGAATTAAAAGAAGCCAGGTAAGCTATAGAACAGTAGTCACCTTGTCACTCAGTATGTTCACTTGAACAACATGGGGATAAAGAGCTACCAGAAATTAAACTCTGCAAAGGAAGATGTAGTTGACATGATTGTGAGGAGGGGAAGTAAATGTGTTTGGGGTTTTTTTTTCCAATAGGTGGGGAAATAATCTACTAAATGTTGCAGAGGAGAAAATGTCTGCAGCTGGAAGTGGTCTAAAGAGCCAGGAGTGAGAGTAAGGAGACGCAGAGGACATGGAAGCTGGGACAGATCAAGCATGTTAGAGCAGAGCTGTGAGACATCAGAATATAAACCTCATGAGAAATACTGTAATACTGTGCCCAAACCAGAACACATTTCTGAGACAAAAAGGACATTTCTCCAGCTAGTTTATAATGTCTGTGACAATGTGTAAAGGAATTAATTTATTGTGTGAACCCAGCTAGAAGGCTTAATGTAATCCTAGGTAGACAAAAATAATTAGCAGTCTGTGATCAAAAGAATCATATCCATGCATCAAGCATGTTCATCCGTATCATGAACAAGTTGTAAGCTAAAGCAAAATAGAGGCAGGCAGCTCATATTTGCTATTGAAAGCCTGTTTTCTCTGGCCTAGTCTCACAAGTTTTATTTCCATTCAGGATCCAGCATTTTTCAAATTCTAATTTTAGCAAAGTGGACACTGGTACACGTAGTTATCGCTCTGCACTGCATTAGCACAGCTAATCAGTAATGATGGCTCCTCTTCAAGGAGAGAGAAAGACCACAATAAACTACAGTAAAATGTGCTCTTGGGTCTGAAGAAATTTTACAGCTCCAGAAACATTCATCACTGGTAACTCAAGGCTAATAGCTGTGAAATTTCTAAAGGGAATATTTTGCTTCAACATTCAAACAGCCTGATGCTTAACAATGTTTCATTGCAGCTGAATTAAATGTTTTGATATCTGGAGAAATGATGTAAAGCCTTCCCTTAACCTGTGCTTTGCCATTTCTGTAGATATGTATTAATTCTGTTAGTGTAATGAGTTTGGTGGATGCATAGGTATGCTCAAAAAAAGGAAAAGAAGAAACCAAAGCAACAAACAAATTAATCTACAACAGCCCATCCATCATCCTACACTTCTGATTTTGGGACGTTTTTTTCTGTTGTTGGTTTGGGTTTTGTCTTTTTTTTTTTTAATGGAAAATATCTCCAAGCTTAAAATAATTCATTCCCAAGGAAACAGGTGTAGACCACTGTATAGTCCTGGGAACACATTTTCTAATTTTGCCAAGTTAAATAAGTTACATGAAGCCATACAGCTAATGTGTACATTTTGGGGATGATAAAAATCTTCGGAGTAATTCTTCAGTGAGTTAAATTCAAAAGGACTGTTTCCAGGAAGATGAAATGAAGCTAAATAGTCTTTTGCCACACTAGCTCATCAGACTCAAGGGTACTATTACCAGACGGATAACTAAGAGCAGTTATTAATGATGAGCATTTGGGGGAGAATTTACACACCCAAGACCTGCTTGACAGAGGTTCATATTTATCATTGCATGTCTTTTCTATGCTTCATTAAATGGGCATAAATACTTTGCCAAGAGATTAAGCATGATACTGAAATGAAACAGGTTGTAGCACCTTAAATGTTCTACTGAAGCTTCCATCAGGCAAAGGACAATGGGCAAAATGAAAATCAACTACAGTATCTCATACGAGTGTCACAAGTCTATTCTTGCATGTTTGTTTGTTTGTGGGTTTAATCAGACCTTGCTGATAAACTCTACTTCTCTTCCATCAGTTACCTTTCACTCCTGAAGTTTTCCCAGAGGAATCTGTAAGACTAAATAGAAACCATGGTGCAACCCTGTCTGCACAAACACAACAAAATATGGCCTTAAGAAAAATATCCATCCTGGTCCTTATGCCTTTTGTACCCAAGAAGCAAGTGCCAGCCCAGTACATGTTTTTTACCAAAATTTTGGAGGCACCAAAGTAGAATTTAGATTTGAACAGTTGCAAGGACAAGGAGTTTTTTGTCTGTGGTGTTTGTCATGTTTTTCATAGCTATTGCATTCACTTTTTCCGTTGCCCCTAACTTTACAATATCAAATACTGCATTTCATATTTTTAATGAAGTCTTTGCATTAAGGCTGAAGAGCTTTGAACTCTGTATGCTTCCTTGCAGCACAGCATGGATTCTTGGCAGCTAGTCTGCTGATCACTGGGAAGACAGAGATAAAAGAACATGAGGGCAAATTAGGGTATTCTGGTGGAAGCTAAGTTTTGTCTTCTACTACCAGTGAAGACTATATTTTATTTGCTGAATACATCAAGCTGTGCTGTTAAAGTAATGTAATTGTGGATCTGCATGCAGTTCCTTTTTCTACAAACTTCATCTCATTTACAGAAGCTGCATGGAGTAATATAACCAAGGAAGCCAAGGGCTCTAAGCAGCAGGCATGGAAGTGGGGAGGAGAAGGTAAAGTTGTTTGCCTAAGTTCAGAGCAAAGTAACAGAAAGCTTCAATCTGGAGTTTAGGTACATTTTGTTGTAGACTGTTGGTAGCCTAGTAGTATGTGGGCTTTCATAAATGCTCTGGTAGTTTCAGACCTCCATGCAAATCAGATTTCTTGAAAGAGCAATCATCATACAACAAAAGATGTGACAGAAATCAAAGCAAAGCAGTAATAGAAAAGGCACTAATGTGAAAGCACAGGAAGAAGGTGTTAAGTGCAAGACAACTCTGCTTGAACATTGCAGGGAGTTTTTCTTGAAATAATCCCCGTCTAATTCACGTGAGATACTGTTCTGAGAGGTTTTTCCACTGTTCTGGCTTTTCCACAGCATTATGCCAAATAGCAACCATGTTAACCCTCACAGTTTCACAAGGAACTGTACTGAGAGCACTCTCATGGCCTAGGGATTTACTTAATTAGCTTAATTAAGAGGTTCTTTTACATCTAGACTACAGGAAAGGGGACAGCATGATTGTATCTATTTTTATCCAGAAAATATTGCTCATTTAAAAGCTCTGCAGTAATATACCACTGACACAATACTTTTCGCTGCCTGTGGTCAATCCCCAGAGACATCCTTCTGACCCTCAAGCAACACACAGAGGGAATTCAGGTGGCTATCCCAGCTGTAACATAAAAAAATCATTGAAACTCCAACCAGTTTCATAAACCAGGCAGGAGCACTTTCTTTTCCTGTAATCTACATAAACATATGCCTTTAAAGGATGAAGCTTCAAATTGGATAATGGATGACATCTTTCTATGGACAATGTTACTAGTATTCTAAAATTCTTTCCTTTTAGGGTGGTCATCTACAGCTTTCTAATGTTAAGCCACATCTATGAAATTTTACTCAGTAATTTCCAAGTGAGCTCCTGACCCAAGATAGGATTTTATTATTTGGTTCCCCAGTGGGGGACTTTGTGCTGAATGAGCTGAAAAACAATAAAAGAAGTTTTTATTGTCACTTATGGAAAAAATGGTAAAACAGACCAACTGTTGTCACCCTTACAGAACAAGAATGAGAGAATATAGTTTCTTTTTACTGTATTGGCAATATTTTTCTGAGAACTGATGACCAGAAAACTGGGCTAGAGGGAATTCTAGGTCAGATTTGAGTATTTAACCATGTGGGCAGGGCATACAAATTCAATCTACAGCTCAGGCTTATCATGTGGTAGAGCTATATCCAGGATTTCTTTTGCATTCAGACATATTTTAACGAGAAACATTTTGTTTCACCTTCTCCTTGACTCCTGATGTGTGTTACATTTTTTCACTGTCTCAGTGTCTCAGCAGATCAGGCTTTTCTTTGAACTCTTTGACTACATATTACCAAAACTTACAGTCTGTCAGAAAGTTTAAAGAGGAAATAGAAATGAAACTGCCTGCAAATTCATATTTGTGTCAAATTTTACTCAGTTTAAATCATCATCTCTTTTAACTGGGATTGGTGATGGAGCTTTACAGAAGGTATCACTATCGTTTACCATCAGTAGCGATGAGTTTGTATTATCTAGGGAAAAGGGTAAACCACAATTCATTATGCTGTGAGATACAGAACTGGAAGATATTGAATAGAGGAACTTGAGATCAACCCAAAACAGATGCTATAAAAGTAGGCATAAAGTAAGAAGAACATTAATCCCCCAAAATGTGCTGACTAATACTTTAAAGGATAAAAACCCAAACCAAAACAAAAATCCAAATATGAAACACACATATGCCAATAGAAAGAGAAACTTGGAAAAGGTCCTGAAATGGCAGAAGCTCTTAAGTGACCTAATCTTGGCTCTATTTTAAGGATTCTGGTTTCAGGAGACAGCCTGTCAATTTCTTGCAATGTATGCTAAAATGAACAGGGTGGATTAAATGGAAAGCCTCATTTTCTACTATTGCATCAGCAGTGTGTTACAAATGAATGCAGCATGGATGCAGATCAGAATTTAAAATAGTTTATTTTTATTGCATTTAAGTAGAAATGACTGTTAAAAGTGTAATTTAAAAAACACCCAAACCCGAAGGAGTAATTTCCCTTCTGCCTGCCAGAAGACATGGGGACTTTGAAATACCTTTTAGTTTATAATATCTGCTTATTTTCCTACTTGCTTTAAGAGAAGACAGAGAAACAAAAGCAAATGACTGCCCAAAGTATTCTGAAGATACTGCTTTCTCAGTTTTATGCATGGACTGTCCCGCTTAGATGTGAGAGTGCCTCATGGGAGTGACAAAGGTGCTTCAGAAAATGCAATTTCTCTGGGAATATAACAGAATTAAAGCGATAAATCTGTTTAGCTTATATTAAAAAAATTGAGAGGTAGTTTGATTATGATATATGATTATGATATATAAGTATAATTATGATATATTAAGATATATTAAGATATATTAAGATATATAAGATATATAATGGAGAGAAAAATACCAAAAGGGTCTTTTGTACAGTAGAGAAGAGTTAGGAAGAATCAATGTTGGGAGTGAAAGGCAAATAAATTTAAACTGGAAATGAGACACAGTTTCTTGAAAATAAGGGTGCCTGAGCACTGGATCAAAGCCTAACCAGAGACTGGAACTACAGTCTCATTTTTCAAGTAAAAAGGCAAGTTACTATGCAATAAATATTTTAGCTGGTGGGCTGGATATAAGGGAAATGGGGTGCAATATAAAAGCCATGGTACACAGGAAATTACTTACAAGCTTTAAAAGTGGTGTATACAGCTGAGCTAAATTCTGCTTTAAAATTACAATTTTAACATTCTGTGTCTGAAGCTGGGCAGACTGTCCATGATGTCCCCTGCTCTTATGTGCCATTGAGGAGCCTCACATCAGTCAGTATCTCCCTGATGCTCCAGCTGGTATACTGGCTTGTCCTGATGTACATCTGCGTGAATCACATGCTCCAAAACACCTTCCTATACAGAGGAGGCACTTGTCTCAGGGTCAGTTTAGCAGCTGCCTTTTTTACAATGGTCTGAGGCGTATGCCCAGGAGATGGAACGTCTCCATTCTGAGCCCAAGAAGATGGGGACTATGCTCACACCTTCTGGGTGTGTCATAGTCATCCCAAAACCGACTGGACCATAGACAGGGCCTGAGAGCCTGAGGAAGACATAGTCTGACTCTTTAGTCTGCAGGTGGTGGGAGAAATATCCATTCCTTTTACTGGAAAGCTGTGCACTTGTGCCACAAACTTTTGAACACAGAAATGTGAAAGCACTTCTGGGAATAGTGACTTGAAATACCTGTCTATTCCAATATGAGCCATGAGAACTCCCTGTAGGATCCCTGAGAGTATTCTTCTTCTGGTGTAACTTAGAGGGAGAGAATGTAATTGGCACAATTATATCTAAGATAGCTACTGTTTTCTGGTGCTGAAATAATATCAGATTGCTAGGCAATGGGCATATGTGGGCTTTATGTACTTCTCTGTTTGGTTAATCAATAAAAATAACTGTGAGAACTATTTCCATGTCAAAGAGATTGTGTTGCCTTATCACACTGAAATACATCGCGTAGGGGGGGACCAGCAGTAGGAAGCACTAACTCTAAGATATGGAAAGACAGAAATGCATGTATTCAGTCTTGGGAAAACTGACAAGAAAAAAGGGAGGAAATGAGAAGAATGAATCAAAGCTGACTCAGCTACCTTAACTGTTTTTCAAATGAGGCATGCCTCATCCTGTGCTGAAAAGGATGCTGATCAAGCCTTCCCCAGTACCGATTTCCACTATATCTACTGCTATACATGTGGCACTTGCTATCTCAAAATCATTTACCCTTCTCAGCTATATTTTGGCTAAAGGAAATCATACTTATTAGACTCACAATGGTCTGGTATTTAATTTCTCTGTATCTCAGTCACAGCCAAAAATTTTGGTGGAAAGACAGGGGTCAGGCTAGGAAGCTGCAGCTTTTTAAATGCCATGGGTTGGGTATGGTGTGTCATTCTGATGGATGGAATAGGTGTCAGCTATATGTTAGGAGAATGGACCATGCTAATACTGGCAGTGGTGGGCGGCATTTACAGCAGTGTGATGGTTTGGACCCTAGCTAAAAGGGACAGCATGAAGTAAAAGTACAACAAGAGACAGGTGAAAGGAAAGCAATTTGAGTGCATTGAGGTTGCCAGTAGGAAATACAAGCAGTGCCTACAATAGGTGCATTAAAGTCTGTGACAGGTACCTAGACTTTGTGCCTTCTCAGCAGAGAGAAACAAACACAGGATACAAGCCATGTCCTCCTAAGTGGACAGCTGGAAAAAAATCAAATGAATTGTAAGCCGAAAGCGCCTATTTGTCTTTATTGTCTATAAAGGGATCTGATGGTGATAAAGGCTGCTGCTACCTATATTGTTTCATAAGAACCCCTCAAAATAATTATTAATCACCCTCAAACTATCAATATCAGAATTAAGTCAAAAAAGGTTTTGTAACACTGAGGTGCTCAGATCTTGATTTTCATTCTAACCTGGAAATGAAGACCAAAATACCTGAAATTACCTGTAAAAGAGAATGATTCCTAAGACTTTGTATACTTAAGGGTATGTATACCAAGGAGGCTTCTGGATGGACTGCTGAAAGTTTGAGAGGATAGGTTGTGAAGAAATTAGTCTGATGATGCTGATGTTTGTATGGGAAATGATCACAATAGAATTCTTTCGCTTTTGATGCTTTGCCATATTTCATGGTATTGTCTTCACTTCATGGGTAAACAAAAAAAAAAAAAAACGCAAACTTTTCTAGTTTGGTGATGCACCTGAATTGATTCTCTTGCACCAAAAGCTATAAACTTCCCTGTCTGGAGGACTGAAAGACAGAGGGACTGGCATGAGCCATAGATGTGTCATCTGGTAGGTAAAATATTATTTTGATTATGCTTTAATTTAGTTCAGTCTATCCTCTTGTGAGAAGTGGTTTTGGGGTTCTACCATACCCGTTGGTAGAACAACATTATCTTCCAGATCCAAGACAGCTGTGAGCATATAAAAAAGTTTGTGATGAAGTTGGGCCATACATCAGAAAAGCAGTGAGATTCTTGCAGCAGGATTATACCTCCCACAGGACTCCCACGTTAGAGCCCTAGAGTGTAGCCATTGTTTTCAGCTTCCTGGATATACCTGGCTCACACCTCACTGAAGACTGAGATGTGGGATGGGAGAGACTGGCAGCTAGGGTAGGAAAGTTACCTGACACAGCCAACTCTGCTGTTAATGATATACTCTGGCAACAGCTGAGCTTCTTCAGGCATTTGTAACAGATAACATAGAGACACACGACTCCATAATTTTGCAGGCCCTTATAGAACATGTGGGAACCTAAGAGAAACCATGACTGGTATCACTGAGAGAACATTAAGATGGCTGGTCTGCTTGTAGGTTGTCTTGTCTGCAAATGGAGTGTGTATTTTCCTACCAGTGAAACTGTTGATGTAAAAGTCTGACCACTCCATTATTTTCTGAAATTCAACTTAAAGAAAGCCAGTCTAGGGTGTCTCTCCAAGGTTCTCAGCTAAAATAGAGAGAAAGTGGGGAGAGACTTGCAATAGGATGAGGAGTAATGGTTTTAAATTTAAAGAAGGGAGATTCGGGCTGGTCATGAGGAAAAAAGAGATTACAATGGGGGTGGTAAAATACTGACAGTTTGCTGAGAGAGGTGGTGGATGTGCCAACCCTGGAGACATTCATGGTCAGGCTGGATGTGGTCCTGGGCAACCATGTCTAGTTGAAGACATCCCTGCTCATTGCAGGGGGTTGGACTAGATGAGCTTTGAAGGTCCTTCCCAACCCAAACTATTCTATGATCCTATGATGAGTAGCTTCCACTCCAGAACATAGCAAGCCCTTGGGTCCTCAAGAAGTTGACAACAGAGGCAATATATGCATACAACTCACCTCAGTATCCCTAAAAGACTTTAAAAACTTTTCACAGTTGAACTTTTTATTCCTGTTGCTAGTCTTGATCAATTTTAATTTTAAAAGGTATTTGCAAAGCTCTCTTGAGACTCAAAATCCACAGTAATTATATTACAATAATCTTCAGTACATGCATTCAAACAGAATGGAAACTCCCTAGTCAAAGTATGATAATGCAGTTATCTTTTTGCTTTTTTTTTTGTCTAAGCACATCGATCACCCTAATTACAATCTACAGGAGAAGCAAATAAAAAAAGAGGGTTTGCATTCCCCTTGAAGGAAAAAAAACCTCAAACAAACAGAAAGAAAAACAAAAAAATTAGTTCTCAGCACACAAAGCAGACTAAAGCCATTGGATGCAATCTGTTCTTTTGTGCCTCAGCATCAACGTACTTGTATTGACAGTCAACATCAGGATAGAAGATCATCTCTAAACCATTTAGCACTGGTTGAAAGTCCAAGCCAATAAGACACAGGCTGCATACAGGTGGAAAAACTCACCCCCATTTGTCCTTCTCCATCTAGGTACTGTTTAAGAACTCAGATGTGGAGTACCAACACCTGTGGTGGTGAATATTTTCTGTAACCACTACTTGAAGGCTAGGCCTACAGAAGGAGTTTGTCTGCAGCTTTGAGCTCCCATGAATGCATTTTGGAAAATACTCATGCTTGCACTTGTTCTTGCTATTTCTGAACCTTCCAGCTCTTTCTTCATATCTGTGACAATATTAGAGTTGGTAATTCTCCCTCCTGGCAGAGAAAAGTGATGAAGCCGTCTTGAGCCATCATTGGCTCAAGAGAAACTTAGCAGTACCCAAATGGCATATAATCCTCTATCTGTAAGACAAGGATTCCCTAAATTTTTCAGAAGTAGCTTGAAAGAAATTTTAAAGCCTGTCCACTCCTTCTGGATGGCCAGCAGGGGCACCAAGATCCCCTGAAACCCTTGAACAATTGCACTGAATCACATAAGATGATGTGTCATTGGCAACACATGCCAAGAGACGTGTTATTTGAGAACATATAACCCTTAAAAAAATGAGTACAGCTTTGCAAGAACCACCTCAGGTGTGAGGGAATTAATTTCAGTCTGTTCTTCAGGTAACTTTCCCTTTTGAGGCTTTCTTTTAAGACTAGGTTTTGAGCTCTCCTTAAACAAATACAGGAGAAGCTTAATCCTGTGAGCAGGGATTTAGTAATCTTTATTGGTCCCTTTTAACTTGAGATATTCTATAAGAAAAATCAACACCATTGTTTACTTTTGCATAGAAAACAGGTGGAAATGAAAGGCTTCATCAGAACTTAGGTTGCCAAATTAATAACTGTCCTGACCTCAGGGAAGATACTGGACCTTCACTACTAAATATGACTGTTGTTTTTATTTTGATAAAATGACATCCTATGGGAGTTGAGTCACTGAAAATTGGATCTTGCTTCTCCTGAAAATTTTATGAACTTTTCAGTGGACTGTTGATAAATTTTGCAGGTTTGCAGTGAAAGCTGATATTGGGGAGCAAAGCAGAAAAATGAGTTAATATGTGCCAGAGGTATGAGAGCAATACAAGAGCTTTTGGAAGCTTACCAGAGAGAAGAAAGCAGGTCTACTCATAAATAAGGAAGACGTGAAATTAATAATGTTTCAAAAGTGACTGAGATAACTTACAGTGGTATCAAACCTGTCATCACCAAGAATATACATCAAAAAGGTTGAAATATTACAGAGAAGAACTACTCAAACACCTTGGAAAATATGAATGCATACAATCCAGCTGGTCTCGATCACATCTTAGGGCAATTACCTCCCAGAGTTATATAAGCTGTAGGCTTCACCTACACTTGAAAGTTACAGCAACAAAATTGATGATGTGGGCCCATAATTGAGCATGATTGAATTATTACAGGTAAGCAAGTTACTGCCTGCCAGCTGAGCCATGGTAACTGACTCTCTGTGCTCCCAACTAAGTAATTTCTATTACTTTCACCAAAAACATAAAACCAATTTACAGAAAGTAAAGCAAAAAAGTAGGTGCTCTTATTCCAGTTTAAGAGTGGCATATTTCACTTTGACATAGGTAGATTCACAGTTTGTCTCAGGTAAACTAAAATGTTGGTATAAGTTGGAAAGTACAAGAAGCCCAGGTAAAGCTGAGATAAAAGCAATTTACTCAACAACCGGATTAAATTAAATACTATAGTGACCTTCAGGCAAAGAAGGAACACTCTTTGGAAATACTCTGTGAAAAACAACTTTTTAGGAATTAAAGGAAGGGAAAAAATATCGTGTAAGAAATAGATCACAGAGTTGGAATCTTCCACCTTTTTTCATGAGCAGATCTCCATTTTCTAATTGATCTTCTTGCTTTTCACTTGCAAATATGTGCAATAAAAAATGTGGAATAAACCATTTTTCATAGTCAGTGAATGAATCAAAATACAGTTCCAGTGATCCCCATGCTAAACAATAGATGAACTGCTGAAGAACAAGTACTGGCCAGAAAACTTGTTTTGTTAGAAGTGTTAACAAAATTAACAAAAGGAAGACAGATTTTATAGATTTTCTTTAGGACTAAGCATTCAGTTTCACAAGGTATTATCTTGGAAAAAAGTTTATACTGACTCTGGATAGAAGATACCGTCTGGATGGAAAACTTGGAAAGAAGTTTTAAATGCCAGAATGAGTTTTAGGAGCACTATATTTGTACGCTACTGATGTAAGTAAGTTTCTGTTAAAATAAGCACTTTATTAATGAGCAAGTAAACAACACAGTATTGAAAGCCTGCAGGTTGCACTACAAAGAGATGTGTAGTACTGTAACCAGATCAAGTACTAGCTTACTACCATAAAACACTGAGATAGAACAAAAGTGATTTAGAGAGATTTAAAAGCCAGATAAACTGAAGACTACCCCTACTACCCTAACATATGTTCAGGATGAAAAGAAACAAAAACCAAGAGGCAACAATGCTGAAAGGTACAGAAAGATGACAGAAAACAGCATGCATGCATTTGAAATGTGAGCCTGCAGGTGGAAAGGCCATTTCAAATTGATGCTGTATATGCAAATGCTTGGTACACAGCATGGGATACAACTGGCTTTGTGCTCTCATGCAGTGCCTTCAAGATAACCTACCCGCCTCATGCATCCTAAGAGGAGAAGGATACCAACAAGTTTTGGGAAGCAGAAACACAGATTGTGAGACTGGGTATATGAATGTCTGAAGCATATCATTTAATGAAGCAATGTAAAAACAAGAAAAATAAAAAGGGGGAAAGAAGGGCAATAAATGACAACTGCTTAAAGGCAAACTAGGCTAAGAAATGCAAAAAACAGATTAGATATTAGAAACATAAAATGGTAATGGGCTTTTTTCTTTTACTTTTACTTTCTGGAATAATGTGCAGATAATCAGAGTTCTTTGACTTGTTATTTTCCAGACTGGAGGCCAAAGTCATCAGAAGGTCTTTGGTATGAGCCACATATTGGCAGTGAGCAGGTTAATGAGATCTAACAAATCTTCATTTTTCCATTAATTTTACATGGGGTTTTCCTCATTTTGTACCAAAGTTTCCTCAGAACTCCAGTTATGATGTATATAAAATAAAAAACTGCTTGTCTTTTTTTCTGGATAGCCATGGTTCTGTGAATATACATTGCTTGATCCATAAAGCTAAAGCTTTTCCCTTGCAGGAGAGTTATGTTTCCAATTGGTTGCATAAAAGGCAGGTTCTTTCCTTTCATTTTCTTTACAGCAAGTTTAGAGTGAGTAAATGTTCCAAATCCATTTTTTGTTAGCTTCTCCTTCTTCAGCAGCTCTTTCAGAATCTCAGACTACCATTTCTTGTGGCTATTTCAGAGACAAGAGTTTCTCCATAGTAACATTTGTATAACAAAGATCAATTTCTCCTTTGTTGGTTTTCCCCAAACTCAACCAATCTGTCCAAAATTTCACACACACATTTTTCTAGCAGATTGTACTTTAAAAAGAAGTCACAGAGGAAGTCAGCCAAGTTATTTCTTCGGAGCTGTAGCTTGAAAAAAAGCATCAGGAGAGCTGCAGTCTTTGAAAAAAAATAAAAAAAATAAAAACTTTGAAGGACAAGTGTATCCCCAAAACTGCAGTGTATAAACACAGAGCCTGCTTGATTCAGCAGAGTCTAAGCAAGATCTGGGCCTCTGGCTGTGTAGAAGTAGTTGAGAAGTCCCCTTGGGTGATATGGTTTAGTGTGAGGTGTCCCTGCCCATGGCAGGGGGGTTGGAACTAGATGATCTTAAGGTCCTTTCCAATCCTAACTATTCTATGATTCTATGAAGATGTCTCTAGTGAAACAGGTTAGGAATGATGCTGTTGTATGCTGTGTATTATGGTCTCTCTCAGAAAGTGCTTGCAGTTGTGAAGGAAGAGTGCAGGCCCTCCAGAGCAGTTTTGTCTGAAACCAGCAGATCTTCGGATGCTGCGTTGAATGCAAGTTTCAGAATTTCCCTTTGAAAAAAATGAAAATAAAGAGTTTTCAAGTTTTCTCATGGAGTAGAATGGCATTTTGAAATTGTTGTGGTTTTGCTTCATCTGATGCCTTTTTACTACTGCCACTGTATCATTCACGTTACAGGATTTTTTTCTTATTTTCTAACTAGTAGGGAAAGCTGTGATTAACACTTCTCCCTCTCCCCCCCCCCCCCTTTTTTTTTTCTAAATTTAAAGATTTTACCTGCTCAGTAATGAATAGCTTAGACAAGGTATGTTTTTTATTTCACCATCTATAGGGGTGGTCATCAATTCCACACTGCAATAGCTACATATAGTGTCAACAGTGTCAGTGTGCACACTGTGGAGCTCCAGGCACTGCCCACACTGAGGTGTCTGGTTCCATTTTAAGTCCCCTGGGGCATGTGAGCAATCTGCACAGGACAGGCAATGAGGACACAACACCTAGAGGAAAGCTGGGCTGCTGTGAAGTAGGAACCCAGGCCACCTGTGAGATCCCAGGGCATCATCCCAAGTAACCATAGCTGATACATTTAGCCAATTGGAATTGCTCTCCAGGCTTTGCTGACTACACTGAATCCTTCAGAAGCTTGGACATTTGATGCACATATTGATGCACTTAATTTTAGGTGACTTAATCTGGAAACAAATTCCACCCAAAGGGCAGCATCCTGGTGCCTAACTTTAGGCACATTG
The DNA here is from genome assembly GCF_012275295.1 of Melopsittacus undulatus. NCBI lineage: Eukaryota > Metazoa > Chordata > Aves > Psittaciformes > Psittaculidae > Melopsittacus > Melopsittacus undulatus. The sequence goes on from NC_047528.1 coordinate 61,835,319, forward strand.
TGCCATGTGAGCTGCTCTGCCATATCTAAGACAACCTCATGGTACAAGCAGATACAACAAAAGGCACACAAGTAGCTCAGGCCACAGTGGAAGAACATATGAAGGTTTAGTGTAATGCCTAATATGTCTCCCATATCACTTTTTTAAATCTTCTTTTCTACTCAACAAAACTATTAGACATCTTGAATTCATTGCAGTAGTCCAGTGCTATCTGAGACAGCCAGATTGTTCCACCTGACCTGCCACTCCAGAGGGAAACATCTCCATATGGATGTCTTAGATACCATTGCTTACACGTGTTGACAAAGGATGCCTATTAATTGATGGAATGATGTCCTGGACTGCACTTCTTCTTAGGACTGCATGCCCTAAGGCTGAAGTCTAAACCAAACAAATTATACTTCAACAGTGCCTAGTTTCTTTGACTTGAATATGGGGGAATTCTTCATCCACTCTGCCTTTCTAACACCTGAGATAAATCCCTCTTAGAGGGCCAGAGAATACTTGAGTAGCTGCTGATCTTAAATATTAAAACAGTGTGTGTTTGGGGGGCGGGTGTGTGTGTGTGTGTATAATTGTGTATTTTATTTTATTTTATTTCTTTAATTAACGATGTTCTCCAGGTCGGAGTTTGTAATATGTAATGCAAAATGCATTTTGAAGAATGCAAAATGGAAAATCAATGGCACCACAAAAGGGTTTAAAAATAGACAAGTCAAAACAGCTTTATATCATAACATTAAAATTAACATGTGGAATTTTGAAATCTGTAAACTTCCCAAAATAAAAATGTCAAGACATTTTCTTTTTCAATTTCTCCACACACACTCACGCAACATTATTATTAAGAAATGTTTTGAAAGTGCATTTTTGACAGCTCCAGGTTTTGAAGGAAGCAAGAATAAAATAATACAATGCAAAAGAACTACCAATATGGCATTCTCATCAGCTTCCCAGTATCAGGCTGCATAGCTCTGTCTACAAGATACGGGCTAATTGAGACACAGCCGCCATGACTGGTAGGTGGGTAGTTATTGTTGATTTCAACAGTTCTCATTTTTATTTTAATGAACGTAAGCAATAGTTTTGATATGTCACGATATATCTCCTGCTTATGGGTGCATCAGGGAAATCAAAGATTAAAATTTGGGAAAATTTAAAGATTAAAATGTGTGAAATTTAACGATTAAAATGTGGGAAATTTGAAGGAGGTAATCATGATGGAGAAATACAAAATTCAGAATAGTGAAAAAGAAAGTACCAGCGATATTTTCAAAGATGTTTAATTATTGGTCTAACAATGCTCACACTGTAGTAAGTAGAAAATATCCTACTCGTTTCAAGAGCCAGATTGTTAACATGCTTTGGAAAATACTAACCTATCAGGGAGAGATGGAAAGAGAATTAGAGACGTAAGTCTGAGGTAATTTGACTTCAGAGGTTGAGGGAATGGTTTTACTTCTGAAGGCTGTTCTAGTAATTTCCTATGCAGGAAACACATAGGTAGAAGATGATGGAAATTTCTTCTCAGCATTAAGATTTCTCTTTGAATTGTAGTGAATTAGATCTGAAGACTCACTTCAGCTCCTAACCAGTATTCAAATTAAGGTGCAGTATTTTGAAATGCCTTGCAATGCAGTAAATGAGCATTTACTATGTAGCCAATGGACTGCAGGTGTGTGTTCCCACAGATACATTGCTCCAGAAAATTCATTGAAGAGGACACTGAAATGCATTTAAGCTTGAACTTTACTCTCCTGCCAGCTCTGTCTCTCTCCCTAATCCCAACAATGTGTCTCTGCAGAGACTGGTATTCTTCTTAGGTGGATTTCCTTCAAGACTGTTGTGACAGGAGCTGGATATATATTAGTGAAATTGGGCTTTTTGTTTAATTTTCTTTAAAGGTCCAAAGATGGCTGCTGACTACAGATCAAGCTTTACAATCTTTTCTTTCTCTGCAAAGAAAGTTTATGCACTCCTACCTCTTGGTGAGACATGTTTGTATTTTCTAGTCGCCTGCACTGAAGTTTTCCCTGTTCAGTAATGACATCTGTCTGCTCTACCCCTTAACTGCTTTCCAGTAAGAGTACCGATAGAGCTGTCCATATTTATCAGTTATTTGTCTCGATTTCTCACCATTTCCTCTAGGTAACAATTATCTGTACTGGAACAAATTGTGTCTTTGGAATACATGTTAACACATTAAACAAAATAAGAACTGGAGACTTCTGGTTTTGAGGCCAATGATAAAATTCGCCAAGCAGAATAAGATCCTGAAGCCCAAAGGTAACTGGACAGGAGGTATCAATGCCCATTAATTACTGAGCCTCCATTCCCTGTCTCATCTCAGTAGTATTAAAAGTGTAGTACAGGTGTCTAAATTAAAAATAAACAGTTCAGGGCATTCATCTAACCTTCATATTGAAGACTCACTCCAGGGATACAGGATGATATTTTGAATAATAATGATATTTTGAATGGATACATAAATACAGGCTGATAATTTGATGAATGCTCAATATAAATTAGTAACATCTTTCTGCATTAAGGAAACACAGACAATGTTCCCAAGACATAATTTCCTCATCTGCGGCATAAGTGACGACATCCCTGTCACCATTAGTATATGTGCTCAGCTAGCCCTGAGCTTGGCGCCCAACCCTGTCCTCTGACCAGATGGCAGGGAACGTGACTGCCATGCCTCAGTGGGTGATGGAGCTTCTTGTTCCTGTGTTGTCCCTGTCTTTTGTATGGTGAATGAGCACGTAGATGGGAAAAATACTTCATCAGTAAGAATCCCTGTCCAAATGATGTGTAAACATCCTCATCAAAACACCATATAGTTTTATGTTGTTTGGAGGCAGTTGACAATGATAACAAATCAGTTCAGCTGTTGAATAAGAAAAAGAAATAACATTTTAAAATCAAATTGTCAGGTGAGGGAAGAAATATATCCTTCCTATGTAGGCTGTGAGATTCAACAACTTTACATAAATGTATTTAACACAGTAAGAATTCATACCCTTTTGCCTGCTTCCTTAGTTTCTCACTGTTAGTAACTGAGACAACCACTATACCCCACTCCTTTCATTTATCACCGAGAGAGTGAGGCAATGCCCATACAAACACTATTTTAGAAAACTCACAAGAAGCTGGGACTGAGCTGTGAACTGAACCATAACTTAAGCTGTGTATTAATGCCTAATTCTTTGAACTAAAAGCCTACACAGATTTTGTTAGGCAGCTCTCCCACAGTTAACCTCTCATTTCTCATCTCCATTATAGGACCATCCTCTACAATTCAGTGTTCTGATGATACCCTGGGAAAGTCTATCACAGCATATTAACCCAGTAAATACAGCATTCCATTACCTGGAATAGGGCACAGTCTTCCTGTTAACTAACAACATGGGCCCCGTGACTTCTCAGGCTTTGTCTGAAATTTTCTTGGCCTCCCAGGATATTCGTTTTAGGTAATAACAGCTATTATTTAAATAACCTAGGTTGTTTTGGCTTTTGCTTAGCATGGTACAGCTCTCTAGCATAACACTTAATGCTATATATGTATTTATAATGCCATCTAGTAATAGCAATAGCTCTTCCATGAAGAATATTTGATCCTAGAATGAAATACAACTTGGAGAATTACAGGCATGGGATGATAGCAGAGGCCTTGGGCATAAGCAAAGGATGTGGTCCTAGGGCTATGAGTAGCTCATCAGTGGTCAATTACTAATTATCAGAAGAGTGCAACCTGGACAGCTGGTAAAATGGTTTTAGAAGTAACTTCTACCAGATGTTTTTAAACTGTTGTATAGATAGCAAATTCAGATGTAACGTGGACTTGCAAACCAATGAAGAAAGAGAATGGGTTAAAGGTTGTTGGTAAACATACAAAAATGGCCTCAAATGGGTCCAAGGTTGAGAAGGAAGAAATGATCAGTGTTGCACTCCAACTGCAGAAGGACTTTCTTGCAGACCCCCAGAAGCCTGAAACATTAGAGCCCTTGGAGGCAGTGGGAGGGTGGGTATCAGAGAGAAGTAGATATTAGAAATATGAGTATGTATTATTTAAAGCTATGTAATTTGAAATAGTAGTGTTAGTGTGATCATAAGCAGACTGGTAATTCTTTGTCTAGACTGCTAAGACTAATTAGAAGAACAATAAATTCTTGGCTTTGCATGTATGGTATGTTCATTTCACATATAAAAAGACTTTAAGCATAACAAATTAGTGAGAATTTGAGAACTAGGAAACAACTAGCTGATAACACAATGCATCCCAGTTCTCAAGCATCTTTCATATATCTAACGATCACAGCCTTCTGCTGACCTTCTGCTGGGGCAGGATGTTGCAATTTGGTTGACATAAAGTTGGCAAGAGTGAAATTGAAAATTTCAGAACTGTAAGCAAGAAGCAGCAAGAGTTTGGATCAGTGACTACCTTATCTCAGTTTCTAAAGTCCTTAGACAAATCTGTTTTGTAGGGTAGTACAAATGCAGCAGGGGTATGGATGACTGGTGAAAGCCTACCACATCGTTCTGGCATTGAACAAACAGAATCAGCAACTCCACCCTGAACTAAGCTGTGCTCCAGATTCATGATGTTGTAAAGTAAGCTATGAGGCTCTGGAGGAGTAGGGCTACTGCAAGAACTAGCGTTGACTGTGAAGCATCAATATGTTCATTTCTAGGCATTTACCTGGTCCAGTATTGGGTGAATAAGCTTCTCAAGAGGCTGGCCAGGCTCAATTCTTTCTAGCATGTGCCTAGTGGTTTATCTTTGGTGAAACAACTCTGTCCCCTTGCTATAAGATGCATAACATGATGTGCCATGTCTGTCTGAATGCGTTCCACAACACTCTGGATATCATTTAGGGAGAGCATCCTGCTCAGGTCTGCTAGGATATTTGTAGGAGAAAATGACCCAGATACCCCGGAGAAGGATGGGGAATGGAAGGCCACAACTGTTATAACAACGAAAGGCCAAAGCCTTGCTAAAAGTAGTGGGAAATTTATTTCAGAAATCTGGAGTCAGAATATCACCCTATCCTTGTACACAAGACTGGTGTGGAGGGTGTGATGATGCTCTAAGCTCAGTGGCAGCATTTATTCCCTATGCAGTAACAGATGGTGTCTGATCTATGGATCTGTGCCAAGGGTTCATCAGCTGTGTGTCTGGGTAGCTCACATCACTGCCTGTGAGATCAGTTCATTGGCAGAGTGAAGAGCAGCATCATCACCATGGCCTGCTGCACATTTCACAAGCTACTAGTGACTAATGTGGTTGAAGGTAGGCCAGGTAGTCCACTCTTCCCCACCTAGCCTTAGGCAAATTTGAGGGACTGCTTAAGTAACAGCAGCCCATGGGGAAGGAAGGAACATGTGAAATGCATCTCCATGTAAGTGCAATACAATACACATTCCTCAAACACCAGGGTTTCTCTGCCTTGTCCACAGACTCTTCATCTAAATCCCTTTACTTAATTTATCTCCCCTTCCCCTGTTTTCTCTGTGGAGAACAGACTCCTTTCTTTGAGCAAAAAATGCTCAAGCTAGCCACTTTACAATAGAAGTCCCTTGGTTAAATAACTTCTTTTATAAGAGACATCTCAGTGAGGAAGGCATGTGACTCCTATTCCATACTAAGAACCATATACTTCTCTCCCTTCCAAACAGTAAACACACCAAAGGCTTGTGGAGGAAGAGATACATGTGACTCTTGCCACCCAGGACTCCCTGGAATGAGACCTGTCTTGGGACACCTCCTCAGACAGGCCTAACTCCTGAATGGGTGAATCTTGCAATTCGCTTCAGTCGTAAAGGCAACAGGGACAAGAGTGTTCCCATGAAGGAACTGAACCAATAGTGGAGAATAAGCTCGTTAACTGTGGTCCAGTGCAAGCATAGTCATAATGTGAAGTATAAGAAAGTTACTATTCTTTAGAAAATAAGTAAATTGACAGAAGAGTAGATAAGTAGATCACAGGTAGAGCTGAGTTAAACAAGCTATTTGTTGCACTCAGAAAAATGTTTGGTTTGGGTTGGCTTTTCTTTTTAAATAGAAGCCTACCCCTTTTTCACAGGAGACTTCTGAGATTATTCCTTTATTTTGGCTGAGCTCTGAATAAAGATCATTCCTGTTAGGATTAGCCTGCTCTTTATGTCCACAGGGATAAATAATTGCCAGACAAGCTATTCTTGGTTAGTAAAAGCAGCTCATATTAGTCATAGACATAGTCAGCTGGGGCTGCTGCAGCATAATCTAGAATCCACTCAAAACATTCTCTCAGAATAGCAACACTTCTGCACACCCGCACTGGCTTTCTGCGGGGTATCAAAGACAGAGCCTCTGTATTTATGAACCAACACCTGCACTGGAACTAACATTGGCACAAAAGACCTCTGTTCCCTAGACAGATGTGTACATGGGGCCAAGTACTACTCAAAGCTGTAGGAAGAAACACATTCCTGAGTCCAATATCTGATGCATGTATTCACCATGCTAAGGCAGGGTGATTTCAGACGTGATTTTTAAGAGTCACAAAAAAGTCACAGAAAGTCACGGAGGATAGTCTTGAATTAAATGACAGTAGCTCTTCTAAAGAGACCAAGCTTTGGTAAACTAGAAATACTGATTAAGGAATTCAAATTAACTGAGAAATCAGGGACTTGAATGCTGAAGTGACTTAGGATTTATTCAGATCAAAGCTACTATAAATTGTCAAGAATGTGCATGCCAAGCAAGATGCACCCTTCCTTGCGTTAGTTATCTCCCCTCCTTCCCAAGAGAAGTATTAAGAAGAAACAGAGGCCTTGGAAGGAGTGAAAAAACTAGATCAGCTCAGGCTATGACCATATTACTTTCCTGGGAGTACTTCCAAGTTCCTTGGTCTGGGTGTATGCTTCTGATATATTCCAAATCCCGTCTCTTTGTACTCCAAACACCCTCTGATTACTATGATGAAGCAGGCTATGAGAAATATTTGATCTGAATCACTGGAGGATCAGGATCCACAAACATATTGCAGGTAAGTCTGTACAGAGTGAAAGCAAGCTGGAATCAGGTAGTAGTATATTGATGCAGCAAGAATTTACCGTGCTGGAGACAAGTTAGGATTAGCTTACTATATGAAAACAAGATTCAGTTATCAGATAGTGAGAACAAGAAGAGAAATGTGACAATAATGCGGTATGGATACGTGGAAAATACAAATGTTCTTGGTTTACCCTTGATAACATATGCCACAGTACAGAGCAGGGGTGCACAGCCAATGTCCCTTGGAGACAGAACAGGCAGAATGAGTACAGGAAAATAGGAGTCTTCACAAGCAAACTGAAGGGACACTCATTATGTTGACAAAAGTAGTGCAAAGATTTTTGAACTCATATACAAGCTTGGACAAGAAGTAGTTTAACCATGCTTTCAGGAAAATGAGCTCATCTTCTGGTAGAGGGAAACCAGGGCATTGGGAAGAGATGCAGTGAAAGCATTGTTCTTTTAAACCCCAGCTGACTGCCAGCACTAGGTTAAAATGCCCTCTTGTTGCACTTCCAAGTCAAGGGTGGGGGAAGGTTACTCTGAGTTGGATAAGAGGTGCTTATTCCAAAGGCAGACACTGCTTTAATAAGCTGTCTGAAGTCAGCAGAGACTGATATTAGACAATCTCTATTGCTGAAACTGGAAGAAAGTACTACAAACTGAAGCTCAATAACTGAATGTTTGACACTGAAAGACTCAAGAACAGATGGATATGAATTGACTGTGAATAGGCAGAGGCTGGAGGCTAAAAGACTTTTAGACATCAAGGCAGAGCAGTTCCAATGCAACCTTCCAAAATTATATAAGGAAAAGAAAAAAAACCCATCTAGTTAATTTTCAGATGAGGCTTGCCTGGACTGTGAATGAGTCCATAAAGAAATAATAAGGAAAGAAAGAAAGGTAGTGGAGAATTTGCTGGAAGTTTCTGTTTCTTTATGTGATGCCTTTTTTATTGTTACTTGGGTTTTTTTTTTTTTTTATTTTAGACTCAACTTGGATGAGTTTTCAGTTTTCAATTAGTCCTGCTTGGGACTGGGAAGCAGTCAAGGATGATAGAGGAGTCAACTGACAGCCCAAGGAGATTTCCACAGATTTCCATTCTTTTTGCCTGTATATTTTTTGATTATGAGAGGTGAAAAAGTACTTACTTCTTTTCTCAGGAGATGGTGATGCTTTGAAAAACCAGCCTTTGTGGGGGTTTTTATGTTAAAGACATGAGTGCTACAAATCACATTGACCTCACCATGGCAAGTTGATTGTCAGATGTTACCTGCATTGGACTTCACAGGTTTGTTCCCAGGCAAAGCCAAGCAAAGAGACAGAAGGTGGGAGGAGATTCAGGCTCCTCTCACAACCCCTAAACCTCTCTTGCTTTCTGGACCTGGTCTGTGGACATGGAGACCTGAAGAAAGCCTAGGAAAACAGCAGGAAAATTGGAGTTTTAAGTTTGCTGATGGTCATGGAGAGTGGAGGTGAAGTAGCCCACTTCCATAAACATTTAATAAGTACACTTGTGTATTTAAAATAATTCCTTTTAGCTGCTGCTGTGGCTTATGCTGGAGGAATTAATGGATTTGCTAAAGAGACGTCAGTAGCAATAAAGGTCTGAATGGCATTGTCATAAGTGATAGCTGTTCATCCAATGATCTTTAATTTCACAAGACAGCATCTCTATTGACCATGTTCCTTCATGGATGTGACCTTGGTTGCTTTCCAATGTATTATGCATGAGCTAGATATCCCAAAGTCCCCTTTGCAGACAGACTAGAAAAAATTACTTTCCCACTAGAGCTTCATAATGAATTCTCAGCACATAATCACTAAGATATTAATATTGAAATTTATTTTCTATTATTATAGGAGTCACTGTCACCCATATGATAAGTAGCAGAAGACCATTTATTTCAGTCATCTTCCAAATATTCTAAATGGAATAAAATGGTGAAGGGCCTGTGAGCATCCCCTTTTGCAGACAAAGACACAGATTTGCATTTTAGCCAGTCAAAAAAAGTTCTTGTTCTCATTTTTACCCTGCTGATGAGTATGAAACAAGATATAATAAATGTTGGAAGTTAACCTGTGAAATGAGAATTACATTTTTTGGGATGAAGTCATAGAATAATTTATTACATTGACATTCACAATATATTGAACCTCTGAGGGACAGACAGCAATGTCTTTCAGTCCTACACTAATCTCCTGCAGCACCATCCCATCAGACAATGAACTTGAGGCTGTTGCTTACTCTGAGCTACAACAGGTTTTGAAAACAATCAAATGACATTTCTGGGAGTCCATACCTGCTTTTCTGCTGGTGTTTGATATATAGTATATGTATATATTCTCAAGAATAGGTTGAGAACCCCTAACATCACCTCAAGAGGTTAGCAGAAGTATGAATCTTCCAACAGTGATGTTTCCTGTTAATTGTAATCCATTCTACTAATTTTTTTAGACTCCTAAGACATTTATTAGAACCATGTTTTGTAAGAATTTAATTTTGTGTAGGAAACCTGAAAGAAATCCCACAATATTACTTGCATTTCATAGATTTGAAACCAATTTCTACATAATTCCTTAAGGCTTTATCTTAACAAAGTGCTTCTTGACATAAAAAAGAGATTCCGAATTTCAAGAGGCTTTCCATGATAGAAAATGTCACCATTTCCATATGGCTACTCCACAGATTCACTTAATTCTTTGGTGTAAATTTAATTAATTATTAGGTCTATTAAGATCAGTTTCTGAGAGATGAATCAAGACTCATATAGATTGATGCTACTCAATTATATAGGTAAGGCTCATACAGGTGAGAAAAATGATCTCATAGCCATCAATCCTGCTTTATTAGAATTATTACAGTAAGTATGTGGGATTGAACTCTTTTCAACCTATTGAATTTTACTATCACACCACCACACTTGAGTTTTATCTATATTGTTATAGAGACATCTGCACGTGCTTTTGCTATATATCATTATGCAAAGCAGTGATACACAAACAGTAATTTCCACATCTGCATCTTTGAAAGCTGCTTTGGCTTCTGTCCATGAGTATTTCATTAACTATGCTAGACTGAGGCAGTTCAACCTTTGCAGTGAAAGCTACAGGAAAGCATGAGGTGGTCATCTACTCTGTGCTTTTAATCAGAAATCAGAGAGGTGTCCAAGAACAGTAGGAGGGAGTTCTCAACAGCCAGAAATGTTGTCTTTCTGCTAATACTTGATCTTGAGTCTTGATCATGTGAAATCCCAGCAGAAAAATAGTCTTTCTGCAAGAAAAAAAAAAACAAAAAGGCCTGTTATAGTGGGGACTGACTAAATTCAGGCTTTATCATGATAAAGATGGCAAGAAGACATTTGACATAGTGAGAAAGACAAGTTGATATAGGCAATTTGACATAGAAAAAGTACGAAGAAGCATTAAGATACATCAATATTTTTCATTTTTGAAAAAAATCCAAATGCCTATACTTTCCTTTCACTTTGGTGGCATAAAGTATTCTCTGTGTAACAGCAGATACACCTGGAAAAGACAATGAGAGAACGTATTGTTAAAGTCCCTACCCAAAGGAAAGTCTATCTGTATCGGTAGGAAGCAAACTGGATGAAGTAGCTTCAGCTACCACAGTAGCTTCAACTACCACAGCAACTCTGCTACCTCAGGATTTAATAAGAGTGGAATGCCTCATTTTATGAAAAAAAAAAAAAAGAAGAAAGAAAAAATTCTTTTAGGGTCAGTTCTGGATGACAGCAAGCAAAGAAACACATCACAAAAGTGACACCATTGGTGTTTGAGCCAAATATAAACGCAAGCTGAAATGCAGCAGTTTGGTATAATCTACCACCAAAGACCCTCTTTTTAGGGCAAATTTTAAGACAGCTTTAATACTCCCCATTACCTTCTGCTAAAACCAAAATTCTTCAAAGCACAAAAAGTTGGTGTGCTGACACCAACAAAACATGGGTGCACTTTTTTATTTGCGTTGGCAGGAGAAGAAATGCTAGCAGTTTTCTGCTAAGACTGGGATTTATGCTGGACTGTTCAGTCACTCTGTTAGGGCTTTATTTGGTGAGAGTCTCAAAGTCAGCTGGAGAGAGCGGGAGGTGGGCTGGCAAGGCAGATCAGTGGAAGACCTGTGCTTGCTGTAGCAAGTGAGGACAGATTGAGATTTATAATGCATAGCAGTAGCTATGAGACTAGAGCCTGTAGACAGCTGAGAGCTTACTGATTGTTCTTGTTTCATCCCTCTGGATATTTTCTGCAGATGAAATAACATTAAGCAGGCTAACACCTGCAAATCATGCTTTATTTCATATGTTGGGGGACTAAGGCAGATCTGATAGTGAGTTGATCTTGAAGCTCTGCAGATGTTTTTTTAACCTACTATTTTCTCTTTTGCAATCTGTATTTTCATCTTCCCACCACCTATTCCCAGCAGTCAGGTTGCAATACCTTAAAGTAGAATAGAGAAAAAACAGATTTTCTTGAGATTTTCCATTTATTTTACTGAATCTGAGGTCTCAAATAATTCACAGAAGATGCCTTGCAAAGACCCTTTTACTAGGAGTATTTAATCTTACAGTTTGGGCTCAGCTATGCATATACAGAAGATGTATTTTGAAAAGAGAAATTAAAAAAAATGAGAGATTTGCTATAGAGTTAATTAATTCCTTTTGTACCAAACAGCTACTAAATTTTTATATAATCACATTTTTAAACTCATAGTTTATGGAAAGAGTGAAAAAAATATACAGCTCTTTCTAATTAGATATTGCAGTTAAAAGATAACTTTGACAAAGATAACAGATTTTTATCGATTATCTAGATATACACTTTTTCTCCTTCTCCCCTGCAGCTTTTAGAGAAATCTGTTGCAGGCAGATTTTAGAGGCACTCAGCTCAGCAAACAAATTACCAAGGCAACCTTGACACTGATGTCTGGAACTCGATATGGAGAGAAACAATAAGCACCTTATATAAGTATCTCAAGTCTAAACCCCATTCAGTATTTCATAGTGAAAAACTCTTTTCTGTCAGTTGCCTGTATTCTTGCACGCTCACTGATTTTCTTAAAACTTTTGCTGCTGCTCCAGAGATCCTATCCACTTCTTGAATGCTGTTCATCCACAAGCTTTTATTATGAATAAAATTTTGACTGTTAATCTCACAGAGATCTTAATTAAAAGACATCCCCTCCCCCCTATCTTTAGCTGCTAATCTGCCAGTGCTAGCATTGCAATTGACTGTATCTAATTGGAAATGTATCTATCAAATGCATTCAACTCACCTGTGTGAGGGTGCTTTTAAAAAGCAGCCACTGGACCAACTGAATAGCATTTTGGTTGGGTTTCTGTCCCCTCTACATTAATGTTACATATCTTGATGCAAGGATGTTATCTTTGAATAAGTTAGTACAAAAAAACATTTGTCATGCTATTTAAGTGACTGCATCATCGCTTAGCCAGACTGAAAACAATAAAAAGGGTGCAGGATAAAAATATTTTTACCAATTCACTTGGCTTGTGTGTGATTCTAGATTATGCATTGCAGATCTTACATTGCATTTGGGGTGTTTAAGTTCTTCTCAGGAGTGTGTGGGGCTTTGCAACTACAACACACAGCTGAAAATCTATGTTATTTCTTTTAAATATGAAATCAAAGGGGAACTTAAGATAGGCATTTCTGACAGTAGTATTCTATAGGTACATTTAAATCAAGCTTAGAATATGCAGGACTTTGCTTGAAACAAGAAATTCTGCCTGGGGAGTACCTATATACTACAGAAGGCACATATCCACCTGAAACCAAGAGAAGAGGCCAATTTACCTTTCAAAACATGCCATTTCCTGGATCTCATAGTGGCTTTAATAATATGTTGACATGTTACATGAGCCCATACATTTTAACTAATATTAAAAAACTCACTTCAAGAGAGCAGTATAGTTCAAAACAATTTATTTCATTTTATTCAGTAAAGCTAAACCTCATGAGTCCAAAACTCACATGGCACAACCAGTGAGGTACGATTTTTCTATTATTTCTTTAAAAACATGACATGCCAGCCCTTATAGCTAAGATGCAATTCTTTCTGCACTCACTACTATTGATAGGGTACATATATTTGGTATTTTCTCCTGTCCTGAAACAAATAAAAGATAAATCAAAGCTTTCCTTGATGTGTAGATTGCACCCTTGTATAAAATCCTTTCATACAGTAGGTCATTTAAAAAGCAGCAGACACCTACTTAAAATCAGCTGATAATTGCTTTCTGCACAGTGACTCACCCTGCAAAGCAGTGTGCCTTATTGCTGAGACTTCAGCTTTTAAATTTTTCTCAAGTTACCCTGAGTTTTCAGAGATGAGCCCAAGAAATCTGGCTATCTGTGCACTGTTTGATTCCAATTGACTGTTTTTATGGGTTAATGGATGACTTTTCAGGTATCACTCTTATTGCCACTGATGGCAGGAAACAGCTATTTTCTCCAAGCCATCTCTTCTCTGTGCCTTTTCTGTCAGTCCCTTCATTGAGTAGTAATCTAGTTATCTTCAGGAATAGGAAAGCTGACAGCTTGCCAGCACAAGTCTGTTGGGACATTAATTAGTTTGTGAGGGCTGAAATATTTCTGTCTCAGGATGCAAGTATATGTGTATATGTACGCCTATATGTGTTTATGCATATATATCTCTGCTTGTGTATGTGTGTTTAAAATACACTGCAAGGGATCCTGCACCCACTGTTCAGGAGGATGCACACATTACAGCACTGACTGAGATCACTCAGAGATCTCCTCTCATATGCCGAAGGTGGAAAGTGATGATTTATCCCCATTGATAGATGCAGCCACTTAAGAGCTTTCAGGCAGAAGCTAGCCCTCTTCAAGCTTCCTGTCATCTAGTCCTTTGGCCCCATCACAGAAGCACCTCTCTGAGCTAAGGTTGAAAACCCCTTCTACATCTTCCCATCAGCCTGCAGCAGGCTGGAGTTTTCCCTATTTGATCTTCCCTCTTGCAAGGACAGTGCAAAAGGGAAGAGGGTGCAGGAGGAAAGAAAGTGCAAGAGCAGAATGGATTGATCCTCTATCTAAAAGCAGGTGAAAGCATTTGCACCCTGTCACAAGTACAGCTGGAGAAAATTTTACAGACCCCTTAAATTAACTCAGAAGGACTAGAAGTGCTGTCTTTTTGTACTAACAAGGTTTTGGTAGTGGGTGGGTTGTAGGGGTGGTTTCTGTGAGAAGACACCAGAAGCTGTTCCATGTCACACAACTCTGAGACAGACCAGCCACTACCCAAAGCTATGCTCATCAGTGATGTTGGTGGTAACATATTTAAGGGAGGGTAAAAACCTCTGTGCAGTAGGTGTGAGAAAGAAGAGTGAGAAAACTGTGAAAGAAACAGACTTGTGAACACCAAGGGAGGGAAGGAGGTTCTTTAAGTGCCAGAGCAGAGATGCCCCTGAAATCTGCAGAGAAGATGATGGTGAAGCAGGTTACCTGCCTGCAGGCAGTGGAGGACCACACTGGAACAGATATCCACCTCCAGCCCTATAGGACCTCATTCCACAACAGTTGGAGATGCCTTGAAGGAAACTGCAGCCTATGGATAGTCCATGATGGAGCATGGATCCTGGCAGGACCTGTGGCCTCAGTAGGCCAGTGCTGGGAGTTAATTCCAAAGGACTGTACCCTGTGGAAAGGGACCCATACTAGAGAAGGTCATGAAGAACCAGATCTAGAGGGAGGAAGCCCATGCTGGAGCAGGAGAGCAGTGTAAAGGAGTGGCAGATACACAGTGTTATGAACTGACCACAACCTCCTTTCTCCATCCTTCTGTGCTGCTCTGGGGAGGAGGTAAAAGAATCAGGACTTAAACTGAGGCTAGAAAGAAAAGGAGGTGAGGGAAAGTGGTTTTAGTTTTTTATTTCTCTCTATCCTACTCTCTTATTAATTGGCAATAACTGTCTGTTTTGCCCATGATGGTAATTGGTCAGTGATATCCCTGTCAGTATCTCAACCCATGAGTTTTTTCTTCTTCAATGTATTTTATCTCCCTGTCCTGCTGTTAAGAGGGATTGAGAAAACAATTTGGTGAGCAACTGGCAGCCAGCCAGCATTAACCCACCGCAGTCCTTTGAGGCATAGAAAGTAATTATAAATGCTTACAATTTTTAGATGTAGTTGGAAAAGGTGGTCTTCTAACAGCATCTGACATCAGACCATCCCAGCCCAAGCACTCACTATCTCAGGCACCTCCTTCACATTCCCATTGTTCTTCTTCAAACAGCTGGAAAGAGGGAAGGTTTCTATTCCCCAAATACAGGCCAGCCAATATAAGTCAGCTAATATAAATCTGTTCCTTCTTACAAAATTTTCATTTCACCTACTCCTCTTTTTAGTTAAACCTCTCATCTGGAGGGCCTTAACTAATCTTCCCTATGGAATTGCTCAGCAGGCCTTGAGAGCAAAATAAATCTCTGCTCCAGCTGGTGTGTCTTTGCTTTAGTCCATGCATCAGCACCTCTCTCTCAGTTCCTGTACTTACTTGCAAAGTGGACCAGTGCAAGCTCTTGCTCTGCTATGAACTCCTAGCTAGGCATTTATGGCAGTATGAGGAAGGTGGCTATATTAAGAGCAGTGCTCAGATATAAACTCAAGGATTCAGGGCTCCCCTTCCTTCCCTGTGATGTATTCCAGTGCTTGAAGTGCCAGGAGAAAGCAATGTACTTTCCTCACAGAAGCCAAAAAGGTAGGTTTTGCTCCAAATTGTTGCAACTTTGTTTTTGACTTTATCGTAACTTTATTGCCTTCTCACCATCTCCAGGTGACATTTTCCCTGCATTCCCTTCAAGATGGCTGATAATAGCCTGGTCCTAAGGAGCATGAAGAAAAATCTTGAATGACAGGTTTTTTTACAAAGAAAATAAGATGTGCCTTTGTTTCCCAGCGGTATATATAATAGCAATATAAGATAGGAAAAGACTGTCACTGGAACTAGTATCTGGCTGCAGGTGAAGCAGATAGCAATGAATTTCACCCAGACATGGACATGAACAAGGTGGAGAAAAGCAATGAGTCATTCTGGAGCAATAGGAGAAGCAGACTCTTAATTATGCATTTTTATGTCATATAGGGTGGACTGTTTTCTTTTTGAAGTAAGGGGTCAGCATTTTATATTGAATCCTCATTTTGTGTACAAGTGGTAACTATTACCTTAAGAAGGCTTGAATGAAATATTAGCCAATTTAAAACTATGTTCCACAGAGAGATGCAGTTTATGGATGGCTGCTGTGCCAAGAAAATTTTAATATCTGAAAACAGACAGATTGGGACTGGAACACAGATATGCTAAGTGCTGCTTGAGAGAGGATCAATAGCACTATTCACCTTTAATTTGGTTTGTGATGCATTATTCTGACCAAAATCCCCTCAAACTTTTATATCGTAATGGCTGAGACCTGGAAATAAATGTCTCCATAGCAAGAAGGGTTATACCCTGGAATTGCTTCTGCTAAGACTATTTAATCGACATCAGGACAACAGAATTATGCAAGTGTGGTTTACATTTACTGTGTGGAGGCTCCATGAGTACTATTCTGCTCAGGGACTCAAGTCCTGTAATCTGTCTATGTTGCAGTCAAAGACATGATGGAAGGCTCTGTAAACACCCAAGCTAGCTTTACCAAATGCTGAATATCGATATCAGCTGTCCAAGTACTTTCCACAGGTCCCAAGCTGACTTATAGCCTGCACTAATCCACAAACTGCTGCAGAAGTCCTCACTGCATAGCTAACTTTGCTATTATAAGCTAAACATGAATATGCTTAAGGCTCTGCTGAGGTCACATCTTTGGCTGCAGCATAAACTCACTGTAAAACAGTAATGACACATAATCAAGAAAGTCCCTATGCTGGACACAGAACTGTCCAGCACAGTGGACTCCACCATTTCCCAAGATGTTTGAAATGATGTCCAGAGATTGCATCTTTAAGATCTAGCTCTCTTAAAGAGATGTACAAGTATAGCTATTCATAATGCTAAGGCAAGGCAAGATAATAATTCTGCAAAATGAGAGGATAAACTGCCCCAGTGCCTGTCTGTTCTGCACCAACACTGTGACTGTAAAGTCAGGACTGCAACAGGAGAGCTGCTGTGACAGGGTTTTTTCTCTACAGTGCTCAAGCCCTAAGTTTTGACACTTAACTAACCAGATCCAAAAGTGGTTTTGAAACTAAGGTTCTAGCTCAAACCTGTTAAATGCAGAAGAGGAGGGGTTACTGGGTATAAAGCTGGTTTATTGGTGTGGATGGTCAGAAGGATGTGCAAACTGACCCATGGAGAGAAAACCAGAGAGGGAAAATAAATTTGCTTACGAATACCAGTTTCAGTGTTCATAGGATTAATGAAGCCTGCTTTCCAATGGGCATGCGTCTCATGGTCAATTGACTTTTTAATGAAATTATACCAAGGTTGCAATATGAACTCAACCCTTTTAAGACCCTGGTGAACCTGCACAGGGGTCACTACTTGACTCTCATGCCTAGCAAGTTAACAACTAAATCCAAAAAATTCTCAACCCTCTCTGCATAACTGACCATTAAGCTAAATAGTCTGCAGTGCTTCAATTCCCTAGGAAAATAAGCTAAAAAAAATGGTAATTAAAAAAGGCAAATGTATTTCTGATGAAACTCTGTTTACTATAGAGATCCCTTGGGTTATGTATTATGCCTGTTCCCCTCATCTTTCATCTCTTTTACTTCACACTGTGCAATCTTCAGGAGAAACACTATTTCTTCTGCTGGTCTGAAAAACACCCAGCATATTTTGGGTCCTAATGCAATAATGTCCTGGGTTCAGCAGTAGCAGTCATTTTTCTCCTTCTTAGGAGCTGATGCAGTGCTGTGTTTTTGACTTTCAGCCTGGGAACAGCCCTGATAACACCAATGTTTTTAGTTGCTGTTCAGTAATGTTTACTTTGACCAAAGACTTTCTGAGTCTCGATGTCATGGAGGGGAAGCTGGGAGGAACCACAGACAGGACACCTCACCCAAACTAGCCAAAATGGTATTCCATACCACAGCACATCATGGCCACTATAAAACTGGGGGCAATTGCCTGAAAGGGTTAGATCACTGCTCGGGTTGTGCTGGGTATTGGTCAGTGGGTGGTGAGCAGGTGTATTCTCTTCCCTCGTTATTTCCCTTATAATTATTATTATTGGTGGTAGCAGCAGTGGTTTGTGTTATACCTTAGTTACTGGACTGTTCTTT
The DNA here is from genome assembly GCF_012275295.1 of Melopsittacus undulatus. NCBI lineage: Eukaryota > Metazoa > Chordata > Aves > Psittaciformes > Psittaculidae > Melopsittacus > Melopsittacus undulatus. The sequence goes on from NC_047528.1 coordinate 61,853,632, forward strand.
TCTCAACCCATGGGAGTTACATTCTTTCTATTCTCCTTCCCATCCCTCTGGGAGCAGGGAGAGGAAGGAGGGGCTTTGGTATGAGTGAACGGCTGCATATTTCTGGGTTGCTGGCTGGGTTTAAACCATGACAAATAATGATAATAATTATTATAATAATAATAACAACAACAACAATAATGATGATGACAAAGAGTGTGGATGGATGCTAGAGAGCAGGGCTTGTAGTCTGAAATCCTACAGACAGATGTCAAGTATAGGCTATTGACCAGAGCTGTGTTAAATTTACAGCTGTATGCATCCACAAGATATGCATTACTTTTTGCAGGAGTTCTTTGGGGGCTTTAAATTTTCAACAGAATTGCTGAAATCAGAATTTGACCCAGTTTGAAGAATCAGGAAGCAGAAATAAGAGAGCAATAAATGACCAAAGAGCAGAAGGGAGTTCAGCCTTTGACTGATGAATTTAAGAAAGTGTACTTTACTTTAAAGTAGGTTTGTCTCCTTTGTATTGTTCATAGAATCATAGGTTCGTGGAATGGTTTAAGTTGGAAGGAACCTTAAAGATCATCTGATTCCAACTTCCCTACCAGGGGCAGGGACACCTTTTACTGTCACAAGTCCAACCTTGCCTTGAACACTTCCAGGGATGAGGCAGCTACAGCTTTTTTGGGCAACCTGTTCCAATATCTCATCATCCTCACAGTAAAAAACTCTCATTTGGCCCCTTATCCAATCCCATTGGAGCTCATTACAATCCAGTTGGTCACTGACATAGAGGGTGACACCCCTTCCTCATCTCCCCTGCCTGTCCTTCCTAAAGAGCCTGTATCCTTCCTTTCTAACAGTCCAGTCACTGGAGCCATCCCTCCATGTCTCTCTGATGCTTTCAAGACTGTAACCCTGCAGTCATACTCCTGTTTCTAACTTCTTTTGTTTATTCTTCATGGGCTATAGGCATTTGCACAGAGGCATTTAATTTGACCCCTCATCTTTTCATTAGATCCCTTTCCTCTTAAACATCCTCCTACTTTCTTGCTGTCATGAAAGTTACACTCGCTTTTATCTGCTACACTTAGAGGTGGGAATGGACCTTTCAAAGAGCTATGCAGAACTAAGTCACATATGTAAGCCAGGAATCTGACAACCTTCTGACACAAGTGAGTGCATTTTGCAGCTTATTGTATCTATGTGTAGAAATGGGATAAATAGGTGGGTTACCCTGGATGCTGGCACCTTGACATACTTAATTGTACAGTGAACCCTCACCCTGATTTCCTTTCCTTAAACTATACAGGTACCATTCATGTTTATTCCAGATGAAGATGTAATTTATTGTCCTCACCTTTCCTCTCTTCCCTGATATTGTGGAACAGTTGAATAAACAAACACATAAATTCACCTGGGAAGGAAGAATTTCCCTGCAAACCGCTCACAGTTGCAGTAATCACCTTCTTCCTTCTGCAGAGTCTGGAGACTGGAGGGCAGGCAGATGAGAACTTGCTCTCTTATTGATGTGTTTACATCTCATTGACATTTTCAGAGAACATTCTTGATAGCCTTGAATACTAAGCATAGCCATATGAAGTTACGTGGTCTTAATATACCCTGCCTTTATTCATGTGTGTGTTCTCACTTTAAGGTAAAAAGTCAGCAGCCCAGAGGAGGACCTGTGCAAAGAGAGTATGAGGTGAAACAAGGGAGTGATACTTACTTGATGGTCTTTATATTTATGCACCCTGATCAATATAGTTTTATAAAAATATACAACAACTATGTAAAACTATATATTATAAACTACATTGAATGGGGTCCACAAAGATATATTGAAGCAGACAAAACCATTATAAGCAGAGTAGCAACAAGTAACTGCCAGTTCTTTTCCTATTCAATATTATGAATATAGAAAAATCCATCTTTGCATTTAATTCCTTTAGCTAATTCAGCTGACAATAAAGTGTATAAATTTGCTTGCTCTCCCTGGCTTCTTCAGTTTTGCAACAGTGACCCATCACTTCACCTTGAACTTTCCTTCAGTATAATCAAGGATTATTAGTAATTGTTCCCGAACATTAGTTGTAGAAAGTGTTTTATGGATCTCCATTGCCTCCTTCACATTGTCCTGCTGCTCATCTTTCATGGGGAGCTATCTTATGTGTACTGTAGACAGGCCTCTTTGTCTCATCACACACACCCTCTATAAGAGGGAAAAAAATTGTGTACTGAAAGATAAAATTCTGATTGTGCAGACATATCTAAGTACCATGGCAACTTCCCTACTGGCAAAGGAGACTTACAATGATTGAAAATAGGGAGGTTTATAAGAATCTCTGGAAAAATACTTAGATTATTTTTGAGACTGATTTGATCTAAATAAACTAAGATGTCTTACACAAAACTCTCAAGTCAAGTTTCTGAGCTCAGTTGCAAGGTTACCTGACAATACCCTAAGTAACAAGTAGGAAATAAAGCACTCCCTGAAGTGTTTCAGTGTCTCCCATTCATGGTCTAAACAGCAGAAGACATTTAGGAATACAATCCTTTCTCTTCCTCTTATTTTTAAGTGGATGGAACTTTTAACTGTTCTGAATCTAGACTCTGCTCCACATGTGTAAGCTGGAATACCTTGGAAAATTAATTTCTGTAACCAGACAAGACTATCCAGCACAGTAATATACGTAGAGAATTGTTAAATATACTGATATCAGGGTAATGTGTATGTCACAGAGTTTGCATGATACAATATAATTGTAACTTTACTGGAAGAGTAATTTGCCTTGAAAAATGCAATATATCATTCTCATACATGTGGCCAGTTCTAAGAGGCACCAAATGCCATGCAGAAAGTGCAACAGGGTGTTGACAAATATGTTGAACCTAAAAGACTGAGGCCTAAGGGCAGACAGGCTTTTTCCAAAGGCAGTTTAATCACTGAACTGTCTGATTTCTCATTATATGTTTTTTTCTCAAACAATAGTTTTCGGCCCCTAACTACTTTTAATTAGCCTTTTGCTTTCTACAGTGGAGTTCTAAAGAAAAATTGTTAGCAAGGGTGTGTGCATCTGTGTCAGCAAGACCTTCCTGCAAGCTATTTCCAAACTGAGTATAAGAAACTTTTAGACTCATGTCTGCAATATCCACTCAAGGAAAACAAATCAACAGGAGTAGCTGAGTGAGCTGTGAGACTGTTCACATTTAACACTAGTTAGATCTTATGGCTCTAACTCTAATTTATACTATAGCTCTACATCTTAACAGCAGTTGGTCTGGGAGCACGGATCTGGGCACTGTATCTGGACAGATCTGCAAGAGTTTTGCAAGGGCTTCTGTTCTGTGCCCTCAGGAAGGGGTGAAAACTGCCATTTACCATAATGAAGGGAGCTGCCCCATTCCTTTTACTAGGACCTATGCTATATACACCGTGCCACTGCTTATGGTCCTGCAAGCATAATTGCATTCTCCTCCTTATCACAGCATGTGCTGAACAGTCTCCAAGGTTCTATGTCCACACAGGCTTAAGGTTCCCCCATAGACCAACTCTGTGAAACTTCCTCATTGCTGAGCAGCCTGCTGTAACTGCACTGCTTACCACCCTGTTGCTGCTGGGCACCAGGATGAACCAGGGTGTACCTGTGGCATTGCATCTTTACACATGCCTGGAGCAGCTGCAGATGCTCTCATACCACCCTCACTTGTGTAACTTATATCCTGTGACCACCATCATGCAGCTTTGTGTAGGAGACATGGTCATCTTCCTGTTGACAATACTTTGCGTCAAAAAGAGTGTATAGGCTTATGGAATAAAACCAATTACTTGGGTTAGAGCCAGACCTGGCTCTTAGCAGCATTTTCCTCTGTTCATCAGACTTGCCTGTACCTGCTAGGGAGCTTAAGCAGGGCTGTGAAACCTGGACACACCCCCATAGGCTTGATCTGCCTGACTGGCCCCACACCATAGAATGCCCTCAGTCTCCCTCTGAAAGCTCCTTTGGGCATGCCAGAGGCTCAAAGAGCACCATTAAAGTGCTGGGGAAGAAAATGTGGGAAGGGGGAATTAAGACCCTAATTCCTAATTTGTTGCTCAGGTGGTGGGAATCTGGGAGTTATTGTCCTTTCCTGGGGTACAACATGACATCAAAAATACATATTTGTCTCCCAGCAAGGACCAGAAACAGTGACTGTTGCCCAGAACAAAGGCATCTTTGGTTTTCTTGAGCCACAGGTCATGTGCAAGACCCAGCTAAGGTCTCGTCTTTTTGTCCTCTGTAGAAGTTAGGTGAAACCCTTAATCTACTTTGAAAGTGAAGCTTTAACAGGATAGTCAGGCCCACTCCCTTGGGAGATTAACAAATAAGTCCCTATCAACACAGTATCTGGGGGCCTTCTGCCAGTAACTGTTTATTTGCCAATAGGATTTGTTTCTAAATGCTAAGTGCTGAGACACATGCACCTGAGGAACACCACAGGGCATAGGAGTAAGCCCAGGAAGTAGACAAGGTAAGTGGGATGAATGCATCATGAGGCACATGAGATAAACAGAGACTTTTTGAAGAGGTGTGCCAAACATGAGTAGGCATGTGCACTGGGATGGAAAAGGCGCAGTTATGGGCTATGCTGTGGTGCTGTTTGGGCTGTGTAATGGCTTGCACAAAGTTTTCCAAGCACAAGATGCTCTAAACATCTTTGTTGAATCACACTAGAGGACATTGCAAGGCCCACACGTTCTTCCTAGCGTGTGAACAGGAATATCCCTGAAGGTCTTTCACAGCAAATGCAGACAATCAGCAGGGGCTCTAAAACTCAAAATAAACCAGTATTAAAATAATCTTCTTGGATTTCTTTAAAGCAAAATGTGGAAGTCTTCACAGATGCAAGATTTTGGCTACTAAAACCACGGTCATGTTGTGATCAGTTGTGTCTTTTCACCTCAGTGGCTCCCTGAACTCCTTCGGGTGGTCTGTCCATGGGAAAGGGGCAGAGAAAGAGCTGTGTGAGACCCAAGCCAGCTCTTCCCTCTGCTGCCAGCCTGGGGAACACTTCCACACTGCCAGGAGCAGCCACGACCACCTGGCAGTGGAACGGGAGCAGAGGCAGTGGCGAGGATGGGGCTGGACATGTGTTGGCTGGACACAGCTGCATGAAGCAGCTCTGCCAGCTGTGCCTGCTCAGCAGTGGTGATGCCTCTGCCTGCAGCTGTGAGGAAACCTCTGCCCAGCTCAATCAAGGTGTTTCCACATCCATGCCACGCACGGAGCATCCCCCCATGACGGGTGCTCTGGCTGCCCAGACTGTTCATGCTGCAGTGCCAGGCAGGGCTTACCCAAGGAGGGCGCTGACCCTGATCTCCTTCACTGCCCGGGAGCTGCCAAAAGAGAGGAGAAACAGCCTGAGCGCCTGCTGTGCCCCAGCAGATGATGCCCAGTGGGACAGAACAGAGGAGCTGCCCACCCCTCTGGTGGGACATTGCATTGAGACTCACCAGAAGGTGATGATGCAGGAGCCACAGGGCCAGAGGAAAACAAGGGAGGTGGAGGCCTCCCCTTCCTCCTCCTCCTCAGCAGCATCGCCGGCTGGGCCCTTCCCACTGCTCAGCACCTGGAGCAGGCCAAGTGCCAGGCACAGCAGTGGGCTTGGGGTGCTGCCACGTCTGCAGAGAGGAGTGGCAGGGAGTGAGCTGGAGGTTGCCGAGCCCACTGGCTCCCCTCTAGTGCCTGCCTGCCATGGGCAAAGCCACAGGTGCATCCAGCACCAGGGTGCTGGGGGCCTGGGGCTGCTCCTTGGCTGTCCCTGCTCTGGTGCCCTGGTACCAGGGCCAGGGCTTGGGAGGAAAGGCAGCTGGGCTCTGGATGTCTTACTTGGTCTTGGTGATGACCAGGGTGTCTCTGAAGAGGAGGAGGTCCCTCTTCTTCCTCTGGCCACTGCCCTGGGTCACCCGCACTCGTGCCCAGAGCAGCAGCTCCGGCAATGCCGGCTTGGGCTCAAAGTGCTCACTGGGGCCAGGGTGATCCCTGCAGGGCAGACAGCATTGGGCATGAGCAAGAGGGCTGCTGCAAGGTCTTGCTGTGCCGGCATGTCCCCGAGCTGTTGGGGTACCCACCTGGACCCGCAGCAGCAGAGCCACTGCCCCATCCTGAGCAGGCTGGGAGAAGATGTGTGTGTAAAAAACTCCAGAGAAAATAGTGAAGATGGGAGCGCTCCTCTACAAGAGGTTGGCACCCCCAGTGCCGCTGGTGCTGCCACTCGTAGCACCGTCTGTGCAGGCACTGAGGCTGTTGCCAGGCCAGCACCGTGTTAGTACGAAACACCATGGTGACTTCGGTTCTGGAAGCTGGGGGCTCAGATGGGGCTGAGCTCTGTGGGCCTCTCCCCAGGATGCCTATGTCCAGCTCTGTCCCGCTGCGGACCCAAGGACTGCTCCCTTACAACTGCAGTGTCCACCAATGGAAAGTCAGGGCTCCTGCAGCCATGGTCTTCTGACTCACAGGACCAGGGAGCCCCGGGTCTACCATGCACACTGAAGTCCGAGGCAATGCTAAAGCAATAAATGCCTCTGTCTGTTTTTCATCCCCACTTTTCAGTGGCCATCTTCATGAAGTATCAGTCCAATACTTTCCTTAGGCCTCTGGTTGTTATTAGCATACTTCAGAAAGCCTTTTGTTGTAGTCTGACAGAACACTGGCCAGTTTCATCTCTAGTTGAGCTTTGGCCTTCCGTGTGTGAGCCCCAGCTCAGTAGTCTTCCTGAGAATCAACGACCTTGCTTCTAGAGAGCACACAATTTCTGTTCCCGCCCCAGTTCCAGGAGGAGTTCCAAGCTGCTCTTCTGCTGCGCCTGTTTCACTTCCATTGACACCATTTTATTTCAGTTTCTTTTCCTGAGATCCTGTCATGGGGCGCACATGCTGCTCTCCACAAGATCTCTGTTGGGGGGCACAGTGTATATGGCAAGGTCTCCTGAGATTGTTATGATTATGTCTCTTTCCATGTTGTTTTTCATAGAATCATGGAATAGTTAAGGTTGGAAAGGACCATTTTTCTTCTTGAATACTCGAGATAGAAATGATTCCTATCTTTGTCCTGTTTCTGTCTGAGATTTTACATTTCTTACCTTTCTATGAACTTTCTAATAACCTCTTCCTCCACACAATTAAAAGTCTTCTAGTGTCTGAAGGTGGCCCAAAAGGATGCCTATTGTAGACCAGCCCCTTCAGGGGGGACCATTGAAGGGACCATCCATCAGGAGATGGAAGCTGGGGGAAGCTGGGGGAATTTACAAAGGAGCAGCACGGAGATAAGCTTACAGAGATAATCAGAAGTCAAATATGTTAAATTCTCACATCCAGGCAATGAATTCTTCTGAGAAGATCTGATTCACCAGCTAGACCTAAATGTGAAACCTTGCAACTTTGTGTACATATAGTATCGGTCAAAGCTACTGCCTCATCTAGATATTAAAAAAATCTAATTCCTGAAGTTAACACTCTTTGTTTTCTACTTCTGTAAATTAGTTTATTTCTGTTTATTGATACTCATGACACCTGCATATAAGTTCATAAGAGGAGACAAACTCTGTGGCATTTCTGTAATTATTTAAAAGTTTGATTTTCTCACTTTTAGGCTAGATACATACCCCTTGCAAAATCGATGCCAGAATGAAGGCAATGAATCTGTTGGAACTTGAATTAATTTAGCAATATATTCAGCTCTCTGGGTTTTGGTGCTATCTGTGTTATTGGGTATTACACTTTTAACTGATAGTGCTTCATATCAGAGAGAAGGCACTGAAGAAAGGATACTGCAGATGCATAAGTTCTGTTAGAGTAGTCAATACTGCCTGAATGTAAAAATAAAGCAGATCTCTGTCCAGCAACTTGAGCTGGAAGTGATTAAAGAACATGACACCCCTTTCCCCAGTTCACAGTGGTGAAGGCAGGATTGTGTTCATGCAGTTTCTGAGTAAAAATTAAGGGACAGTATAGAAACAATTTTTTATTTTTGTTTTTGTCAAGGTTAACTGAAGCACTTTGCTATTTGTCTTCACAAAAAGAAAGTCCCTGAGAGAAATAAACTCTGTTGGTTCCTTTCCAGCTATACATCTGTGATGACGGTGGCTATATTGTGATCACTGAAGAGCTTAAAACTGGGATTTTAAAAACCCAGACACAATTATTGGATCAGTAGTTCAAATTGGTCTGTGTCTAAAATGGTGCTCAACATCAGCTAGTTGATTGATGTGAGCACTTTTTACAATGAAAATTTATCCTTTTTTATTTGTATGGTGAACCCATATCCAAATTATAAAGTTGGTTGTCTTTTATAAGCATTTTCCACATTTACCTATAAACAGTTTTCCAGATGAAAAGAGTAATTTTGTTCTATTGGCTGGACCAGAAACAAACAAGCAAAAAGTTGATCTTATACATATTTGGAAAAAGAACATTGTGATTTGTAGCTGGTGTTTGTATATTGTAATACTGTTCAAAACTAGACTGAGCACCCTAAGGCAAGGACAAGAAAGCAATTTATTTGGCTGATATAGTCTCTAGAAGGCCAAGTAAATTTTACGTTTTTTGTGTAGTCTTGATACCAGCCTAAATTAAAAATACATTTGAGAAAAGAAGGGCTTATCTAGAGTTTTCTTAAATTATTTTGCGTGGACAAAATGGGCCCTAAGTATCTGTTTAGAACAATTATCAGCATTCAGTGGACATCTTGTCCTTTTCCAGGAGGGGTGAGTATAAAAAACCATTATTCTGTTGCTGAGGTTTTGCCTTGGATCTGGTGTTTCTGGTTTTGTTCTTTTTTTTTTTTTTTAATTGAGGTTAGTCTTCATTGATTCTGAAAAAATTGTAAGGATTTGTAGTATATCTCCTGATTTTGTAAATGAATCATGGTAAAATTTTATATATTTTTTATAAAAGTTCAGAGTATTGGATATTTGTTATGTTTATTTAAGGGGTTTGTTTGTTTTGAGGTGTCGTGGTTTAAACCAAGTCCACACAGCTCGTTCACTCACTCCCCCCCTTTGCTCCCCCGACTCTCGGAGTTAGGAAGGAGAATCCAAAGAATGTAGCCCCCACGGGTTGAGATAAGCACAGTTTAATAGCTAAGGTATAACACAAATCACTACTGCCATTACTACTACTACAAAAAATAATGATAAAGCCAATATCAAGTGAAAAGAATACAACACCTCAGCAGCCACCGACCCATAACTCACCCCACCCTGCCCGACCGAGCACCAACCGATACCTCCTCCATCCCCCCAGAGCTCCAGCCCTTCTGGGTTTCTCCCGGTTACATCCTGGGTATGACATGCTATGGTATGGAATACCTCTTTGGCTAGCCTGGGTCAGGTGTCCTGTCTCTCCTTCCTCCTGGCCTCCCCTCCTCCCTGGCAGAGCATGAGCTCAGAAAACGCCTTGGACAAACCAAACATTTGAGCAGTAACTCAAATCATACTTGCTATCAGCAACCGTTCCCAGCCCAAAAGTCAAAACACAGCACTGCACCAGCTACCAAGAAGGAGAAAAATGACTGCTACTGCTCAAACCAGGATGTAGGGTTTTTTTCATTTTTTCTTTTTTTTTTTTTTTGGGGGGGGGGGGGTGGGGCAGGGGATGGAGGGTGTTATTTGATTTTGTGTTGCTTTGTTTTGTTTTTTTTTTTCTCAATTTTGTTTCCTTGTTGTTGTTTCTTTTGTTTCTGTTTCATCATCTCTCTCCCCACCATTGTGTTGTCAATGAAAACACAGTGGTGCAATTCAATGTTCCTTTCTGCTGCCTGCCTGCATTTTCTTTTAGAAGCAAGTTTCTCTTTACTTCTGGACCTTAACAAGTGTCTAGGATATGCAGCTGTATTCCAACAGCAGGCAGTACTCTTCTGGAGCTTACCTGAATCTTTTTCAAGGTGTAGCAGTAGGCAATTAGGACAGCTAAAGCCTCCTTGGAACTTAATCTTGCTAGTCGGGTTAAGGACAATAGAAAGGGCTTCTTCAAATACATAGCAAATAAAACTAACACAAGAGGCAATATAGGCCCACTGCTGAACAAGGTGGGTGCCCTGGATACACTGGATATAAAGAAGTCATAGGTGCTGAATGCCTTCTTTGCCTCTGTCTTTACTCCTGCAAACTCTCCCCGAGGGTCCCAGATTCCTATAGCCCCAGAAGGAGTCAGGACAAAGGAGGAGTTTGCTTTGGTTGATGAGGATTGGGTTAGGGATCAGCTATGCAATCTGGACTTCTATAAATTGATGGGTCCAGATGGAATATACCCATGGGTGCTGAGGGACCTGACGGAGGTCATTGCTAAGCCACTCTCCATCATCTTTGGTAAGTCAAGGGAAATGGGAGAGGTGCCTGAGGATTGGAAGATGGCAAATGTCATGCCAGTCTATAAGGAGGGCAAGAAGGAGGACCCGGGTAATTGCAAACCAGTCAGCCTTACCTCTGTCCCTGGAAAGGTGATGGAACAACTTATTCTTGATGCCATCTCTAGACATATCAAGGATGAGGGAGTCATTAAGAACAGCCAATATGGTTTTATCAGGGGGAAGCCATGTTTGACCAACCTTACAGCCTTCTATGAGGAAGTAACTAGGTGGAGGGATGATGGTAGAGTGGTAGATGTGGTTTTTCTTGATTTCAGTAAGGCATTTGATACTGTCTCCCACAGCATTCTCATAGATAAGCTAAGGAAGTGTGGGCTTGATGCTCAGGTAGTGAGGTGGATCAAGAACTGGCTGAAAGGAAGAAGGCAGAGAGTTGTGGTCAATGGCACAGAATCTAGCTGGAGGTCTGTGACTAGTGGAGTCCCTCAGGGGTCGGTGCTGGGACCAGTGCTGTTTAATATTTTCATCAACGACCTGGATGAGGGAACCGAGTGTACCCTCAGCAAGTTTGCTGATGACACTAAACTGGGAGGAGTGGCTGACACACCAGAAGGCTGTGTTGGCATTCAGTGAGACCTGGACAGGCTGGAGAGTTGGGCAGGGAGAAACTTGATGAAATTCAACAAGGGCAAGTGTAGAGTCTTGCATCTGGGGAAGAACAACCCCATGTACCAGTACAGGTTGGGGGTTGAGCTGCTGGAAAGGAGTGAAGGGGAAAGGGACCTGGGGGTCCTGGTGGATAGGAGGATGACCATGAGCCAGCAATGTGCCCTTGTGGCCAAGAAGGCAAATGGCATCCTAGGATGCATTAGAAAGGGTGTGGTTAGTAGGGCAAGAGAGGTTCTCCTCTCCCTCTGCCTTGGTGAGCCCGCATCTGGAATATTGCATCCAGTTCTGGACCCCTCAGTTCAAGAAGGACAGGGAATTGCTTGAAAGAGTCCAGCGCAGAGCCACAAAGATGATGAAGGGAGTGGAACACCTCCCTTATGAGGAGAGGCTGAGGGAGCTGGGTCTCTTTAGCTTGGAGGAGATTGAGGGGTGACCTCATCAGTGTTTACAAATATGTAAAGGGTGGGTGTCAGGATGATGGAGCTAGGCTTTTTTCAGTGATATCCAGTGGTAGGACAAGGGGCAATGGGTGTGAACTGGAGCATAGGAGGTTCCACGTGAACATCAGGAAGAACTTCTTTACTGTAAGAGTGACAGAGCACTGGAACAGGTTGCCCAGGGGGGTTGTGGAGTCTCCTATGTTGGAGATATTCAAGGCCCACCTGAACAAGTTCCTGTGTGATGTACTCAAGGTTACCCTGCTCTTGCAGGGGGGTTGGACTAGATGATCTTTTGAGGTCCCTTCCAACCCTTGGCATTCTGTGATTCTGTGATCAGTCTTTGCTTAGAAGGAATATTTGCATATTTTTCCTCTGTGGAAAGGTAGAGGGGACCAGTGGGGAGCTCATACACACAAAATCTTCCAAAAGCTGTCTGCTTTTGAAATCTCAGGTTTTTTTTTGTTTGGTTTGTTGTTTTTTTTTTCTTATTTACTTTGGGGAAAAGTAAATCCATAAAGCCTATTTGTTATGTTACCATGGGATGATTTTTTGGAGGAGTTATAGAACCAAATGAGAAATACAACCAGTTTGCAGTAAAACGAAGTGCTGAGGCAATGCAGTATAGTTTAAAAGCTCCGACAGCATAAAACTAGAGTCAGCATAAAAAGCACAGAGTTTGCCTATTATGAATCTGTAATGAATAAACAATAATTCTGTTGTAGATATCTGTTTAATGGATTTTCTAGATACACAGCTGTTCAGTGTGCCTTTGAGAAGATGATCTGTTTATCTTCTCATTTGCAACAGTGCACAGGAGCTCTGCAGCACTGTGCGTGTGAGGTGGGAATATTATTTGGTATACAGAATATGTGTGAATTTAAATTTTATTTAAACAAAGAAATAAAACCCTTTGCCATTCATTAAGAGGCTCCATTACTTCCTTAGCTTTAGATCACTTATATTGCTCTTTATATTACTCCTATTACTCTTTCCTCTGTCTTTTCAATTTTTCCTGCAGAAGGATTCTGTCCTGTCAACAATAAACCCCAAATTTACTCTCATGGATCCTTCTCTGGCAGAGAAAACTGCCATAGGAAAATAGTTAGACAGGTGGGCAGCCTATTCTTCCCGGGTTTTGTGTTTGGGTGGTTTGTTTGGTTGGTTTGTTTTGGTTGGTTGTTTTTTTTGTTTCATTTTTGTTTGTTTGTTCTTTTAGGCGTTTTTGGATTGTTCTTTTTTTTTTTTTACTTGATATTTTGCCTTTGAGATTAGGCCACCCAATGGTTAGATCCTCTTATATTTCTGTTTCTCTGTCAATGATTGTCCTGTTTCTCATGTATCAAGTGGGCCCATGTGAAACCCATGAAGGTCAGTGAGGCCAAGTGCAGTGTCAATACAGGCTGGGGATTGAAAAGCGTGAAATCAGGCCCTACAGAGAAGAACTCAGGGGCACTGGCAGTGTGTGCTCACAGCCCAGAAAGCCAATCATGTCTGGGACTGCATCAGAAGAAACACAGCCAGCAGGTAGAGAGGTGATTCTGACCCTCTTCTTTGCTCTCGTGAGATTTCACATGGAGTACTGTGTCCAGCTCTGGGGTCCCTAGCATAAGAAGGATGTAGACCTGTTGGAGCTAGTCCAGAGGAGGCCACGAAGATGGTCAGAGGGCAGTAACACTTCTATGAGGAAAGGCTGAGAGAGTTGGGGTTGTTCAGCCCGGAGAAGAGAAGGCTTTGGGGACACCTTATTACAGCCTTTCAGTATTCAAAAAAGGCTTACAAGAAAGATGGAGAGAGAATTTTTAGCAGGGCCTGTAATGATAGGAGAAGGGGTAATGGTTTTAAACTAAAACAGGATAGATTTAGACTAGATCTAAGGAAGAATTTTTTTACAATAAGGTTACATGGGTCTCCGAGCCACCTGATCAATTTGAAGATGTCCCTGCTCGTTGCAGGGGTGCTGGACTAGATGAGCTTTAAAAGCCTCTTCCAACCCAAACCATTCTCTGATTCTCTGATTAACAAAACTGCTTTTCCTAAAACTGTGTTAAGAGAATTTCTTGTGAGATTGTGATTGATGCAGTTTCAGCTGGAAGAACAGGCATTTGGCTTGTAAAACATCTGAGGCAGGCTTTCTCTTTCAGGTCATTTGTGTGAGTGGTTGCCAGAGCCTGTGGTTGAATTGTAAGGATGATCCATATTACTCATGCTAATTGCTATGACCACCCCAAGCTTGACATAAACAGCTGGTGGAATAGAAAGAGCCATAACGCTGGTATGACTAACATCAGCCAACAGCCATGGAGTAATATAGCTGCTTAATATTTACCTAGAATAATTTTCTAACCCAAACCAGTTGTCACAATGTGCACTGATATGCAATGTCCTCATATAATACAAGGATATGTCCTGATATTCTGTTTCACTCCATTGTTGTAGCGGTTGCTAGTGGTGGAAAAGTGCATGCAGGGATCTGTAGGGTTTGAAAGCAGACATCCAAATAAAAGGAAATTGTTTTATAATCAAAGCTGGATCATATGTGCTACACCACATGCTGTTACACCCTCTCTGTTCAAGCAAACAAAAACCTGCATAAGTCATAATAAGTTTTTATCAAAGGAAGAATGATGCAGAAAAGAGTCTCATACAAAATGTTATTTTTTTTTCTCTGACAAATTTAACGAGTCAAAAATAGGAATAGTATCCTATTATAAGAAGAGAACATCATTACTTGAGAATCAGAAAATCAACAAGGAAGCAACGGCATCTCTTGTATGTACTTCATTGTATCACAAGTACCTAATCCAGCTTTTATAGCATGTTGACAAGCTTTCTTCTGCATAAGAACGCATAGGTAGTTTAAGTGGGTTTTGACTGATAAATTGCCCTTCCAAAAGCATATTTTCGTTGGGAAATACCCACTTTTCAAAGGAAATAATGTCCTTGTGGTTTCATTTTCAGTGGACTATTCTGTAATTGTTTACCTGCTTCTTCCCAAGGGTTAAGAGGTATGAAAGCATAGTGCCTTGTTTATTGTTTGTGATACACAACCCTCTACACAAGAAATTTAAGAAAGAAATCTTGATTGTAATAAATCTATTTGGTTTATTCTTTTAAAAATCTTTATTCAACACTATTGGGAATTATTTCCTTAGTTGGTTGGGGTTTTTTTGTCTGTTTTAGGAAAAGAACTTGGCATTTGTTAGAAACTGGATAACAGCAGTTTTCCAGTCAGATCTCACAGTCCTTTCTTATGTGGTATAAATGCAGTTTTCCCAAGTCTGGACTGTGGGAATGTGTTCTCCTTTGCCCCTCTTGCTCTTGGATCCCTCTTTCAACAATGACATGCTAACTTCATCTATGCACTGTGGGCTCTTCTGCTGAAGCTCAGCCTATAAAACCCTTTCTGACAACAAAGGTCTGCTACATAGCAATGTCGTTGATATATTTGTTATTAACATGGATAACATCAGTAAATAATAATTATTATAAGGTGATTTTACTTATTTTAAAGTTCTGTAACACCCTGTGGATTTCAACCAGCTGGAAAAAAGAATGTTAACTGAGCTAGAGGATAAACGCAACTTCTGTGCAATGATTCTTGCCTCATCCAGGGCCTGCCTCCAAATGCTGCTTGGAGGCTGCTTGTGGAGATGAAAGGATAGGTAAAGGCTCGTTCAGATCTTGGTTTCTTTTAGACTGTGTAAGATAGATAGGGTGACTTAGTGAAGCACATACAACCTCTACCAAACTCAACATAAAAGATATGCTAAGTGAATGCTGCTGAGAGAATTCTCTCAGCACATCTCCTGTCCATCCTTTCAACAACACCAATCAGTGCACAGTTCATTCTTTGTGAAGGTCTAGCCAGCTGAGTGTTTGCCAGCAAAGGGAATTTTGCAGCTGCTTTATGCTGCTGAAGTCCCTGGCAATACCCCTGACTGACCTCCTCCCTCAAGGCCCCTCTGGTAATCTATGCCACCAGATGCCAGCCTGGAGACTGGAAACAGAGGCAGAATTAGAACAGAAAAATTCTATTTTGCCTGGAAAATAGAAAGGAGGGAATTCTTGTTCAATTTCCATGAGTATTACATGCAGAACGCATGCTGGATATAGAATCTTGACTTGCTGGGCCTATTTCATTGCATGGCTCCGTTTTTTATTTCATTCTAAGAAACTATCAACATGGGAATAGGCTGATGAGTCAGACCGTGCTGACAAGCGCATCTTCTGAAGGGGCTAAGCAGACAGCATATGCCTTGATGATTTGAGACTTTTTTTGATCAGGATTTAAGCCTCTGTGAATAAGAGCTTTAAAATCTGCCTCCAAAATGATGGTTGATGCACTAGGGATATGAAGAAGATCTAATGTCTCAACAAGCATGGGGTGAAGGACATTAGGCTTACCAAGCCTTTTGCTACATATTTCCTGTCCACTGGGATACTTTGACAAACCTAAAGCATATTGATGAGGGTATTAACAGGATGAAATGGAGAATGCTGTCTCCACAGAATAAGGAAAGTCTCAGAGATGACATTGTCACATTTAGATTTTTCTGAACAAATGAAATAAACTGGAAGATTCTGTTTTTAAAATGGATCTACAAGGACACTAAACTGGCAGTTATAAACCTAGCCAGATTAATTTGCAGTCCCCACTGACCCTCACTTTAAGATACCACAATATAATCTTTTCCTCTGGGGCAGGATTTTCTGCAGCACTCTGTGTTTCTTGTGAAACTTTTAGTGAAGTGGAGATGTAAATAGAGATGCAAATCTGCTTAGAGGGGAGGTGGTTAGGGAGGAGGGCTATTACTCCATGCCCACATATTGATGCTGGGTAATATACTATATGCCACCTGGTAAAAGCTGCTTTGCTCATGATGCATTTGCATGCCTGAATATACCTATGGAAGCTGAGCTGGCCCCAATAATGAACTTATTTATAAATAAATCCCCAAGTGCATTCATAACACAGTTGGATAAATATATGTGCAGGCACCTACTGTAAATAGTCTGAGATTAAAATGAAATTAACTCACAGAGATCTATGGCTGTCCAAAATTGCCATAATTCTACTGTCTCCTTTCTTTTGCAAGTTCACCTGTGAAACTCCAAGGTTCTCTTAAGACAGCTGCTCCCTTTGAAGATATTGCATAAACTCTTACAAGAAAAGTTTTAAGGCTCTTGCATCCCTTTAAAATGCATCTTTTGTCTAAATGACAGTATCTCAGATCTTCTTATAAATGAGTTGTCACTGGTAATTTTTTATAATGCAGAATAAAGCTAGTTTGTGTTTTTCACAATATGGGCACATTTGCCATTATTTATGCTGTGCAGTAAGTAAGAATCTTTGCAGAGCTGCAGTGATGAGATGGATGTTTAGGATGATAACAGAGGATGCCTACCATGAACCTTAGGAGATTTCATCCTTTAAAATATTGTATTAGACTTTATCTAGAAACATACTGGAACTATCTCCAAGGTCTTATCATGCATGAATATTTATTTATAATGCAGCTTATCTCATCAGTATAATTCCATTAAGACAGAAATGCTTTCTTCAAGGACACCTACTGTTTGAACAACCCTATGGTATATACATTTTTACATTTTCCCTGTAGTCAGTACACAGCACAAGATTATATTGAAAATCATATAGTATTTTGTAGCTTACCAAAATTTCAAGGGAAGTGGAGGGAAAAGAGCACTGGCCATTTAAGAAAAATAAACTGCAGAAAAATAGTACAAACAGCTTTGTAAAAGCATATCATCATCTCTTCTAGTTTTTTCAAAGTTATCTTTTATGTCTCTATCTCAGCACCAACTTCTTAAGAGAAAAAGTTATTGGACCTCCTGCTGTTATGTTGTACTGATGCCAGTAATAAAGATTTAAACAACCATGTGTTGAATTTGTCCTTGAGCTATATTTCTCCAGGCAGGTATGAGTGGTCACACCCAGAGCAAAACAGAGATGATTGCCTCTGAGGGCACTGTGGAGGGAATCTCACAAAGAGAAGGCTTCTAAGTCCCCATTCCCCTCATCATTTATCCTCTGCTCACCCTTTTACACTAACCAAGACAAAATAACATTAAGCAGCAGCCCTCAACGTAAAGTTGAGCTGTAGAGGTGATAAAGGAGCCAGCTGTCTTCCAGTGCACAAAAATATTACTTCTGTCTATAAAGTGTCATACTGATGACTCACCTTGTCACCATTACCTAGAAAATGACTGTTTGTTAAATATGCCAGATAATCTAGTGAAGTTTGATTTAATGGCAATCACTATAATCTATTACACATCACATTAATGAAAGCAACATCTGCAAGTCAACTGGCTCTGCTTTTTTAGCTATATTCAAACAGTGCATTTAAAAGAGTCTTCAATAAAATCTGACTATTTATCAAGCCATAAATGTTCTGTTCATATTTTAAGGATTTACTCATTAATAGTCTTCCATTGTGTACTTGAATTGAGCTCTGAGTAGATGAGTGGTACACCTATGCAGAGTGATTAAGCAATACTTTTTCAGATATGATTTTAACCATATTGCTTAAATGATTGAACATTTTCCTTTCACAACAGATATAGGCACCTGTGTAATATCTGCTGGAACTGTTGGCTCCATCTGCAGAACTCTTTGTTATATGCAAACAAGTCTTAGCCATTTCACTCACATAAAGTGCATAACCAAAATAACTGGGCTGCCTCATATGATTATGTTGAGGAGATACAATCTGTGACTGAAATGGATCAATACGGTGCTACTCCTTGACTTAAAAAAGGTAACATATCTGATATATTTAATTCCAAATGACTAAGAAGGTGGACTGAAAAGTCAACTTCACCTCACCAAACAGAAACCTTTCCCCAAACTGAATTTTCTTTAGAGGCAACAAGGAAGAACAGGGGCTTTCAAAGTATGACTCACCACACTACAAGTGTCTAAAATGGCTCACAATGAGTTTTGTGCTAGTAGTATATTTTTCTCTCTTTTTACTGCAAACACGTCATCTGATGAGCTTAGGTATAAATATGCCTTCTGTAGTCATTTAAAATGAGTGGCAAGTGTATGTAGGGGCTGAAGGATGGTGTTGAAGAAGTAGTGGGTTACTAGTGTCCATCTTGTGCCAATAGAAAGAAACACAGCCGCACTGTCAGTCTGCATTGACTGCACATAAATCATAGAATCATAGAATAGTTAGGGTGGGAAAGGACCTTAAGATTATCTAGGTCCAACCCTCCTGCTATGGACAGGGACACCTCACACTAAACCATATCACCCAAGGCTCTGTCCAACCTGACCTTGAACATCGCCAGGGATGGAGCATTCACAGCTTCCCTGGGAAACTCATTCCAGTGCCTCACCACCCTTACAGTAAAGAATTTCTTCCTTATATCCAAACTTCCCCTGTTTAAGTTTGAACCTGTTACCGCTTGTCCTGTCACTACAGTCCCTAATGAAGAGTGCCTCACCAGAATCCTTATAGCCTCCCTTCAGATACTGGAAGGCTGCTATGAGGTCTCCACGCAGCCTTCTCTTCTCCAGGCTGAACAGCCCCAGCTTTCTCAGCCTGTCTTCATATGGGAGGTGCTCTAGTCCCCTGATCATCCTTGTGGCCCTCCTCTGGACTTGTTCCAACAGTTTCATGTCCTTTTTATGTTGAGGACACCAGAACTGCACACAATACTCCAAGTGAGGTCTCATGAGAACAGAGTAGAGGGGCAGGATCACCTCAGCCTAAATACTCATCAGCATGGGTAAGGATTTGTTCTGATACTACAAGAATCTATCAAGTGGGTCTTTAACATCACTTTGCTCCCAGTTCGACATTTCCCTATAGTAATCTTAGCAGTGCTATGGCTTTTTCTTTTGGTTAGTGGAAAGGAAAAAGAATGGAAAACAGGCTTACGCTCTATCACTTTTACACCATCTTCTTCCTATTCTGCTCTTCATCAGTGTGACATTTTCTTCACCTACTCTGCTTTCCTTTTGTCTCCCACTGTTTTCTACTTATGTTCTCTTTTCCTATGTAACCTCAAGGCCAAAGAGGAAAGGTAGTGCAGACTGATGTATTAACCACAACCATAATTTATCATCCTGGTGTACCCTTCTCCCACACAGGGATGACACAGGGGTGACTTGCTTCTTTCAAAACCTTGTCTGTTCCACATGTTCTTTGAGGGTCCACTTGTAGATCTGGACTACTTCCATGAGCATATATTGTGGTAATAAAAATCCACAGTTACAAATGAAGAAACAAAGATTAAAGGCTCTTATTTTCACTCACTCAGCTGATGACGACCTCTTGTGGTTTGGGAATATTCCCAGGTCATGGGTTTTGGTGTCTGCCTTAGCTGTTTCAGCTCCACCATGGGATGAGGTTCAGGTGCATATAGTCTTTTTTACTTAGTACTGCTCAGTACCCCGTGTAAATAATTATGCAGGCTTGAAATGAGCCAGGGTATTCTTCAAAACCTTCTCAGTACGCAAGTGGAGAACCAGGCTGTATAGTGGCCTACAGAGTGTACCCATCCCTCAGAATAATCATTGCTCCTATGGAATGATAATAGACCCTTCCAGTTCCCAGCTCTGTGTTTCTGCATCTAGTCTGCACTAGCCTGCTGTCAGAGGCCCTGAGCAGCTATTTTGCAGATGTGATCTGCAAAAGGTAATGGTCATCTATGTTCCCAGTCAGTCTTAGTGATCTGGAGCTAAGTCCAACCATGGAGGAACAACTAGAGCTTTTTCTGTCTCTTCATATATTTGTTGTGATTTGTTTTATGATTTTCAAAAGTCTGCAAATTGAAAAGACACTGAGAAAATACTAATAATTTTAACATCAAGTTCACCTGCTCTAACATCAATGCCTTTCTTTCTTTACTCTCCAAAGTTCTTGCTCTCAGCAAACCTCCTAATAGGTCCATTTACTTCATGATTACATATGAATTCCCTGGGTAGCATCTGGTATGTGTTTTGAATAAAGCAGGTGTCTTTGGAAACATGGAATGGTACAGAGAAATTAAGACTGTAGCATAGATACAGAAAATGTAAAAGCAGCATGAAAACCTACATTTGCCATTTACTGATTTCCAAGTTTTTGATTTGGCAACTTATGCTAAAGAATTCTTTCACTGTGAGGCTTTGGAGCTAGTATAATTCCCTCTGTTGTTTTAGTAGGAGGTAAAAGGAAGCATAGCAACACAACAGCACATATCATCTGAGCTTGAACTTACCAAATACACTGCTGCCATCTGATATGAAGACTAACCAAAAGAGGAACCACCATCCTGCACCATGCTGGGCTGCTGAGCCGCATGTTCCCAGAAAACATGCTGCTGTGCTGTGCTGCCCTTGCTGACCTTCCCTTGGTGGCTTTGTGGACCCTGAAGCAGACTGGCACATTTATGCTCAGCTTCTCTTTGCCATGGGTTGTGTTCACAATGCAAACAAGACAGATTCTATTTATTTTTTCTTAAATACTATGTGGCAGCTCAACCTGAAAAGAATTTCACAGGGTGTTCCCTGAACAAAGAGGCTTCTTGCTGATTTTGAGAGCTCTGCCTAATGACAGCAGTAGGAATTTCTCCAGAAAATGTACCAAGAATGTCTTAAAAAAATACTAGGCAATTGTTATTTATGGCTTGTAACCATCTTTTTCAGTAAGAAATATGCTGTCTCGAAATGGAGTTATCCTGGTGTAAAACTGGAGGAACATAGTGTCAAAGAAACTATTTGTGATGTTGCTCACCACTGATGTATTACACTTCCATAAGAAATATACACAGCAATCGAAACTAAAACAAATCAGCAAATACTACTGTCTAAGTGTGAGGCTTAGTGCTATGTTTTCTCCAGCAGCTGTAACTCAAACCCTCTTATGCACATGAACACTTCCTATCATTGCACAGAGTTAACTTTTGTGCCTTTAAATTTTATTTTTCAGCTATTCAATTTTTAAGATATGTATATCTATGCTTATGAAAACAGGTTTATATGAACACCTGGTTCCACATGCCACAGTTAAAAAGGGGAACACTATTGAACTGGCCAGAAAAAAGTCCCCATCAAACATTCCCACAAATCTCAAACACATCCTTTCTAGTGCTGTGATTTATGCAGTCATCTTGCCTCAAGCAAAGGCAGAAAGATAAAACCCTAGTTGTGTCCTGAAGGTCAAGATTTATCATTGCTAACATTCAGCTAAAATAGATTTTTCATGTCTTTCTGTTTCACAAAATCTAGGTGATATCTTTTAACCTTCGAGATGGTATTGGATACAATGCCCTACCTCCTAGCCATTAAAGATTGCTATGTTAAAATGTTTGGATTTCTGTACTTGCAATTACTATATATAAAATACTCCACAGGCTCTGTCTGGATGACAGACTTTTTACAGAAAGTATAGCACAGATAGCTGAGGTAAAGTTCTGACACAGTCCTTCATAGACTTATGAACAACAGCTTAATTTTAAATTCATAGTAACCAAAGCTGTTAATTGGAAAAACATTGAATTTTAGATGGTCTTTAAAATGGGTAAACAAACTCAGTATTCACAACAAAACAGAACAAAACAAAACAAAGCAAAAAAAATCCCTCTTGCTAGTTTTTAGTCTAAGCAAGGCTCAGTGGAATACGGCTCTATGATCATGTAGATATATTCAGATTACAACTGGAATTAGCAGAACTATAGCATACTAAGACAACTAGTTTGCTTGCAGAATTGCTGGCATCACTACTACTGCTATGATGCCTAATCTAAAGTTTCTCATTCAGATCAGTGTAGATGTGCACTGATGTGCAGTAGCTGAACTGCTGGGTGTAGATATCTTTATTGGTACTACTTGTTTCAGATAGCTATTCATGGGAGTCAAAATATTATAATAGAAGATGATCTGTGCTCTGATGCACTGACAGTTAACAGATAAAGGACATTAGAGAGTGAATAAATAATAGCAAAACACATTAAGCTAGATGAATGCATATCAAGTTGAAAAATGCTTTGTATGGGAAGTAGGCTTTTTAAGGAGATCATTTTTGTTACTGTGACCTATGTTGCCAAAATACAAATGTGTCAGACCATGTTTGTAATATTCATTTTATTGTGTGTTTAAAGGTAAGGTTAAAAGACTTGTCATGGTTTTGAGGACACTAATATGCCTTACTGGGCCCCAACCAGCCTCACTTGGGACTTTCATCCCTTTTTCAGAAATCCTGCTTAGTTCAGCCCTGGGCACTCATTCTCTGCCCACTGTGTCACAGGAGTGTTGGTCTCCTTAGCCATACCCATGCCTCTGCTTGGCCATGGGACCCTCTGACCTGGACTCTGACCCATGGAATGGTATCTGATATATCCCTTGTCACTATGGGCTTGCCTGGGAGATGACTGGGCTGTGTTTGGCTCTGTTTACTCTTTTCAGATCCAATATCAAACTTTTAATTGACTTACCAGCTTGACCATGTACCTACCTCATCACCACAACTTGCCTGATGATCCAAACACTTGGTCAAAGCTGTCTGCTGTCTCTGGATTTATCCTGCTCACCTCCATTGGGTACCACAGTAGGCTTTTACAATGCTAGCTGTGTTGTCAGCCTCAGCTCCCTAGTCTTTAGGGAGCATCAAACCTTCACTACTCCCTGACAGCATATTGGTCAATCTGTGGTATTTAAAAAATTGTAAATAGTAAAGAAAATTCATTTTACAAAATTGGGTCGTTTTTTTTTTTTGCTCATGACACAAGTATTTGATATTAGGGACGTGAAAGTGCATTTTCAGTCACAATTACAGAGTCAGTACTGTGAAGTTATAATCACAATGAGAGCAATTGTTACATAAATCCTATTATACAGGAGCTCATTTAAGCCAATTAATTGAAAAAAACTGTTGAGCTGAAGAATCAGAGCTTCTGTTATGAAGATGAAACCAATCAAATGTTCAGAGTTTCTCTGTTTACTTTCAGCTTACGTAGTAGTTTGGACACAATATGAACCTAATACATTATATGAAACTTCCAGGCAGGATGCTTGGTCATTATCAAAGTGGGTCAGACTTCAGCCAGCAACCTCATTCAGTCTTTCTAGCCATTCCTTCCCCAAGAGTATCTTCAGGATGAAAATTACTGGTGTTTTCTTCAATCTAAAGCTGACTAAAGCACTGCCAGGTTCTCACCATCCAAACAGCATTGCAAAGCCAGCTGCAGAGCCCATCACACAGCTGACATTTTGAATGAAAGATCTAATAGGTTTTAGTTATTTTATGCTGTGGGAGCTACAGAAAGAGAATCAGAGTCCACTGCTCAATGTTTGCCTTCCTGTTCCCAAAAGGCACCTAGATTATATTTTTTTAGCAGCTGAAGTTAAGTTTCAGAACATCTTAAAGCTAAAGAAACTCCACAGTTAGCTGCAGAGCAGTGGCTGTTTATCAGTCCTGCTCCCTCTCTCTGCTCTAGCTTCTGGCAAGATCACTATCTTCTTACAGTGATGAAAGAGAATATTAAGTACATGCATCAAAATGAAAGACATGATAAGTTGGTTTTATCTTAGTCTTTATTAAGACTCTTCATCCCTGATTTATTAAAAGTGGTACTTTTAATTGATAGTAGTGAAAATTAAAGCTCTGTCATAATAGATTATATCAATATCTCCTTGTATCCAGTACTAAAAGCTAAAACCCAATTATTTACTTCTTGTAAGGAGCACTGCACTGCATGTTTTCATATGGGAAGCCAGTCCCTTAGGTTGTACTTGCAATTCTAGAGTGGCACGTAGTAATGTGGGGTGATAATTCAGATATGCTGGTACAATGGGAAGTCATATAGCAGTTTAAGAATTATGTAGGCTGATGAAAGAATGCTAAGAGACATGATTATCCAGCAGATATACAGAGAAGCAGGTGAAAGCCAGCAGTCTGTCTCTTCACTCCCCTATAGGAACAATCCCAGTTCTTTCTGTTAACACTTCCAGTATTCTCCCCTTGGATTTTAAGTTTTGACTCTGTCAGTAAGAATAGTGCAGTGAGAATAGGGCTTGCGGGGAAAAAGTGCTTTGAAAAACATCCAAGATCCAAGATACTCAGGTATCCAAAGATTTGTTTTGGCATCTAAACTGCAGTCAAAATTCAGAGCAGTAGGCCTGTGTTCCACATGTGAAACCTCACTTCTGCAGAAATGGCAGATACTTCCACTCATACCTTTTGGATGCAGTGAAATGACCGTCTGGTCTCCAGCATTGCTCCAGTGTGCCTGCAGCTCATTTGGACTTGTACAGTGTCCAGCCCTGGATGACAGCTGGCTACCTTATTTTTTTTGGATAAGACAAATGTGATTTTTATGGGCCTACTAAACATTTGGGGAAAATGATGAAAGTATCACCTCTTCCCTGGGGGAACAGGGGAAGGTTGTACCTCACATTCAAATCATGTAATGCATCTTTAAGTACTAATTCATTTATTCCCATCTTTATAACTTCCACACTACCCCACCATTGAGGCCAGTTAACTTCCTGAATGCTGCTTGCTCCCTCAGAGGCTGACAGTTGTTTTATATTAAATATATTTTATATTTATAAATTTATGATTTCTTTGTGGGCATTATCATGGCACTTTGTTAAACACATGAAAACATAGGAATACAGCAAACTGCATCTTCAAAACAGTGCTCCTTCATGCATTTTAAGGAGCAGCAATATACATTATTCTGGATGACTTTTCTTTGCTTCGTTAGATAGATACAGGCAGTTCTGAAGAAATATTCAACTTTTATCCCAAAGCAGATTTCTGTCCAATTACTCAATTCTTAATGAAGGGTAATATCAGTATAGGAGGAATGAATAGTTGCTAGTGAAAGTTATCTGTCCACAGGAATAGAGCAATTAGGATTAGAAGTGAGATCCTCCATCACCAAGTCTGCTGCCTTGCTGTTCCAGAAAACTATGTCATTGAAACACAGGTGTGCAGTGCAGCAAAAGTGGCACAGTCCCACTGATGGTTTTACCTATGTGTTACTTAGAAAGCCAGATTCATTTCCAGTACACTTGCTGCCATCAAAAAGTGGAGTTAAAGTATTTGACTCTGCTACGGTATCTTCTTGCAGAAGCAGAGTTTTTAACCATTTCCCAGGAGGGGCAAAGACAGCAAGCCTTTCCTCCTAATGACTTCTTTCCTTCTAGCACATCAAGACCCAGACTTGCACTTGTCCAAGTCCCTCATTCTTATAGTTACATATGCATTTGCTTACCCTGTGGAGCAAACTCAGCTCGGCAGGTGAGATCAGGTACCTTTCCCTATGAGCTTTCATGTTGTAGGATGCATACTTGGTTCCAATACTAAGTACCACCCAACACATGTTTTCTGGTCCTGCTGCTGCTATTAGCAGCCATTGCAGGCAAAAAGAGCCTTGCCTTGTACAATTTTTACTTAATTTAATCTTTCTGACATAATTAATTATTGCCTTCAATTAACACAAACTTCAATACCAACTGGCTCTAGTATTGGAAAAGATTTAAAAAAAAAAGAAAGAATACAGTCAAACATTTAAATAAAGCTTTCACAGGCTCAGCTTTAGTCTGACACTTCTCTCCCATTCTCATGTCAAATTCCCTTATTTTTGCTGTGGTTACACTAATTTTTTCCTAATTCCTCTATGAACAGGCACGCAGCATAGGAGGTTTGGGGTTGTGTGTGATCCTTTCTGCTCCATGTTTATTGTGTTTCTTTTGGCTAATTTATCTTTCTTAATGGCTTTCCTCTGTTTTGTTGTGGGTCACCAATGTCTGCAGTCCTTCAGGGCTATCCTTGCCCTGGCATATCTCACAATGGTGCTGTCACTGGCTGGACACAGTATGAGCATCCTGGCCAGTTCCCAGCCTCCTCTCACACAGGCATCTGCGTCTCCTGCTACCCAAACCTGCCAGTTATGCCCAGCAGAGGAGGTTATTCCAGAACAGCATCCTCCTAAGGGGCACTTTTTTGCTTCTCCTTTTGCCTAGCTTTGTTGGTGTCTAATTGGTTCCTCTACCAACATTGCCCTTTAGCTTTAAAGGTTATCCACCCTCCCAGGTGTTTAGCTGGGACTAGAACCAAAAGAAAAAGATTACCAGCAAATACCAAACATTGTTTGTATGGCCAGGTCTCAGTGTTACAGGCTGCTTTTTAAAGTATTCACACACAGTGACGTCTGAGTCAGTAGCCATTTCCTGTGCTCGATATTTAAAGTAGGTATTTATGGTAACTTTATGGTAACAACTTTTAAGGCCTTTAATAAGCTGGTAAGGAGGCCACAGTGGAGACTGTAGCAATAATTGAACGGTTTTAAGAACAAGTACTTATGATGGAGAGATCTCCAGTAAGAACAAGTCATGCACAGAGTTCTTGTGGCTTGATATAAACTGATTGAAGCATTTTCATAGCCAAAATTTGAAAGAGAAAATTCCCCAAAGAACAGATTGCATAAAAACATGTCTTTATGAAAATTGCATGCTGACAGAAACAACCCATGGAATGCCATGACATTTCTCCTTTCATTCTTTCAGCTTTTCAAAGATATGTATTTGCATATTTTGCCTTTTACCAGTGATTTCTTATACATACTGACAATAAGACACAACTTACGTGTCCCTGTCTGCCTTGGTTTTGCTTTTGTATTTCATTTTGCCATTGTATTTGAAGTGGAATAATATACACTGGCATAGACTGTGTTTTCTGTTACTTGTAATTACTCACCAAATCATTCTGCAGTGTAAGTTTGTTTTTTTTCCTAATTATTGGGTTTGATCTCTGCTTTGGGAATAGGGCATTCTTTGCTGTGTTGTCCTGAAAACAATTGCATTTGCAGTGATTGTTTTCTAATAACAATTCTGTAGAATAACTGCTCTGGGGCCAAATCCAGTTTTACTTATGAGAACAAAAAATTTTGCCTGAGTAATAAATGAGTAAGGACTTTGTGTGTTGGGTCATTATTTGTAAAATATTTATACAGCCCATGACAGCTGCTATGCATCTCCAGTGCAATAAAGAACAACCATCATGTCAAAACAACTATTATAACATCATCCAATTTGGGCAGCACAATGCCTTGATTTGGACATGAGGCTTTCACAAATATTCATGAGAGCTGATGGCTCAGACAGGGGAGAGATATTTAGAATAAATGTCATTGTGTGAGATATGCCTTTATGTTTTTTCTTGTAGCAACAAGAGAGCTAGTCGAGGGCTAGGTTGTGACCCTTCTGGCAGCAAATAAACAGCTACTTGCTTTCCTCCAAGTATTCTCATTTGTTTTATACTGGAAAAATTCAGGCTTATATAGAAAGCTAATGAAAAAGAATGAGAGCATATTAACTGAGTCCTCAGCAATTATTTGGGTTTTGAAAAATGCCCAGTGATTATTCAAGGTATTCCAATGGTTGGTGCCTAGCTATCTTGCAGTGCTCCTCTTTCTGACATACATTTCCAGCACAGTTCATAGCAGTTTAGCCAAAGGCTTTCCACTGATACTAATTGTGGGTATGTGCAAATAAATCCTGCACAGTACAAAGGCTTTATCATCCTCCAGTTCTCTTTTATTCTGATACTGCAATTAATATTGAAAGTAATATTTTCCATGGTGTAGTCTTAATTTTTTTTTTTTTTAATTTACACTTTAGGGAATATTGGATGTTGTGAGGCATGCTCTTTCCAAGTTTTTTTTCCTTAGCTCTGTAAATCTAACACACAGCTCTGTCCTTAATAATTTATGTCATTCCAGTGCACCAGTATAATGCTTTTAACATACCCTGTGGGTTTAATTCTTGCTTTCTATGTTTCAACTGTAGGAGTACTGGTTAGAAACTTTAAAAAATTAATTCAAGAAATAGTTTTTGCTTCTGTGAGAAGCCAAGAATCAAGCATTATGTTGAGTATTATACCTGGAGAATTATAATTCTAGAGAATTATTGTGACATGCTGTAAGATAAATTAGTAAAGATTAAATATCCAGATTTTGAATACAGGAAATAAACCCCATGCAAACAGCTGCAATGGCTCAGTTCTTCAGGTGGTGGCAATTAGTCTGGACAACTACAGTTATTTAATTCTGCACCACTTGGAGACTGAGTATCATCATGCTTTTAGGCAGTGACTGTCAAATTAACATATACATACGTACATATACAATAAAGAAGTTTACATCCCCACATTCACATTGCAGCCTGCATCTAATTCTAATTGCAGTGGAGTGATTCTCAGACACTTCAGTGACAAACCCATTCTGAATGCAATACAGTGATCATTACCCTTACATCTACTAACTCATCTTCCTGGACATCCAAAATCCAGAGATGTCATATTACATGGATTAATGTGTCATCAGCTCTCTTTATTAATGTGCTTGTTCAGGTTATCAGAAACCTGGAGATAAATATAACTTAGTACATCATTAAGGTTTAATGTTGACCATAGTCTCTGTCTTTTCCCCTCCCCCTTGATAAATTTGACCAGTCCTTTTGTTTTGTTCTACCATATTTTACATGTGTTACTCTCCCTCTTTCTTGCTTCAAAAATCTAGTTTTCTCTCAGCTAGCACAAAGTTACAGTCTGTAATAAGAGCTGCTAGTTTGATCATTTTATAAGGTAACTCTGGTAAATGTTCATGGGTGTTCTGCAAAAAGGAAGAGGACAGAATATGTCCCCACTTATGGGATAAACAATTAAATGCTCAAGTATTTAAGTGTTAAAGCAAGTAAATTTTCACAGACAAAATTTACTACTGAATAGATCAACCAAACACAGAAGAAGAATATGATGTCTGGATTCAACATTAGCTGTTTCTCCTGGCTTGACTTATTACTGCTGTGATCAGAGCCCTGCTTATGCTTACTTATTTATATTCACCAGTCTGCTGGTTTGGCCCTTGAAGAGTGTGAAACGTGCTTGTGAATTCCCTTAACTGGGGCCAAAGTCTTCTTGGGCGCCTCTAGCACTTTCCTTTAGTTATCAGTCCTGCATGGAGCTGAGAGCATAAACTCAGCCTTTTTTACCTCCCAACTTCAGCCATAACTCCTGGAGACTCCCCAGGATTGAAAGCATCTTTCTTTTACTGCTTCCTCCTCTTTTTTTTGTAGCTATTCTATCAAGAGGGATTTAAATCATGTAATACAGAGAATTTGTAATGATTTCTAACATGTTTGTTCTTTGATTTAGACAAAGCGAAAAACTTAAAGGTCAATCAAAATAACAAACTTCTGTGTGCCTTTGCTTCAATTTCCTTATGCTTTGAGCACTCTCTGGGTTACTGTGGGAGTAATTTGTAGTATCAGCCTTCATTCAAAGAAAAATGCCCAACAATGGGCATTTCCCTTCTCTGAAGAGATTATACATTTCCTCATATATGTCCCCAAACTTAAAAAAACCCTAGTACATGGATATTTTTGTAGCAGAGTATATGGAGGTACAAACTCCTTTTTTGCTGAAGAGGGCTTTGGTTTGTATAGTATAATATTGGAGTGTAATACTCTATTGTAAGCAATGGCTAAGTGTAAACATGTCTTTCCGGATCTCTTGCATACTGCAAAACAATATGAAAGGTATCAGCTCTGCACTCAAAACAGTCTCAGAAAACAAAATAGTGTTTGAAATGTGAAGAAATATTAAGAAATACACTAATCCATGAGATGACTTATACAGAAACATGCTGAAGAAGCAAACAGACACCTTCATGTACCTCAACAAACAGCTAAAATACATAACTCATGAATTTTTGCTGTTGCTGTTGTTACTGAATATTGTAATATATTCTGCAAATATTTCTGGTAGGTTTTGACCATCTCTCTACCTGTTCAATTACTATTCACTGAATAATTTAATCAAAGATTAATGGCAAAACAGATCAAATAAATTACGTGATTAATATTTTTTCAGTGTAGTCAGCTGGCCTAAAAACCTATTACAGGTTTTCATTTATAATACATACAGTTCTCTATATAATAATTTAACAAGCACTGCAAATTACAGAGCTATAATTTTATCAAAAGATTGTGGGAACTTTGAAAATGAGTCTCAAGCAGATAGGAGAGACACAGGTATTCCAAAATGGAGTGATAGCTCCATAACTCAAAGCACTCTCACATTTTAATTAACACTGGGATTTGGTGTAATAGTTAATCTTCCTTCTCTTTCACTACATCCCCATTATCCCTCCTCTTTCTACTTCAGTCCACCCTATGCATAACCACTTCTATTACTCCTGGTCCTGACACTGCTCCCACCTAGCCCAACTACCCCCTGGGACAAAGTTAACCTTCATCAGAAAAATGCTAAAATTCTTGCTTATAGAACAGTGGAATTGTCCTGCTGAAGCAAATGAGACAATGACACACTCAAAGGCCAGCAGTGCTGATGGGACCTGGAGGCCACCTGAGGGTGGATGCCTGAGTGACCGTATTGTCTTGCCTCCTTCCATGTCCTTTTCACAGTGTGCATACACTAGATTCCTAATGTAATTTACTCACGTGATATCTTATTACAGAAAAAGGGGATAAACCTATCTTCCCACCTCTCTCAATGGCAATTGTTTTTTAGTAAGTCTGTCTGATTTTACCTGTGACTAATAAACATGATTTAAAAATGGAAGGTAGATGGTGTTTTGCTGTTGTTCAAAAAGTATTAATTTCTCCTCTTTCTAAATAATTATAGGTTTCTGAATACCTGCCATTTTTCTCCTAACTGTCCAAGAAACGTTGCCATCTTCAAGTTTTGACTGTTTACATTGTCATTCTACTCACAGAATTGTGAACAAAGATTGGAAAGGAAATCATGTGCCCTGAAGCCTACTAGCTTGAAAAGACAACTTGGTTCCACCACATAAAGTATACCTGTCTTGAACACATCAAGAAAAGCACTTTGACATTACTGACTTCTGAAAAATTGCACTAGACATTTCCTTCTGTATCTCTGTGTTTTTTTTTTCAAAAAGTGGGTTTAAGACTATTTTGTGAATGGAACGTCTGAGGCACAAGAACAAGAAGAATGTCCAGATTTTAGAAGTTGAGTTTGGGACTCCCTATATTTCCTCCTCCTGCTCCTTTTCCCTAGGCTTTAAACCCATGGTTGCTCCAGCCTCTCTTTTCTTGCAGACTGAGGTCAAACATGTTGGGGAATTAACCCGTGGTCTCTCGACCACTGGTACAATGTCGAAAGCCCAGAAGACACTTCTTTCCAGAATTAAAGCATCACTTCAATTTTCCTTCAAAAGAGAGGACTACTTAGAGGCCAGAATTGCCAGAACAGTTTAATTCTGTTTAGAGAATGTGTTCTTTATACATTGAGTTTAACCACTAGCTGGAATAATGCAGACAGTGATGTGATTACTTCCCATGTATTTTGCTGAGCTCATTTCGTAAAAGGTTGTACATAGTTGATGCTGTTACTTTGAGAGTGTGTCAAGTTGGCAAAAATAGCATCTCAGGTTTCTCTCCTTCATAGCTTTCTAGTTAGGAGAATTCATCTTCTAATTAGCAGATTTTAGCAGTACTCAAGCTCCTGTCAGAGAGTAGCAGATTCTTAATATGACTCAGCTTCCAGATTAATAAAATTACTGTTTCTAATGAAGTTTATCTTCTCTTTCATTCTTCAATATTCCAGTTTTTCTTGCAGTTTTGAGCCCTTGGAATGTGTCAGACATTTTCTTCTTGCGTATTTTTAAGGAATCACATATTTCCTTTAAAAAATCTGAGATCTCTCTAAGCACTCTCCAAGGTAAATGTAAAGATAAAACAGTTTTGGGTGATGAACCTGTCAGTGTTTGAGGGAGGACAATGTTCTGATCTAAGTTAGACCTACCCTGAATGGGTTGAACGAGGTGATCTCTCAAGTTCTTTTCCAAGCTGAGCTGCTCTATGAATCTATGATTTTGTTCCCTACTAAGAAAACTGCTTCCTTTCAATGACAGCAGTCATCTTGAAGCTGGTTCCTGGGATGTATGAACTTGAATTTTTTTCATTGTGAATAAAGCTCACAGGTACACCAACACTCTGCTTTGGAAACACATAAAAAGCAGATAGCCCATTGTCTAAAGAATATGAAAACATTTCTTTGTACCACCAGTACAAGAGAATACAAATAATGCACCTTGCTTTTGTGGTATGAAAGAATAAATGAACAGTGCTTCATCTTCTAATGAGCAAGATCCAGTAAACTGAACAGTACCAATACTGACTGAAAGGATAACAAGAGGCATATGTCTGTCACAGGGCTCTGGCAGCATTTTATCAGTTCCTCTCTCTTGCCTTTTCTCTGCACAGCAGGACAGACTTTAGAGGGGAAAACTATAGCAAACTGATTTACAAGCTCTAAACAACAGCAGTGGGTCTTATTACTACAATACACTCCAGGATCACTATTGTCTACCTTTAGGAATTTGTGATGGTTGACATTTTTAAAAATAGCCAGAAGGAAGGGTGTTGCGCTTCGCAGTATCAAAGTTCGTCAGCACCAGGCACTGCGAGAGTAGGTTCCAGCTGCAAAGGAGTGAACTTTAATTCTTCTGAAATTATTTTATCTTCTAAAAGATTTTTTCTCTTTATGTCCCTTTGCTCTTTTTTCTTTTATTAAGCCTCTTTCCAGTCATATGAAATGCAATTTCATGAACTGACTGGCAGCAGCTATTGAATCCTGAGGCTCTTCCACCCAGAAAGACAAAAAGAAAATGGAACATTCACCCCAAAACCCCTAAACTGCCATAAAAAAAGACTGTGACTGTGGCAGCTGTCTCTTATCTATTGTACTTTTACAATAGTATGCTGAGTTATTTTCTTAAATGTGTGAGAAAGCTCTCGGGCATTTTAACCTTCTTGCCAAGGTAATGTTTGTTGCCATTACTGGAAGCTCTGTATGAAATTGTATGTACCATCCAGCAGTGAATGGGGTGCTTGAGAGAAGACCAAGATTACAGGGCTGGCTGTCCCAGTAAACCTTCACCCTGGCTTCTGGCTTATCTGAACACCAAGCACTACCATGTGAGGGTTGAATTGTGATTTCTCTCTTGACAAAAGCAAGGGGGAGCCAGTTTTGATCAAAGCCAGAAGACATTCCATTGTTACCATTAATATCATGTTAATAACATTGTCAGAAAAAAGGCACACCTGCACTAGCAAAAACCCAGAAAAAAAAAGTCCAAAAAACCCCCAAATCCAAAACCTTTAAACCTTAGCAGTATTCCAGCTGTTAAAGAGTTAAGGAACAGAAAGTGGGTTTGGTTTTTTTTGGTTTTGTTTTTTTTTTTTTTTAATAAAGCTATACAAGTGCAAACAAATCAAGAAAGGCACACTGATAAATTAAGGGTATAGGACATCTGTGTATCACCCTCCTCAGAGCCCCTTCTCAAAACCAGATTTGTCAGCCTGTCCATATTATGAACTCCCAAGCCTGTGTTAGGAGACTACTTCAGTTCAAGACCCAGAATGCTCTTAAGGGACAGAGCCGAAGTTTCTATCAACAACTTAAAAAGGGCCTCAACTTTTTCTCGAGGACAAAGAAACACAGCCTAGGCAGGCCTGAATGTGTTGTCTGCCATAATCAGCAGATTTCTTAAACTGGGTTGTTCCTAAATACAACATAAACAGTTTCAGGCTGAGTGCAAGCATAGGTTGAAAGCACCTGGACATGGGGTCCTAATGCTCACATTGCATCTTGAAATGTGAGTCACAGGTTAGGGTTAGAAAGGGTAGCATCCTTGAAAGAAAGGGCAGTGTCCTCAGAGTCAGGATGAGAAAGGAGCTATTGGACCATGAATGTGCAGACACTAAAGAAATTACTCTAAGGGATTATTACTTAAAAGTTCATTTTCCAAGGCTGTAACCTGGTCCAACAGCATTAAACCGTAGTCACAGCTAATTCCTCAGATCAGTCTAATGGGAGCAGGCAGCAGTAAAGCTATATGACTATGATGCCCTCTGAGTGAGGATCCAACAGGAGGAGTGAAAGTTCGACATTTGCATAAACAGTAAATTGAAAAAATTGTAAATATTAAACTGGAATCACACAAAGGAAGTAAAATAGTAATTTAAGAGATTTGTGATTCAGTGAAGAACTCTATTAATGTTAAATTGGGGTGAAAATAGATCTCATACATAGTAATGAAGTTGAAGTTTAGCCTGCAGAGTAAAACGGGCAAGCCCGTCATTTTGTGTTAGTGCGGGTGGAAATCAGGAGGGACAAAGAACAGGCAGACAAAATTATAGCATTGGCAGACAGAAGTTGTGGCAAGCTGTTTACCAAAAATTCAATCTCTGTTGAGCAAACTCATCATTGGCTTGCTCTGAAAAGATCACAAAATCCCCTCCTTTCACCTTTTGGATGGGATGAAAGACATGCTGGCTAGCCGCCAGCTTCTAATTCAAGCACGTTATCTAGGAGTATGACAGCAATTCAGCCAGAGAGAGACAAGGAGTTTGTGTGGATCCAGAAAAGAGTCTTCATGTTTTTCCTGGAGATTTCTCAGTTGACCCTAACTAATCTCTTCTTACCGGATTTGCAACCCTAGAAACCTTTCTTTGAAGAAAGTTTGCTCGCCAGAGAAAACTGTCCAGACTGTCACAGATTTGAGACACAGTCACTGAAAGGAAAAAAGGTCTTTGCTGACCACTGGAAATTCATGAAAGCTTCTCTATAGCCTTATAACAACATGTCTTTTTAGCACAGCAATGCTCATAGCATACAGGGCCAAATCTGGTCATACTCATCAAGGGCACCCTGGAGAACATGGAGCGTTTTGCTGCATGATTGCTTGGGCTTTCCTATTCCTCCTCAACTCCTTCTGCTGCCCAGGACCAGCAGTTCGTTAGGATAAGAAGGCAGCCAATTTTTACCACAGAGAATCATCCCCAAGGGTAGATCACAATGAAACAGTCCCTTAGACTTGGGCCTTGTCAGTGCTGTGTGGCAATACAAAGTACCAGTGAAGGGCTGTAAGCTCCAGAAACAAGAGTAGAAGGGCCAAAAGGAGGCAAATGCTCTTTGTGGTGCCTGAGGATGGAGGGAAGGAGCTTTTAACCCTCTGAAGGGTTAGGAAGGGCCTGGGATTAAGTGCCTCAGGTTTGAAATCACTTTATTTTACTTCATGTTTTTAATTCTGAGGAGGATAGTGGGAGTTGTGCTCCTTGATCCTTGACTTCTGTTTTTGCTTTGAACTTTTTCTTAAACCTCAGTGTGAGCTGGAAATGCTGATGCTCAGATATTTTTGCATGAAGAAGACACCCTCCTCCCCTGCCCCAGTTTTACACATTTTGTACACAAAGCAGTTGACTGAATTTCTATAAAGCTGGGACCTACACATTTCCTAACTTTCAGAAATCACCAATGGAGCAAACCACAGTGAGCACTGTGCTTCAGAAGCACTATTTTCTCTTGCTCCATTGACTTTGTAAACAGCCATCTGCAGCAAGTTGACTGTAGCCTTTTTCTGGCATATTGAGGAGAAAAGGGTTCTGAGCAAAACAGCCACCATTCCTCTATGCTGTATACTTTGATTTGTCTTGCAGCCAATTCCAACCTGTTCTCTGCTTTGTCTAGGCAGATATGTCTGTGCAAAGAGTGCTTAACCACTGACTGGTCAGAATGTGCAGAATTTTGAATCCCTTACACATGGCAGATTTCACATCCCCTTCTTTCTTTACTCTTTCTTCACCTGCTTTTCCACAGTTATCTGCAGTGAAGTTTGGATGAAGTTATAAAACAACAAGATAAATACAACATATCAAAACAAATATACTGTTCAAGTGGCAAAACAGCCAGACGTGGCTTTCGAGTTAATACAGAGCACATCTTATGCTAAAAAATTGATTTGCTTATTCATCTTATGTTATCATCCTGGTATGGGTAGATGAACAAGTAATATGAATTATTAAATATTATTTTCCTTCCAAACTTCATGCCTCATTCCTACACTTGTACTGATGTACTGTGTTTTCCTGACCTTGCATTATAACTGACAAAATATGAATATTAACTTTGTATGACCTTTACTATCCCAAAACACAAATTAGGCTCATGTTTTCTTTGCTCTGTCATTTGAAATGAGTTATTTGGTCTGCACTGACAATTGCATAGGCAAGAGATAAGGCAACTGTGAGGTATTGATGTAAACAGAAGTGTAATTGTGTTAAAAAAATTCAGATGAAAAGAGCAGATAGCAACTTAGTGTCATTGAGATCGTGGTTTAGGTTTTTGTCCTCCCTGTAAGTGGTGTTTGGGAGCTGTAATCTCCTGTCATTGTTTTCCAGTCCAAGAAAGATGTAGAATAAGAGAAAATAACAAGTCAGCAAGCAAGAAAGTACCCTTCACGCCCTCAAAAAAAAAAACAACAAAAAACCAAACCAACAGTCCCAACCTCTAAATACATTTAATTATATGCATGCACACCAGTAGAGCTTTAAGCTTGTTTTAAGTACCCAAATGAAAACTTCGAGGGACTCTGTGTGTGTTCGTGCTGTCTCTCAACAGGAAGGTGTATTGTGACATCATAATTCTGCAGCTTTCAAGTAAGTTAGTAGATGTCTCTTGCATCTTTTTACAGTGTTCGAGCAATTAACTGACCTCTCAGGATTATGATTATAATTTAGTAGAGCTATGGGCTGTCACATCTCTTGGATCAAGTATATATGTCTCTTATGTCAAAGGTGAGTTTCTGAGTCTTGTACTTTTTTCAGTCTGATTTCCAAACGAAACACAAGCATGTTCCTCAGGTGCATGTGTCCACAGCCTTTCTTTCAAATCCATTAGTCTATTTCAATCAAATGTCACAGAGGTAGATAGTTCTCTAGACATGCAAAGCTGATCAAGGTGAGCTGTCGCTTAGAGGAGAGACACTTAATTCACCGAGGAAGGATGGAGAGCACTCACTGCTTCTCTAGGCTGCTCAGCTCAGCATCCCACATGCAGGACTGCTTAGGCACCCACAGCACACACGTAACCCTGGCTAGTGGGCAGCAGAGTTGGTCAAGTTAGGGTTGGATGTAGAAAATATGTGGGGATAGCAAAGGGAAGGCGTAGGGGATGTAAAGTGCTTCCTGAAGGAGTTAGAAGAGGTCTGGGAAGCATAGGAGTGCAGGAGGAAAGGTCACTGCTCAGTGCTCAGTTCTCCCAGTTTTGCTCCTTACCAAATAACATTTCTTCTCCATCTTCTCACTATCCTACCACTCCACAGGAACTTTCCTATGGCTCCTTGAGCAGTTGCTCATCTAAGATCTGTGATTTATCTCTTGTTGTGACACAACCCAACCATTTATCCTCACCTGATTTTCTAAGGAAAGGATAACTATGCCCTTACGCTGGCTGTGTGAACCCATTTTTGTTTACCTTCATCTCCTTTGTATCTGTTGAACTCTGTGGCTGATTTCAGTGAAAGAGTGGAGGAAGAAAAAATCCTCAAAGATTTTAATTTCTTATGTCTTTCATGAAACTTAGCCACAGGGGAGAGGAGAGATGTCTTTGAGATGTCCTGAGCAAGGAAAGGGACTAGGTTTGTCATCCAGTCCCTCACGCAGGGGAGAATCTCTAACGTATTGAATGAGACTGTAGGAATCTCTCCTATGAATATGGGGTGATAGAGCTGAGGTTATTCAGCCTGCAGAAGAGAAAGCTTTCAGTACCAAAAGTGGGACTACAGGAAAGATGGGTAGGGACTATTTATCAGGGAGTGTAGTGATAAGACAAGGGATAATGGTTTTAAACTGAGAGTAGATTTAAATTAGATATTATGAATAAATTCTTCACTATGAGGGCGACAGATTGCCCAGGAAAGCTGTGGATGCCCCATCCCTGGGATTGTTCAAGGCCAGATTGGACAGGGCTTTGAGCAACCTGGTCTAGTGGAAGGTATCCCTGGCATAGCATGAGCATTGAAACTAGGTGATCATTAAGGCCCCTTCTAACCCAAACCATTCTATGATTCTATAATTCTATATCACTTTCTGCTGCAGAGAAGTTCCCACCAGAAATGAGGAACCTTCTGTGGATCCAGTGCTTAGAGGA
The DNA here is from genome assembly GCF_012275295.1 of Melopsittacus undulatus. Taxonomy (NCBI): domain Eukaryota; kingdom Metazoa; phylum Chordata; class Aves; order Psittaciformes; family Psittaculidae; genus Melopsittacus; species Melopsittacus undulatus. The sequence goes on from NC_047528.1 coordinate 61,892,074, forward strand.
CATAGCTTTTCTTCAGTTAAAAATCAATGCTGAGGAGATAGTTTATTATGGAGGAGAACACACATCTTGTTCTCATGGCACTTTTCTTTCTCAGAGCACTTTTCTTTTTCTTGTTTTGTTTCCCTTGATTTGAAATGAATCATTCAATCTGTGTCACTTGTCCACATTAGATTGTACCAGTTTGATTTTGTTTGATGCAACAGAGAGGGAAAGGAGCGATGGGATGTGACATGCACTTTATCTTGAGTATTATTTGTCTCTACAAGAGTGTGGTGAGATGAAACCTCAGAAAGGCCAGTGCGAAAGATAGTCATTACTTTGTAAGTGCTTACATAAGCGTGTTGGAAGATTGCATTTGGGAAAAAGCTTTTCAAGCTTCACACACATTTTCTGTTTGAGAGATGAGTTAGTCAGAGCACACTGACAGATGTGTGGGGACGATGCAAATTTACAAGTTAGAGGCTTGGTGGCTGACTGGTATAACACATAATACATGAGAGTGCACAATATTAGAGCAGGCTCCCCAGATTTGCAGTACTTTGGCTAGGGATGCGAATATAATTTCAGCTTTATTTACTGGGAAGACCTCTCGTAAGGGATTTTAGTTCAGTGTTACATATTTTATTGAATGAGACAGAAAATATTTCTTATGATAAGTGAGTAGTGAGGGTTTATGTGTGGGGAGAGAGGAGGGAGGGGACTGCCTGTTTCTTGGAAGGTGTCAAAATCCCAGGTAGACCACAGTACTCAATATCACCATTATGTAAAGACTGAGAAGTCACCTTGGAGAAACTGGAGGACAAAGTTAAATTGTCACACATATATGAAAGCATAAAACCTGACATTTTCTATTTAACCAGATATCTGCAGCAGACCTAAGCATGGCAGGAATAGGGGAATCTGTAGGAGTAGCTTAAGTACGTCTGCACTCTAAGATTCCTTTGAAAGTTACTCGTAGTGATATTTATAGTGTTTTACACCATTTACAATATTTTCTCTGAGCATTAATTTTTTTAGGGAGCTATGAGAGAGTTTCCTTCTGACACTGACTCACAATTACCAGATCCTGTCAGCAGGTGTTACCTATAACACTTGAAGTTTAATGTTAAATAATTTCTAAAAAAGTCCTGAAATTTAGGAAGGTTGGACCGAGTTTTAACGAAGAGATACACCGAGAGAGAAATAAAATGGTTAAATGGACAGGTAAGTTGTTAACCCTATTCTGCATTATACCTACATTTTGTCACTTCAGGCCTTAAAATTTCCTGGTAAGTCTTCACAGAATATTCACATTTCTCCCTGAGAAAGTCTCAGCACTCTAGTATTTTCTTTGGCATGTCTCCACCTTGTAGAGGAGGTCTATTTAATCAAAGAGTAAAAAAAATATATACTGTATGAGAGAGCTGACAGGATCCAACCAGGGAACTTTAAATAGCAAACACTTGAAGAAGTACTTTCTACAGTCATGCTCACATGTGTTTAGAAAAAACTCTTCATCAACCAAATAACAAAAGCCACAATCAGTTCACAGATAATTCTGCAGCAGAAAAAGGGTCAAATCCAACAAATGAATTGTTCATGAAGGCAGTTTTGATGAACTATAATTACATGAGCAAAATCCCGTCGTCTTCTCTCTCCTGATTGCATGATAGCCACATAAAAGGAACAGAAAGGAGATTAAGGTCTCGCAGTCAGTAAGAAATGTTGTATTGATTCTAAGTTGTTGCTAGGTAAATAATTAAACGATGATTTCTGTGTTGATTTTGTTTGTCTGCTGTGTGTAAAAGCTGCTTAGATGCATCAGTGAAAAATTAATTAATATATTTCTACCACAGCCCAAATAACGGAAATCCATAAAGATGAAATTACTGTAGTGGTTTGAAACCACTCATTAACGATCCATCTCAGCTTCAGAAAATCTCTAGAAAGTCTAATGGTCCTGACAGATCAGACATCTTTTTTTTGTGGGTTTTTGGTTTTTTTTTTTTTTTTTGAGTCTTCACTATAGTTCCTGCAAAAAATAGGTATCAATGAATGGAAGATGTATCTTAATCAGACAGATTTTTTTTGTTTACTTTTTTTTTTTCTGCTGATTTTCACCAAGGTTATATACTCACCTGATCACTTTCTTTGTGCTCCCCCACCTCAACAGAGCTCTTGCTTGTGTAGATCAAAAGCATTAGCTGGCAGCATACACTGCATCAAGCGAAGGGCAATGCTAAACAAGCTGAGGATAGCACACAATGGTTATCAATGAGATCTGCTATACTCTTTCCACAACAAAACTTCACTGCAGTATGTCATGTACCTACAGACTGAAGGAAAAAGACAAACGGCAGGGAAGGTCTGAATAATGAAGCCTCTGAGTAATTAGCATGGTAATACCTGAGGCATATTTGTACGCACCACATCCATGCTAATTGCCCATTTACTAGGCTAATTTAACATCAGTTATTTCTGGGTTCATTCCATCATCAGAATATTTCTCTTGTTACTAAGCTACTGTAATTTCAGCCTCAACTGTGTTTTGACTGACTTACACTTGTAACCCTTCAGTATCCACAGGGGAGCACAGTTTCCTCTGAGCTTTTCAGCTTAAATGTCTTACATATAAAAGCTGGGGAATTTACATTTCAGACCCCAATGTGCCCATTTCAGACCTGCATCTTTCAAACATGCCTAATACAGAAACACCGAATCACCATGTGGTCACTCAGTTCAGTTTTGATTGTTCTGTTTTCTGCAGATTTCATACTATTCAATTTTGCTCAAAGTCCAATCATTCGCACATGTCTCCCAGTCATTAAAGTGATTAGTTTCTTCCATACATCTGAATGGCTGTGGCAAATAAAAATTAGAAAACATGATTTATATTTTACAGGGAGGAATAGCATCTCATTTTTAAGGAGGTTAACTAATTGAGCTGGTATTTATTTTCCATTTTTAATGTGTATGTTTCTGTGATAGATATAGATATTTGTATTTTTCTTCATTGTCTACCAAAAGGACTACAAAAATAATTGTCGTTTTTACTGAAAAGGTTTTGTAGGCTATTGAGTTTCAGGTTTAATTTTCTGGGAAGATAAATGGCACTCTCCACATTTATGGAAGTAAATAAGAGATTTGTAATGATTTTGATGCCAAAACCTTTACCATCCTGAAAACCTGAAAACAAGAAGAGACTGGTGGATTTCTTGATAGATGTGTCAGGGAAAAATGAACAGTGTACAGACTGAGTGGACTCACTGGACATTATAACTGCTCTGGGTATTTCAGTGCATAAGTAAACATATGGTTCTTCAATGTAGTGTAAACATGATAGGTTATCTTATTGTTAGTTTCCAGTGTTGGTTTCATGCCTTATTGTAGCACTTCTTGCTGTAATCAGTGATCAGTGAGAAATACCACAAATGCATGCTTAATGTTGATTACATGCTAAGAATGAGGAAATGTATTTCTTACTTGTATGCTTAAAAATGAAGAAGAGATGATAAGCTCAGAATGGATAAAAAAATATTGATTTAGATAGTTTATTTACATGTCAAGCCACGTAGATGCTCCCACAAGCACAGAAGTTAGACTTACTCTGTTCAAACGCTGCCTGTTCCTGGAGACATCAGGAATTCAGGGTGTTCTCATTTCTGCTAACAGAAAAATATGCACTCTTAAGCACTCACTAATGAGGGACCCTGAGCTGCCAGCCTGGAAAGCATGGGGAAACAAAGTGCCTGGTTCAATCTAGGGTAACTTTTCTATCCTCAAGAGCAGTGGACAGTGGAGCTTGTAGCTCCCCTGAGACAGATAAGACGTGGGTTTTGTCACTGCTTTCCAAAAGTCATGTTTCCACAAAACTTGTCAAACTTGCTGGAATTCAAAAGCTACTTCTTAGTTTTCATATGTAACCAGATGAGTCATTCTGTACAGATTTAGGGAGCACACCTATCAGACAGGGACTTGAAACAGAGGTGAAGCTAGGGCTACATCTTAGAACCCTCACAGGAGACCTGAGGCTACTGTAAATGTCTCACTGTATTATAGCAAATGGAGCAATTTTGACAGAAAAAAAAAATGAATGCCCGTGCAAATCTGTCCTTTACTTGGCAGTGGAGCACTCTTTTGGCAGTTGGAAGTCACAGGTTGTCAGCTGCACTTTCCAAAGGCAAAGGCAGGTGTATAACCTGTCCCAGCTACATACAAGAGGAATGTTCTTAACTCCTCAGCAGAGCAGTACAATAATGAAATGTCACAGTCACATTGCACAGCTGTGTTTCATAAAAAGTGAGTTTGTGTCTAACTCCAGCTTCAAGAGATGAATCCTGAAGAAGGTGAGCTTTGTCCTGTATATCTGTGTCTGTCTGTGACTTTCCAGTGGTGGCTTCTCATTCAGCAACCCACTAAGCATATTACATTGATGTAAAGTATAAAGAATCTATCAAATATTAGGAGGCTGGACAACCCCAGCAGAGAGCAAGGTACTTTGCTGCTAGTCATAGAATCATGGAATCATAGAATAGTTAGGGTTGGAAAGGACCTTAAGATCATCTATATCCAACCCACCTGCCATGATCATCTTATTCTGTTTAATGGACTGGGGGCAGTAGACTTAATTTTCTTAGCTTTATGGAGAACAGTGGTCATCACTTTCAAAAAGAACTAAAACCTGAATAATACCCTTGTGTCATTTTATCAAGTGTTCGAAATAGAAGAATGGGGAGTAGGGTATGAAAGCAATTAATGTCACAGACAGACATTCTTGAACTATTGCTTTATCTGACCCAAGTTTTCCTTTGTTTTATTAATAGCAGCTTAATTTAAGAAAAACTGATGTTCAGTTGTAAAACTAAAAGCTGAATATAGAACAAGCTTCGAACAAGCAAACTGGAAGGGACCAGTTGGCCATTATGCCACAAAAAGAGCTGGAAAGTAGAAACCAAAAAAGGTTACAACCTTTTCCTGCGTTAACATTATCACCAATACAGCACAAAAATGAGAAACGTGAAGCAATTATTGTAGAAGCAAAAAGGCAGAGATGTATTAGAGGGCATAGAATCTGTCTCTACATCTGCATATAGCTATCAGAAGTGTCTTGAAATTTGCTGTGAGCATATGGAGGACTTGATCAAAACCAGAGCATATATTTGACACAACAAGGGGCTTCATACAGATGCACTAAATTTACAAAGGCAACTGAAGGACATTTCAGACAGCCGTGACAGATTACAGGCTGCTGCTGTTACTGTCACAGTCCCCGTGTAAATCTGTTTTAACAACAAAGAACTGACATCACACAAGGACAAAACTGAAAAACAATTTAGAGGTGTTGTAGAACTTTTCCTATTACAAATACCAAGGAAGATAAATACAAAGGTCCTTAAATATAGGGGTCTCATACTACATCTAAAACTACGGTAAAACCTACATAAGGCAAAAAGTCAGATTTTGCACCATGCTTTTCATGCATGGAAATGATGGATACATGGAAACATATGACAGTTAAGGTTCTCCTTCCTCCCCCCACTTTTCTTAAATGATTTATTTGTCAGTTTAGAATCACTTGAGTGATTTCAGCTATTTTGACTGAAATTTCATAGTGGGTGAGAAGATGAAAGATAAAATAACCTCGTAAAAATATAACCAATATCAAAGAAATGGCAGTGACAGAAATGTGAGGCTAAATTGGGCAGGGACTTAAATATCCTGTTCTTGTCATTGACTTGGTTTGAAGTATAAAAGCACATTTGGAAGATATTACAACTTTAGTTACTGGAGGATTTTATCTGTCAGATTGCATGAAGGCATGCATAGAAGTGTCTGAAGACCATAGACTTTGTAAGAACTTTAAAAGCAAAAAACACAGTCCTCCTCAGCTAGTGAGCTGCATCTGCTCACTTTAATTTGTCACAGTAGCACTTCTGAGAAGCAGCATTATGCGTACTGGACAGTTGTCTTCCTTCTAGGCAGTATCCACCACTCCCAAAGCCTGTGACTGAATCCTTCTGTCTTCAAATATCTCCTTTCCCTGATACCTTTCCTGAGTGCTCATCTTTCTAAGGCATGGCTTCTTGAATAGCTCTTGGTATCCACAGCCAGCCACAGCCTGGCAATGTCAAGAGGTCAGGGAAATATTTCCATTTTCCCACCAAAAAGCTTGATTACAAATCATCAGCATGCAATGGTGCTGAACAAAAGACTGGGGAAGCAGTGCTACTGAAGAAACTCGCATGTTCCCTGGGTGGAAACAGAGATGGGTGGTGGTGTTAGAAATAATGCTGGACAAACCAGAGAAGCAGACTTATATGTGTGAGTCACTGGAAGGACTTGTGGCACCAGCAGAGGAAAGCATGGTGGTGTCAGGAAAGAAGCTGATGGCCGAACTGTGACTGAGTGTTAGTTTCAGAATGATGGATGCAGGAAAATTCTGAAAATCTTTCTAATATTTCCAGCATTGGTGGCAGTAAACAGGTACCATGCTCAGTGCAAATGCCAGTGGCTCCTCACTGCGTTAATTTCACAGGAGACTTTTCTGTTTTGTTACTACTGCACATGGATTATCACATGCTTTTAAAGATGAATTGATCCTGTTCCCTGTTGGGCCAGGCATTCAGAGGACATCAGCATAACTTCACTGCCTTCAGGAGGGGCAGTAACTTTTGTGGAACTAATCATCTTTATAACAGCTAAAGATCGACCAGTAATGTATAAACACACTGTATGTGAAGCCTGAAAAAACTCATAGGTGTTTGTTTCCCCCTCTTTCCTTCACCCCTTCTTCTTTAGTGTGTTTTAGGAAACAGTTGTACTCAGACATGTTATATGAGTGCAGAATAAGTAAAGGGTTTCCCATTTACTTATTTATTTTCTGATATTTATTTTGCATTCATTATTGGAAAACTAATCTGAGGCTAATCTACAAGCCTTCTGGTAACAGTTATATTCTTCCCAGGCCATTTACACAACAAAAGGCCCTAGTCCATAAAATCTCTATCCTCTGCCCCAAGTATTTCTTATAGTTATGGCATTTTACACATTAAATACAGGTAAAACTGTCATGATTAAATGAAAGTTGTTAAAAAATATGGACTTTTTTCCAGACACAGTAGCAATAAAAATGTGTGAGAAAATACTCTGTAGACACCATTGTCTGTTGTTTCTGCAAGATGGAAAGTATACCAAATATCTCAAAGTCTTCTTAGAGGCATTTCATTAGAATAATTTTGCTTCATGTTGTTACTCTGTGTGGCTCTCCAGAATACAGTACAATAGACCAATTGGATCCTAGTGCAGTGTTTGGTAATTTCTGCAAAGTTAAAATGTTCTAAATGGAGGCTATGAATCTCTCTTGCCAGTTTACCACTTCATAATATTATGCAGATTTTTGGTTTCTAGTAGATGTGCATGAGAAAAATGCTGACATCTTTCAGGCTTGTATGAATATTGTTACTGTGAGAAAACATAATTGGAGTTCAAACTTCACTCTTCTTTAAGCAGCATCTACTCCCCAAAATTTAGGACAGTTTCAGTGTAACATAAAGGCTTAAATTTCACATTTCACAGAGTTTTGTTAGCGAAGATGTCACCCTACTGACCAATGAGATCCAGGAAAATAGCAATGTTGGGCTGCAGTGATACTACAAATGACAAAAAAAAAAGAATCAAACAGATCTTCCCTTAGTTCCACTGAGGTACATCAAGAAAATTCTTTTAATACACAGATTAAAACAAGCAAATGACATTGAAATGGATCTTTGTTATTTATTGCCAATTTGCTGAAAATTAGCACTGTTGCACGATCACTTTTGTTCCCTCACTTTTATCATAGAAAGTACTTTGCCAGTTTGGGAGAGAAATTTGCGTTTCCTTGTACATGGTCTCTACCATGTAAGTGCTCAGCTATAGCGCCATAGCTTATAAAACAGAGCACCTGACTAAGAAGCTCTCTTAGATTATTTCTGTATTGTTTTCATCCCACTTTGTTTGTCCTGAAAGAGATTGTGATTGTGCAAAGAGAAATTTTGCCATGTTCCTTCATGCTGCAGTGAAATGCCACAGCAGGTCTGAAGAATCCAGCAAAAGTCAGGAGTGCACCATTGGTTTTCTTCAGCCGTATACAAACCCAGCTGACTCATGGCCAAAGCCTGAATAACTTTAAATGAGATGTGGTCATGCAAATTCACTAGATCCATCAACCATGCTGAAAGTTGCCTCAAATCTCAGGTTCAGAAGCAGTGATTTCACTGGAGCTGACTCCAGTTTCATTACTGGTATGTATTGCAAACAAATATCCCAGTGAGCTCTTTCATACCCTCCTGATTGTTATTCCCAATGTGCTTCATCCAGTAATGACAAGATCCAGGCTTAGTGCACAAGAGTAACTAGGAACTTTTCTTTACACAGGTTTTATAAAGAACCTGATCTACTTTTATGCTATTAGCTATCACTGCGCATTGCTGACCTTACCAGTTAAGCTCAGACTGAAAAGCAGCTTCATGAAAGAGATGTTTGTTCACTAAGAATTAAGATAAAACTCTTGAACTCATCTGCAAAGGTCATCAGAATGAGCTTTGAACCACAGGACTCCAGAATTGAAAGACCAGCCTTTTACCTTATTAGCTATCCATATTCTATTGATTTCTGCCCTACCTCCTCCCCCACCTGCAGCAAATGGACTATTCAAATCAATAGAATTGCTCTGCTGTTTCCAGTGATGTATCTCCACCATGTTCAGCTTCATCTGTAGCTCAGGAGTGTTCTACCTTCCTCCCTGAAAAAAGACAGTGCTTATTTTTATAGCATAAGTAGTAGGCACTGAACACATCAGCATGCATAAAGTTACTCAACAGAAAGTTTGACATGGACATTGTGGTCATGTAGGGGAAGAAAGAGAGAAGAACATGGAAAAGAAAGGGGATAAAGTTACAGACACTGTACAGACCACATATGATACAGGATAAATACCACTTCAGAATGGTCTGTATTTTCAAAACAGTCCTTACTCCCTCCTTAACTGTAGAATATTCACTTATAGATAAATATCTTTAAAGGATTCTTGTACTGGAATGCCACACAGTAACGTTTTGAATACTGGAGACCACAGTATTTCAAGAGCAGGAGACAATGAGCCTACTGGCAGAGTTTATTAGTCTGAGAACCATGGTCTCATGTAGCTGCCTAGACCACTGTTGGAAGCAAGCTATTGTACAGCCGTGTTTCTGTGCACTGCACGGATCCAGCTGCTCTGATCGGTGGTAGCTCTCAGCATGGTAGTCCACCACACAGGGCAGATAGTCTTTTAATGATCCTCAATCCACATTTCGAGTCACTTTCTTCATCTTCCTCCACTGACCCATTTTATTTCATCCATGAAGAGTTTCTCAGTTGCACACCTGTCCCTCAGTTCATGTTCCACATCCTACATTTCAGCATCCCTATTAGATCTGGTTTTAGGTTTTGGAATTGGGTTGCCAATCAGATGAAGGCCAATTGTTCCTCAGTGTTAGTAATTAGCTTTCTTTGGTCCAGCTGAGAGTTATAAAGAGCTAATTAATGCCTAACTGGGAGCTGGATAGATCAATAACCTGTTGATATTCTACATATAACAGTAAGTCACTAATTTGCACACTTGGAAACCTTATAAAAAGATGTAGAAGAATTCAAAGTATTATCAAGCTTCAAAAACTGTGCTTTCAGCTGGGCTGAATTTGGGATTTAAATCAGTGTAGTTACTAAGGATTTCTGGAGTGTATGAGCAGCTTCTAGCCAGTGATAGATGATTTCTGCAGCTTCCCTTCTTGCTGCCTAGGAAGAGTGTGTATTTTTGGTAACTCTTGTTAATGATTGATGAGACCAATTTCCCAGGCATAACTCTTTTAATTCTTTTTGCAGTGGTTCAGTTTGCATGGCTATTATCAAACTCCAAAGTGAAGAACACTGTGTGCTTGAAAGCTTCTCTGCTTTTTTTCACAATGACCTCACTGGTCTAGTAAAAGCTGTTACCTCTCTCTGTAAACTTAGCATGGCTTATATGCTTAGACTGTCACTGTTATGACAACATTATTACTATACTTTATGTATATCAGGCACTTACTTCACATGAAATTTTGATTTTACCATAATTTTCCTCCAAAACTTTATTTTTTCTTTTTTTTAGTACACAAAGGGTGACTGTCTGTGTTCCTGAGATAAATCTGAAATGGCTTCACCAGAATTAGTGTTGCTATCTGATCACAACACCAGTGTAACAGAATTACCAGACTTTAAGACCACCTGGATAAACCTCTGGTTGCTGGAACAGTTTGCTCCTTAGCTGTCTGTAGGTCTCAGAGCATGTAATGGATGAACTTATCAGGGGAGGAATATCAGATGATTGACTTGGATGCTGAGATCTGGGAACAGTTGTCTAACCTTGTGCTTGTCACCGGAGTGTGAGGACTCGCACCACCTCAGCATGCCTCCTCACACTAGTCAGTGCAGCACAGGACTCAATTTCCATTTTAATTACACAATCATTTATCAGCGCTTGCCCATAATAAGCAGATAAAGTTCTTAATCTCTGTTTAGCAGTAGATAATTCACTCATGTCTGCTAGCGCTGATACACTCTTTTCCAGGGGCCAAATCTCAAGGTCCTTACTCAAGTTCCTGCTTAGCTCCCACATTGATGAATTCCCTGCAAAAACAAAGAAGGGAAAGAGGGAGTTTAAGTCAGTTAGGGGCTACTAGTGTTGTTCCAACTCACCACTAAAAAAATTCTTTTTCCTCCTGAGCTGTGGGTTTTTTTCATCTTTGTTTTAATATCTGGTTTAAAGGCTGTGATCTTCGGCAGTTACGCTTTTCATGGCCATCCTTCAGTCAGCTTATTATTTTCAAGGTACATTGTCTGGTCTGGTATTTTCCACTTGTGCTTCTCTACGTAGTTCTGGTTTTGCCAGCTCAGTGTACTGGCTTCCACTATAACAGGGCTAGAATGTACAAATATCATTGCACTCACATAATACTGAATTAAGCACACTTATTTCATCTCCTAATCTAGGACATATCAACATTATCATTTAGGGACTTCTGGTATCTTGTCCAGATGTATCTGAGTTAACTTTAAATTGATTAGCTAACACACCAGTATATACTTAGGTTTTAATATCTCTAACAGCCCAGACCAGGTAATTTTCCATGGAGGCTATGCACAGTCTCTCAGGACTACATACAGACACAGGCAGCAAAGTGCATGTTTAGCAGTTTCTCGTGCTTGAAAAATGTCACTGGGTTGGTCATGTCCACTTGTTTGTGATGAATTCTATTGCCTGACTCCTCCTTTTGAAGTTCTCTTTTATTTTCAGTTGTCGCAAAAATGCTGACTATTTTGTAAAGATTATTTCCCATTTCTTTTTTCTAGTTACCTTGTACTTCTGTTTAAGAAAAAGAAAACAATCTTAGGTTTAAGAGTAGGTGGTTTTTTTTTTGTCAAAATTTGATAGCAAATTCCCTGCCTCAAGTATTAGAGGGAAAAAAATAAATTTGAGACCCACAAAGCCAGCTGTGTTGTCATCTTAAATTTCTTTGGATCACTGTAGTAAGAACATTTAAAGCTCTAATCTTCTTAAGAGGGAGCTCCTACATTATTCTAAACCAATCTTAGGAAAAGATGATAAATATTTAACTTAGCATTATAATTTTAAATTATATTATTGCCATGTTATTTGACTGTGATTCATAAAGTCCCCCAATTAATTTCCTTAAGCTATTACTAAACAACACAGTGCATATGATGATTCTTAGAACTGAAAGAAAACTTCCTTCCTTTTTAAACCAATCTGTATAAAGTCCGAAATGTACTAACAGCATAATGGAAGCTATACAAATGGATTTTCAATGACTTCAACAAAAAAATAAAACCAAAGCAACAACAACAAAACAAACAAAAAAACTCCCACAAAACCAAAAAAAAACCCAAAACTAAGGCATCCCTGATTGATCAAAGGGACAAGCAGATTTTCCCCATTAAATCTTGAAAGACAAAAGCTTAATATCCAGTATCTTACTGAATCATCAACTCTAAAGCAACAATTTTCCTACTGTTTCACTGATTAAATTCTATTAAACTCTAAATCAATATGAGGCTACTATTTTTTATATTTGGCATTAGTCTTCCCATAATATGTAGCTACTGTCAGAGTGAAATAAAGGCAGTGTCTTATTATTAAATGGATACACTTTTCAGTTTATCCCAAGATTTCTTATTTGTCACCTCTGTTATGCAGCTTTCACGGTCATCATCACTGGGTAAGGAAGCATGTATTTAAGTTTTTTAAGGTATTTTGCTGTGTAAGAATTCCTCTATTTTTGGATAATTTGCTTTTGCTCCTTAAAAACCCTTCTTCCTACTATGAATATCTATCTAGTAGTGACATTGTTAGAACAGCAGAAGATAGTGCATTGGCACAATCAGGATAAAAGAAATTTGCCTTTGTTCCATAAGAGCTGAGCCTCAGATCATAATCAGGTTTTTGTTTCTTTGCCATATTGCAAGAGCAGCTAATCTGCTGTATGTTTTCTCTTCAACCTGGAATACACAATTGTTTTAATTATTCTATAAAATCATGGCTAGTTGCCATAATTTTTTTCACATAAGGTGGAGACTCTAATCTGGATGTTTAGGAAGATCTTGTTTAGTGGAGTAGTTAATTAATTTGCCATTTGATTTAATATGAGTTTCTGTTTTGAAGAAAAATTTGGTGATGATAATGGGAGAGAGTGATTTGTAATTTTTGTGGCTTTTACCTTGCAGAGGCTCATCCTAGCTCAGCCAAATCAAGGGCATGGCTGACTCCACTAGAGAGCTTTGAAAAGGAAAAGGGTATGCAGAGTAATTGGTCAACAGGGCAGCAACCTTCATTTTGCTTATCAGTTAGAAGAGTCATATAGAGATATGGGATATGTTTCTTTCTTCTGTTAGGAAATGTTAGATATAGATGGAGAGGGCATTTAGAGCACCAGTGAGGGAAACATCAAATATGGCACAGGCCATGGAGGTAGCTGGATGTTGGAGCTATGAGATTAGCATAATTTTAGAGCTGGTTCTTCATACAAGATATTTCCTGGCAGAGCTGCTGAAGGAGAAATTTCAGGTCCTGAAGGTGTAAATGAAGACAACAACAGATTTCAGAGTTTTGTAGATGTTATAGAAAGCTGAGATGATATGCAGATACTTGGCATACAAAAGGAACCAAAAGAAAAATCTATATAAAAGAAAGGGGCCATTGTCATCACATGACTATGAGCAAAATGCCTGTCTGTGTGCAAGAAAACCCAAGCACAGGGCTCATTCTGTTAGAAAAAAAAAAAACACAAAAAAACAGCAGCATGATATAAGGGGATAGCAAGGAAGAAGAAAAGAACTGGTCTGTAGTGAGCAGACAACAAGACAGTAGGAGCATTTAGATGCAGTGTTCAGGAGAGACAGGCGAAAGCTCCAGAGATATTCATAGGCAGGATGAAGTACAGAAAGAAAAATGAGCAGAGAAAGAATACCAAAGAGAAATAGATGTGTCTCTTGTTAGTGTCAGTGCATCACTTGAGCCTCATTATCAAGAGGAGTAAGTAAGCATGTTATGAAAGCAAACTAACAAGGTGTTGTCTACCATGGAGCAAGGGCACATTAGTAGACTCAGGACTGAAGAGGAAGCCAATATAAAGGGGAAAAAGGCCACTGGTTGCTTTTCACATCAGAGAAGCCAGCCAGGTTTTTGCCATAGACAACAAACTGTTGACTATGTTTATGTGTCTCTATGTGTCTCTGTCTACACCCTAATCTGATGTAGAAAAAATAGTTCAAGAACAAAAGGAGCAAGCAGGGGTCATTCCTGTCCAGGAAGACAGATGAATTCAAGAGTTTGAAGAGCAATCAGTGATTTCTCTATGATTACAGTATATTCAAGTATATACACAAGTACACTATGTTTTCTTAAAGGAGATTGTGTTTGATGTTATTTTTCCAAAAGGTAATGGATCACAGAATCATAGAATGGTTTGGGTTGGAAGGGACCTTAAGATCATCTAGGTCCAACCTCCCTGCCATGGGCAGGGATGCTTCCCACTAGACCTAGTTGTTCCAATCCCCATCCAACTTGTCCTTGAACACTTCCAGGGCTGGAGCAGCCACAACTTCTCTGTGCAACGTATTCCAGTGCCTCATTACTCTCACAGTAAATAATTTCTTCCGTACATCTAACCTAAATGTCCCTTGTTTAAGTTGGGGGAATATGAAATAAACTTCAGGCAATTTTACATTAAGTATTTTCTGAAGAACAATTTTGGAGGCCAAGCTTTTGAGTCAGGTGGTCCCTTTAAACTCTCCCTCTCCTTTCCACTCAATTTCTACACTTTCTGTCTGGCAACAAGAGGAGGAAAATACTGGAAAATTAATTCTAACATTAGCTAGCTTTTGTCTCTGTGTCTGGCCCCATTAAGTCTGCCTGCAGATGTGAATGTATCAACAACTTAGAATAATGCTGCTAACATGATTGCCAGGAAATACTCTTCTATTTAGGGACAAAAGGTTCATTCTGATGTTAATGAATCCACTAAGTATTCAGCAGAGCTGTCTGCATGATACCAATGGCTCAGGTATACAACACAGCAGCTGCCTGAAATCTTCACCATGCCTTTCTTTCAGAAAAATGCCCATCCATGGTGGTCAAAAGGCACATTCTGAGTTTCTTCTATATGCACAGTAGTTTCACAAAGTTGAGTGCTATGCCTTTTCTTCTTTAGCATGTACAGCAGTCCTGTTGGTGAAATGGACATTCCACTTTCATGTGTCCACCAGCAGGGTCCATCCTCATATCATCAGTAGAATAAGGGTAATGTCTACTTGTTGCTACTTCAAAAAAGGGATCTTTTCTTACCAACCCACAATTCAACTCAGTATTACCCAGTAAAGCTTGTCTTTGTAACAATTAACAGGGAGACTTTTAAAGTTAACCATTTTGACCATTCCCATGAAATATTGAAACCAGGTATAATTCTACTTGATTTGTGATTCAGATTAGCAAGCAGCCAGAAACATCCTGATTTCTCTTTTGATTGACAAGAGGACTGTGCATCTTCGCCATACTGAAATAACCACATTATATCTGTTACTCATCAACTAGGAAACTGCTACCTCCAGCTACCTTAAATTTATGCATGTATATATTTTTTCCTTACAGTTAGTGATCAGGAGCATAACATCGATTTTCTGGAGTTAATACTGTTTCCACATACAATAAGGATGCACCATATGGTCATAATCTTAATCATTAGTAGACAAAATCCTAGCTGCTAGAATGGATTTATTTCAAGCAGCCTTCTGTATTTCACCAAAGATACTGTGCTTATTAAGATCGGTACATTTCAGAGAGTTTAGAGTGAAATTATTTCTAACTGAGGTAGGATTTTATCAGTGGACATAGGCCTGATAGAGTCCCGAAACACAGTAGGAGAAGCATTATGAAAAATATAGGTGCTTATTAAGGAAATGTCTCTGCATTGGAGAGTTTAAGGCAAGAAAGTCTCTAACTAATAAACTCCCCCAGTTTCTATTTTTGTAGACTGAGCAGTATCTGATTGTACTGCCAAATCCGTGACTTTAATTATTATGCCTATTTAAATAAAGCCTGGATAAAGACCTCTTTTAAAACTATAGTTCAATATGACAGCTGCTGTTTTGCTCTTTGATTTACCCTCAACACAAATTCTAAAACTGAAACTAGATTTTGAGCTGTAATGTAACCAGACAGCTCAGATAATAAAAGATCATCTTCATTAATGTCTGCATCCTTGATTAGTCTCCTCAGTGAAAGAAAGGGTCATGACTGACATTTGGAAATGAATAAAGGCACTAGCTAGGTAACAGATCAAATAAAAATAAATACATTCTTCTGTCTTTGTGCCTAAACAGGCAACAATAAATTTGAGGTGAAAAGTCACTAACATTTACAAAATTGATTCAGGAATAGATGCAGTGGCGATTACTTTAGAGAAAGACTAACACCTCAGCTGGAATCTACCACCTCTATTCATATTTGATTAGCAGTGAGACTATATATGGCATAAAATACTCCCAGTAAGTGTGTTTCAACTGCCCTTGGACTTTTATATTCACCATGGACAAATTGAGCTGAACAATTTTAAGAGAGTGCATTTGCTGCAAAATATTTACCACTAGTTTATATAGCTTTGCCAGTTTATTTTAATGCATTATCATTGTCATAACTTTCATTTCTGGACTGTCTCTGAGGCATTGAATAACGACGTAGTATGATGCCAAAAATCATGTCTTAATATTAACAGCTGATGTTTCCAATTTCTTGTTTCCCAGAACACTTATACAGTTATTCAAATCTTCTGGGTCAAGGTTTGCTTTGTTAGTATGTGTGGCTCACTCCATTTCAGAAAGACCTCCTCCATATAGAAATGGAATTTTATTAATGATATTTGTATGGGGGACTTCTGTGAGCTTCCATTTGCATTCATGGCTGAAAACACTTTAAAATGGCTGAAGGAAAGCCAGTCAAAGCCCCTGATAATTCCCCTCCATCTTTCGTCAGCAACTGAGTGCAAGTGAGATTTTCCCATGTTAGTACATTTTGGATAATATAATTTTAATCCTAATAATATTCTTTGTTGTAGTACTACAGCAAGTCTTTTGGTTTCCATTCTTTACACAATATGTAAGAAAGCTTTCAGGAGAACAGTTTTGCATCTTTCATGTGTAAACCCAACTGTACACATTTCACCTTAGGAATAAAATGCATTTGCTTCTCTCCTACTGGTGGGCAGTAGGAGGTTCTGATTCCTTTTTCTTTTTGCTACCATTGAATAGCGCTTATTGAAACTACAAGGCAGCATAGAATTTTAAATATATAAATTCTGCACATGTTAATATTTTGTCATCATATCCAGGCTTGCTGACACAGGCTTGGTATTATTCATGTCCAGGATTCTGCATTGTAATAGCTATTTCATATTAAAGGTAAATTTCTGAAAGGGTGTCTCCCTGCAAACCTCTTGCTGCTATATTGCTAACGCTCACTAGAAGCCATCTTAATTTAATCTCAAGCACAGCAGAACTTTCTGTAATGCCATATGAAGAATTTGTCACAGTGACATTCTTGATTCTTTCCGACAGTTGAATGACACACAGCATTGCTAATTCACAAAGTAATGCTGAGCACTTTTATGCAATGTGACTTTTCATCTTCCTCACAATTGCCTGCTCACATATTTTGTTCCATATTAAATTACTCATATGCATAACTGATATAATCTCCTTTCTGCATTCACATGTGTCTACAAGATTTAGTTATTATCCTGTCTGGAATGAAGTCTGGACACCTCTACAATTAAACAATTATTCTGGCATTTTATATCTCCCTACATTAGGTGCAAAGGAACACATTATAAAAATTGCTCTAACCTATATTAAGGGATCTTTCCTAATTTCCATTCCATTACCCTTATATTCTGGATGAAAGCTAGATGTCTTGGGCCACACCCAAGTGAAACAGAGGTGGTGATTACTGGCAGGTGCATATACATGGCAGAATCAATATACTTTATTAGTGGTTTCCCTGAGCTTGATTTCCTGAAGGTAAAGTTTGGGCATTTTTAGCACATGATGCAAGATCCATTTTAGTCTTCTTTACTAAACACAGTGTCTGGGACCTCCCTGGTGACTAATCTCTGTATCTTCACTCATAGTCCTTGTGGTGCGGCTTATTGGATAGCAGAGCAGATGTGTGATCTGTGTGGTGATACTCTGGAGAATGTTGAACCTTGGAGAGCACATTTGCAACCACATCTGAGGGGAAACTTGAGACACACTTCCTGTGAAAGATTTGTTTAGCTTTCAAGACATGTCCACTTTTTTGCAGGCTGTGTTTTTATGTCCCTTAAATATTCCAGTGATTTAAATTAATGACAGGAGCAAGCCCAGAACCACCATGTTTGAAGTGAACACTGCATCCTAATAAAGAAAAAAGGGTTTCATATTAATAAGGTTTGGCACAGGTAAAAAGCTTTGAAGAGCCGTACTTGAGCAATCAAGGGCGAAAAAATATTGAGCCATGATAGACACCGATATACGAAATAAAAATGGGTTGGATTTGGAATATTCCATGTGAGCTACCCATAAATCAGCCACAGATGCAGAGCTCTCACTCTGTTTGCTTAGCTGGTTTTGAATGACAACATACTGAGGAAAATCACAGCGCGTGCTTTCAGCAGCCTCTGTCCTACAGAGGAAGTATCTGCAAGGTAGCTTCACAGCAGCAATCTGAGACAAATGATGTGTTCATTGTAAACCCCTTGCTCTCCAGGAAGAGCAAAGGAGAGTCAGGCAAATCAGGGAAATCAGGGTCTCCCCATCAGTGTAGTGGGCTTGGTGCTGAGTGAGAAGGTCTTGTGTGTAGGGTTGAGTGAAGGGTTTCTGCAGCAAGAATATAGGCTTGACTCTAGACACTGATAGACTCTGGAGCATTTTCTGGCTTTCAGGTCTGCAATGAATAATGAGTCCCAGTGCCACATCAGGACAAGCTCTTCATATGTGCCATTCCTCTTCATCCTTCCTCCCCCCATCTACCCTACCTGTGGAAGGGAATATTATGATATGGACATATCAGTCAGTCCCCTGGTTGGCTTCTGCTCTACAGTGAGTGAGACAACACATAAGTTTCTGCCAATCAGGGTTTCAATTGAGGCTTAGAAATATACATTAGTGTAATCTCTCTCTCTAACGTATTCGTATTTATGGTTTATTTTAGTTAATCATCCTAATCCATCCACCTGTTTGAAGGAAAAAAGACAGCAGGATCTAAATCAACCCTTAAAATGTGTGGTCATGGTGGGAGAGAAAGAGACGTCTAATAGCATCTCACGTATCTAGGCATAAAGAATCTCAGCAGAGCATATTCCAGCCACACCACGTTACTCCACAATGCAAATCTGAAAGTTGCTGCCTTGTCTCTATGTTGGCTGCCTTAGCATTCGTACTTGACAGAGATTTCTGACTGACTAAAAATCAGCTATTGCAAAACACATGGCTCTCACAGATGGTCTAGTAAAGCCAAAGTATTTTCTTTCTCCTAGAGTTCCCTCCAATCCCACCAAGGTTGTGTGTGACATACACAGTTACAGTTGAAATACTTTTTAGTGGTTGCTATATTTTCACTGTCGGCACCAGTCCCTGCTGTGCCACCACATGTAACATTTCAGTGGCTCCCTTTGTACAATGTAGAGTTCATCAAACGCAAAGTCATGTTGTCATGAATGAATAATGTCCTTATGGCACATGGTACTCTGTAATTTATTTTGGTTCTCAATGAGTAACTCCTGTAAAGGGATTTTTCTAATGTACTGTGTTTGTATATTAGACTTCTCATGGCAGTTTTGAACACATGTAGTCAATTTAATTGATTATGCTCCTATTAAAAATAGTCATACACCAGTGACAGTCTTGACAGCCCATCTGTAAACAACAGAAGCTATTTAAACCCAGTACTATAGTGTTAATTGGTAAAACACTACTTGTGGCTGCATATGAATCTCTTGAGTAAAATTCTCATGCACTCATTATACAGGATGTGTTAGGGGAATGGGCATGAAGCTCTCCTTTAGAAATTCTTGAGGCATGAGGAACACCTTTGCAAGGCAGGAGCTTGTGATAAGAAGAGGTGCTTTGGCTTTGCTTTGCTGGGTGGCAGCCTTACACTTACAGAAGCACAGGCTGATGATTGCTGCAGCATATGCCCAATACAAGCATTGCCCTTTCCCTTTGGCTATTTCCAACCCCACATGCCAGCAGTGAGCAGAAGGGCAGGAATACAGCCACTTCCAGCTCTGCTGAGCTGCTGCAATTTCCGCTTACACTATGGTGATCTTTCTGGGCCAAGTAAACAGACTTTGTATGGAAAAACTGACTGAGATGTAGCAAAAGTAGGTGCATTGTAACAGTAAAACTTGAGCATCACACCTGCAGCTCTCTCAGGTACAGCATCACACTTTTAAGGGATAAGAAATGCTACAGTAAGAAAAGGCTGGACTCTACACAGCTTTAATTTGACATCTCCTTGTCACCACTGAACAGCAATGATTTACACAGACTGCGGGTGTAGGACACTAAATTCTTCCTTGCATACCTAAATGATTTTCCTTGTAATCTAAATCCTTATTCTCTCTTAGCTCTCCCTTCACTCTAGAGCTTCTGCTATGAAAGGGTTTTAAGGCTTACTGCAGATAAAATGCAAGTGCACAGACTTCATGTTAAAAAGAAAAGTTGAGGTCAAGTACCAAGCAAACATTCATGGAAAGCTACCACTCTGATTTGTGGTCAGAAGCTAAGGGACCAGTCCAAGCCTCAGAGGTGCTGAGTATCTGTGAAACCCACTGAAACAGGATGAGTCAACAGCAACTTCCTGGCTCCAACCTTTATTTCCAAAATAGCTCTTTTGATGGGATGTCTTTATTTTTCTCCAAGATGTTTTTCAATGTTGAAGAAGCCATAGTTCAGTGACACTTTGAATTTACAGGTTTTAATTTAATTTCGGTTCTTTGAAAAGATATTTGACAAAATCCCCATGTGTGATTTATCTGAACTAAAGAAAGGAAACAGTGTCTCATATTTAAAGGAAATCCTTCTGCCCCTGTCAGGAGGTACAGGCTGATGTTGTAGTATGAATCAATACTTCTATTACCAGTACAGTATGAAGTGATAAAACATTTCCTCACTATGTTTTTACATTTCTTTTCTTTTGAATACTGGTCACATTACTTATAGAGTCACCAGTTATAATATGTATTTGTATAGAACCATTTTAATGGAGTGTATTTTTTTTGCTCACACACAAGCCAGGGTAAACCAGGCAAGATTTTCAGGTTGGTTTTTTTTTTTATTTTTTTTTTTTTAGGAATTGGAGCACATATTTATTTCTTTTAATTTTTTAATTCTAAAGTATCAGAGATTTCACCACAGATCACCACTGTAACATATCACTATGCTTAAATCCACTTTAGCTATCATAGGGATTTATTAATCCATTAATGGCTGACTGCAATGCATGTGCATTGACAATTATGATTTCTGCTCACTTTTCTCTTTCAGTAATGACTTCATTCTGAGCCTTTTCACAGTGTAGAATTACTCAGAGTAAAAAAACCCTCCAATACTTGTCCAGCAGTTCCTGCAGTCTATCATCACAGCATATGCAAACTATTACATTTAAAATATTTGTAGACACAAGTGGCCTAAATCTGTGCTTCCAAGCAGTGCCTAAACAACAGTGAAGCTCTATAGCCTGAAATCCTTGTAGTTGCAACAAATACCTAAAATGTAGTATATGTGTGATACTACACCTTTTGGTTTAGTGATTTTGCTGAGACATACTAAGAACTTTAACAGTTCCTCCTATTTCTTTTTTTTTTTTTTTTAGAAGCAAAACTTTTTCATGATAAAGCTTTTATCATGTTTATCAAGATAAGCCTGAATAATTGACAACATATTTTTTGGTTGATTGGTTGGTTTTTGTTTTGCCAGTGGTCTGTGAAACCTAAGGCTGTTATAGGGCATGTGATACATGCTGACTGAGCAAAGAGTGTTTTCTCTTGATGTCCGTCTAGATGCTTTACTCAACACAGCATTCATTAAAGCTTATATGTCAACTACACTTTGCCATTCAGATTTCTATTTACATTTTGGCACTTAGCCCCCACCCTTCCACTTTATACCCCTGCCGCCTTTAATTACCAAACTCTTCTATCAGAAGGCTGCAATTTCTATTTTTTCAGTTGAAAGCTTGCCCACAACTTCTCCCTGAATGCATACTTATTGAAAACTAAGCCAGTGTTTTATACAAACACCAGTGGCAGAAGCGTTTCTTGTAGGTTGCTGCCAGAGGGGTGGACCAGATCACCAGGTAGCTGGCCAGGGCTGGCTGCACTGAGGTGAAGGTTTTCAAAAGTGCCCTAAAGCTCTTTAATCCTAATTAAAGGTTGCCCAATTAAAGGGAATATATTTGCCTTTTTTTTATCCTTTGAAACTCCAATCTAACTGATGTATGTAACCAAAATTATTTCTGAAGGCCTGTATACACACAAATAATGACATTGTATTGAAATGGGCACCCTTAAATGTGTTTATATAGATTTAGATGGTTTTAGTAAGGCTGGCAAGAAAAAGTATTAATTCTTCTGCCTCCAGCCCCACCAGTAGAAGGAGTTGGTTACTTCCTCCTTGCTTCTCATTACTCCTGCATATCTGAAGGAGTAGCTGTGTCTGTCCTAGCTGACATTTCCTACTCCTATGCCAGGAGGATTTTTCCCCTCCTTTTCTACAGCTTGCTCACTCTAGTTTTGTAGCTGCATCCCCACTGTATCCACCTATTGCCTGAAGAAGGCTTTCCTGAATTACCCTGAGAAGGAGGAAAGGAACTTGAAGAGTTAGGGAAGCCCTGAAGTGTCAAACATAACGGCCCATGCCTTGGGGTAGGGCTTTCTGTATTGTGCCTGCATGCACAAGGCTGTGCACTGTTCTTGTTTGCTGTGTCATGTTTAGAAGAAAGCTGCTCTGGATCCCAGAACCATTGTGTAGGTCTCTTGATTAAAGAGAAGCTGGGAAGGGAGAAACTGGAAGGGTTGACTGAGTGTAGGTTCAGTTGCAGGCTGTGCAAGTAGTGTGTTTCTGCCTTACATTCAAAACCTTATTTTTCTGACCAGAAAGTCTTCACTTCTCCATATCCTGGATGGAGTAAAACTACTTTTGTTACCCATCTCTGAACAAGTGAGATCTCTATGGGAAACTGATTAATTCAGGACATTCTTCCCACAGGGACAGCTAATCTGTATAGCCAGCAGGGTGGTCTGGGATGGGTCTGTCATTCAGCCTGGGCTGTAGATTTGAGGCATACACTATGCGTTTACCATTGCATCATGGTATTATTCATACAAGGCAGTAATCCTCCTCAGTGTATCATTATACACAGTCTGCTGAGCTCCCAAAACATAATTACCTCTCCATGGGACTGGGCTATGTTCACAGGCTGAGTCAGGGCATGACGCTCCCTTTCAGGGCCTAGGTGCCCCATATTCTGCCACGATTTTGTTTTTTCTTCTGTTTCTTCATGAGAGGTAAACAGGGGAGTGAAAAATGAACATTTTCCTGACACAGGCACCAGCTGTACGTCAGCTGGTATAGATCTGAATAACGGGATCTTCTGCCCCTTACAGGCTCAATAAGCTGCAAAAAATCTGCCATGATTTGAAGTGTGAAAAAAAGATACCCACAGATTTCACTGGCCTCATTGAGTTGAGAAATGGGGCTTGGACTTTTCCAGGGACCTCAGACAACTTCACTTTCCAGATTATGGGATACAGAGTACTGGCTGTAGGGACAAAGAACATTATAAAAGCCTGTCGTCAAAATCTCATGGGGGCAATCTGAAAGGTTTCTGAGAAAGAACAGGGACTCTCATTGGATGCTTCATTGTAACTTTCTTCCTCCTGCTGCTTGTCTCTGCTCCTGAACTCTGCCCATGCTACTTAGCTACCAAAGGAGGGGGATATGTCAAGTTTCCAAACAGACACAGGTAATTCTGAAGGGTTTTTTTTTTCAATATCTTCTAATAATTTGTCCCCCTGAGCACACACCATTCTTGGCTGTGAGCCGGGAAAATCCAGAGCGTTTCCAGGGAGATTTGAGCTCTGCTGAGCGCCGTATATTACAGTGGGCTCAAAGAGAATAAATCAAATATTTTTTATGGAATAGTTTAGATACAGGAACAGGCAAATTGCCACACTAACATATTCCCTGTCTCCAAGGGGAGGCAAGTAAAATACTCATTCAACCTTTGATGAGCCTCCTATCCTACATCATGATGAAAACCTTCCAGTCAAGAAAATATGCATGGTGCTGGGTCTTAGCCACTCACCTCTGCTGCTCCTCAGCACGGATGAGCAGGTGCTGCTGAACACATCCAGTGCTGTCTTGAGGCCATCTGCCCTGAGCAGAGTAGCCAAGTGTCTTGCTAGCTGCTTGACTGCTTTGGAGATGCAGATTTGTAATACCATTAGCCTTATAGAGGGGAGAGAGGACACCCTGGGTAAGGCTGAGCTAAGGCAGGCATCTACTTCTTGTTACTCAGATTGATTACTCAAGATGATACAGAGAGCCTCACTTGCTTTAGAGGAGCTAACTGGTTTGGCAAAAATTAAGGCATGAGTTTTTACCCCTCTGCAAAACTGTTACAGATCAACATCTTAACACAAAACTGGACTTTTGCATTTCACTTAGCCTGGGATACAAATGATGCCTGCAAATTAAAAATCCCAGCTTTATGCTTTAGATTCTTGGGTTTTCTTTTTTCTTTGTATTACTCCATATTACAAGCTTTATGGTGAAAGATCCATTTTTGTAGTCAAGGTGTGACTTACACAGCTGAATCTCTGAATATGGAAGAATTTCACTGTCATTTTCAAGGTTAACAATTAAAAAAATGATTATTTTCACATGAAAAGAAAACAACCAAAAATGTATTTGATCCTTAGGGATCTATACTGAGCTGGTAAAATGGCAAAACCTGCAAACTCAGCTGGCAAAAGCCTCAAAACGTCTTAATATCAAATGCATCAACTCCTCCCTGCTATTTTTAACATAACCAATAAAACTTTGATGTGCTGTTGCATGCTTCAGACACAGTATAAAATATGTCGTCACACATTTTTTATTACTGGGTGTCTGGCCTACCCCTTCTATTGGATTAATGAGAACTCTTTTTTTCCTGCTTCTGCTCCTGACAGAACTAAACAAGTGCAGATCGATTTAAAGGTCATCAAGAGACCTCTCTGTGTTCCTGTGCCTCCGCCTGGGTGGCAGGCAGATGTTCTGCTCAGGCCAGCTTGGTAGGAAGGTTTCCTTTGCTAGTACAGAAGAGGTGTACTAAATTCTCTTGATATTATACTGTGTCCCTAAGTGCATAAGAAACTCATTTGATTCATCTCTATTGTTCTGAGACAAGATTCTCCAGAAGGTGATAATTCAGCAAAAGATGAGCTGTGGGCATTCTGAGGCTGCTGGCTCTCCCAGAGGAGTGCTTCTGCTGTCTTATGTACCTTCATACTCTGCAACACACAGCAGACAAACCTGATCTTCAAGATCCCCTCACAGAAGTCATCATGGATGTGGTATTCTGGCCTTAAACAATTCTCCTTCTGAGACCAGCATTCCTCCAACCTCTCCTCTTCCTCTAGGCAACCAAGGCCAAATACAGGCAAAACTGCAATTTTCTGCTGCTACATTCTGTATAAGGCTGTGTATAAAGACTGTGGCTAAAATGAAACAGCACTTGACATGGAAAATTTTCAGGTCTCATTTTTTGAAAGTTTACAAAGCTCCAACCTTAAAAAACTCCTTTTTGGTTATTGCTCCAGAAATATCTTTTTAGCAACCCTGACAGCTTTCAGAAACAAAAGAGCCTTCCAAGAGAATTTTAAAGAGTTTTTCGAAAACACTTTGCCTTTGTATTTGAGAGAGACTTTGGCAGCACTCTAAAACAGCAGTGCTTCTCTTTTGCTCCTTCTCTTTGTCAATCAATTGAATTTACACTGCAGTTTGAGTTTGTCACATAAAGTACCAGAGACATTAAAATAATTCTTTCTAAACTTGTAATTTTTGTATGGAAAATCTTCCCGTGAGGCCATGTGAAGTTGAATCAAAAGAATGAATAACTTTGAGAATGACAAAACTCTGAATGTAAACATGTTAAAGAGCAAGCACTTTCTCTACTCGTCCTTCTAACAACATATTTTTTGTTCTTCTACTAAAAATAATACAACTGATAGGCATTGCTGAAAGAAACTGCCAATAAGGTAACTGCACCTGTTTTTTATTCAAAAAATGTATGTTTGCTGCAAAAAAATTGGTTGAAATTCCTGTGTGAAAGCAAGAGCAGAATTTCTGATCTACTTCTGTTTGTAGACAACATAAGTGAGAAGCAACTCCACCAATTCATTAGTAAGGATGCACCAGGGTCAGGGTTATGTATGCAAGAGGAAGGCAGAAGAGGTGATACAAGCTATCAATTGCACTCAGTAATGCAAGTGATGTATTAGTAATATGCAGTGTATTGAACTAGAAGCCTGTCTTACAGTCCAGTAAGGAAAATGTACCTCTTCCAGAAGCAAGTCAGTTCTTTCTTCTTTTCTTTCCTGCCTGTAAGTGTGGAACATTTCTGGACCAAATCTATAGAAAACAGAAGTATAGTTCAGCTAGCAAAGCACATCTCTAACGTAACTTCATATCTATCACCAAGCAAAGCAAAACTTTCTTCCTTTGTTCATCTGTACAGCCTTTATTAAGTATGAATTTAGCAGTACTTTAAAGTTGTTTACCACATAAAATATTTCATGGAGCATATACAGCTCCTGACAGCATGAACAGTAGGCAAACTGGGTCTGTAAAGCACAGGCATTCAAGTGATTGCATGGAAAATGTAGTAATTATGAATGCACATCCTGACACCACTAAATACATTAATATTTATATTTTAATATTTGCATATATTCTCACAATTTTTAGCAGTTTTGGTTTAGTGCATTGGTTTATTGAAAATACAGCTTCTATGCATAATAAATAAAACACGTTTAAAATATTTTTCACATTCTGTTTGTGACTAATAAAACAAAATTAGAATATCACACCAAGAATGTGTATAGCCAAACAAAAAATATTGAGGTTAGTTTAACCAAAGCTTCTTTTACTACATACACACAGTAAGAAAACTGGAAATGTATTCAGACAGACACATAGGAGCTGGGTTTCATCTACTTACAGGTAGATGCTTATATATGTACTAGCAGTTTATACTCCCATTTTTGTAAAGGAAAGAAAAGGACATTTCTAGGATGTGATTAATCCTTTTTAAAAGTAGACATATAAAAAATTTCAGATTGATTTCATTCTAGTAATGCTTATTTTTGTGACTTAACAGAAGGGGGAATTTAGCTCAAGCATAAATACTGGTTATGTAATGTGATTCTTACCCTTTAAAATCTTGCCTGTTTCCTCTCTTGAAGTCAATGGCAAAAAAATCTGTTCATTTTACTAAGCCAGCATTTTACCCAAAATTAATAAATCAGCATTAGTAAACCCTTAATGCCTACTAATTTTTCCTACCACTCACCTTAACTAAAGGAAAAAATCCCTTGTATTTTCTCTAAATATTTTTTTCAGAATCAATAATGTATTCTCATTCTCTCTCTCTCAGGAATCTGCATTTTGGAGTTCTTCAAGAGGTATTTATTGAATGTAGACGTCTTTCTGCTACCACGCTTAAAGAATACCAAAACTGGGAATGCAGGTGCACATCAGCTGTCTTGGGCAGGGGGAAACAATATTTGCAAAAGCAGTAGTGTAGTTCTAGCATCTCCATTAAAGCCCATACTCGTGTGGAGGTTACTGTTAGTTTATTAGATGTCTGAAGAAAGTATTACAATGCAGGACTAACTGTAGATTTTCTGGGACATTACATCTGGACCCCACACCAAGATGTGCAGGATGGCTTGGGTCCTCACTTCTCTAGAGCAGGCTGGCCTTATTCAACTGTCTCACTATAAAGCATTCCACCCTCCTCCTATAAGACTTTTACTTCCCATCAGCATAAATATTACTTCTAGGACCTCTTTCGACTAATAACATGAGGAATGTATTGCAGCCCAACAGACAAGTAGGTATGGCATGAATCTGGATTGCATACCCAGACATGGCTGAGATATATAGCCAAATACAGAGCAACCTCAGCCATAATGCCTGGTAGCAGGCATTCAAGAAAGGAGCTATTCCAGAAACCATATCAGGGTTTGTTTTGGACATAGATTCAAATAAGAGAGTGGAAATGAATTAACTTCCCTGAACTGTGAGCAATCATAAGGCCAGAGCCCAGAATTAAACTGAAATGAGACTTTTTGGAAACACAGAATCACCACTAACTTTGGCATTCCTGTTATGTGAAGTTATTTTTTAGTGTGTTCCTTAATTTTTGCTACCTTGGGCTTTTACCTTACAGGCAGCTGGCATGGGTATCTTTTAGAAGGTCTGACCAACATAGGTACTGATTAGTGGCTGTTATGTTACAAAAACTTCTGCTAGAGGAGTTGACAAAATAAGCAGGAGTCTTTTAGTGGAGGCCCTAAATTCTAGCACCATGTTACAGTCAATATAATTGAAACACAGCAAACACAACTTGTTTTCATGTCTGTAGGTGCTACACAGGACCCTCTTTTCTCAGATGAATTTTCACACTGTTCAAAGCACTGATATAACACAATAGATAGAGAAAAATATTGGTCTTCATTTATCTTCTTAATTACTCCTATAATGAAAGGCATGCCACTGCCGCCTTCTCTCTACTGGCTATACAAGGTGCCTACAATGATCAGTTCACATGTAAATGTCTACACTGTTGGCATTTTTATTAAATAAAATGAATCCAATGCCTTGTTTTCCTTTCCAGGTCATGCTTAGAATTTGTGGGGTTTTTTTATATTCTGCTTATACAAGACCACCTCTTAACAGCATCTTGCATTAATTTGCTGATGGATGGACACCATTCCCTCTGTGTACTGTGTGATTGTGAAACTGCACAGTGGATTCTGAAGATCAGAAGGGAGCTCTGCAGGTGAGCTGAGGAAATCGACAGCAGTGCACAGCATGGAGAAGGATTGCTTTTTTTCATGCAGTTCTTGAAGTTGCAGTAATACCTAAAGTAAGGTACTTTAAAATAAGCTAATTCTAAATATTCACTTTAAATAAGTGAATTTGGGTTTGTTTGGTTTTTTGTTTTGGTTTATTTGGGATTTTTTTCCAGATAGAAAAATGGAATGAAATCAAAGCCTGTGCTGTGGTAAAGCCATTTTACAAAAAAATCCCAAACCACCTTATAAGTAATTTTTTGGAAGAAAAGCAGGGTGCTCCAATAAAATGTTACCATGCCAATGTGATCACCCCTGGCTTACACCTGTGTTTGGCGGTGCACATTGTGAATTTTTCAGGTAGCCTTTTGGGTTGTCTTGGCCACATTGGAAAATACTACAGGGTCACTGGTGATCAGCTAAAATAGCAGAAAACAAGGAGAAGCCCAGCCCCAATGTGCTGTGTTTCTGCAGGGTTTGTTCATTTCCTTTCAGAACTCTACTAAAAAGAAACCGGTGCAGGGTATGTAGGGAGGGATGACACCTTTTGTTAAATGGATAGATATATATATCTCAGTTTTACCTGGTTTTAAGTCACAGCATCTTTGCTGTGTATGCCAAATTTCAGTATCCTTCTTATTGCAGGACATGTAATTGTTCTTATGGAAGTAACCTTTTTCCCAACAAACCTTACCTCACTTATTACTTTAGACCATTATTAATCAGCAAGAGGGAAGAGTAAGTATCATTTAGCAAGAGTGCTTTTTCAAACAACCTCACACTTGGTATTAGCAGTGTTACCTGCTCCAGCAGTGAGAAATCTGGAACATTACCTCTAAGGACCCCACTGGGTACTAGGAACAGGCAGTGGTGTGCTGGTTGCTGAACCTCCTGCTTCCAGGGCAGAGACTGAAAACTTTTTTTAGAGAAGCAAACTGAACAAATCCCCAGGAGAGTAAGACACAAAAAACATCACCAAGACAGTAGAATTTGAGAGCATTCCAGTATGTAGAATTACTGTTGTCATTAACTAGAACTCATTGCTGTTATTATCCCTGGACTTAAAATGGATCCCTGAATTATATCCCATTAAATGATTTTTCTGATTAAGGGCATTCCGATTAAGCAGAGTGCACTGTATGGCACTTGAAAAAAGGCACTCTTTATGTACAAATCGAAAACAAATAGAGTACTTACCAGATCCCCATTTAGGAACCTTTTGCTGACATCATAAAATTCTCTTATTGGTACTTTGTGGTGATTATAGAAGAGAAAAAGGGAATCATCTTGTCGGGATAATAGAGATGAGGAAAAGGGTACTGTGGTTTTATTTCTCCTGTCACCTGCCATGGAAAGGGATAATTTACAAAGAGTCAATATTCAGGGAGGCCTGGGTAGCTCTTTCAGCTGATGAAGCAAATAATGAAATCACTAGATAATCACTCAGAGAGATGAGTTCATGGTGCAGAACACTGGAATTTTTACTTTCAATTCTTCAGTTTTATGCACTTAGTAAAACTTTATCAGAACCTTGCAAGTAAGTTGAAGACTCTCCTTAAATGTTTGTCATAACTTTATATGGTTTTCTTTTGGTTTGTGATAGCATTATATCTTTTGTCCATACCCATGAAGGGGGGTTAGAATTAGATGATCCCTAAGGTCTTTTCCAAGCCAAACCGTTCTATGATTCTGTTATTTTATGGCTTTTCTAGCAGGTGCTTTTTAAATGACTGCAGCAGCTAACCTGCTATTATTTTCATAATGCATTAATAATATCTATTATGGGAGCTAATAAGCTTTTCTCCTAAAAAAAGGTGTAATTAATGCATAGTATCAGTCTGCATGCATAGAATGGGAACAAGAAACACATTATTTCCCAGATTTTTTTTTGTGATGTCTTTAGGATTTTACAAGAAGCTGTTTACAGGAGCTTAAGAGCTTTGTGTAATGAGTGTGAAATTTACTTACCTTTTTGAATACAGGTTCAGCTGGGTACTTTACCACTTAATTTATTTACCAAAAAAAAGTCCCAAAGACATTGATCTGTGGTTAATTATGTCAATGAAAAAATAATTAGAATGGAAGCTGCCCAACTTCCTAAACCTCTACATCTATCCTGTACCGATCACCATGCAAAGTATTATTTAATTCTTCAAACTTTTGTATTGCTGGGTAACCTCTAATGTTAATGTTCTGTTGTGGTTTTCTTCAGGGAAATCATGTAACAGACATTTTTTTGGTTAATCTTGGCTGTGGTCCATAGCTCTGGAAAGACAGATACGCTACAATTCCGTGCAGAAGTATCAGTGGGAGCTTTTGACACAGACTAAATCAAACCCAACATATAACTTATAAACATTGTATGAATTCTAGTAAGCAGATTTTCTTCTGGAAAGTGCTGGCTTGGGGTCTGTCTGAGCAAAACACAATGTTCCTTTATCTAAGTTTTTGAAAGCCTTGATGAAGTAGAAATGCAGTACACGACTGATCTTTGATATTTTCTAGTGGGTGAATATCTGCACACATGCAAAATCTAGAGTTTCAGGAAATCATCTAGAAGCTGCTGATACATGTGTTTTCAAATGTGAAAAATTGAAGACATGGCTGTATTTGGGCTCTCTGAGTGATTCTTATCTGCATGGGAAAAAGGAGCTCCTCAGTTTTTCATGGTGAGCTAGATTCTGCTTTGTCTTGTCCTAGTCAAGACAGAAACAAATAGAGCAATATTCTTCAGTCCTGTCATGTTGCAAACCACTGCTGTCTAATCACTGGCTACCTTAGAGGAGAAGAACTTTGCACAATGTAGAACTGAGTCCACCAGAAACTTTTGAAATGTCAAAAAATTCAAATATCACCTATTGGAACTTACAATTTCAGGTAAAGTTTGTGCTTCAAAATCATCCTTTGTTTATACCTTTGCCACTCCAGTGACTTCTGGAGATATTTTACAGGTAAGGAAATGTGAGCAAATTTGTAAGAAGAGGCAGAAATTATGCAAACTTTACAAATCAATTTATATCTTGAAAACTTTCTAGTCTAGTTTCATAGGCTTGGGAGATTCAGATGGTTCATTGGGATGCTTATCTAAACCTTCCCAATCCACTGAAGCTTATAAGGTGTAGCCATCACTTCTTGAGAACACCCAATTGGAACTTCAAAGCACAGGGCCTGACTGCCCTTACAGTGTGAAATACATGGTGCAGACAATGAACTTGTCATGGTGTAAAACTAGAGAAATTTAAGGCACTGACGCAGCACTAAGATAACATACTCAAAGTCATACGCAGTAATTTGACTTACAGTTGCTATGGTGATGTAAGCTATATGCTTGGCTGGAGTAAAGTGGCATGATATGCTAAAGACTGCAGGACAGTGTGGTGGTGTACAGAAACTTGGAATTGTTTTTAGCCCTGGAAACAATACAATTAATTATCAATCCATGGTAATACCTATATGTAGAACCTTCTTGTACTGTTCTGCCCAGAACATTTTAGTGCTCATGAGCATTGCTATAAATTAATCTATCTGTATGAAAACATTTTACTGCTGTTGAGTTTTAATGTTTTAGTTATCCATATAAGAACTGAAAATACACTCCCAACATTTTTCTTATTCTTTGACCATGGACGTCCTATCAAAAATATGAGAGCTTCAATAGGAACCTGTAGGAGTTCAGATATCTTTCAAATTCTTGTTCTATTTGTGCAAGAACTACTCAGTACTAGTTATTATGATGTTTGTATTAAAAATATATGATATAAAACAGAGCTAATAACCATGACCTGGGTTTGATGTAAATATCTTTGAAATTTTCTATGAATTCTAAGAAGAACAATTTAAGACCAGCTAAAATAAATACACTAGGACAACTCCAAAATGGAAGGAAACCAGTCTGACAGAGCAATTATCCCAGCTTTATTCTAACATACTGTGACTTAAAAATGAGCAATGCCCCATGTTTAATATTTTTCCCCAGAAGCTATCATTATTTATCAAGCATATTTTGTGAACCATTTCTAAAATTAGTCGAATAAACAATAATAATGTTTTAATTCTTAGGTAGCAAAGAGTAGAACAACAGATGTCCTAAAATTCAGATTTCTGGAAAACAAACCCAGCAAACCAATATTGCTTTTAAGACAGCTGTATTTTCATTAACTATTTATTTAAGCAGTTTTTGTTTTTGTTGCTGCAGTAAAAAATCCACTAGGAAATAAAGAAAATTGAAAATGTGAAACTCTAATACTGATACATTGCCACAAATACGTATTTCGGGTCTTCTATTAATTATTTTATAAAATCAACATATCATGTATGATGTACCATTCTCTTGCACTTGCTTCTCCTCTAAGAGATAAAACCTGTTGTTTCTCTTACAGTAACCTGTTATTCTCTGTGGTTTCCCTTAGAGAACAATATTTATTGGTATATACTGGTATCATGGAAAAATATGAAGAACTGAAGTAAGAGAAAATGCGTGTAATTCAATTGAAAAAGTAGGAAGTGCCCCTTAGTTATTGAAAATAAAAATAGATCTCACAGAAAGGACACTTTTATTAAGACTACACGTCTAGCAAAGCACATCTTAGATTTCTTGGCAAGTCTGCACACTGCCCATGATCTTGTTCAATTCCCAATCACGTCAGAGAAGAGAAATCCTGGTACTTCGTAGGTTAGCATCTGGTAGTACAGTTTCTTATGTATCTATCTGCTTTAACATCACAGAACCACAGAACTGCTGAGGATGGAAAGCACCTGTGGAGATCTTGTAGTCCAAACCCCCATCAAGCAGAGTCAACTAGAGCTGGTTACCCAGGACAATTTCCTGTCAAGGTTTGAACATTTCCAGGGATAGCTGCTCTACTACTATTCTGGGAAATATACTCAGTATTTGATCACTCTCAACATAAAATCTATCTTTCTTACATTTAAGTCCAATTGTCTCCAGCATCTAACTAAAGCCTGAATAAAACTCCTGCTTATATTTATTATTAGGTACAGTCACATGGCAGTAACAAATGATGAAAAAATACATAACAGAAGAGATTTACTGCTTGACAAAAAGCTATTATACAGCTAGTGTAAAGATTTAAAATAATCACTTAAACAATTGTCATGGTTTCAGCAGTAGCAGTCTTTTTTTCTTCTTCGTAGCTGGTGCAGCACTGTGTTTTTGACTTTCGGCCTGGGAATGGTGCTGTTTTTAGTTATGGTTATGTTTTTAGTTACTGCTCCTATGTTTGGTCTGGCAAAGGACTTTGCGAGCCTCATGCTCTGCCAGGGAGGAGGGGAGCCAGGAGGAAGCAGAGACAGGACACCTGACCCAAACTAGCCAAAGAAGTACTCCATACCACAGCATGTCATGCCCAGGGTATAACTGAGACTTACCTGGAAGGGCTAGGGGATGGTGGCGTTGGACAAGGTATCGGTGCTCGGTTGGGCGGGGTGGGGTGAGTCATTGGTCAGCGGGTGGTGAGGTGTCGTATTCTCTTCACTTGTTATTTGCTTTATCATTATTATTATTATTCTTGGTAGTAGCACTAGTGATTTGTGTTATACCTTAGTTATTAAACTATTCTTATCTCAACCCATGGGAGGTACATTCTTTGGATTGTCCTCTCCAACTCTCCGGGAGTTGGGGGAATAAAGGGAGGGAGTGAGTGAACGAGCTGCGTGGCTGGGTTTAAACCATGACAACAATGAGCTTCAAGTGTGCTGCATGTTCTCTTTTTCAGTTTCTGTAAAGTAGAAGGTCTGTCTTTCATTCCTGTTCACACTCATGAAGAACTGAAAATACCAGTAAATGTCATGGATACAGTCGTGAGATCTCCATGGTGATATTGGTTGGGCATACACTAACTATTCTGTACCCTTCAGCCTGTATGTGGAGGCTGCACACCTGGGTCCCAGTCTGACACTGATCTGGGAGGACACCATTTCTGAATCCGTTGGGGGTAAAACTGGGTTTTCAGAAGTGTGATGTACTCCATTAACCCTCTTGATCAGATGATGCCTATGGAATTGGAACAGATCTCTTTCTGCCCATGGAGCTTTTTGCCTCAGGGTTTAATCACACCCATTGAAATCCATGTTGTAAGACAAAGCTAAGTAATAAGTTTCTTGTCTAAATGCTCTCAGAAACCAGGACTACAAGCAATTCAAGTGCCCCCCTCTTGCTGCAACAAGACCCTGAATAATGATTTCCCTTTTTCTGTATTCACAGCAGAAAAAGAAGAGTCTTCGTTACTCAGACCTTGTTTGCAGAGCTGATGGATCCTGAAGTGTCTGTAATGAGTGATGTACCGATACAACACAGGCTGAAAGGCATTTAATAAACCATTCAACCAGTAGCTAACCATATCAATGGATCATCAAGTCAAGATGTAGTAGTGCACATAGTCATAAGACACTCTGAAATTTCATTCCTTCGTGGCAGCTTGAGCTACGTGCACATAACACAGGACTGGTTATATTTTAAAAATTGATTTAGCCACATGTCCTTGATTTCCAAGGGGCAATTAGGAGCAGCTTAAGCCACAAAATACTTGGGAAGTCATTCAGGAAAGTTGTAATATGAGACAGCTATTAAAAATAAGAGAACTTAGATATTACTTGTCCCATTGTTTTCTTTCCAGAAGTTTTTAAGACAACAGCAAAGCTCTAGTAACTTCTAGGATATTATTTTCCAATCATAAATCCTCAGACAACGAAGAAAATCAAGATCAGTGATATCTCTCTGGCACAAAATTAGTTCTAGTAAGAGAAAGTACAGCCCACCTCCTGTGTTATTTTACCCTGAGAGTTTTAGACTTAAGAGCTGTTACACTTCGATACTGACTATTCTGTCCTTAAAGTACTAAATGAGAAATGCCCTTGTGGGTAGAGACCACTCTTGTCCCAGGGCACTATTCCTAGGAACATGGGACTGGAACGTTCGTCTATAAAGCCAGTCTCCTGATCACAACTGGCCATGCTTTAGGTAATGCCTTCATAAATTAGTAATCTAGCTCTGTCTTAGGAATC
This sequence comes from Melopsittacus undulatus, assembly GCF_012275295.1. Classification (NCBI taxonomy): domain Eukaryota; kingdom Metazoa; phylum Chordata; class Aves; order Psittaciformes; family Psittaculidae; genus Melopsittacus; species Melopsittacus undulatus. The sequence continues at coordinate 61,927,806 of NC_047528.1, forward strand.
ACTTGGCTCAGTTACTCCTTCAGCTCCAGCTGGAAGCTAATTCTAGAGCACCACTGCTGTAGTGGTGGGAGACTTATGATTTCCAGTCTAAATTTATTCAGAGGCAGTTATTGTGCTTAAAGAGCTTTTCTTCTTCCCAAGGGGAAGCTTATTCAGTGATCTGTGTTCCCTTATTTACTCAGATCTTATTCACAGAAGGAAATTGTCTCTCCTCCAAGACTTCCCTGGCTGGCTTAAATAACCAAGATCTTTCTGCCACCTCTTCTTTGCCTTCTTTTATCAATCTCACTATAAATTACTGAAACTACAAGGCACAAATGCTAATAGCATTTGATAGTTTTTTTAAAACAAAATCTGGTTGTGTCTGTCTGTGCTTAAAATCTGCTGAATGAGAGGCCACAGTCCGTGTGATTTTCAGTAATATATGAAGGAGATTATGGCTGTTTTTTAATGCATCTAAACCTTTTATTTGTGATAAATTGTTGCTGGTATTCAGCCTGACCCAGCTGCTTCAGTGTATATGAATGCATTACTATCTCAGGGATGAGAAAAAGAAAGCCTCTTAGAAGGTGGAATTACTGCCTATAGGAGGTAAAAAATGTATAGCTATATGAGGTAGTCTGAGAAGATACTTGTCAACTTTAATTTAAAGGCTGGAGTTGTGTGTCTCTGCCTAATGCAAGGACCCCCCCACACCCCCTCCAAAGGAATACTGAGGGGAAAATCCTGTAAGTAGGCTGGTCTGCAACTGAATTAAAAATCCTGTAAGGAGGTAAGTCTGCAACTATGGGAGTTACGAGGGATTGTTTTTGTCCCTGTACAAAAACCATTAAATAAAATCTTTCCTTTTACTTTTTACTTTAGTGAAGGAGTTTTTCTTTCTTTTTCTTTTTATTTTTCTCTTTTTCTTTTTTCTTTTCTCTTTTTGTTTTTCCTTTTCCTTTTCTTTTTTCTTTTCTTCTTTTTCTTTTTTCTCTCTCTTTTTGAGTTACAAAATAGGAAACTCAGATGGATTTTTTATGAATTAATGTGCATGTTTTTTTTTTTTGTGTTTTTTTTTTTTTCCCCAGGAAAGGAACTCCAAGTGTCCAGTAAAAAAAACAGGGTCACTGCTGATGAGTGTCGAACAGCTCTACACCCACATGACTTCCATGGGAATTGTGATCACTGACAAGATCACACAGAAAAACAATATACGCTTTTCCCTGCTCATGAGCTTTTGGGCTGTTTTATTTTGTTCTGATCTGCTTTTATGTTCTTTTAATAAATCCCCAGGCCTTTCATCACTAATGTAGCACTAGACAAAACAAGTGGGAAGGATTATAAGAAATTTGATCAACAGCAACAAAAAGACAATTTAACTTGGGGGTTACTGCTCTGCTTGTGATGTTTTAACTTTTGTGACAGGCAGCGGCTTAGTTTACACTGGGATTTCCTGCATGATTTACAAAGCAGGAGTTAAAGCCCTCACATCCATTCTGATAGAATCTCCCACTGCATCCATCAGTGCTGACAGTGCTAATCTGTGAAGAATTAGTGACCTCAAAGTTCAAGTCAGCTATTCCCTTCATCCTGCTATAACACTATTCATGGAAACTGCGTATTGAAGGTACCAATAAGTGTCAGTTTGCAGTGGAAACAAAAATGATGGATTGTACATTTTTTCATGAAAAAGTGTTTTAGAACAAAAAGCCCAATTATCAAATCATCAGCATAAAAATTGAAATGCAGGAGATGTAGTCTTTTGAGAAGAACTTGATTTCTGCTAGCTAGCTGGGGTTTTGATCAGAATCAAATGGCAGCAGTTACATCATTCCATAGACGGTGTCTACCTACAAGTCAGCTATCTGTTTCACTTGGGACACCTGTTTCCTCAATGGACTAAAAGCATAGCTCATGTAGAGCTGGGGAGAATCAGCTGTGTCCAATTCATAAATGAATTGGTTTAGCAGCACAGCATAGACCAAGGAAGCCATGCTGACTTTGGAAACCTGAAACGTCTGTGATTGGCTCCTTTCTGATTGAACTTGGGAATATCTGCTGCCTCCAGCTGACCATTTCAAAGGGTCCTAACTGATGTAGCTATTGAAGCCATGAGCTGGAATTGATGTGCAGAGCACAAAGACAAGACATATAAATCTTCAGTCCTTCCATGAAGAACAGCAGCATATTTTCTTGGCAGGCAAATATATGCGGCACCGTTACCACACTGCTACACTGAGATCAGAAATACAGGATTTACTGCTTTTCCCTTCTGCGGCTGCAAAACATGCAGACCGAAGAAAAGAAATCTTTCGAGCAACATGAAGGTCAATAGTTCCTGACAGCGTTTTGTCCTTCCATAGCCTGAGTTATAACAGAACAATGAGGCTGTGGATTACACCTCACAGTCATCCATCTTTTTTTTTCCAGTAAATTAGTTAACTAATAATATTGAAAGATGAGGGGTAAAATACTTGCAGGTAGCAGTAACTAGAGAATGCAGCAACACCAGTTCCCCTTTTCTCAGTAATCTTTTAGGCTTTTGAGGATATATATTACCATTTACACCCCAGTGTTTCTTTGGGGTTAATCAGGCTAACCCTAAGCAGGGGCAAACAGTATACTTGCTCTAGGGTATTGTATTTTACAGGAGGTTCCCTGAAACCTCTTGGATGTGTTTCAGCCTACAGCTCTTCCTTCACAGGCTTGGGTTCTGTTTCTTCCTCTTTTCTGTCAAAAGCTGTGCCAACCAAAATGGCTTTGACTTTTGTAGGGTCAGTGCAAGCCTCTCTGACAGATATCTCTTTAAAACCCTGTCTGGACTAGAGGTAGGAGAAATGGCTCCTGAATGCAATTTACATGTCAGTTTAAGAAGTTCATAATCTGACAAGGAGAAATACTTCACACTGATATATAGCTCCTACAATGCTGGACAGCTGGTCAGGCCATTTTTTGGGGGGTAGCTTCAGAAAAGGACTCAACCATGTCCCTTATATTAAGATATGATGCTTGGGCTTGGAGGATCTGACCGCATCTTGTCACAGAATCAAATTGTCACCTACATCCCTTGGTGGAAGTGAATTGATTCAGGCTACTGTGGAAGAGTCACTCGGGGCTTCTGCTATGAACTCCTGACTTCTTCTTGCCTCCAGTAATACCTTGATTTGCTGTCTTGAATTGCCATCAGATTTTGGCTATCTGGAATATCGTAACACTTGTGTGCTCATTTTCACAGTCTATTGTCAATGACAAAGCATTATTATATGTGGAATGAAGAGATTGTAGAAAAATAGGTGTCAAAAGAGTGCTGAAAATGAGCTTGAGAACAGCAGATGCATTTCATGTGAAGAAAGGCTGTGTGGGCTGGAGGTCCTTGAAAGACAGGAGAGAGATTTTAGATGCTGTTCAATAGGCTTGTCATATTTCCCTTTTGATAAAAGATACATCATAAGTCGCAGAAAACTGAATTTTAAAAGCAACAGGACAAGCGTTTCTCTTCCCCACAAATCCCAATTCAGGAGAAGGTAGAGGATGGGAAATCACTGAGAGAAAATGATGTGACCAGCTTATCCCAAGGCAATGCTCACATATCAAAAGAAGAGAAGTCTTTAGTATGTTCACATATTGACAGTTACAGTAAGGAAAGGCTCAGAGCAGACAGTGCCAGAGAACAGTACTTTCCTCTTGAGTGTGCACCTAGATAGTTTAGGCTGAAAGGGAAAAAGGATGGTTGTCTACCTGGAACAATGAAGGGTAAAAAAAGGTCTTTTCTCTCTTAGCATTTAATCTACAGTTTGATTTATGCTTTATTCCAGCAATGACTTCTAAAACTTTTTTTTTAAATATATCGTAGCAATTGGCACGAGATGGTAGAAAAAATTGCAACAGGATATATTTTTTATATTTATCCAGAATTAGTCCCAGAAAGATGACTGTGCTTCTCAGCTCAGTCTAGAAAGATTATTTACAAACATGAAGGTTCAAAATTTAGTATAGTTGTGTGTACACAAATGCATACACATACATAACAGTACTCAAACCACAGCTCCTATTTCACAGCCCAACAGTCTGGGACTGGCAGCAATGACTTTATTTAGCATAGTTTAGAAATTAGGACTTAAAGAAACAAATTTACATTCCCTTAATTAAGTCCCATAAGAACAGCAAGTATTCAGATGTTTTTTTAAGCACTGGTCATTCAAGCTCTAATCAGTAAGTAAGGTTAATTTTACTGGATTTTAAGACAACCTCAAAAATCTTTTGGATGAAAAGGGTATATGGAAATTATCAAGACAAATCCTGACAGAAAACTTAGTCTACAATATTTCCTTCAGCCATAAAAGCTATGAGAAAATTGGACGAAAAGACATTTTGGCCGCAATTAAAATCTTTGGGAGAAAAGGCTTCTGAAAAAAAATGTCTCCAAGAAATTTATGAACTAAAGCTGTGCCTCAAGGAAATAGCTAATATCAATCCCCTCATCTCCCTGCAGCTTGAATCACAGTTTCTTAGTGACCAAACTGGATTAGCTACATAGTGGGTGATAGGATGGGCATACTTTTGTTGCCTAAGGACAGTCTGCAAAACATCCACACAACTTTTTAATGACTACTGCCACAACTTCTTTGGTTTGATACCTGTGTCTTTGACAATACACAGAATCTCTCTGCATTTACAGGGCATGATCATCTCTTTTAGGTGATTATGTCACCAACTGTGTCTATGGCCTGTTTCAAACTGATGTTAAAGGAGAATGAATTAATGTAAGAATAAAATTATGCACAAAAATTTATCATGTTTTTACTAATGTTCATAATAATGTCATTTGAATAGTAAATGACTGTGATAAAAACCCAGAATTGTTAACCAAAGAGCTTGCCCTGTATTTAACTGAACATTTTTGAGTGAAGCTTTATGGCAAGATACACATCTTACTTAATCTTCTATATTATTGCTAAAAACAAAAGACTGACACATTTCAGCTGCACTGCACTTTTTTCTGGGAAAGCATTCTTAGCACTTCTGTACAACATCTAATTCAAGCAAATTCTCTAAGGTGGCATTATAAACCTCCAAGAAAAACTGCGTGCATCACCATATGTTTAGAACAAGATGTTACTGGCAAATTTTTATGCTTCCATATAGGACAATGCAGTTGCAACAAATAAATATGTCTTTAAACTTTATTCACTGTCCGGCACTGCTTTCTAACCAAGCTGTCTCATGTTTCTTTTGCATATTTATTTTTCTTCTTCTTTGAAACGTTGGCTTATGTCACTTGTAAAACAAAGAAGAAGAAGCACTTCTGCTAATATATCTAATATTCAAATGTCAATTCACTATTTCATCTTCTGGTCATCTAAATTCCATTTCTGTCTCTATGTATAACAGGAATGCATGCAGGTAATACCTAAATGCATATACAGAATTGTCTTTGAATCATAAATTTTGTTTCTTTCATTCTCTCTATATGCACATGTACGTATATAGTAATAATTTCATACGTATGTTCAAGATCCTAACCAGATTTCTTTTTGTCAAATTCCTTGTGTTCTAAGCCTAAAAGCATTCATTTCTAAAAAGAGATTCCAGAGAAGTAAAAATATAATTGCAAAGACTTGCTGTAGGAAACGCAGCCTGAGATTTGTGGCTATAATTTAGCCTTCCACCTTAAATGGAAATTTTGAGAGAGAAAATGGCTATTTCAAGCAAAGTAACAAACTGTTGGTGTTATTTCTTATGAAGGAAGATACATTTATTGTGTAGCTAAACTTAACTGAAGACAAGAAACAAGAGCTGGCACAATCTGTCAAGAGAACTTTAAAAATCTGAGTCAATTTAATTAGGATGAGCTATGGTACAATGCAGCAATTTTCTAATGTTTTAGTGTGTCAGCAGATAAGTTTTGCATTGAAATTCTCTGGTATTTCCACAGCAAGAAACTAATTCTGGAATATAGAGTTTATGTCTAGAGAAGCTTAAATAAAGTTCCTGGGAGAACCATTGTACACTTGCAACTGTATCATTCACAGAAGGCCTCTCCTGTTGTCTAGGCTTCCTGTGTTGTACACTAAATTAAGAGCCACTGGATAATGGATTCTCTGGCTTGGTCAGTTTGGAGGCTTTCATGATCTCTTGTTTAGATGGGTGCCTTTAGATTCCAAGTCAAAAGGAGACAGTTTTATCACATGCTTGAGAACTCAGCTACTTTTGAAACTCCTTATAGGAGCAATGTGATGTATTTGCAGACTATCCTATAACAATTTTTCCAAGAGCTGGGCCATTTTGAAATGTAGTTGAAGCAAGAACACTGGTGCTATATTGTGCTTTCTTCAAGGTACTTGTAGACTCCCATTGAAATGGGACCCAGAATACATTAGCCCATAGACAGTGGCTATCAGAAGATATGTTGCTGGTAAGAAGCCTTGATGTTTTCAGAATCAAAATGAATTAAATGAATTAAAATGAAATGAACAAAGGCCTGTAGAGAAGATAGGGACTATTTACTCTGAGTAAGTTGAACAATATGAACAATTGAAGAATATTGCTTCAATTGCTGTAAAGGTTGAAGTCTTCTGCAATAGTGGCTGATTATAAGGGAAATGTTTGACTTATGAAAATTTCTTTTATGAAAGTTGAACTGATTTTTCCATATTTTTATTTGACCAATTTATTTACATCTTCATCTGAGACTTGACATACAGAAGTTTGTAGGAGCTTTAATCTTGACTTCATTGGTCTCTTCATTGGAGAAGAGCTGCTAAAAGTCATTGCTCTGAAAGACGAGAGGAAATGGAAATGTAGCTGCTTCCCAGTAAAAACATTTTCAAAATTTGCATTTGAGGAGTAATTCATATACTCCTATTGCAAAAAATGCTTGAATTGAGGACCTAAAATAATACCTACATGACACTCTTTGTACACTGACAGAAAGAGGTTTTTCCTTTAGCAAAACTTAGTTCCTCCTTTGTGTTAGGTCTGCAAAGTTTTTAAGCTAGTTACTGCTTAGCATTAAGAAATATGTCCAGAAGGTACAACTTATTTTTGTCTTTCTAACCCCAGGAAGTGGGAGAAAGTCTGGGCATCAGGTTTCTTGACAGCTGAAATACTGTACTGCTAGCCACATCTAAATAAATAATGGATATTATGGAAATTAAACTGAAACTGACTATTGAGAACATTTCAAACAGAGGTAGCAGGGGAAGAAATGAAAACATTACAGAAATAACAAAAAAAGAAATGCAGTAACTCAAGGCTGATTACTAAAAATAAAGACAGAGCCCCTACATAGTCAATGGTAAACCTTTATGTGCTCACAGCATCCTTGTTTATAGAAAGGGTCATACATCTAAATATTTCTTCCTTTTACCAGATGTGTGCTTACTTGAGAAAGAATTTTTTTCTGGGCTATTACATCAGATATATTTGTATACATAAACTCTGTGTCAATGTCAAATTTTTAACAAATAAATATCCATTTTTTTCCAGCAAGTCTGTTATCCACAATGAATTGCACTGGTTTGTGTTCTATTCCACATACTCTTGATAAATTTAACTGTCATTCTATAACTACTCCCCTTATTGTAAATGACATGGTGTTTTACTGTGAAGGGTGGAAATTTTAGTGCGGGTTGTCTTCCCATTTAGGTGAACTCTGATTTTCATCTTTAATAATGTCTTAGGTGAATATTACAGACAATTGCTCCTTCAGTCAATCCAGAAAACAAAAGAAATACAACAATCCCCCAGCAGACAGTGCTTAGAGAAACCTGTTGAGATGAATGAAGATCTCAGCTGGCAAAGAATCCAAACAACAACTCCATCCTGGGAACCAAAGTGGAGGCCATTGGTGGGGAAAAGTGATTACTGTGGTGTAATTACAATAGTCAGAGATAAATCAATCTATTTCATTTCAAGTAATGACAAGACCTCAGTCTTTGTATCTACGACCAAACTCATACAACAAATCAAGTCAGGGGTAGGAGCAGAAAATGACAATATATTGTTAGAAGGCAATTGCTTTTAAAAGTGTTTCACAGATAGCATCTGATTAAGTGATTCAGGGAAATTATTGTCACAGCTTTTCAAATCCAACTGGGAAATGTCCTACTTCGTATATGTCTATGCTCAGCAGTAACAGTGTGTCTGCTATGAAATGAACTGTGGTAAAGCCGCACATGTGTGTTTAAGTAGTATAGAATAAAAGTCATAAGAGGCCGTGCTCCCAAGGCAATGTTTGGTTATCAGCTGAAAAAATTAGTATCAGTGAAAAACCTAGTGTCACTGAGGTTTCTTAAGTCAAGCTTGAAAAAGGGGGAAAAGCATGCTAATTATGCCTTCAATAATATTTCTGCATCTGTTTGCTTGCTCAAATCAATGCTGTCTTAAAACCTAGTGAAGTAAATTGACATGTTTAGGAAAAAAATCAATCTGAAAAGAACTCAAAATAGCATTTTTTTCTCTAACTATCATGGCAGGAGATCGATCTTCAAGTTTAAATAGCCCAATTATTGGTTTATTACACCAGTCATCACTATGACTTTGTGAAGCAGGTACTACAAGAAACAGGGAATCAAATTAAAATGTATCTGTCAAAACATCTTTCACTCCAGAACTTAAAGTGATCATCATTCATTATTAGTAGCCAACCACTGGAAGTATGGTTCCCAGGCTGCTGTTCTCATAGAGCACTTTTCTGTATCAGTAAATATTGATGGGTTGTGATGGTGGAATGTGTCTCTCTATTCCCAGCAGAAAAAAACGTGGAGACCCTGGAGGTTCCATGGTTGAATGTGTGAGGGCCTGAAGTATAATAGGTGGAGAATCAATTCACCTTCATACCCTGGCAGCCACAGCCAGACAAAAGCCTCAAAAAGAGAATTTAAGGGGATGAGAGATAAAGAACATTGGAAAAATTGTGAGGGAGAGAGAGGGAAAGAGAGAGGGAAAGAGAGTGGGAGGCACCTGGGAGTGAATGCAAAAGAGGGTTTAGAGTATGGGAAGCTGGACAAGGGCTGTGAAACAAAGCAGGGGAAGGGAACAGAAAAACATGAGCAAGAAGAAAGGAAAAAAAATGAACATACAGATGGGAAAAGATTCATAGAAAAAGAGTGTGAGACATGCAATTGGGAGAAATGAAGAAGCAAATAAGAAATGGACTTTTCTGGGTTTAAACTCTTGTGATAGTGTGTTAACTACATTGACAGTCTTTATTTTGCTGAATTTATCTTTCAAAAATTCAGACAAGAGTAAAATGCAGATGGCTCACAAGGAAGTGAAGGAGGAGGAATAATGACTTACAAACATCACCTCATATTACAGTCATTGATGGGAGGAAGGAAGTGGAACAATAAAATCTTCAGGACTAGTATCTTGGTTTGGAAATAGGCAAGAGAGATTCCTAATGGGAGGAAAGGACTTCAGCTTCAGATGAGATCCACACCAGCCACATAGCATAATTCAGGCTAAGACAAATTCCTTGTTAGTACTTGAAGACAGCATTGCCCTCAAGACTCAATACTGCTTAGCTGCCTATCTGCTGCTAAGACATGCCCTGACACCTTATACATAGAGTCTCACTAATGTCAATCCCATCTCTGACCTCTGTCAGCATTTTTACAGGACTGAATAAAGCATAAATCCTCCTAGCTGTTGTCATACCTCATGTTTAGAGCAGTTTGCATGTTGGTAACACTGAAAAGTATGTGTCATACATGTATGTAGAGCCAGGACTAGAACTTCTGCTCTCACACTGGTTGGTTTCTTTACGATCTCAGCAAAACCCTTTTTGCTATTACCAGTATCTATCCTTGCTTCCCTCACACTGTGATTTGGCAGCATAGTACACGAGACCATGGATTTTAAATTGATTGAGGAACAGAAATATGCAGAAGAAAACAATATATCTATATCTGGAACCACCAATTATGTTAATATTACAGTCATCTTGTTGTTTGCATAGTGTTACTCTTAACATTCACACTCATCAACAACATAACAAAACCAAGGTAATCCTCAAGTCTCAGAAAATTTTTGTGTTATAATTTGTATTACTGTTCCAATGAAAGCATCATGAACTTTGAAAAGGTGAGTAGACCCTTCATTATCTGCAGAAGTGGACTTGAGCCAGATCTGTAAACTGCTCAAAGTAAGGCTATTTAGCAATTTAATTGCAAGTTTTGCATCTTCTCTACTAGCAGCCAAGCTCCAGCTTACATTTATACCAGATCTCATCCCTCTTATGTGGAGCCCACGTTTGTCAAAACAGCTATTTTCCTGATGAGGTTGTGTTAAGGAAAAGCCTTGCTCCAAAGTCAAAATTTTGCAGAAAGCACCAGTGACAATTGTGTGTTCAGTGGTGGATGTGCAGGCATATGAATTACTATAGGTATATGTGGATTATACAGCTGTCACAGTGCTTTGGGAATCTGGGGGTTGGGAGGATAAGTCTTTTTGTAAAATTAGGTCTAAAAATACTGTTGATGTTAGCAACAGCCTGGAAGAGTCCTTATTTTGCCATAGCCTGTATCTCTGAGATGCAGGGGGCTCCTGAGTCTGACTTAAGTAAGGGTTGTGGATTCTGGGCATGCCCCAGGATCAGACCCATAATAGTTTGACTCTAACTGCACGATAGATTCTGTACTCACAGCCTTCTGATTCCTCTAATACATCCATTCCTTTCTCTGTGCCTAGGGGAAGCCTGGGAGAAAATTAGAGATACAGGTAATGATAAAGCCATTTAACTGAAGAGATCAAAAGTGTAAGGACCTTTTCCCTAAATGAACAGGGCCCAAGATAGACAGCTGCTGTCTTTCACGGATTTATGTATATACTCATATTTACCATTCCTTTCTTCATTCACATGAACACACCTCAAAACACAGCCAGTATGCTATGGCATTTAAAAAAATCACCTGTTTATCCAAAATGCCAGCATCTGAATGGAATCCTGTGCCTATTCTAAAAGACACACCAGACACAGGAGCACCTACCAGCATGAGGCAACTTGAAGACCTGGTGTTTTAATTTTTTATTCTGCAAGAGTTTGCTAAATGTCACCACTTATTGTAATGGGCCTGCTGACCTCTTTGGACCACTCACCTGAATATGAGTTAAGTCTGCAGGTCTTTCAGAAAAACCCAACAACAATGAACTTTGGATTCTTTTTAAATAACATTTTACTGGGAAAGAATAAAAACTTTCAGAATAACCAGAAATATTTCTACTCCCTCCCTCCCCCCATATTATCTCATTTTTCTTTATAAACGCAAAGTGTCCAGTTTCCTTGAAATTGTTCTCTTTAGAAATGTAGCACATTTCTTGGAAAGTAAAAATAATAATAAAAAAATAACGTTAGCTAAAGGAATAGCAATTTGCCTGTGGCGTTTCTGGAAATGTGGCGGTTTTCTCCTGTGCCACCAGTTTATTTCAGCTGTGGGAATACAACCAACCAATAGGTTTCTGAAGCATTGGTGCATAAAAGCCCATAAAAAAATCCATCTGTAAGCATGAAATCAATCAGTGCTGCTGTAGTCAAAAAGACAGATTTTTCTCATAGTTAAAGAAAGTGTGTCAGATTACTACAGATCCAGAAGTTGTGCTAAAGGCAAACACCAAGATCAATGTGAATGTTTCTACGGGATGGAACATATATTATGAAGAAAGCTTTTCATAGCACAGTCTAATTAAAGATATTAACTCTAGGATAAAACACAGGCACATACATGACACCATCATGTTGATGAAGAAGATAGATCCTTTCCTTAGTGGTTGCTGAGTGAGCTATCTCTGCTTGTGAACAACTATATATCATGCAGTGGTTTCATAGAACATTTGGACTCATCCTATCTCAGAACAGAACATACTACCTTGTATGCTTAGATGCTTTAAGTCTGAGGATGGGAAGTCGTTCAATAGTTTGTTCCTCACTTTAATTGTCATGGTCATTAGTCTGTGAATTTAGTTTTTTGTAAGAAGACATTTGTCTTGTCAGAGGTACCTGAGTCTAAAACACTGAAGGTGAGATTCAGGTACCTACACACAGGCTTCTTCCAGCCTGTGAGGTGCTCTGATATGTGAGCTGGGATCTCCCCTGCATGTGACTGACCTATCTTCCTTCTCCCTCTTCACCCTTCTGACACACAATATCCTCCGCAGGAGTGGCCCAAACCCTCTTTCAGAAAACACCGTACAGGTGCCCTCTGAGTGGAACTAATAGATACCAAATAAAAATTCACAAGAGCTGCATTAAACATCATCATTTAACCACTGTTTTTTGTTCTCCCTTCTATCCATACATTGTCTAATTGATCTGTGATCTGCCAGTACTGTAAACATGATGATGATAATCATGAACAATTGTTTGCTGTTCTTTTTGCGAAGCAATAGCCAGAGATGCAATCTCAGTGTCTTGAGTTAGTGATTTCTGAAAAAGGAAAGGTCTTTTCATTGTGTGCCTTCAGTAGAGTTGTTGAAAGTGGAAACAACTTCCCTTGGTTTCTCTAATCTTGCTTTAACCTTCTCTTGAGACCCGTAGGAATAAACAAAAAAGGATAAACTATTTACTTCATTAGCAAATGACACCATTACTTTCAATTATAATTTTTTAAAGGGAGAAATAGGTTTTTCTCATGTCCTACACTGCAAGGCAGATTACCAAGACTGTGTGTGAAGGACCAAACACTTCAGTCTGCTGTTGGTGGGCCGGCCTTTACACATGGACAGAAAAGCACAGAAAGACATGAGCTCTTCCTCTATTTAATCACAAGACATGAACAGACCTGGATACTACTTGTACCCAGCTAATTATCCAGCTGTTCAGCAAATCAGATTTTTCTGCTGTGAAAGAACTCATCTCAAACTGTTTTAGTCCAATGTTTCCAAAAAATACCTCTATGTCCCACAAAAAGGTAAAGAATGGTGATCCCTAAAAATGAAGCAATCATTTTTTTTTAATCATCATGATGTGGTAGCCAGAGTAATATTCTTGGTCGTCTTTCTCACTTGGCCACTGACGACATGTTGAAGCTGGGTGAAAATTTGTACAGAGTTCTAATGCTTATATAGCATAAAAGGTAACAGAGAATCTATCCCAGTCTGCTTTAGGTACAAGACACAAATAATAAAGCTGAAACTGATTTTTTTATTCCTTGAAATCAAAGCATTTTCTTTATATAATCAACACTGCACTGACAACACTATTGCAATCAATCATGGTAGCTGGCATTCCTGAGCTTTGCTCACGTGGATAATTCTTAGATGATTCCACTGTTCTGTTGAAATCGATGGGATGGTTTAGCTGAGCAAAAGTTGACAGGAACAGGCCTCTGGTTTTCATTTTTATTTTCTCCTGGGAGTAAAATACAAGCAAACAAACAAAGAATCCCCATGAAAAACACATCAATTCTTTTGGATTTACACTTTACATTGTTTAAAATGCTTCACATTGGCTTGGTGAACAGCTTGATGCTTCCATAACAGCTGTATAATAACTTTAAAAATAAGTGCATCAAAACCTGGTGTGTTACATACACGAAGAGGAAATAATAGCTGCTAACTCTCACTTTTTTGCACTTCTTTTCTTCAAAATATCTTTTCCTACTTTGTTTTGAAGCACCTTCAATTAGTCCATTGAGCAATAAATAGTGGGAGAAAAACAGTCATGAAGCATTCTGTGTTGAGAAAATTACTTCTGTAAATACATTAGGATTTACTAGATGCAAGATGACATAATTTTCTAGCACTGGATTTTGATCTCTTTAAACAGTGGTGATTCGAGAGTTACGTTTTATCATCTGGTAAATACTGCTCGATCTCATGGAGGTAGTGTTTTGATCCACTGAGATCTGTGTTACAAAGTAAAAACAGTTGGTCCCAACAACTTTTCTCCATCTCCAAGATGAGAATCATACAAAGATGAATTATAGGAACACCTCACAGCTGACTACTCTATTACCAGTAGGGTGCATATGAGAAGTCATATCGGTGATGGCAGAACCATATGTTCAGTTTAAAGATGTCATGCCACTGTTGTCCTTTGAAAGATGCCTCCCTTTGGATGAGGTCAGACAATTCTCCACCCTGTTTTTCAGCAAGACCTCCAAACATGTTAGCCACTGCTGACATTAGAGAAGCATACATGTTGCTTGGTCTGGGTGCCATCCATCAATATCCAGCCCCATTTTGGTTGATACCTATAAAGGAAATGCTACAGGCTTAAGTGTCTAGCTCCACAATTCCTACATGGATATCCTCCATGCTACTGCACTGGATCGCAATCAGCTCAGCTTGTAGTTTCTCAGATTTCTCATTACTTGTGCATTGGTTTTCATGTTTCATGTTTTTTTAGCACATGGGCTAGTTTTTGGTTACTTTGGGGAAATGAAATTCTGAAACTCACAAGTTCCCTCCAGGCCAGCACAGCCGTTACTCACTGCCATCTGCAAGTTCAATGTTATCTTCAACTCATGGGCACTCTTAGTCCACTGGGTATATCATCAGGAGCATTTAAAATCTGGAGTCAATAACATGCACATGCACACAGTCTGTAGGGTGGGAAACTGAATTTGTTGGTAATGATTTTTAAAGCCAGCTAGTCTTCCCAGGCTTCAGTCAGCAGGCTGGCTTGTCTGGCCTAAATTAAGAAGGTTAGCCCTCTGTTCTCCCCGGCCACTGAGTAAGGAGAGGAGTCCAACCCACCACAGCAGTCTTTTCAAAGCAACAACTTCCACATGTCAGCCAGAATTTGTAAATTGCATGTAGCTGGATTACCCTGATCATCACATTTAATGCCCCTTTAGGCTGATATCCTCAAGGGACATGCCTGTGTATACCAACATTTGCTGTCATGCCTGCAGCAGCAGAATGTGCACTCTACCACAGGAGATGGTTGTCTTTGCCAGAGTGCTCTTTTGCTGCATGAAACACGGCATAGACATATCCAGACTGCATCTACTGCTGCTGGAAGGCTTTTTTCTCCTTCCCTGTGCCACTGCTTATTTCAAAGCAAAATTTTGCCCTGTCTTTCCTCAGTGGGCTCACTGTGAAAAATGTTAAGCAGAAGTCTTGCATTTAGGAACTTAAATTTGGCTTTCTGGCATGACTCACATTAAGGCTTGCTGCATCTGTGTGGGTGCTGAGCCCCCAGGAGACTTGGCCATATTTCTTGTATGTAGCTAAGTAGCAGAGGGCATTACTACTTCTTCTGTACCATGGAACTCTATAGAGATGAAAGAGGAAAGAATCAACCATAAATTATATTTAAAATTTACAACATATTCAATTATGTTGCTGGGGATTTATCATTGTTTTCTAAATGCTCTTATTATCTGATCTTTTAATGCCTTTTATTCCTCTGTGGACTCATGTCTGACAAAAACAGCAATCCTGCACATGAATTCTTTGAGCAGAAATATAAACCCATAGTTAAGTGCATAGCAACGTGGTGAATTTAAAACCAATCTTTACAAAAATGCCTAGAGCATTCACAGGCAGTGTTGGGGGAATTAACTGAAAACAAAAGGAACAAACTGATTTAGCAGTATTTTGTTCCTCTGTTACAATTCACTCAGATACATAGATGCTCTGCTGATATAAAGTGGACTAATTTCATTTTTAGTGTTTTTAGCTAAAGATCTACTCCAAATATTTTGACTGCTGTGTATGTTCTCTTCATAACAAGGGGTAACTTTGCACTGTTTCATTTAGGATTGAGTAAGCAATAAAGCAGGACATTTCCTACAGTGCCCTATTTGTGTAGTTAGGATAATCTCAGGTCTTCTCATGCTTTACAGGTCTTCAGACACCTAGTGGAATGTATTTAGATTTTTACTTATTCAGAAACCAAAACGCCCTCAAGTATTAATGGCTTCATCTATATTTCATACAATAAAAAATATTGATGAGTAGGATTTTCTAGGCTGAGTAAACCTTGATCAGCTGTTCTTGTATTTTTGGCATTATTTCTTTTCATCCCTTTCCCTCAGGGAAAAAATAAAAATAACTAATGTTTATTTTCCTCCCCAGTTCTTACTTCTACTGCTTCTGTTCAACTTTTATCTGGCAATCCAGCATCCATGGTAGCTGGAATATGATTTTCATGCCTATTAGCTCACTTTCTGGAGACTGCTAATTGTACGCTCTCTCTTGCTGTAGGTGTCATCACATGGCCTTGTGCCATCATTGATTGTATCCTGGCTAGCAATGGAAGGCTTGGTTTGAAAACAAAGGCTTCTTTTCACTGGGACAACAATTTACCAAGGCACAGCAAGATGTAACTACAACTCCAGTGGTGCTGAAAGAAACTGACTCCATCAGCTACCACTCACATCCTCCTGGTATTGCTTTCCTTAAGCTCTTTGCAGTGTGCTGTGGTATTATGTGGCAGAAGCAACAGAGGGGATCAGTTATGGCACAAGAAATTTCAGCATGCCTCAGAACAAAGCAGATAGATAGTCACAGGACATTAGCAGCCGCCATCCTGAATTTGTGTCTTGCAAGAAAGTCAACCCGGGATGTTTGTTTAATTGCAGGAACTTTATCTGTACTTTCCCTGCTGTTGAATAGTTGTTGTTTGGTATGACCTTGATCTAGTTCATGCTGTTTCCTTTTTTCAACCAGATCATATTCACATTGACTTTGCACATACTTCTGTGTCTGGCAGCACAATTGAGCTCTTGTGCATAGGTGCAAATCCAAGCTACATCCCAACACCCCACGAGGGTGAGGCTCCTCTTCATCCATGCCCTACTTTCTGCACAGAGGTAGGCACATGGACAAAAGCTGTGACATTACCCAAGTGGTGGATAACCTAAATTCTGCCTCCAAGCACAACCACTAAATGAACATGCCAAATACTCCTCAGTCCCCAGCATCACACATAGCCTGCTCTCCTGGATTTACTTTACTTCACCTGAGTGATATGGTGAGAAATGCTCTGTGTTTAATCCATGTCTTTGTGTTGTTTACATGGGAGTTTAGGGTCAGAATCAGACTCAAGTGAGGACTTCTTTTTTTTCCAGTTTCCCTTTTCCAGTTTCCCTTTTCTGCTACTTCATGTTATCAGCCACATCATATTTGACAAGAACTGGGATAATCAATAGCCCTTCGTTTAAAAGGAATAACAATGAATTTCTGTTTTTAACTTTCTCTATGTGAAACAGAAAAATTGACACTTGGAAGCTTGTTTATTTTTTTCTCCAACACCTTCCTCTTTGATAACGTAAGGGAACAGCCCTGGGATGATTCATATTGGGTTTGATGTAGAGGTACTCCATTTTCTGATGGTGAAATGCATCTTTCCTTGCTGATTAAACTTTATATAAGGCAATGTTTAAGGTAAAAACAATCTTAAAGGCATGCATGACTGCAGAGAGTTGCAATGCAGTGAACTACCTCAGAGTTATGCACATGTATGTTTTTATGATGGGTTGTGCTGAAAATTCTCCTTTTCCCTGTTGCTGAAAAGGAGAATTTTCAGATCCCTTCCCATCCTGAGCCCCTCCTTTACCCAGTCTGGTTCTGACATTCTGCTGTACTTGGAGTAAAGCCATTCTTACCACTAACTTCAAGACATAACATTCACTTTATATTCTGGGCAAATTTTTTGCCATTTGATGTGTTGAACCTCTTGATGTGCACTTAGATGAGACCTAGCTCTGTCTCAAGGCACAGAAGTCACAGTGGAGATGAGGAGGTGGCAGGGGACAACCAGACTGTCCCTTTTGGCAGAGGCAAGCTGATAAATTGTCTCATGCCATATCATGAAACCATGCACTACTAGGCACATCCGAGATATTTTAGCAGTTGCCCCACAGTTACAGCACTCCAGTCTGGAAGGCATCAGCCCAACCATGCACATCAACACAATCAAAGCAAACAGTACAACAACCCCTGTTTGCAGCTTTCTTTTCCTGTCTCACTTATATGACTGTTCTATAGCAAGCACAGCAGGAACATGCACACGTGCTTTTTAGCCATGACCACAGCTGTCCCACATCAGGAGAGGGGAACAATCATCTCCTTTACAGCACCTAGGACTTACGGCAGCTTGATAGGAGCAGAGGTGAAGCCCAAAGAGACCCACTACCATATCAGTTAACCCAGATGCTAGCACAAGGGTGCTATTAGATGTGAATAAAATTTGCCAATACATTCAAAATGCATGGGTGGTAAAGCAAGCCATACTGCATGAGGGCTCCCTACCAGACCAAAGTGTGAAGAGATAAAGGCTTGCTGAAAAAAATGCTGGACTCCAGTATCTGAAGGGGGCCTACAGGGATGCTGAGGATCGATTGTTCATTAGGGACTCTAGTGATAGGACAAGGAGTAATGGCTTAAAACTTGAACAGGGGAAGTTTAGATTAGATATAAGGAGGAAGTTCTTTACTGTGAGGGTGGTGAGGCACTGGAATGGGTTTCCCAGGGAGGTTGTGAATGCTCCATCCCTGGCGGTGTTCAAGGCCAGGTTGGACAGAGCCTTGGGTGACATGGTTTAGTGTGAGGTGTCCCTGCCCATGGCAGGGGGGTTGGAACTAGATGATCTTAAGGTCCTTTCCAACCCTAACTATTCTGTGATTCTATGATTCTATGACTCAGCAGCCAACTGCTTCTGCATCCATCTCACTTGTTTGTGTTGCTGTTTCTGCATGCTTCACAGAGGCATTTTGCTAGCTGTCACCTCCCCAGGACTTCTGTGCTTTTGGTGTTCAGTAATTCATTTTCTAATGTACTCCTTTTCTACTTCTCAGGTATTTTATTATGTCCACTCAATGCAAACTGCTGTTCTGCCCAAATGCAAATAACAAAGTGGAAGTTTAAGGTTTACTTTCAGTAACTAGTTGGGTTGTACTAACTCAGTTTTGGGTCTTTGTAGCAGAAACAGGCAGATTTACATGTGCTGAAGGCTGCTCAGTGTCAGACTTGATTTGTCTCTCAATCTGCTGCTTCAGGCAGTGCAAGGAAAGAAGCCCACTGCAACTGGATCTTGAATCAGAGTTTCTGAATGGAGCTGCTTAGAACCTTCCTTAGCATGAACACCTCAAAAAAACCCCCACAATATAATATCTTTTCAACTCAATATCTTTTGATAATACATCAAGGTTAATTTATTTGTTTCCTTTTAAACATGGAAAAACCAAGCACGAGTGCTTTATAAAGAGATTTCTCCCTGTCTAGCTCCTCCTGGATTACAAAACTTTATATAATTCTAATTAGTTAATAAACATTATTGTGAATTATACTTCTCTTCACCTGACACAAGCAGTGCATTAATACTCACACACGATTGAAAAAAAAAGTGTCATTTGCCATGAACTTCTTCCACAGAAACAGCCTGTTCAGAATAACAGCTTCAACGTACTGGTAGCACAAAGTGCAGCCTGGAAACTTTGAGGGTGATAGAGCTTGACCTTGAAGCTTGGGCTTTGCATGGATATTGCTAAAGTTTCCGTTGATGGCATGTGGACTTAAAAAAGCCACAAGTCAACACTTCTAGGTACTAAAGCTTGATGTGTCAGGTAGTGTTTGTGGGTTTTGTACATACTATGCTAGATTTAACAACAGTAGCTTGATTAATTTTGTCCTGTGGACCAGAGTCAGCATGCATGCAAGTCATTAGTAACTACATTGAAATTAGGCTTATCTGGGTGTAAATGGGAACAGAATATAAGCATCATCAAAGAGACAAAATCTTGCACTTTTGACATCAACACGTAAATGCTTAATTCTATCAGTCTATCAAACACATAAAACACACTGAAAGACAGGATGTGTCTGTATCTTGGCACTGTAAATTAACAGATTTTTTTGAGAAAGGAGGGAAAGGGAATGGTTAGGTTTTCAGAAATCAGTCTTATTTAAACTATCACCACAAAAAGTTAAATGCTTTCATTAGGACAGTATGCCTGTGGTGTCACTTGCAGGGCAGAGGTTATTTGCATGAACAAGTTATGTATTTCCATATCTCAGGTCATTCATATTTCTTTTCATTGTAAAATTAATACATATTCTCCTGTGTGAGTAATACTGACACTGAAATAATTCTGACATCATTATAAAAGGGGCACTGGTACCTACTCCCTTAGTGTAACCTTTCTGGCCAATCAGTCATGCATGAAGAGTGTTAGGAAGAAGATGAAGAAACAGGAAAGAACACCATTAGGGCATGTTAGCACTAGTCAGCTACCCACTCCACATTGACTGACAAAGTAACATGATGTACTCAGCAAGTCATTACTTTCAGAGAGTAAGCAAGGTACGAGTGTGTAAAACTCCTGGTTGACAATGAAGGAGAGTAGCATCCATGCAAGAAATAAGCTCCCCATATATCACCATCATTATCTAGCATATTAAATGCACATTTTAGATCAGAAGTACATTTAAAGCAAAATGTTTTACATCCTAGGGAAAATGAGAGCTGTTTCTTTAAGAATCTGCTTCTACTTGAGATCAATGGCTTTATTATTACACATTAAAAGTTAAGTACAATTATTGACATGCAAACCACAGAAATCGGTTTATGTCAATGAAGAATGGTAAATAGATACATGTATCACGAAAAGAGCCCTAGAGGAAAAGTTCTTTGCACAGTAAAATTAGATTCACAGGTCACAGATGATTTGTTAGTTCTTTCCAAGTTGTAGAGTAGTAATTTATGGGAGAGCTCTCTTGGCCTCTTTACCTGCACTGCTAAAAGGAATCTTCCTTATTAAAGTACAAGTTGCATGTCCTCAGAAGTGACAACCCATGGATCTGACTGAATTAATATAATCCCCAAAGAACAGAGCCTTCCTAACATTCTAAAGGTAATAAGCATTCTTTGAATCCTTTGTTTCCATTCTTCTCTGGCGAAGCCTTCTTTTAGCAAGCCCAGACAGAGGAGTAGCTAGAGGGCTGTAAAGTTTGTTTTTAATACAAAAGGATGTCAAATGTCAGCTATTCAGGTTGCCCTCATGATGCAAACAGATTTCTACTGCCTACTTCTAATTTCTAGAAACAAGCTTTTCAAATAATAACTTCAGCCAGTACAGCTTGCAAAGCAGGGGTGTTCTACCTATGGCAGATACCTGCAACTCTTCCCCAAGCCATGCTTTACCCTCCTGTGGTAGTACAGACATGCCAACTATGAGAGGGTAGTGAGGGGATTTAAGACCCTCATGGTCCTACAGGAAGGGTGCTTGTGATGGGGAAGAGCTGGGGTGCTGTTTGCGGTAGTGATGGAAGCCCCAGTAGTGCTGACAGAGTAGCTCTGACCTTGGAAGCAACTCTCTGGCATTTCAAGCATTGCAGCTCATCAGTCTCCTGGCTGACTTATCCAGAGGATAAGTAGAGAGACTGAACAAATACTTCATAGGAGTGAAGTTCTACAGCAAATGATGTTAACAGAGATATTACAGGCTGTAGGCCACTAACACTGCTTGCTTTTTATGCCAGGAAAAATAAAGACTGGAAAGTGCTAGTCTCCATGCTCTCCAATGGCTCCAGATGCCTCCTGAGTCCATCCCTGTCGAAGCCTATTTAGGAATGAGAACTGCCAGGCAGGACTTATCAGCAGCTTAAACACAAGACTGTATCCAACACCAGCTGTGTCCTCCACTCTGAGCAGAAAGGAGGCAGAAGCAGTGAAGGACAGTATTTTCCATCTTTTCAAGGCTTCTTCTGCCACTGAAACACCCTCTGCCCAAACACTCCATGTTTTAACACTTCCTAATAAACTTGGCAAGGCCCCAGTATTATTTGTCTTTGGTGAAGAGTAATTAAATGCTAAGTACATGCTGTGGAGATTTACAACTGGACAACTGTGTGTGAAAATATCCCTTCCAAAAAGGTTAACAGGCTGAAAAAGAGTGTCATGGAGCACTGAAGAGCTTTAACATGCCTTAGATAGAGCTGTCAATAAGACAACTCTCAGTAATGACTGCTTTTTTAACAAGCATTTGTTAACTGTTTTCTCTTCCTTTCTCCCCATTTCCATCCTTATAAAGTTTCCTCATTCCTCTGACTGGTGATACCAAGCAAATTCCTTAGAGTCTTTGTCACACTGGGGATCTGCAGAGCTGGCTCTTATGGTGGTAGCTCCAATGCTCCCAGGGGCAGAATAACATTCACACGCCATGTTTAATTTTTTCACTCTTTTTTCACCTGCCTTACTGATAACCTCTGGTTACTGAGTTTGTGCCAATATCTGGACAAAGCCATTGCTATGTGGGGAACAAGGCTGCTACTAAATTAAAGGAAATTGATTACTTTTCCCCCAGTTGTTACTTTTGCTGTCATGTGAATGTGCGTAGGTGGGTATATAGGTAATCACATATAAGAAAGAGAAATGTACTGATGGAGAAAAATCTTCCAACACTTTCCTATTTTAGTTAAGGAAAGTATATATTTTATCGGATTTTTATCACAGGTGATATCAGAAGTAATGAAAGGATAAATAATTTTAAAGCTTTGGAAAAAGTGGATTTTAAAGAAAAGGATTCTGAAGAATTCTAAAGAAAGGATCTTTCATGGAGATTTAACTCCATTAAATCCTTCAAGTCCCTTTGCCAAATACAATGCTATTCCAAAATTGCATGACAGCTTTTACTTCATGTGTATTAGTAGCAAGTATCCATCATCACTGACAGAATGGACACTCATTCCTTGTGGAACCTGCACTTTGGAGCACCATATATTTGCTCTCTGTAAAATTTCCAAGTTCAGGAGTTCCACTATATATCCTCATATCAATTTACATGTAGTGTTGTTTTTTCCCTTAATGGTATATGTAGGTACAAAAAGCCAGTGGTATGTATTTACTAAACTACTACCTTCCCAGTTACTGAATTGCTTAGCACTGATGCTTTCTTTCATAAATACTGTCATTAAATGCATGAAATTATTGATCTAAACTGCTTTCCTGGGAAGCTGCTCCTTATAAAGAACAGAGTCAGGTCTCCTTTTTTGCTGCAAATCAGGCTGAATTTCATAATAAAACTTTCATCATAAAAAGAAAAAGAAAAAATCAAAACTAAACAACAGGAACCTCCCTATGATACACTGATGACTAAATCTCTGAGAGAGATGGCTTTAATTATTCTTATGGGAGAAAAAAAATAAAGAAGGAACAAAAAAGAAAAATAATAAGAAGGATGCAGCATTTCTTGTAAGGGTCTCCTTTTTTTCAAGAGATCATACTAAAAAGGCTGCTAAAGGCATCCCTTGGTGCTGTAATTTGTAGAAAGGAACATTCTCAATTATAGTCAGAGTTTACTGCATCTCTTCTCTCTCCCACCCATTTACAACCCCCCTGCCCCATATGTGTGTATGCAGACAGATCAAGAAAGCTGGCAGCACTACCTGAATAGCTACTGAAAGAGTGAGACTTCTCAGTTCCTGCTTCATTACTGGGTAACAGCTATTCCAGTGTGTGAGAGCGTCTAACTGCATTCTCTCATCGAAAAGCCCTTGGTAAGTCCCCTTAGCTGGCAGAGCTGCCGATTAACTCAGCGAAAGGCAAGAGGGGGGTGGCAGGGTGCCTTGGGGGCACTCAGAGCCTGTCTGCAGTTTAAGATCTATTAGATTTTGAAGATTTTCTGTAATAAATGTGTAATATTTGATGTGGATATCTGGAATGCAAAGGCAATAGCAAGGAATGTTTTGTGTGCTGAAGTGTGATGCTAAGCACAGTCAGGAGTGCCTGAAACAAAGCAGAATATTTCTATGCAAGGTGAGATTGATAAATGTTTCTCAGAACCTCAAGAAGAGTGGTTTTTGGTTTTGTTTCTCCCCCATCACTGTGCTGAACATGCCAATAGGCTCAGAAAGAAGAAACTATTGTCTTCCTGCTGATTGATGGCTTTTGAAATGTAGAACTTTTATCAGAAGAGGGATGAGAGCTGAAGCTATAGAGGAGATATGTGTGCTTTTTATTTGCATGTATATTCTTGTCCATGTTTCTGGTGTTAATTGCATCGATTTACCATGCTCAGAAGTCCAAAAGACTGGGAGATGCACATTTACTGCTCAAGACAGTGATGTTTGTGCTTGTTAAATGTGCTTGTATCACATGTTTTATTAGTCATCTGCCTGACAAGTGGCACTCTCCAGGTAGCTCCTTTCAGTATGGGTAGCAAAAAGTACTCCTAGACAGGCATTCTTCTTTTACCTTGATCCTTTGAATCAAGCTCATAGGGCTCAGCAGAAAATGATAGAGGCCATTGGAGAGGTCAAGTCACAACTTTCCTTGCCCCAGCTGAGCAATGGCATTTGAAATGAGAGATTGGAATCATACTATTATCTAATAAGAGTCCCAGTACCCTGAACCTGGCAGCATTTTGATTTCAAAAGTACGAATGAGTTACTCCAGGGACAGGCCAGAGGTTATTGTCTAGCAGTACAGAGCATTAACAGAATGACTGCCTTCTCACTGAACTCACATGTACTCCCCTGATGGATAAATCCAATCTAGAAAAGCTGGCTGCCTGAGTAGCCAGGCATGGGGCCACTGCCTCATCTGTTATTGTCAGTACAGTCCAGACCTCTGCTAGAGCTGTCCATCGGATCATATAGGTAACACAGTTGTATTTTTAACTATGAGGGAGAAAGCTGCTCCTTACATTTAGAAAATGTACACTTGTGAATTGAAACTGATGCTTAGTGTCCCTCAACATAATTTTCTTTGTTACTGAGCAAACATGATATCTCAAGGTTTTATGTCTGCAGTGGTTGCTTTCCAGTTAGTATGAGTAAATTTACATCCCTTCTACAGGCCAAAAGGACCAGACTGACATGTTTTCCCCGTTCAGAAGACTTCAGTGTTTTTTAACGGACAACTTCTGTAAGCTAATACTAAAACAGACCTCAGACTGGCAGCCAAGCAGAAAATAGATATTGCTTCCTGAAACTTAGTCATTTCACATTATATTGATAGGGAAATGCAAAGGGATGCAGATGACTAGGGGTTTGGTAAGTGAGCTTATATAGCTTCATGCAATGGAGATTACAAGTGAGAATATGCTACATGTTCCAGGTTTTCAGAGTGAACATTACTTCATTGGTGAATTAAAATGTTGTCAAAATTGCATCATTACTTGGATGCTTACTGTATTATATATAAGACTGCGGTGCAACATAGAGTAAAATATTCTCCGAGGAAAATATATCAAAGCAAAACAAAAAAAAAGAACCTTAAAAAAATCCAGCAAAACTATAAACAAAGAATGCGTTTGGGGAATTTTTTGTATTTGTGTTCATCAGCTACATATAAGTTTGCTGCTAGAATACTCTTGAATACAACCACACACTGCCTTTTTAAAGTTTGTTTTGCTTTCCTCATCTGCATGGTTGTATGAAAGAGCATAAACACCTCAATGACAAGAATTCCAGTGAGACGAGGGACAGGAACAAGTAGATTTATTGAGCTCTGTACCACATCCTTGGATCAAATTTAGTCTTGACCACCCTCGTTTTAGTAAGCGGACACTGCTGTCATCATTGCTATCACCATGGCAGGATGTTCTCCAAGAAAGTTAACACCAGTTCAGGATGGTAGAAAAATGCTGGAGGCTGTTTAGCTGGGGTCAGGTGGTGTATGACCTTTTTGCCTGCTGGAAATATTTTGCTCAGTGAGGATGATGCAAGCCAACACAAGTAAAAGGAACAAGAAAAGTGTCATGGTGAAGAGGCAAAATCTGTGCTTATCATAGGTAGCGTATCAGGTATCTGCCTCCATTCCCATCTCTTCCTACGACGAAGCAGGAACCATTTGTCTCTCCTTATAGAATTGACTACATGCACCTGACAGACAAGACTGCCTTACTTGTGACTGTGTACTCACACATCCCTATAGTAGTTAACCTACTAGGTGGTGGGCAGGAGACATTGCATGTGTTTGGGCTGATCTGTGTTAGCACATAGTCAGCATGTGTCTCCAAGCAGTGTCTTACTCCATCCACCCTATGAGTCCCAGAGGAGTTATTTCTGGAGGATGACCAGGCAAGGTCTTAAGTTCTCACTGGCACAAAAGGTCTTCAGACCTTGCCAGCATGAGTCACAAAGATCTAAATGTATCTAACTCCAAGCCAGTCTGGGTTTTCATCAGAAATTCTCTCTGTTGCTTCACTGACTCAGAGTAATCTTTCCTCCCTGCCCCCCCATCAAAGATTACAATTCATGAAGCAGAAATTGCCAGACACTCAAGCACTGGCAGAATTCTTTTAAATTATATTTCTAGTTTAATATCCTTTTGCATGTCAAAGTTTTATATTTCCCTTATATTTCTATTTTTATGTATGGGAAAATGTATTAATTAAGGCATTTCAATACCCATCACTAAAGCATAAGGGTCCATATATCCTTATCTACTGAATAAACAGTTTTCAAAGGGCATTCACTGCTCTGGGGGTAGCTTTTATTTGCATAAACTTGACTACGGTTCTTCTTATAAGAATTGTAAAACCAAACCAAGGAAATAGAGGCTAGTGTAATTCATGGTTTATTGCCCTAAAAGCCATTCCTGTTGTCTTCAGACATCTTCCTTCTTTCCCCATTTTTCTGTCAAATCCCCATGGGTCTGATTTAGACTGAAGCTTTTTGGGCCAGGTTCCATTCATCACACACCTTCGTGTCTATCACATTGCATGGAACTATGAAACCACAGCTAGAATATTTAGAGTGGTTAAAACCCTAATGCAATCTCCTGATTCTAACTACTCTTCTTTCTGTACCTCCTTGCACCTTAGCAGGGTCAAAAGGAGAGAAACTAGTCAAACCTTCTGCCATTATCTTTTTGTTACTCCTAAAGAAAGAACTCAAAATCCAAACACCTGGTACCTCCTTCTGCTACAGGGCAGTGGTAAGAGTAGAAGGACTTTGAAAAGGTCCCAGTTACCAGGGGAATTGTGAAAGAACAATAAGGAGATTTTTCAGTGTGGCATTCTCATGATTAGAATGACTTACAAATTGTTTTTGTCATTGCTAGGGCAAGAGTGGAACTGACATTTAGCAGCATATGAATTCCCCAGTAACTGATGCCCCATAATGTAAATTAGATTAGAGGCTATTTACCAAGTCCCAATACAGCAAGTTTTCATTTTACTCTTCTTTCAAAGGAAGATAATTTACAATGTACATTTGAGAAAAAAACTGCAGCCTAGCAAGATACAATGAAAATAATAATAATAATAATTACTTCGATAGAACTTTGTAGCCAAAATTCCTTTCTGACTTAAAAAGAAAATCTGTATCCCAAAACGATGCAGTATTTTTTGAGTGTTTCCTTTACTGTTCTTTTGTGTTAACTCTGATAAATAGCTGAAGAAAGGATAGGAGAGCAGACCAGCCTGCCCATTCTTTTAAACCTGCATAGAAGTTCTTTGACTTGTAGTTTTTTCACTGAGAAACTGTGGCAGGATATGTTCCTAGCACTACAACAGATGCTATTAAAGCAGTTCTTTTCATTATGAAAACAAAGCTGAAGCACTATAACATATGTTGTGTTGATTCATGTCTTAGAAAATATCATTCCATGGAGATATATTTGATAAATGCAATAAGAAAGCAGCTGATTCCTTGGAAAAATGCATTTGACTGCAACATTAGCCACTTGCATATTGTATTTGACAAACACTCGGATGTGCTATGTTTTAATACATTGCCATAACACCTAAGGATTTTCATTCAGATGCAGAACTATTCCTTTCTGTTCCAGAATGTCTTAAAAGAAGCTACTTACATATGAAAAATATTGATAAATGATTCCTTTTATGGGAGTCTGACCCTGGTGTTCAGTTGCTAGAGTTCTGACCTGAAGACTGTATAGTCCCTTATCTACAAAAAGGAGATAATACTTCTGCCTCCCTCCCCATGTATACACCCTTCCTCTGTTGCCTTTGCCTATACTGCATTCTGAGGGCAGAGACTGTGCCTTACGATGTGCACAATGCTTACACAGTCAGCACATGCACAGTTCTTGGCTGCAGCCTGTAGGTGCTCCTGTAAAACAATTTTCCCCACATACCACATATTAGCCTCAGGCAACTGGATGGCGCCAATGATGCTGGGAACACCCATGGGATTCAAACCCCTTCCAGGACTGTTGCTGTGGTCCAAGAGGGCTTCAGTCCCCCCATATACTACCTTGGACCTCCTAACAAGTAATAAAATGTCTCCACACAAGTGTCTGAAGAAGAAACTTAGCATGCCATTTATGGAATCAGTGTCTGGAAATGGACGTGGCAACTGCATTAATACATACCAATTTCTTTGACAGTTATATCAGCCCCACAGGAACTGACTACAGTGTTTGTTCCTAACAGTTGACCAGGTATGGTGAATCCATGGGGAGCTGATAAGTGTCCTAACAAGGTATATTCTCGTAGACTTTTCTCTCTGACCAGAAACTTATTCATCACTGACAGCTGGCACCTTTAGTAAAATTCAGCACACAACAATGAAAACAACAACAGCCCATCTTACTGATGGAGTGAAACAGGAACAGAATTTGGAGAACTGCCTGCTCTTAGCTTTTTATTTAGTATATTTTACACTGAAATATATTTTAACAAAATTTGAAGGGTGTTCTCTTCCTCTTTTAAAGAGAAACGAACTGTTTCTCAGCTGAAGTAAAAGCATCTGGTGAGTTGATCTTTGATCTATTTCATCCACTTCAGGGGTGTTAAATCTGATCGTAGGGACAGAGCAGAGTAGAGAGCTGTTTCAGGGGGAAAGGGAGTCTGTACAGAGCAGCTGGGACAATACAAGTTACAGCAGCTCAGCATAGGACAGGGAGAAGAGTCAAAATATTGGTCTAAAAAACCAAACCAAAACAACCACCAAAAAACCTGAAAAAAAATTACTGGAAATTATTTTTTATGTTCCTCTTTCTGAGAAAGACATAATAGAGCTGACCACCCTTCCAGCTCAACTACAAGTCTTCTGCAGAAGTCTTAAGTCTTAAAAAGAAAACTCAAATAGTTAGATAAAGAAAGATTTGTTGCTTTCAAATTGAATTGTTGTAAAATGCCTTCCGATAAAGGCAGATCCACCCATCTTATAAACCCCCTCTTGCCCCGTCTGCATTCAACCAGACATCAACAATGTGGCTCAAATTAGACTCAGCACACAAGAGGAAAATTCCCAAGAGTTTTTTCTCTAAGCTGCTGTCTTCTTTCTAGAGATCTAATCAACTCCCTAGTGCTCATTATCAGAGCAAGCACCCGGATTCTGGCACAGAAAAAGGCACTCATGACTTTTCCATACAGCTGGGAAATCTGGCAGCCCCATATGCTGAGATTGCCTCCCTGATCCTCTTTTTGGGACAGTACTAGTGTGAAGTTGCTTACTACTGTAGACTCCAAACATCCCTATTCAGTGTCTTTGAGACTAGATCCCAGGAGGCAGCAGTTCTTACCTCTATGGCTATCCACAAACCCACTGATAGACAGAGCTCCAGGGAATTAATTATAGTGCGTGGTTCTCCATTCCCCATGCTTTCAGATTCCAAATTTCTTATACTCTTGGGTGACACAATTGGGTTGGCCACTTTCACACCATTAAAAAGAGATATTTGTTGGTGAAGTGGTGGTGAAATCACTCAGCAGCAGAGGAGAGGGAGCTTGTTTATTGATTGAAATCCCCACAGACGTTGGGTGACATTGCTGAAGTTTATAGGATCAATTGTTTGTGCCATCAAATTGCAGCACATAGCCTTAGAAATTGTAAGTAAGTGTAATGTTATATTTAAAAATGAAAAATTGATTTCTTCATGAGAGTGGCATGCAAAGCAAGCAGGTATTCAACCCACTTTGTTTGTTGGGAAGCATCATGGTTTCCAAGGCACTACAGAGAGCAATATTGATGCAGGGTACTGCCTTACTTTTATCACAGATACCCTTTGAATTTCCTGAGCACATTTTGCTAGCTCAATATCCTACTACCAGGTGTGTCTGAGGAAAAAATTAAGGACTATTTCATTTCCAGTTAATGTATCTTAAGATCTGATCTCATAATGCACAGGTCAGATGTAATCAAAACACTATTTACAGCAGTGTTCTTCCTTCTCAGCTCTGTAGTTATTAAAGGCATTTAGCCTGAATTAATTAAAAGCAACAAAAAAGAAAAAAAAAGAAAAAACCCAACAAAAAGCAACTGCTCTTGACTAGCTTAAGGAGTAACATGTGGCATGCAATTTGGATTGCTGAGTGATTTAGACAAGTAAGCTGCATTACTCATCTGTCTCACTTAAGATATGTAGATTCTGTAATCTTCCATCTGGATTTTTAGCCAAATTTTGGGTTGCTTTTCAGTTGTTTGAAGAAGGATGGAGAAGAAGGTTCATCTTAGAATGCACAAAGAAGGGTTAGCATTGTCCAACTGGAAAAAAATGAGCACATGACAGAAAGTGACCCTGGGCTATAGCAATGTATATGAACCTTCAATTTATTTCCAGTGACAGAGTGATTCTTTTATTTTCTTCCCAAAACAATGGTTTTAATGCAGGATCCATGTAGAATCAGAGCAGCACATTGGTGTATGACACTCACAAGCTTTGCCTATTCCCCTTATTGCAGCTACAATATTATATGAACACATTGATGATGACAGCATGAGAGATAAGACTGGAAAAGACCCATGTGCAAGTAAATGAAAGCCTTCCACTCTTAGGGGGAAAAAAGAAAGGGGGGAGAATTTTTAAGGGGATTTAAGAGAAAAATCCTGCTACTTTTATCTCATTCATTCAAATGAATGCCAGCATCATTCATTTGAACATGGAATACAGATAATTCTCTGTCGCTTGCATAACTGTTAGTTCTAGTAGTTCAAATCTATGTGTTCCCTTTCATTAACTCATGTATTGAGGCCATCCCCAGGTACTCTCTATGCACAACTCAAAAGAGGCCAATCTGTCCAAGCAATGAAGCCAATGTTAGATCTGCCTATCACTATAGGAAAGAAAAAGACTTCTAATTTTGAAGTGAAATGAAATGCTGAACTAAAAAAAAAAGAAAAACAAAACACAAACAAGCAAAAAAACCCAAACAAAACCAAACACATCCCCCCAGAAAACCCCAAATTGAAACAACGTTCTTCATAAAGACATTTACAAACTCCACGGACAAATCTATCAAAGGCAGTTGAGTCACGTTCATATGAAATTTGTCAGAGGAAAAGGACCAAAGCCTATATAATCTGTTAGGCTTTGGAAAATAACTGTAAAAAATCCTTAGCCAAGATCATCTGTAGGAACAGATGCTCCACAGAGATAAAAAGAAGTGAACATGAGCACCGTTTCTCCCTCCACCACCACAACCACCTCAAGTGAAAGAACAGTAAATAGGAGTGGCAGCTTCCTCAGGTATATTTTTCCCTTGGCAGATTCTTCCAGCAGCTGAAGCCCAGACAGGGTCACCGGAGCATCCTGATAGACCTGTAGGAAGCCTGGGAGTACCTGTTGCTTCAAAACGGATCTTGGTGTGGGTCTTTGTCTCTAGACAGACTCCTTGGGAGGATGCCTGGAAGGAGGCCATTGATGGGTACAGTTCAGTAGAGCTCCACAATTGCTTTATTATTCAAAAGATCAGGGGGATAATCTTGAGGATTAAAAAACAAAAACAGTGAGGTACTTTTGGTGCCATTTGTTCATTTGGCAGACTGACACACAGCAAGGTCAGATTAGCTTTGTGCAGTTGAACCATTGGCATGTCCAGTGTCTTGCCAAGTCCCTGGTATTGTTTTAAACACATCAGGCCCCCAGAGGCTGCTGAAGCCAGAATATGCAAAGGCTGACTATGAGTGACAGCACACCCACACCAAGAGCCAGAAGCAGCCCCTCGCTGACGCTTTACAGTGGGAAAGGACTGGCCCAGCTGTGAGTGATGCTAACACAAGCTGTCATGGGACAAGAGATCTCAGTTCTGAAGCACCGTGAGTCATCCAAGCCAGAGGAGTGCTGAAGGCAGCATCAAACCGTGTCTGTTTGACTTGATTCATGTTTTTCCATTTTTTTTCATTGCCTAAAGGAGGGTCTGGAGAGTGATGTGTTCCCCATAGGTGGTGGTGGGGTCCTACTCCATATGCAGGATCTGTTTGCAGGAGCACCCACATCAGCTGGCAACTCCATGAAGCCAAGACCACACTGTGGAGAAGAGCAGGTGATGACTGTTCCCTCTGTTTACCCCCCACCTCATCCCATGGGCCTTGGTAGTATGGGCAAAACAAGGAATCACTTTTCACAGGGTGGGGTTTGCATTAAGCATAAGGTGAGAGCTATGACATCAACTTACGGAATTAGACATTACCTCCAGAGCTGCAGCACGCACGATGTACCAGTGACATTATCAGATTTGCTGAGACACACATAAAGTTTGCACCCAAGCTCTTGGGGGTAAAAACGTAGAGAATGGAGGTAATTTGACTCACCATACCTGCTCAGAACCAGACTGCAAGTGAACCCAAGACATGATTCAGGCCAGATAACCATGCAGAAAGCATGAAAAAACATATGTATGAAAAAAAACAGTAGAGTAAGGTTAGAGCTGTTGCTGTTTAACAAAGGTAGATCAACCAGACAGAAAGTATTTTTCTCATGGTATTCCTGGTGACATTTTGGTGCATAGTGCCTGGCATGCAGGCAGCAGCAAGACAAGACCAGAAGCAAAAAGAGGACTTCATTCAGAGCACAATTTCTCCAGCTGTGATTCAGAAATTGGCAGCCACACATGTGCAGCAAACATCAATGCATCAGAATGAATTCGTAGCTGTTATTCCACAGATCCAGAGCAAACAAACAAATATAAGAAGGTGTTACCAGTGTGAGCCCTGGGGAATTTGTGTTTGACTTGGCACCAAAAACATGCTGTGAGATTCTTGACCTGACAGCATCAGCTGTGATCCTTTATTGAGAAGATTTATGCAGCCCTGAAAGTGAGGATTTGGCAATTAACAGGAACAAGTTTGTCGACTGCGTCACCCTGTTTAGACATTGTAGGAAATAATGTACACACCACATGAAAAAACATGTATCCCATTGGTGGCAAGAAGGAACTCAGAAGACGTAACCGTTAATGTTGCTTTCATGGCATTTCCAGTTTCAGGGCTGATGTTTTCATTGCTGGGAAGGCACAAGCTTTGAATAATCATACAAGAATGAGAGGCAATGAGCAAAAGTGTGAAGCAGCTCCATGCAGAAGAATTTAAGACAGCATTTCACTCTCACTTTAGTTTATTACAGTTTCCTCATGTTTTTTAGAGTAGGGTCACTCCTTTTAAATAGGGTGTAATCTCTTTGAAAACATCAAGCTGCATGTCTTGCGTATTTACAGGAGTAAAGCTGATTTAGCATATTTAAATAGGATAGTTAGACTGGATTTAGATATTTGGTGAAAAAGGACTATTGAGAACAAGGTTTTAAAAAATAGGAATCTAAACACATACTTCTGAAAGCATCTATATTGGCATCTACATTGGCATCTACATACGTAAAGCTACTAAATTCTAAATATGGCTTTCTAAGCTTACCAATAGGGTACAATATTGAGTTGCTGAAAGTATCAGCTGCCTTAGGAGGGTATATTCACCTGACTGGAGACCTCCTGAACAGCACCATGCTGCTTTCAGGGTAACACTAGTCTGGATACCTTTACAGCCCTATGTCATGCCACACCAATGTATTCAAAAAACCCAGCTTGAAAATGTGACATCCAAGTTAGCAACTAATGTTTATTTTTACCATGTATATTTGACTGCAGTCACATTTCTTATTATTATTATCACATTTCTTATTTATTGAAATTTAGGACTCATGAGTGTTTTGTCCTTCAAGACCTGGCTTTTTGACAAACTGTGGTGCTGTTAATGCCAACAAAAGTTCTTACTCTACTAGTAAAAGCTAGTAGGATAGTATAGATTTTGGCTAACTGCATAAACAGCACACTCTCTATTTAGTTCCTGATCTGGGCTATTTTCAAACAACCACTGCTGTTTATTGTCATTATTGGGTTCAAAAACTGACTTGCTTTGTTCTCTTTCCAAAGCATATGGTAAATCAGGTCTGACATTTGAAGCAGTGTATTTATGGCAGCACAGAGCATGTGGCTCTGGAGTGTGGCTGAAGCAAAAAACAGAGAGCAGCAAAAGCCCTGGATGCATTTGTCACCCATGGGAACTGGAGAGGTGGATGGCTTCCTCACCATCCCGGTTTTCCTCCTTTTTTTGTAAAAACGTTTTGAAATGGAATATTAAAATGTGTTGCTCTGCTTTCAGATCTAAGCCTAAGGAATTACACATGGCAGTGTGAGTAACCGAATATATCATCCACATTGGATCGTCTTTGTCCCTGTTTCCCATCTCTCTGGGAAGGGAGAAAGCACCAGTTGTCACTGCTTCATTAACTGTTCTGTTTCACCCAGTGGTAAAGGGGCAAATTTAAATGCCAACTGGCACAGTTTGCAAGGGTGCATAATTTATGAGGCATGTGTGAGAAACTGGAAAGATAGCTACAAACAATATGAGCGTAAGCAAAACATTCAGCTTGCAATCTCTGCCACACAGTGTGGCTGCCTATGTTTACTTATCACTCTGCACACATTTTTTACTTTCCTGAGCTGTAATTCTCAAGGTTTGTTTGGTTTTTTGTTTTGTTCCGTTTTTAAAACCCCTACATATTTTTTTAAGCTGGAAGGCTTCTCAAGGGAAAGAGGGACAGTCTGGAGAAAACAACATTGAAAAGGTAGAAACAAATCTTCTATCTTGCCAAAACCAGATCAGTACCATTGAATACTGCAGAATATAAGCAGAGGTAGGATTCTCACAGAAGAGAGCTACTTACTGGAAATGGAAAGGGTCAGGAGGAAGACAAGTAAGGCAGCCTTTCACAAATAAGAGGGAAGAGTAAAGGAAGGCAGAAATGCAGCAATCTTGAATAGATAGAGTTATTGACATTAGTTTTTAACTTTTCTAATCAAGCCACCTGCATTACTGGCAATATCGTCTGAACAAAAGGCAGGTGTCTGCAGATTTGCACAGTTCTACGTATGTTTAGTGATATCTGAACCATTGTGCAGAAGCATATCTGGTCGTATGCAAAGGGAAAAACAGAAATACAGAAGTCTGTCAGGATTTAAACTAATTTTTCTGCATATGTATCCTCCCTCCTGCCTGTGGATTCTCCTTCCTCCCTAACAGCAGGAGACTTTCACTCTAGCGTCACATCACCCTGAAAGAGTTTCATTTGATGAAGAACCCTGCAGCCACACCTCCTCCACTAAGTTAACTGTACTCCCCTAAGTACACGATATTATCTCCCACAGAAAATCAGGCATTCTAGTCCAATCCTAAAGTGAACCAGCCTTGAGCGCTGTGCGTCTTGGCCAGATGTGAACACAGATAGTGTTAGTTTCTTAGTGCTGTATGTTTCCAATTGCTTTCTTAAATAAGAAGCATCTGGCTTAAACAGCACAAAGCACTGATGCCAGCAGCACTGGGAGGGCTTTGGCAGGGACTGTAGTCTCTATTCTTGGAGGTGTCATGGTCTGCAGACAAGGATTTATGTTGTCATGTAAAGAGCTCTGGCCTGGAATATGGTGTGTTTGTGCAGTTCTCCATTACATACCTTTATTTATGCAGATTTCTTTTCTTCTGTGGGTGAAGAATTGAGCAAAAGACAAAGCAGACTTCAGCTCAGCATCTCCAGTGTGTGTGCATGTGTTAGAGGTGATCCTTTAACCTATGCAGCTGCATGTCCTCCAAGGTACCTTGACCTGTGATGATCTCACCAAATGAATACAGACTGGTTGGGAAGGAAAGCTGGTGAGAGGGACACAGGGCCAGTGCTTAAGGTAGATTTCACTGACCATTAACAGAGTTGAAGCACTCTTACAGAGAAGGAAGATCATTTGATTTTGTCTCTACCTGCTCTTGCAGAATAATTTAAAAATCCATTTAGTTTGGCTTAATACATTTTTTATGTGTATCTGAATTTCACCCTTAAGTGAAAATAATGTTCAGGAGTCTTTCCCATTAAAACTATATACATATCTCTAGAATATAAAATAAACACTCAGAAGGGAGTCTGGAGATAGATTTGTTAGACTATCTGTCCTGCTGGAACTATTTCTAATTGTGGCATCAGGCTTAGGTTTCCAGATTGTAGTCTACACATTATTCTGCTGTACCATACAGGGGTAGCAGGCAGGGTGGTAGCACACAAAATTATTTATCAGGATGAATATACTTAAGTCTTGAAATGAAACATGCAAGAAAGTTAAAAATAAAAATCCAGTAGAGCAATAGGGGCTAGGATTGCTATTTACTGTAACGATATAAGAAAATACAAAAGAAAAAGCATGAAAGAAAAAAATTATTACCTTCTCCCACTGTAAGTAATAGTTTTAGCAGATCTGCTGTCAGAAAATGTTTCCCAAACTAGTTTTATTTAAAGATTCTCTGAAAGGGCAAATTGTCTAGTAATCAAGTAATTTCATTGCTTAATTTACCTTGATTAACACGGTACTTTTCAAAAAGTGCTAATCAATTTTGGCTTCTAGTAAACTGGAAGCACCACATATATTGCTGTCACAGTCTTAAACTGCTAATCAATTTTGAAAATACAAATCAGTGTGCATTTCTATCCTATTATTTTTCAGTCATTGGCTGGAATGCCTTCCTTGACCTTGAACAGTGAGAGAAGAATTTCCATGTAAAATAATTAAAGAAAAAGATGCAATTTTCCATGTAAAATCATTAGAGAAAAAGATACACTTTGGCGTTATAGCTTTCAGTTAAAACACTGAATATGTAAGAACTATGAAGGGCAAAAATGGTTTTAGGAAGTAAGATCATTGTAAGGTGATCTTTTTTATCTCATCCGAAGGAGAGCATTCTAACACGTTAGGACCCCACACCCTTTAAGCATACACTGTATATTTACATTGCACAATGCAAACTGCTGGGCATGTTATAGTCACAGGCTGCAGCCAAAAAAATACTTACGTTACATGATCCTCCTCTTTTGCAAGCATAAAAGTATCCAAATGTTACTATGAAATAATTGATAGTGCAGTCACATAAGAGTTTTCTACATT
The DNA here is from genome assembly GCF_012275295.1 of Melopsittacus undulatus. Taxonomy (NCBI): domain Eukaryota; kingdom Metazoa; phylum Chordata; class Aves; order Psittaciformes; family Psittaculidae; genus Melopsittacus; species Melopsittacus undulatus. Next base: position 61,964,843 of record NC_047528.1, read on the forward strand.
ATTATGCCTCTTTTTCATTTTCCATGTTGACACAAATGAACCTGTCACAGGTCTTTAGCAGTGTAACTGTACCTGGAAACTGTAAATTTTTGTATGTTAAAAGCTTAGATATTTTTTAGCAACCAAATCTAATCATCTGCCATTTGGAGCTTCTTTTACTTATATGTATATTGGAACAGAGATGTTTTTTGCTCAGTTTTGTAAAGAAGAAAAATACCAATCTAAAATCCACTGATATATCCTGTTGCACTATATCTACATACATTTTTTTCTCTGTGTGTTTCTGAAAAAGACCTGTAAAACTTGCCAGCTGAAGGCAGGCAATCATGTATATCCATCTGACAAAAGGCTGGATTTGGACATTGTTCTTTAGTCTGGAAGGAAAATGGCACAAGATGAGCCAAGTTCTGGGAAAAAATGTCAGACAGCCCTGTGTAATGTAGAACAGCGGCAGAACAGTGCAGGCTTACCCCAGAAGACCCTGGTGAAACTACAGGGCAATGTCTTCTGGCTTATGAAGCAGCAAATAAATTAGGGCAACTAGAGGCCAGTCAGTTGTGCCCTTATGCTCCCTCAAATGACACCCAGTAAGGAATAGGGTATGTTAAAACTACTTCTAGTTATATAGACTTCTACATTTGGAGGTAAATGTCTCTGTTCTCCCTATACAACCCATGGAAAAGGTGAGAGTATCTTTTGTAGACTACATTGCCTTTTGCATGAGAAATCTCCATCTGACTGCACGTAGAGCCTTAAAAGTCACCTCAGGTGGGAGCCTGTACTTATGTGTTGTACAGATTTCTCCTCTGAGAGGTTCAGTCATGTCTGAGCACCATTTGGATCCTTGAAAGTACTGTCTTGGCTTGTGTCCCTGTGTGCCAGGGCTGCACATCTGGGGCCTGTGTACTGGGGATCGTTCACAAGTTATTCCCCTTGCTCCCAGCTGTGATCTACTAGTACACAGTTTTCAACTCCCCCTCAGATTACCTGTCCTCCTGCCTGAATACCCTCTGTGTGCTCTTCTTGAACACCCTCTGTGTGCTCTGCCTTGACTGATTCATATGTAAACTATCTGACATGTATTAATCTAGGCATGTGACCTGCCTTTCTCTTGTGCCCACACTTTCTATACACACGATATCTTACTCTATAAACCATTTCCTATTAATTTCTGGGTTTACATAGTATATCACCCCTGGCTGACCAGTGAGCCTGATCTGTCTGCCACTGTGCCACTGCTATTTACTGGAGACATCTAAGACATAACAAAATGTAAACTGAAAAGTTTTCTTCTGATGCTATTTTCCTTCCAGTCATGTGCTAGTTTCCTTCCACTATCTGGACTTTCAGGTCCAGCTGCATTGTAGCATTGGGCAGCAGAAGGCATAAGAACTTGTGGATCTTTTGCATACATCAAAGTACAAGAGAAATTGAAAGTTCTACATTTATTAAAAGCAGCATGATTTCCAACTTCCAAAATGCTAATAAAGGCTGGGAGAATATAGTTTAAAAGACAAAGAGTTTTTGTCACAGAATAATTATCTTTAGGATGACAATGTTGTTTGTCAATAACTGGTGCAGAACATCTATAAGGGAACACTGGTAATATAAAATACCTGAATGCTGTTAATAAATTTTTGATACTTACAAAGTGAAAATAAACATGCTAATAAGTTTTTAGTAAAGGATAACCTACCCCGATGGTGCTGTTAGACAAACAGCAGAGCTCATTGATATTTTAGGATGTGAAAGATCAGTAGTGAAGGGAACTACACCAATTCAGTGGTGACCTTGATGGCTCAAAATGCTAGTCAAATTCCTGGGTGGCATTCCATTTGTGGGGAAAAATTAGGTGGAATGAGGCTTTTCTTTGCTGTGAGCCCATGTATTTAGCACACAAAGTCCTGTTTCCTTCAGAAAATCAGACGTAAAAGAAGAGAGAAATGTGACCAAATTCCCAAGATTTTCTCATCTGCCATTCAGCCCAAAGTACCTCCCCATCATGCCCACCCCTTAGACCATGCTCTGCCCAGCCCATGTCTTGTACATCCTTACAACTTCTCACTCTCTCCTACCACTAACATGCAAAAGTATAATGACAGAAATCAGCTCATCCACCTCATATCCTAAATGTCCCTTCATTTTGGGTAGAAGTTAAATGCCTCCATATAGTGTAAAGGTCGCCTTTCTTCATAAAGGGCAGTGCCTGGTTTTTATGTGTACCTTAGCACAGAGTATCAGATCTCCTGTCTTACTCTTTCAGTGAGTGTGATTCTTCTTGCTTGTATCTTAGCTCAGAAGAACGCTTTTAGGGTGCAAATGATCTGGCTATTCAGATGTCTACCTTGGGATGAGATGACTTGTCTGCTAAAATTTCTGTAACAGAACCTTGCCTGACATGCTTAGATATAAACAGCTATGCTCTAAGTGTCTGAATTTGGTCAGATTAATTCATTCACTGGCAGTCTAAAGAGAAATGCTGAAGTACCAGTGTTTTTCCTCTAGAACACAGAGGTGACTCAGGATATAGGTATGTCATCAACACTAAGAAAATACTGAACTTTGAAGATATGCTATCATTGCTATGCCAGGCTGTTAGAGCTTGAAGAGACACTTATGCCCTGAAAGCAGATAAAAATGGGATCTGTCAGGAAATGGATGTGTGGAGAAATACGTGCCTGGGACAAGTACTGACTTGTGAAATGCTCTGCTCAGTTCATGGACAGAAATTATAAGTGGATTCACTTCTTTCCACAACATGAGAAAGGCTCTGATTGAGCTAAATTAACCATCATTAGGCTATTGGTCATAGCAGCAAAAATATAAGCACTCTGTGTATTTGAAAGACGTAACAGAGGACAAGAAAATTGAAGTGAGAAATTAAACTGAACTGAATTGAAGGAGGTTGAAAAAGGAGAGGAATTACGGAAGACCAGATAGAGCAGGGGAGACAGGAATTCAAAGGAATGTGCAACACAAAAACAGGAGGGCACAACCAATATAAAAATTGTCATACAAGATCTGTGTCACTTCCCTTGATGCCCAGCATCTGGTTTCTGCTAGAAACCAGGGTTAGGTGTGTCACAGGATGGTGCATGACAACCATCTGTTGAAAGTCTGTGATACAATCAGCCTATTGAGGAGTTTTAACTCTTGTTAAACAGAGATTATTCAAAATCCTGAAGCATGAAGAAGGGGTGGCAGCTGAGGAGAAAATAAAAATATAAGGTGAAGAGAATGGAAAGAGTGAAGAAAAGAACAAACTGGGATGTAAAATGAGCCCAGAGGATCAAAACAGATTTCCCCTCAACACTGTGCTGAAGAGAGAATCCAACTCAAAGTCTTCATATTTGCCTTCTGTACAACATGCAAGACAGTGTATTATTTTCATGAGAATGTTTTCTGCAGTTTCATGTGATGCTTGTCAAAATTGCAGGATTTCTAGTTTGTTCCAGTTTGTTCCTCTGTATTTATTTGTTTATTTATTTATGAACAAACGGACTACAGTTCTCCACTCCTTAATCCTCACAAAAAACTTTTGAAAAATGGTTCCTGTCCCTTTGTTATACCTTCCCTGATTTTATCAAAAGTAACCTGAAATATATGTACTTGCCTATGCAAGCTGTCTAGATTTGGGTGCTCAAGCTGTTTATTGTCCCTTAAAGCTCTTATTTCAAATCTATATATTTGTATGCTTAATATTAAATACTCACTCTGGTGTGTGCTGTCAGACCATGAGGCTTTCTTAACTGATATGACCTAGGTAGAGAGAGTGCTCACCAGCAAAGGTGCTGAAGAGGGGCAATTGCCCTGGTGCAGCTCCAGGAGTCTTAGCTTAGGCAACCTCAGCTTTCCCAATGCTCTCTGTAGTGGAGGGGCAGCCTGCTCAGTGCTGCACTCCTCCAGAAAGAGAAGCAGATGTTGCAGTTCATGCTTACTTAGCCGGCACTACTCATGGTACCAGAAATAATATAAGCTCAGAGAAAGTGCCAGAATAGTATTATCAACTATTTTTACCTTAGTAATTTGAGACCCAAAAATCCCTTAGAGCAGCCCCTACTACTCTTCCAGATGAGTTCCTCTCCTTATGACTCTATGTCGTGGTTTAAGCCCAGCTGGTAACTCAGAACAACACATCTGCCCACTCACTCCCCCTGATTTTTTGTCCCGTCCCCCCCCCCCCCCCCAAACCCCCCTATCCTCCCCCGGGTCCTGGAGGGATGGGGAGGAGAATTGAAAGAATGTAACTCCCATGGGTTGAGACAAGAGCAGTCCAGTAACTAAGGTATAACACAAACCACTGCTGCTACCACCAGTAATAATAATGATAAGGAAAATAACAAGGGCAGAGAATACAACCGCTCACCACCTGCCAACCGATACCCAGCCTGACCCGAGCAGTGATCTAGCCCTTCCAAGTAACTGTCCCCAGTTTATATAGTGGGCATGACGTGCTGTGGTATGGAGTACTTCTTTGGTTAGTTTGACTCAGGTGTCCTGTCTCTGCTTCCTCCTGGCTTCCCTTCCTCCCTGGCAGAGCATGAGACTCAGAAAGTCCTTTGTCAGAGTAAACATTACTGAGCAGCATCTAAAAACATCGGTGTTACCAAGGCTGTTCCCAGGCTGAAAGTCAAAAACACGGCACTGCATCAGCTACTAAGAAAAAGAAAAATGACTGTTACTGCTGAACCCAGGACACCATAGCACCAGGATGTTAAGTACAAGTTTTAACCAGAACAGGCCTGTCGCACCTCTGCATGTCAGGTATTTCTCGAGGAAGAAGGGGACTGGAGAAGAGAAGCTGCTGCCTGACAGTACTCACTCTGCACAGACAGAAGGCATTTTAATGGTTTAGTACAAATGCATCAGCTCCTTGCAGGATATTGAAACTGACCAGCCAACCCTGGGATCAGCATATCAGAACTGACTGATGTGTTAGTAGTGTCAGCCTGTTGTCAGGGATAAGCTTTCATTGTTTATGGCTGTCGCTTTGGCTGGAGATTAGATATGAGATCCACTAAATTTGCAGCATTGTTATTTTCCTGTGGACATAAGCTTTGGAATGTGCCTTGGACAAAAAATATTATTACATTGGAGGAAATGGTTGCTGTACACCTCCCATATGGCCTAGATTGCTTCAGTTTCTACACATTAGTTTGTTTATCCTCTATTAGTAAGTTTACTTTCAAGGCAGTAACTGGTATATCATTTTATCAGGGAATCCTATTCAAGAAAGCATGCAATTTCCTCATCTTCAGAGAAGCAGAACCCTTTAAAGACATGCTGAGGTAAAAAAGAGTACCTGGCAAAATGTTCCCACATAGCAGGCTGACCCTTTACATTGCTGATTTAAATGTCATGCCACTTTTTATATTGGATTAGTTTTTCAACTTGTTTTTGAGTTTAGCTTCTGGGATTATGCAATTTATAGGTCAATGTTCTGCTTTTCTGTTTCTAGTCTTGTGTTGTTTACTTTGCCCAAGCCTGTAAAACTAGATGACCATCTTGCTCTGACAAATTTGCTCAGGGTCAGCAGGGTAAAAAGTCTGACAGAGGAATTATAAAGTAAACATTATGCATGAAGATGTGGACAGAGTTTGTCCTCAAGCACAGCTAAATCATTTCTAGGGCTTAGTCCTTGTTTACAGCATAGCTACCACTGTTTGTGCTTTGGGGAAGGAAGTGGAGGAATTTGAATATGCTGCACAGAAAACACTTGTTTGCCATGGCACCTGGTAGACCCCTCATCACACAAATGTCTAAGTGTAACAGATAGTTTTTTCTCTGAGATTCAGGTTGGAAATGTTTGGCAGAGAAAATAAAGGGATGAATGCTTTCTAAAAATAGTCTTTGTTTTTTTCTGTGACAAAGATTTATGTGTACCCAAATTAATAACAATATGCTTCACATTTCCTGGTCTGACTGCTGTGTGTATTTCATCAATTGATATCTTTATTCATAGGATGCATAAAACAAAAGTGCAAGTGTATCATTTTTCTGAGGATGAAAGAAAGTGGATGATATTTCTAGAAAATAAGTTTGTATTTTGTACAAGGAAGTGGAAGAGCTGGGGAATAGGTAGAGGGATGCTGTGTGCCAACTGTCTTACCCTTAAAGTAGGGCATGAACATTTATGCCTGGTTTTAAGGCAAAGACCAGTGATATTAGCATCTCCCAAACTGGAGAGCAAAGGTAATTTTGTGGAATAGGAGGTAAGACAGTATTTAAAAATTCCCCACACTCAATCATTGACAGGCTTCCTGTGTGATACTGGGCATGTCACTTCAGAAAAGACTCATCACTGCTGCAGACTCATCACTGCTGCCTTTAGCCACATAAAAGTCCTTTCCTTTAAAGTGCTTAGAAGGGAGAGATACAGGATGTCCAATAAGCAATTTATTCCACTGATCTGAGACATCTCCTAAAGTCGGGCTGATCTTCCCAGCAGACAATCTGGCAGCTGCAGCCTCACATCCAGCTAACCCCCATTGTGATCCGCCTGTGCCAGGAGGGCAGCTGGCCAGCCTCTCCATCCTGCCTGAGACTGGAGTGTCTGCTCAGGCTGGCAGCTCCTCAGGACAAAATCCTGTCTCTCGCAGCATGCTGATATAGCAGCAGGTATAACAGGGCCCTCAATGTCTTCTGAGACTGCTAAGCAGTTCTGCAATAATAAGTGAATAATAGCAGCGGAATGCTGCTCCAGGCTTGGTAAACTTCAAGTTTTATAGCAGGAGGCATTTCAGTTCAGAGAACTACTGAGTGTGAACAACCACTCTAACAGAGCATTCTCTATTGTCTGGTGTCTCAAATTCTGTCATTTAGAAATCTAGTTACAATAAAACCAGGAAAACTGACCCCACTGAGTAAAATACACATTGCTTTCTGCCATTTTTTGCCTTTCATGATTGGAAGCCCACTGTGATGTGACAAGGTAAAGTTTTCCAGAGTTCTATGTTCTATTATGATTCTGCTATCAATGGTTTCTCCATTGATCCTGATATCATCCACAAAAGCACATCAGGAGTACAGTGTGCCTGAACATATCCAGAGGGCTTTCATGGCCTGCTCAATCACACTGCAAAGTCCCACAGGAGTGGCTTAAATAGACAGAAATTTATCTTCATATTTAATCACTTCTCCTGATCCCCCTCTCCCCTCTCCCTCATAATGCCAAGCCCTGCAGGTATTTAAGACAGGAAAAGGCTGTTTTGAGGCAAGAGCTGTGTTCCTAGAATGTTGGCTGACCCCCAGCACCCTGTCTAAGGAAGGGAAGCCAGTGAAGGCTGCCAAGTATCTGCTGTGTTCTGGTACCTATAACCACACACATATTCCTAGGTTGTCACAAGAATACAGGAAAACCTGCTCACAGCAAACACCAGGATGATGGCTTCAGCAAAGGCATGTTCCTTGGCAGCTGGGGTGGGAGGGGAGCCCTGGCATAGCAGCGGTGGTGAAAGCTCAGCCAGCAAGCAGAGAGAACAAACCACTCCTGCTTGTGAAAACATCCCTGAGGATCTTGGGCTGATGTTCAGAGCACAGCCCCAGCCTCTTCCCAGTTTTCTTGTGCATCCTGGGACGACATTAGCATGCCATATTTCCCTACCTGAAAAAAAGGATGACATCATTTTCTTTTTTCCTTCCCTGCCTGTTTTCTCTGATTGCCTTGGGGACCTGTCCTCCTGCCTTCGCATGCACAGCATTGCTGGGGACACTGCTGAAATGGAAAGTTACAGTTCATTACAGCTTCAGTGCTTTAACCTGACTGGTCCCCACTTCTAGGGTCAGACTCGACAAAAGCCTGCATTTTACTATTCTTATTTCCAGTACTGATGTGATGTGAGCGTAGCTCTCTTTCAGATCTGACACAGATTATAAGCCAGGCAACTCTGGGAAGGCTCAGCCTAATTCCTCACAGGCTCTCCTCTTGGGGAGATTATGGCAGTGTACAGTTTGGCTCTAACTGTATTAGTAGTACTCGGCTCTTAGCAAATTCAAGGCACTGGGGCAGTGGTAGGTTTTCAGATCAGGTTACTCCAGCAGCATACTGAGGGGAAATTTGCTCTGCTTGTCTATGCCTCCACGTGCTTAATTCTTGTTAGGAGTGTCTGCTTTTCACAGGCAAAACTGAGGCACGCAAATTTGGATGAAAAGAAATGTTTGCCCCATCCCAGCGGAAGACTTCTGATCCCAACCATTGTTTTTGAGCTACCCTTGACAGTTTCAATCTCTTCTCATGTAAGTTGACTCTTGCCCCATTTTTCCCTGCCTCCATTCTTGGATAAATTAAATTTTACAGAAATAAAAGAAGCACATTGAGAATGGATGCACGTTTCATTTACTCTAATTATGCACAGTGAAAAGTTTCCATTTCAACAAACCTCATTGATATTCTGTTGTGAACTTGACTGGGGTAAAAAAAAAAAATAAAAGAACACTAAAAGAGATTTTACCAGTCAATTAATTTTAACTAAAAAAAAGCTTTTGTGGATTTAAGAATATTTCATTACTTGCTTTAATTTCCTTCCCTTCTCTGTATGACTGCTGCTATGACAAAACACCTCCCTGGATCACCCTGAGATTCTGGGATGGTTGTAGTACTCTAGTAGTCTGATATGGGAGCTTGTTATTTTATGGATTAATTCCAAGTAGCGGGATATAATGTGCCAATATTGCACAGGGCTTTGTGTTGTATGTGAACAGGCATGCTTTTAGGCTTCTGTGAGAAATACTTATTTGTCTCACAGATGTGGTTAATTCCCTCAATATTTCATGACCCCTGTCACTAATGCACTCAGACTCTACATGATCTTTACAAACAGCATTCATAAAACTTACATATACAGGGATTTAATAGATCTGAGAGCAAGCTCAAGAATCAGAACATGAAACACTGAATAATTTATTGGAAAATACAGAAAACCTCAAAGTAAAAAAGAGACAAGGGTATTTTTTACTTACAAACCCTATGAATATTGTTCTGTCATAGGGGGAAACTGTTAAATTCTGCTGAGATTTTCTTTATCACTGTCAATAATACATAAATTAAAAACCATAGATGCATATTTTCATAAGTGTTAGTACTCTTGCTTCACTCTAAAAACACAACAGAAAAAGTCTGAACTAAGCTTACTGCAGTAATAGGCTGTGCAATGACAAATATAGTGTTATAATGAAAAATATCACAGTGAATCACTTTCTGCATTCCCAGATATGAAAAATGCTTGTTATGCTTGAGTTAAGGTTTTTAATATGTATCAGTGGCTTAAGGAGGATAAACACTAACAGCATTTTATTGTTTAACAGTCTAAACATCAGGAATACAAAATACACAAGAAAACATTGTAATCACTGTAAAATACAGTCAGAGATTAATGCAATCACTTGAACTTGGTCGCTGTATATATAACAATCATCTTCTGAAATTTTTAATCTGTAGTCCTGATTAAGAAACTGGACAGAACTTCCCTCAAAGTATGTGCGTAAGACATGTTCCTGAATTGTGCAAATACAAATCTGAGATGTTTGTGAAACATCCATAGTATCCATAGGTGTTAATCCTCATACTCTGAGCTGTGGTATGTTGTAAACGTCCTCTTTCTGTGCAGCACAGGCTCAAGACAGCCTCTCAGCATGCCCTGACTCAGCAGTGAGTTCACACTGTCTTCACCTTTCTTGCAACAAACTGAACTCCATGGTGTGCTCCTCCATGCTGCAGTTGAATACTTTCATCTGCCTTCCCCACCAAGTTCAGGCTATTTCTCAGGCAGGTGTTAGCCTATGCGACCTGTGCCTACGTTTCACGATGTTGATGTTTATGCCAGCTGCATCAACAAAGAATCATTTCTTCTTCCTTTTTGTTTCCCTTTGTTTTTCTTCTTTTCTGCAAGAGGGTAATGACCTATCCCCTCAGACCCCAGTATCCCAATATTAGTTAGGCTGTGCTGATACATGAACCAAGGTTTCCCCTGAGAACCAGCTTCAGATCTGAGCTTGTTTGTTTCTATTACATCCACACAGGAATACAGGTTGCCTGAACTCCCCACAGCACTAGCTCTTATCCCATCAAGCCCCTGACTCCCAGGGGCAGCAGGATGGATTTTGCTGATGTTTTCACAGGTCTATATTGCAACACCCAAAGCACAACGCTTGCAAACTCAGTGACAATGAGTTTATATACTTTTCAAGGGGAAACCACTATCTAGTCTTGCCCTGAATCCAGAGTTGTTTCTCAGCCATCCCCTTCTTCTGATACTATTAGCAAAGTGGGTCCAATAAACTTGGGTGGATTGAAGATTCTGCAAGAGTTTTGAGGCAAGTTTGATACTGTATAATTTCAGACATGGAAACTGGTTTTAGTAAGGTTGAGGTGTAAAGTGGGTGCCACTAGACTGGTTGACAAAGCCATTTGAAATCCAGAAGAGCTTATCCACAACATTCAGTGAGCTTCAGATCAAGTCCTCGATGAAAATGGGAAAGATAGCAAGGCAGAATTCTCTCACTGGGTTCCTGAATGAGAAAAAAGGGTAAGAAACAGGTGTGGCAGAAGGTGCAAAGGCTGAAAAATAAGTGATACAAGATCAACTGATGGAAAAAGCAGTGAGCACAATAGGGAAAGGCATTAGGTCAAGGATGGAAAACCAGACATGTATTTTAACAATCTCTGCACTATTTCTTTGCACCTAACAAATGAAAAACCACCCCATATTTTTGGTGTCATATAGGAAAGCAAAGCAATTGAAGCAAGAGGAAAATAGTAGGGCTGGGCAACACTGGTCAGTTAAAAGTTTTCTTAAGGCCAGAAATTCAGATTAGTTCTTCCTGAAAGATTTAATGCATTCATTAATTTCCTCTTCATTGAATTACTCTTTTCATGGAAAGAAAACAAGAGGTACAAAATAAATGTTTTGTTTTGGTATTTTCCAAATGAAATTATTCAAGTATTAGATCTAGCTTTTCTTTTTTAATTTTCCTTCCTTTCATCTTTTTTTGGGGGGTGGGGAGGAAGTGTATACAATTTCAAAATTGCTGCAGCTGGAAAGAGCTGTTTCAGGTCAAGTTGAACATACTAATGGTTTAAAAAATAAAAGAGAAATTGTTTCGCAACTGAGCAAACTTGTTTTAAAACAGAAATTTGTTTTCAATTTGTTCCGAGATTATTTTTATTTCTGTCTTTCTGAAACTGCCAACAACACTGTCAAGAAGGTTTTATATTATTAATACACTACAAAACTACAAAATGCTGTTGGAAGACAGCTCCAGGGACTTTATGTGAACTCTCTGCAACCAGTAGACAAGGATGAACGGAAACGCTTACTATGACAGTGCCCCAGATTGTTCTGACTCTACAGTCAATGTATCCAGATAACACAGTTCTGATAAAGGAAAACATCCAACTTTGCTGGACCTTATGAATAGCAGCCCAAACCACTTTCTGCCCCCTATAATCCAGTATTTTTACTTGGGTTTATGTTCCTGCAAAAAGACCAAATGAGCTCCTGGAATGTATGTATTTTTTCTTTCTCAGCTGAGAAATACAATTTTATGAGTGCAACCCTGAAGAAAACTATATTGCTGTTCTCAAAGGCGAAAGCTTGCCAGCTTTGCTACATGAGAGCAGTCATCCAAGCAGTACCTGAAGCACTGAATATGAGCAAAGAATAATTATGGCAAACAGAATGTACACTGCAGTAGTAGGGGTGTGTCAGCATTTCAGTGCAAAATCTGTGGATCACACTGTGATGACATCAGTGAAGAGCCCAGTGCTTTTTGCCTCTACAAAACACGCTCTGAATTTTTACTTCCTCAACTTCCTCGATCAGAAATTAAGAAATGATTTCCAGATTTGGACTTTAAAGGTTATTTACTCTGAACTTCAATTTAGATATTTGTTTTGGCGTCTCTTAAGAAAACAGAGCGTATTTCCCTTTAGCCACACATCACTCCCACTGAAAAAAAAGAAAAATGATTTCTGATGCAAACAGGTTTCCTTGGCCTTATGAGATGGACAGGTCCGGAAGAGAAGTGCCAGCAGGATTTGTTTTGTAATTTGAAAAAGTAATTTATCTGCAGCACATATTAATAGCTCTAAAGCAAATCTCAGAGTTAAACCAAACCAAAACTAATAAACAAACAACAACATACCCCACAACCCAAAATACTGTATAGACATTATTGAAGTGAAAAAGAGGGAGGTTGAGAGGAGGGGAGAGGAAAGGGTTAGCAAAAAATTAACAAAAATAATTTTAAAAGATTCTTTAAAAATAGAAGGGGACATGGTACCATAAAAGTAGCTCTGTTGGGTCAGACTAAAATTACACACATCTCAGTTTCCTGCCCCTAAGCCTGGCTCAGAAGTGAATGTGCTAAGGACAGAAGCAGAGCAAGCATGTTTGACGCTTTGCACAAGCACTCACCTCCCAGATACTAGAGGATGTAGGACTTCCTGAGTGAATCACACTTTCTGTTTCTGTATGAATTCTTCAACAGAGTGTGAAAACCATGGGTGGGATGTACAAGTGAATGTACCTCTGCTACCTGCTTTTGTGCCCAAGATGAGATGGGCGGAATCGTACCAGATGCAGATTTAACTATTTTACAGAGTGTTCTCTCTGTCCCATTTTTTTGCCTTTTTTTCAGACAGCAAACCCTGCCACTTGTAGTTTAAATTCAAGCTTTTCAACTGAAAGCTCTTGACGTCTCCTTAGAATCTCATCTAAGGTCCTACTGGAGATTTTAACTTGTAGAGAACTCTAGTCTGGTGGGACTTTTACTGATCAGAATTGAAGAGGGACATTCTGCCAGGACATAGTTATACTATGTGGGTTTTCATTGAGGAAATGTTCCTGGCAAATATACTAACCCAAAAGAACTGCGATGTGTTTTCAGACCACCAAAATATATATATAAGATAAAAAAAAATCCCAATTTAGTTTAGTAGAATTAATCTTATTTCCACAAGCTGACAGAAGAACACCCTTGAGATGCCACTGGTCTGCTGTGGGAAAGTAAGCATGCATTGATTTTGGTTGCTTGAGTCACAAGCAAACTGTATGTTCCTAACGCCCAGTAAATACGAGGAGAAGGAAACTTGGAAAAAAGGATGCAAAAGTGAAAATACACAATTATGAAAATCTCCAAAAAGGCAATGGAAGGCATTCAGAGAATCAAATATCTAGTGTTTGGTCACAGGTGGGAAAGAGCAAGATGTGGAGTTATGTGAGATATGTACAGAAAAGGAGTGCAGATGAAACCAGAAGTTGTGGATCAGGGAAGAAGAAGCAGTAAAGAAGAGAACTGGAATTAATCCAGAATAGCATGTGGGAAAGTAGAAGAAATTTTAAAAGTCTGTATATAAGGTACGTTAATTTGAAAACAGCTGATGAACAGTAGAAGTCTTGTGAGAATGAAGATACCCAGTGATCAAGACCTGCATCTTTTCAACTTTGTATGGATAAAGAACTCTGATATTGAAACCTGTGCTAGAAATTATGATTTTTTTTCTTCATTTTATTTTGAAAGTTCAGAATATTATCCATTAAATGACTTATTTCCTTAACAGGCAGGAGTAAATAAGAAAAGAAAAGAAAAGAAAAGAAAAGAAAAGAAAAGAAAAGAAAAGAAAAGAAAAGAAAAGAAAAGAAAAGAAAAGAAAAGAAAAGAAAAGAAAAGAAAAGAAAAGAAAAGAAAAGAAAAGAAAAGAAAAGAAAAGAAAAGAAAAGAAAAGAAAAGAAAAGAAAAGAAAAGAAAAGAAAAGAAAAGAAAAGAAAAGAAAAGAAAAGAGAAAAGAAAAGAAAAGAAAAGAAAGGAAAGGAAAGGAAAGGAAAGGAAAGGAAAGGAAAGGAAAGGAAAGGAAAGGAAAGGAAAGGAAAGGAAAGGAAAGGAAAGGAAAGGAAAGGAAAGGAAAGGAAAGGAAAGGAAAGGAAAGGAAAGGAAAGGAAAGGAAAGGAAAGGAAAGGAAAGGAAAGGAAAGGAAAGGAAAGGAAAGGAAAGGAAAGGAAAGGAAAGGAAAGGAAAGGAAAGGAAAGGAAAGGAAAGGAAAGGAAAGGAAAGGAAAGGAAAGGAAAGGAAAGGAAAGGAAAGGAAAGGAAAGGAAAGGAAAGGAAAGGAAAGAAAAGAAAAGAAAAGAAAAGAAAAGAAAAGAAAAGAAAAGAAAAGAAAAGAAAAGAAAAGAAAAGAAAAGAAAAGAAAAGAAAAGAAAAGAAAAGAAAAGAAAAGAAAAGAAAAGAAAAGAAAAGAAAAGAAAAGAAAAGAAAAGAGAAAAGAAAAGAAAAGAGAAAAGAAAAGAAAAGAAAAGAAAAGAAAAGAAAAGAAAAGAAAAGAAAAGAAAAGAAAAGAAAAGAAAAGAAAAGAAAAGAAAAGAAAAGAAAAGAAAAGAAAAGAAAAGAAAAGAAAAGAGTGCTACATGTTTTATTTAGTGTGCTACCAGCTACTAACCAATTAAAGGAAAACAACAAATACTCTCTGATTAGCCTACCTGTATTCTTTATGGTGAATATATGAGGGAGAAGGCATGCAAGGCATGACTGGAATAAATACTTCTCACTCTCTCACTCCTAATGGGAGCATAATTTTTTATCCCCATATTAGTGCCTGTGGCAGTTCTAATAACCATAAGTCTTAGAAAAACATGTTAGACTATTCTTACCTCAAGTAGCTGTCACTGAAATGAACTAATAGTGTTTTATTGTTTACCCACAGAAATAAGGATTACTCTTCCACTTGATTTATAATATGATAATCCCTATCCCAAAGAGAATTATGGCAAAATGCATGAGTTTTTAGCTGTTGCAGGAAACACACAATTAGAGAATGAATTGGGGAGGTTTATTTGTTGGGGGTTGTTGTGGTTGGTCGGCTTATTTTGTTGTTTTTTTTTTCTGAACAGTGGTTTTACTTATGGAATGCTAAAGTATGTGATACCACTGATACAGAGCAGCATTTTAGGAGATTGAGAAATTAGGAGATGACATTTGAAAAAGCATTTAATTCCTTAACATGTGACTAGTGGTAGGAATTTCTCAAGCTATTTCATATTTATAAACACGTTTGCACATATCAAAGTTGTGAAACCATTTTTTTAAAATAACGGTTGAAGCACAAATGTAAAGTTCTGGTTACCTCCAAACTCTAGAAATCTTCATGAAGGTTTGCACAAGGAAAGCTGTCTTCAAAGCACTTCCAAACTCCAGTCTTCAGGACCTTACCAGGGTTACCTGCATCATCCCCACTGAGACTACATTATCTTGTAAAACTGGAGGGACTCTTGTCTCTGCTCCCTTTGTTCTTCTTTCCTTCTCACCCTTCTTTCCTTCTCACCCTTCTTTCCTTCTCAACCTTCTCCTGTCAGCGTAAGAGTGCAGTTCTTTCCATCTTAAGATGACTCTTAGCTGCAGCTGCCAAACTCAGCTTAGAAATGCAAAGTACTTCTAATATTAAAAAGATCTTAATTTCATGCTAGTGATAACTCTGCACCTAGAGAGGTGGGAGACAGAGTACTGTTTTAGATGCTTTCTATCTGACTTAAAACATATTATTAGTTTCCATTTGGAAGACTGTCTTTTACATTTCTTACATATAATTTGGATGGGAAAATTAATGGAATCTGCTCTTGGATGAAGACGTACATGGACCAGTTACATCTCTTGAGTGACATAGGTGCCTATCAGCATGATTTTAGCAGAACATTGAGACACCACACAAGCTTTTTACTATTTTTTCCCCCAAAGTATGCATAAAATTAGAGTGCAGAATTTCTTTACCTGAATTCATTTTAACAATGTGAGAGCAAGAAGTAAAAGCATTGCTCCCTGACAAGAAAGAGCTCTACCTAGGAAAATATACTTATTTTCAAGCATGTTTACAGAACCTGAGGACCAAACTGAGGTCTGCAGGTAACAAGCCTGCACACATAGCTGCACTGGCAGAACTCAGAACTACATTCGTGAACAGGGCCTTCTTTGTACTAACATGCAATTACCAAGCCATCAGGTTGGATTTGAACACACAGATGTAATACACACTGCTTTATGTACAAATCAGTTGTCAGAATCTGAAATTTTGTCTTCAGGTATTCCTTAACACTATAATAAACAATGATCCCTATGAAGACAGCCACATGCACAATATTTTTCTGTAAATCTTGGCAACAAGAAGTGAAAAGAAATCATCCTCACTGGCACTAAATTAAACAAATTAGTCCTTTCCTAGATCTTAATCCTGCCAATACTGAAAATGATAGCCTTGCTCCCTATTCTGACACAGATCTGACTGGCTTACTGGCAATCATTTTATAACCTATTCTCGCATAATTTCACATAATTTCTGTCATTCTAAATAAATAAACAGAAGAAACAAGGCTGTCTTAACTACCAATCCAAGCACAATGAGTCTGATTGTTCTGTCACTCCTCACACTTCTCCCCTGCTCTAGTGTGGGTCCCTTCCCCAGGGTGTAGTCCTTCAGGAACAGACTGCTCCAGTGTGAGTCTCTTCCACGGATACAGTCCTTAAGAAACAGGCTGCTCCAGCATGGGTCTCCCACAGGGTCACAAGTCCTGCAGCAAACCTGCTCCAGCATGGGCTCCTCTCTCCATGGGCCACAGGTCCTGCCAGGAGCCTGATCCAGTGTGGGCTTCCCACAGGGACACAGCCTCCTTTGGGCATCACCAGGGTGCAGGGAGATATCTCTCCACCATGAAACTCCATGGGCTGCATAGAACATTTAGCCCTTCCCAACTCTGCTTGTGAGACACAGATTTATTGGTTGTGGCTATGATGATGGTTTTTTCCTGTTGCTCCACGTGTATTGTTAGTTTCTGCTGATACCTGCTTCTCACTGATTTCCCTGTGCTGCTCTTCATTTCAGGGTGTCCCTGTCCTAGTATGGGTCACTCGTGGCTGCAGTCACTTTGCTTGTGTCCCTGCTCCAGAAAGGTTAGTCCTAGGCCTCCTCCCATACAGCCACCTCTCCAGCCCCACCTCCCATATCTGTCTGCTATGTGAGGGTCACCCTGATCCATTCCTTGAATGCAGCCCCAAGTGGCACAACCTGCAGGAACTGGCTGAATCCCAGAAAGCTCAGATGGGGACATTGCACTCAACTGAAGCTGCCCCAAGCCATTCCACTCCCTCCCTATCTCTGCACCACACTTCTCTGCATTGTGCAAGCACACACAGGCTTGTAAAAGCCTATCAGAACAACCCTTTTAATCCTCAGAGGAAAGACTTAATGAAGTTATTCTACTCTTGAATACATGCTGCTTGCTGGGCTGCCTATTTGATGACCTCATCTATGACTTATGCGTGTCAGTGTTTTAGTGAAGCATATTAACATTTCATTGAGAAAACCATGTTAAACAAAGCAACAGGCACAGATACAGAGAATCAATTGGCTGAATGGTAAAAGGTTTATCAATGTAATTATAAATAGGACCTTGTGTTATTGCCAGCTCTGTAAAACTGTGTAGAAACAGGAGCAACAACATTTGGAGATGAGCCTGTGGTAGGGTATTGAGGTGACATCTATTACTGAATAAAGTGGAATGCTGCCAAGATAAATGGACATGCTATTGTTCTTAGAAAAAAAGAAAAATGGCAAAGAAAAAAAGAAAATGTTTTGCTATGCAGCTCAGATATTTGCAGGTCCAGAGAATGAACAGACATAATAAAACCCTCTGTAGACTGTAGATCCTTTCTAATTCTGCAGTTGCGTATTCAGATTTATTCTTTCTTTTTTAGAGGCAGCTAAATGTGTTCCAGGGTTTATTTACAGCTACTTATTGTTTCCTTGACACAGAGTTGTAAAAATAGAAGGGCTGGAGTTCAGGCCACTGAGTCAATAACAGTAGCATTTAGGTGATAAACTTTGTGATAGCTTCTCCCTAAACATTAATGAAAACACCTGAAAAATATAAAAATGCCTGATCCATATTCTGATGACATCCATGGTGCAATGGTTGGGTTTTGTTTTCACAAGAAAGAAAACAATTTTAAAATGTTTCAGAGTCCTGCATAGAGCATCTTCAGAAAACTAGCCATTCTTGCAGTAGGCAGGCCATTTGGTACTTGGGTCATCCTCAGAGGTAACAGATGTACTCCTTCAGTGCTAAGACAGAGCAGGGACTCTGCTGTTTGCTTGGGTCCTGCCATGTTCTGATCATTTCATTGTCTCATATAAAGCACAACAAAAACAAGCAGAGTTCTGTAGGTTCTGAATAGCCTTTACTTGAATGGGCCTCATAAGCATGTTTTGGAGGGTAAAACAAACAACCTTCCAATAACACCACTTCTAAATCTTTATTTTGTGTAAGCTGCATGGATGTCAGTCCTAACCCTACAAAACAGGAATAAGTTGCTCATTTGGAAGAAAGAAAAGAGCTGCCTGCATTTTATCAGCTCAGGTGAAAGTAGCAAAGCCTACAGACATATGCTAAATTCCATTACCTGAAAGAGAACATTGATTTTTATTTTTTTCTGTTTTGAACACTATGACACCAGAAATTATGGCTTTCCATTTTATTTGTATTAATTGTGTACACACTTTGGAAGCTGATAGGGTAAGATTAATTGTAATTGAGCCATAAATTTAGCATTGAGAAATGCCATCCATTTAGCTGGACAGTTCTATGATGAAATACATTTCCAAAGCACGGATTGCAGGCAGAGCGTCTGAGATAACAAATGATAAATGATTCATACTTATAGCTACAGAGACGCAATTCTCAATAAAAAATGGGTAACTTCGCAAAAAGCCAACATAAGTTATATTCCCTTGTTTTGTACCACGTGAATTTTGTTTTATTAAAATACTCTTTATCATGTTATTCCTTTTATTTGATAAAAATACATAGAAGATACATTTTGAAATCCTGGATTTTGGCTACCCTATCATTGCATGATGTGCCATCAACCCTCTGCTCCACAAGAAAATACTTTTGCATAAATCTGATTAAATAAATCAGACTCTTTGTATACACATGAAAAGGCAGGCTCGTGGATACTCAGATATATATCCATAGGTATTGTAGACTGCTGTGATGCCATCAAAATTAACAGGGTTTTAACCATTTACACCAAACAAGAATCTGCTTAAAAGTGTGTATAAAGCTATCTGGAAGCAACATGAGTTCCCACACATTTTGGAGGTGACTATGAAAAATATAATAGTTCCTCATCTATTTTTGTTTCTTTTCCCTCCACTGAATATCATAAGCAAAACACCCTGACTTTTTAATTCTAAGGTCTCTTTGAACAGCTGTGAGATGTTGATTTATCAAAAAGACGAAAGTTGACCTACAGAAATGTGAATTCTTAAGTCTCATCCGTGCAATTCTCATTCCTGAGTTAGCGTCTTTTTCTCTGAGTAGTTTCATGACTGTTCTGTCAGGTCCCTGGGTATCTTTTTAAGTCAAAGTATGATGCAGGGCTGTGCTTGCTGCTCCCTGATGGAGGTCCTCCTCCAGCAGGTGGCTGAGCTACGGGATGCTGTCAGTAAGCGGCAAGATGTCAGGGAAGCTGAGAGGAAGCAAGACTGCTTGCTCCAGGACCAAACAGCACAGGGGCCTCAAGATTCCCCTCTAACTCATGGAGGAAAGAAGGAGGCTGTTGATCAGGGAAGCTGGGAATTAGTAACAAAAAAAAAAACAACAAAAGGAGGAAGAGAGCAATTAAAAGCAAGGGGCTTCCTCCTAAATCTGCTGTACCCACCCAGAACCGCTTTGCTGTCCTGCAGGGGGCTGATGAGGAAATGCACTTGCATCAGAAACAGCTGGCTGGTGCACTGGTACAGAAGATCTCTACTGGTGCCACCAAGAAAAAGCAGCGGGTTGTAGTAGTAGGGGACTCTGCCTTGAAAGGGACAGAAGCACTCATCTGTCGGCCTGACCCGGTCGCAAGGGAGGTGTGTTGCCTACCTGGGGCACGGATCAGGGATGTTGCGGAGAGGCTGCCTGCTCTAGTAAGTCCCACAGACTATTACCTGCTTCTAGTGATACATGTGGGTGCTAGGGATATAGATAGTAGTAGCCTGAGGAGTATAAAGAAGGACTACAGAGCTCTGGGAGAGGTGGTCAGGGGTTCTGGAGCTCAGATAGTCTTTTCAACAATTCTCCAAGACACAGGGGAGGACCTTCCAAAGGCAAGGAGGATTGGACAGGTTAATAAATGGTTAAAAGGGTGGTGTCATAGTCAAGGGTTTGGGTGTCTTGGACATGGGGCCCACATTTGTAGGCCAGGCCTACTGGGGGTTGGTGGAGCTGCTCTGATAAAGAAAGGGAAGAGTGGCTTTGCTGGGAGGCTTGCCAGACTTGTCAAGGATGCTTTAAACTAGTTGTGTTGGGGGAGGGGAGCATCATTCCATCCCAACACACCCAGTCAGTTGCCAGCACCTATAATAAATACTCTGAGCAATGCAGTAATATTCCAGCCACTCCAGCCACTGAGCTGGCTTCATTTGGAGCTCGGATCAGATGCCTCCATAAAAATGCCCGTAGCATGGAGAATAAACAAGAGGAATTAGAGATTTGGGCACATCTACGGGGCTATGATATAATAGGCATCACCAAAACATGGTGGGATGGCTCCTTTGACTGGAGTGTTGGAATAGAGGGCTATAGGCTTTTTAGAAAAGACAGGCCCGGTAGGAGGGGAGGGGGAGTTGCCCTTTATGTTAGGGATAGGCTGGAGAGTATGGAACTCTGTCTGGGGACAGGTGATCAATTAACAGAAAGTTTGTGGGTCAGGATTAAGGGGAAATCGGTGATGGGACACATTACTGTGGGGATCTGTTACAGACGGCCTGATCAAGAGGAACCTGTGGATGAAGAACTCTACAGCAAGTAGGAAAAGCCTCACTCTCACAGGCCCTTGTTCTCATGGGGGACTTCAACCACCCTGGCATCTGTTGGGGCAATGGTACAGCCCGGCACAAGCAATCCAGGAGGTTTCTCGGTTGTGTGGAAGACAACTTCCTTCTGCAAGCAATAAAGGAGCCGACGAGGAGAGGTGCCCTGCTTGACCTTGTGCTCAACAACAGGGAAGGGCTCGTTGGAAATGTCACTCTCCAGGGAAGTCTTGGATGCAGTGATCACGGGATGGTTGAATTTGAGGTCCTCAGGACAGTGAGAAGAGCATGCAGTAAGCTCACTGCCCTGGACTTCAAGAGAGCAGACTTTGGGCTCTTCAGGAACCTGCTTAGCAAGGTTCCATGGGATATAGTCCTAGAGGGCAAGGGGACACAAGACTCTTGGTTAACATTCAAGGATCACCTGCTACAAGCTCAGGAGTGTTGCATCCAGACTAGAAGGAAGTGCAGCAGGAGAGCCAGGAGACCTCCTTGGATGGATAAGGAGCTGCTGAGAAAAATTCACAGGAAAAAAAGAGGCTTATAAAAGGTGGAAGCAAGGACAGGTGGCCAGGGGTGAATACAGGGATGTTGTCAGGGTAGTTAGGGACCAAGTTAGGAAAGCTAAGGCCCAATTGGAGCTAAAGATGTTAAAGATAACAGGAAGGGATTTTATAGGTATGTAGCGGCTAAAAAACAGACTAAGGACAATGTAGGCCCCATCCGGAAACCTTCGGGAGAACTGGCTACACAGGACTTGGAGAAGGCTAAGGTTCTGAATGGCTTCTTTGCCTTGGTCTTCACTGGCAAAGGTTCTGACCGCAGCACCCGAGTCTTGGAAGGCGGACGCAGGGACTGTGAAAACCTAGACCTTGGGCCCACTGTAGGAGAGGATCTGGTTCGAGACCATCTTAAGAACCTGAATGTACACAAGTCCATGGGACCTGATGAAATCCATCCGCGGGTCCTGAAGGAGCTGGCGAATGAAGTTGCAAAGCCACTGGCCGTCATATTTGAAAACTCATGGCAGTCAGGTGAAGTTCCTGACGACTGGAAAAAGGGAAATATAAGCCCCATTTTCAAGAAGGGGAAAATGAATGACCCGGGGAATTACAGACCAGTCAGTCTCACCTCTGTGCCTGGCAAAATCTGGGAGCAGATTCTCTTGGAAGGCATGCTAGGGCACATGAAAAACAACAAGGTGCTTGGTGACAGCCAGCATGGCTTCACTAGGGGGAAATCCTGCCTGACCAATTTGGTGGCCTTCTATGATGGGGCTACAAAAGTGATGGACAGGGGTGGAGCAGTTGACGTCATCTACCTGGACTTGTGCAAAGTGTTCGACACTGTCCCACATGACATCCTTGTCTCTAAATTGGAGTGTCATCAATTTGATAGGTGAACCACTCAGTGGATAAAGAAGCCTGGATTGCCACATGCAAAAAGTTGTGGTCAACGGTTCAATGTCTGGCTGGAGACCAGTAACGAGTGGTGTCCCTCAGGGATCAGTGTTGGGACCGGTCTTGTTCAACATCTTTGTCACTGACATGGACAGTGGGATTGAGTGTGCCCTCAGCAAGTTTGCTGATGACACCAAGCTGTGTGGTTCGGTTGATACACTGGAGGGAAGGAATGCCATTCAGAGGGACCTTGACATGCTTGTGAGGTGGGCTGATGCCAACCTCATGAAGTTTAACCATGCCAAGTGCAAGGTCCTACACCTGGGTCGGAGCAATCCCAGGCACAGCTACAGGTTGGGCAGAGAAGAGATTCAGAGCAGCCCTGCAGAGAAGGACTTGGGGGTGTTGGTTGATGAGAAAATGAACATGAGCCAGCTTCAGTGTGCGCTCACAGCCCAGAAAGCCAACCGTATCCTGGGCTGCATCAAAAGGAACGTGACCAGCAGGTTGAAGGAGGTGATCCTGCCCCTCTACTCTGCTCTCGTGAGACCTCACTTGGAGTATTGTGTGCAGTTCTGGTGTCCTCAACATAAAAAGGACATGGTGCTGTTGGAACAAGTCCAGAGGAGACCATGAGGATGATCAGGGGACTGGAGCACCTCCTGTATGAAGATAGGCTGAGAAAGTTGGGGCTGTTCAGCCTGGAGAAGAGAAGGCTGCGTGGAGACCTCATAGCAGCCTTCCAGTACCTGAATGGGACCTACAGGGATGCTGGGGAGGGACTATTAATTAGGAACTGTAGTGATAGGACAAGGGGTAACGGGTTGAAACTTAAACAGCAGAGGTTTAGACTTGATATAAGGAAGAAATTCTTTACTGTAAGGGTGGTGAGGCACTGGAATGGGTTGCCCAGGGAGGTAGTGAATGCTCCACCCCTGGCAGTGTTCAAGACCAGGTTGCATGAAGCCTTGGGTGATATGGTTTAGTGTGAGGTGCCCCTGCCCATGGAGGGGGGGTTGGAACTAGATGAACTTGAGGTCCTTTCCAATCCTAACAATTCTATGATTCTGTTTCCTCTTGGAATGGCGAAGATTTGGCTTTGGGATGGAGGAAATATAAATAGTACTATGAAAATAGGTGTCAGGAAAAAAAAATGGTGATGTTTAGATATGAAAGCAGTGTAGTTGCTGGCCTGGCTTCAACTGTGATTGATCCATGAAGAGTTTTGTCTCCTACAGATGCATTTCCTCTCCTTGGTCAATGGCACACTTCTGTTCATGGAGGGAATCTCACAGAGGTGGTGATAGCAATAAAACATGGAAGTTTACCTGATAAAGAACTCCTATTAAGTATTGAGCTTTCTCATGTAGAATTATGCACAAAACAAATATTTTAATGCAACTCCAGAAGTGTATTGAAGATACATAAAATTCTATCTTCCTTTTTCCTTTGGAGACTTTCTGGTGGTGTTCAAGGCCAGGTTGGACGAAGCCTTGAGTGGCATGCTTTAGTGTGAGGTGTCCCTGTCCATGGCAGGGTGGGTTGGAACTGGATGATCTTAAGGTCATTTCTAATACTAACTGTTATTCTATGATTCTATGACTTACCTTGTGGGTCAGCTCAGAGAAATAGCACTGCTGGAACAGAGGATTGAAAAGGATCAGATGGCTCTTCCATCTAGTTCCCAGCAGTCATTACAGGCTCAATACTGAAGACATATATAAGGCTGTGATTTCTAGTAATTCTTGATAGTCTGGCTATCAGAAAGACAGAAGACTTTTTTTTGGTTTTTTTTCGTATGAACAACACTTGCAAGAAAATATTAACAATAATTTATCTGCAGAAAAACATTTCATATTACATTTGAAAGAAAAAGAATACAGTGTCCTGAACAGGAGCCAAGTATATGGCTCAATCAGTATTCCAGGTCTTCATGTCTAAATGCTCATTTTGAGTCCACAACAATCATATACATTCTTTCTCAATACTTTATTTGAATCTCATAAAAATAGTTGACTGAAGCAGCAAAACAGTTTTATCTCTGTACAAAGTATAAAACAATGGTGATTTGGTTTGTGTGACAGAAGGTCAGAATATGACCACAGAGTGTCACTGCTGAAGTGACTCCCTTTTTGCGGATAAGTGATCTTCATTCCAGAAGAACTTTTCAAAAAACTGACCACTGATTTTGGTTTTGCTTTGGGGTTTTGGGTTGTTTTTTGTTTTTCTTTCTTCAAGAAAAGCGACTTTTGACGTATTAGAAACCTTTGTCATTAAAAGATACTTAAGTTTACATTTAAAAATATACCAAAACATCACAAAGTTGCCAAAATGAAATGGGGTGGGGTTGTCTATGTTGGAGGTTTTGATGGAAACAAAACAAATATTTTTATGCCTTCAAAATTGCTAATAGAAAACAGTAAGTCCAAGCCGACCAAAGCTTTCTCACTTGAACTAAAACCCCATAAATTCTCTGTGTCTTGGGTTCAAATAAGATGAATACAGACCGGTTATTTAGGTTTACTCCCATCACGACGAATAATAGCTCACAGCTTCTGCCAGAGACAAATGACTGCAAATGGGTGTTTAAGACACTCAACTTCATCATTGATTCCACAGGCTTTTTTTTTTTTGCCACTCAGTCTCCTCCACCAAACTCAGACTGCTCTCCAATTTCTGCGCATTTTCTTTTTGCAACAGAAATACATCATCCAGTGCATGCTTCTGAATTTATAAAATACGCAATAGGTAGTCAGGTTTTCAATAGCATAGCTCTGGGAGCTTTGGAGCACTTTAAAATTTCTGCAGTAGTACAACATGCTGTGGAGTTGAAAGTGTTACCTTTGTATTTGTTTCCTTTGTAATCTTAATATAAGCCAAAATCAGCAGCACACTAGTGTGGGCAATTATCAGAATGTTTAAGTAGAGAAATCTAGGAGATGAATAGGGAGACATGACCTCCTGGTAATGAGAAGCACATTCTGCTTGTCATTTGGCATTTGTCCATAACTGTTATGTCCTGAACTTCAATAGTTTTGATTTCCTGAAACTTTTCCCCTTCATCCCAGCAGCAGTTCATTCTGCCTTTTTCTCTGGCTGAGCTGGGGCCACATTTCAGGATGTATGTGTTTGCTGTCCCAGGTGATGGCTCTGTTACTTCTCTCAGCACACAAGTAGTGTCAGCAGTCCAAGGAGCACAGAGCTCCTGTCCTCTTGGGCTTACTTTAATGTCTTTGTTCCTCCTGCAGCACTGACAGGCAGGGGTGAACATGACACACAACCCTAGCACAGGTGGGATAGCTTCTACCTTGGCAGGTGGCCAGTCACTTCTTGTGAACAATTCCTTCTCACATTTATAGATGAGTTTAGCCTCTTTGCCTTACTTATTTCTTCTGTTTCTGCCCCTGGGTTAGTGGCCCTATAAAGTGCTGCAGTTTTGCTATATTCCTTTCACACTTTTTGCATGATTTTCCTACTTGATGAACCAACATAGGAATCGGAGGGCTTGTAGGCTCCTTGTAAATCACATTTCCATGCCCTTTTACTTATTGCAAGCTCAGTCATTGCCTCACAGTCCACATTAAGTAAGTCTCAAAGTTAATTTGCAGTGCTAAGGCAGGGAGACCTCTATTTTAAGGTAGTTAATCTGAAGATGAGCAGATACGGTTTATGAAAAAAGGACAAGCCATGTATGGAAAGCAGAACTAATTGCTATGTAAGTTCTTTCCCTGAGACCTCATGGCAATATTCCACCTGGCTATGCTTCTCTGCAGCAGTTTCTCCTTTTGTTATTCTTTTAATTTTTGTTTCATAGTTCTTGAGTTCATCCTGCTTTGAATTTGTGTGGCACTGGATCAGTCCTTAAATCGTCTATAAATTCTGGGTATGGAGTCTTTACAGATGTCATTTACAATCAATTGGGTGTGCATTCATTTCCACTCAAAGTACAAACATTTAAAAAAAAGAAAAAAAGTCTTTGATATTATTATAGTCTTGTAGAAAAAAAAAGTCTTTGATATTATTATAATCTTGTCTTACTTTTAAATGAGTGGTAGTTTTTGTGTTGGTGTGTGCAGCCTGTTTAACAGAACTTCTACAGGTCGCATATCTGAATGTAGAATTTTAGGTTGTTGGCCTTGAGTTTTCTCTGATTTATGAGAGGATTTCTTCTGACTGCTGCATGTTGAAGGTTTGAAACTTGGCATCCAAAGCCTGTAATTTTCCTTATGAGTATTAATTCTATGGTAACATTTCTCAGTCTCAGGTGCTTGTAGTTTTGGTTTATTTTACCCCGTAAGCTTTCCAGCCCCTAGCTAGAAAAAAAAAAAAAAAAAAGAATGGGTTGGATTAACTAATTTGCAGCAAGATTTTTTTTTTTAAGAAGGTAAAGGTACATCTGTGTTTTCTGATTATTTTCTGGTCTTACACAGGTTTTCAATCTACAGGTTCTGGAGGAGACTAGTAATGGGAGGATGTTTTAGTAGCAAAATCCAGATGGTGTGTGTAAACACGAAGAAAATACTTACATGTCTTTATTTCAGCTATTATCTCAGACAGCACAAGGGATAGCGAATCTCTACAGCAATGGGTAACTCCCAAAGCCTTTCACAGCAGGACTGCCTTGGCAGAGGAAAGGTCATGGTTATGGATTTTGACAAAGAGTTTCTGAGAGGTTCTCTTTTTTTCCAGAAGTCTGAATTTTCCTTTCCTCTTGTATCACTGTTCAAATATACTGAAGATCATCACTGTTCTGAAGAAAATCTTGAATAGGAGGTGTGTCCAAAGGGAATAGCTATAATTCATTCAAGTTCATGACACAGCAAATTCTGCAAACCATACAAACTGATAAACTCATTCTGAACAGCTAGCCAGAAAATGAAATTGTCATTTCTTTGGAAATGCTGATATTTCAATGAGGAAAATGCAATTCATAATAACAAGATACTAAAAATGTGGCTTTAGCTCTAAGATGAAAATAGTCTAAAAGCATACTTGTGGAATCAAAACACTTTAATTTGTTATTGTTTAGAGGTTTTCATTTGACTTAAATACTTCTAGTAATTTTGTTTAATTTCCTTATTTGATAAAAACTTCAAATGTAATCAGAAGCATGAAAAGATTAATGTTATTTAAAAGGAAATCTCGACACATAAGATACAATACATACAAAATAAATTCACATTTTAAACAAACATATAAACGCTTATATATGTACCCTGTGCCAGGCACTGCATTTTCCAAAATGTTGCCTTCAAAATGCCATCAATGCCGGTACTTACTTCATGTGAGTTTTAATTTTACTATAGACATATTATTTAATTTTACCGTAGACATACTATAGACATACAGACATATAGAATCATAGAATCTGAGAATCATATAATGAATTGGGTTGGAAAGACCCTACAAATTAGTTCTATCTCCCCTACCACAGGAAACCTTCCACTAGACCAGGCTACTCCAAGCCCTGTTCAAGCTGGCCTTGAACCCTGCCAAGGATGGGGCAGGCACAGCTTCTCTGGGGACCCTCTTGCAGTGTTTATCATTTCTGCAAACTGAAAACTGCTACCCCTCACTACACTCCCTGATAAATAGTCCCTCCCCATCTTTCCTGTAGGCCACCTTTAAATCCTGAATTTGCTATAAGGTCTCCCCAAAACCTTCTCTTCTCCAGGCTAAACAACTGAAACCAACTCTCTCAGCCTGTCTTGACAGGAGAGGTGCTCCAGCCGTCTGATCATCGTTATGGCCCTCCTATGGACCCACTCTAACAGATCCATGTCTTTCTTACACTGGGGACCCTAGAGCTCAACACAGGTGCAGTCTCGTGAGAGCAGAATAGAGGGGCAGAATCACCTCTGCTGACCTGCTGACTATATTTGTTTTAGTGTAGCCCAGGATACAATTGATTTTCTGTTTTTCTGTGCTGCAGGTGCATATTTCTGGTTCACATCCAGGGTTTCACCTACTAATACCTACTATGCAGGGGCATATCACTACAAATGGGGTCTACCTCTACAAATGAATAAAATGGGTTGAGAACTGTCACAAAAGGGTTTCATTCTCTGAGGCTAGATGGTGTAGCACAACTCGGGGGTCATACCACTAACTGTTCTTGCCCTCCATAAGTAGGCAATTGTATGTAAACAAACAGCCTTTGGTTTCAAACCATGCTTTCTGACCCAGACCAAAATTGTTGCCACAGCTTTACTAACCACTCAACAATATGGACAAACAAGGATATTACTTTGGTCCATGCTTCAGGTTTTTTTACTTTGATCACACAGATATGGCCATAGAGTTTATTCTAGGAGGAAAGGTCCCAAATCTACTTGCTGAAGATAAGATTTTGGAAAGAAAAAACAATTCTTGCAGCATATGAGCTGGGGAAGAATTAGCTGAAATCTGTAGAGAAGATATGTATGGAAAACTAGTGAAGCCTCAAGGCCCAACTCTGAGCTAATCCACATGACTCAGGATAAATATTATTTAAATTTTTGGGACTGATCCAACAATAAAGAAATGTGAGATAGCCACAGATGGCACCTGGCTGGAGATCCAGATTTAGATTCCCAGCTGAGACACTGAAAAATTAAAGCTTCCTGAATAACTACATATTTATACACCTTTCCAGATTTTAAGTCAACTTTTGTAAACTTTAATCCTTCAAGAGATATTTAATCATGGACCAGTCTTGTTCTTTTCAGAGCATAAGGATGTGTATCAAGTCTACATGGTCAGATTTTTAGGCCATAGTAATAATGTATGCAGTAATTTTGTGACATACCCATTATCACATATATACACCATTCAACTGATGCTGATTTATACCTCCCACTGCTGCTGTCAAACAGCTATGACAAGTGTCCTTGCTTTACTTTTCAGGTTCATAGCATAGCACCCCCACTGAAGATCCTCCCATTAAGATGACTGTGTTATGGGAGAAGACACCAGCTGTATCCATCTGATAGAAACCCTTATTGCAACGTTGTCCTAGTATTATCTAAACCTCTGTAAATTTCCAAAGCAGTAACCTTTCTTACTTTTTAAACCAGAGCAGAACTGATCCAAGCATGAATACTACAAGAGTGCCAAACGTATGTAGAGATGTTATCAATGTAGATTTTCTTTAAGAAATACACACACATAGGAGCTCTAGCAACCTGAATGTGCTTTCAGGTTTGATTTACAGAGTATAGGACATAAAGAATTCAGTGACCCATCGGATTCACCCTTATTGTAATCTGTATGGAGATCAGTCCATGATTAATAATCAATAAGTGCAAAGCCTCTGTTAATGAAGCATTAGACTGAAAGAGCACTCGCAGAAACATCATTCTTAATTTCTACATCACCTTTTCTTTTGCTTGCATTCACAGTTGGGATTCCCTCTCACTTACAGCAGCATGTCTCTAGGGTTGGTCTAGTGGACAGGCAGTCCAAAGTGCATATGCATCAGTGACAGATATCTTTGTCAAATATTTTCCTGTGTAGTCAATGGCTGACGTAAACACCAAGTATTTGGCTGTAAGTAGAAACTGATATGGAAGGTCAGCCTTGAGCAGTTGGCAAGCAGGGCAGATGAGAGTGTGGGATTGTGACAGAATATGCAAATATTGCTGGTACATGTTTTTATGGTGAAAGGTATTTTCTTACATCACACAGAAAGCAAATGTGGACCAAGTAGCTATTGTTAGTAAAGGAATAGAATGAAAATTAAAAGGAAGGAGAAAGATGAAGAGAACAGCAATAAGGAACAGTAAGAAACGGTCTGTGATTACATGTTTGTGTCCTCTTAAATAAATCTTATTGTACAATGCCAAATTAATTTCTTCTCATTTCCTTATTTATGGCATATATGACCCACAGTTGAGAGCAGAGTTACTCTGGATTCTATGAACAGCCTAAGATTATTTAGCCACTCAATAGCTCTCATAACTATATAGATTATTTGAGATATGCAAGTGCCTAAATTTACAGATGGGAGTAATCTGGCCAGTGTGTTTAAATAGAGTTCTGTGTCTCACTCGGAGCTGAAGAACATATCCTATGCAATATTTTGCTTTTTCATTTGAAGCAGAAAGTCCCTCAGCACTTTAGGGATGGAGCTACTTTGAAAAAATAGCGGTGGGTCACATATATTCTCTATTAATCTACACCAACATTGTTTACAGCTCTTCCATGCTTTAAGGATTCATCTGCTTATGTTTACTGAGGTGTAAGTATACTTTTGTATGGTTATACATGTTGAGATGACCTATTTATTTGATGTTTATAGTCCTTTCAAAAATAGTTTTCAAATAGAGGTGGATACAGTGGTTTTCTGTATCAACCACTATTGCAGTGTGACCCTGCTGAAACAGGACGCTTCAGTGGAGTGAGAGAATTGAAAGTGACCTGCAGGAATAGCATCGCTTCTCAGGGGGGGACTGCTGGTGCATGCAAAAAACCCACACAAGTACTGGCACAAAACTAACACACCAGACAGAGGGGATTTCTATCTCAGAGAAGGAGTAACAATATTTTGAAATGAGGGAAGGTAAAGAATGTATCTGAGAGAGAGAGACCTTCCCAGCAGGCAGCTAGCAATATCAGAGATGTGCTCAGGACTGTGCAGAAGCAACATGCCTGACACAGGTTCAGTTTATAGCCAACAGGTTAGGCAGGGGTAATGATGGAGCAGAAAAGAGTATTAGTTTGACAGTTACAACCATTAAGCTTGATCTCAGACATATAATAGGTCAAAGAGTGTATCTGAACCTTTGTCTTCTTTAGCCTGAACCTATCTTGATTTTAAAATCTTTGTCAGCAATTGTGCAGTCATCCCGAAGACTAATTGTCATCACTATTTCAAATGTGTACCCAGCTTTGAGTTCAGTTTGATGAACTTCAGATTCCAGCCGCTGGCTCCTGTTATTTCACGTTCTGCTAGATTATAACCAAATCTCCTTTAAGCTTCTTTTTGAGAAATGAAATAGATTTTGCTTCTTTCATGCTTCACACTACAGGACAATTTCCAATTATTTAATCAAGCTGGATCTTTTCTCAAAGTACTACAAAGTTTTTGCCTTTGAACTGCAAGTATTACAGCCACCACAAGATAATACAGCTACTAGAGTCCAAACCAGCAGTAATAAAGCCTCTCTGCTTCCACTTCACATTCCCCAGTTTACATAGTCTTCAGTCTAATTCACCTTTGCTGTGTTATTCCGAGGACTTATATTCATCAAACTGCCCATCAAAACTTTTCTAGAACTCCTGTCTGCAGAAGAGAAGCCTTTATCCATTCTTTGAAAGATGTTTCATTTAATGTTTTGTTTTAAATGTACCAGTTCTATTTCTGTTGTGATTAGAAAACAGGAGAGAGAACTCTGCATTTTCTCATCAGACCAAGAGTCCTCTGTTCTGTTTCAATAAGCAGTTGTTCTTATGAGCTATAGAAATTTCATTTTCTGGGCTCTCTGGGTTCTTTGGGGGGAAAAAGAAGGCCATGGAGCAGCATTCTTTGAAATAGAAGTCAAGCCTTCCACAGCTATCGAGGGTGAAACACTTTATTCACACAAGGATTTCAACTTTTGAAGTATATATATTAAGGAGTAGCATGCTCTGATAAAGTCTGGGAAGGTGACTGCAAATTACTTATGTCCTTCCTCACCTCACTGATCCTCCATTCCTCTGATTCTCTTTGGTCATCAGCCAAAGAGCTCTGACTTGTTCCAGTAACACCGAGACTAGTGTTCCTTAGCATATCATTAACAAAGGGCTACCAAAATTTATAAAAAAAAAATTAAAAAATCCAAAGTTTTGGAAAAACTCTTTGGACCATCTCAGGTGATGCAGCCAACAATTGTTCAGATTTGCAAACAAAATGTGGGTTACGCTCTGAACATTACCCCCTTTCTCTCCCATTTTGTACATTCCCTTCTCTGAAAGCAAAGCAATCTCTGTTACATGCCATGTAATAATTTGTTAGTAAATGCCATTATCTGGCTGATCAACTTCATCTCTTGTACAGCCAGCTTCTGGATTACCAGCTGACAGTTGAGCAATATGGTCACAGGCCAAAATCACTACTTTAACTGTTCAGGGGCTTTGTAAAACCTCTCTCTGGAAGCCAATTCTGGGTCTGCTGTATTCCTTTACAGATTATGGAGGACAGAATAAAATTTGAGGGGGAATACTTAAGTCACCTCTGAGCAACACTGACCAGAACGTTTATAGTGTGCTATATTCATATCTTCCTAAGTTACTTGTTTTCTCCTTCCCTAGGAAGGCACATGTTTGTCATGGAAGCAAACACAGAGCTATGTCTGAGTAACAGAGCACCAAAATAGCTCCCTTAACAGCAGTTAACTACTATGATTTATTCCATCTGGAGATTTCATCCATAGTGGCATGTTTGAGTATTTCAGAGCAAACAGTTTCACTGAGAGTTGGTGTATATTTGTATCTGGACATATGTGCATCCATTAGAGTGTATAGATGTATACAAGTGCGTGTGTGTGTATACATGCTAGCATCAAAAACTAAGTAGAGTAAAATATGTTACAATCATATGTGGATAACTGAACTGGCTAAGTAGATTTCCTTCAAGCTTATGTCCCCAGACTACCTACAAGCAAAAAACACAAGTATTAAAACTATCAGCACAAAGGTAATTTAGACAAGAAAAATTAATAAGCTACTAAAAATTAGTGTGGAATGAGAGTACCTGTCTTGTAAGAGAAGTCAGATTTCACCTGGCTTTGGCATTGTATTTTTAAGGGAGCAATTATCTTCAGAACTGACTTCAAATACTAAGAAAAAAAGTGTAGAGTATAAATAAAAATGCTGATTATTAAAATAAGAAAAAAACTTCAATAATTTAGATTTTAATAATTTAAAAAGTAGAATCTGTCAAGAAAACAGGTGGGAAGTATGTTAACTAGAAACCTCACTTACAGCAATGGCCTTTAATCATGGATCAGATTGAATCAATTAGTTTTGCAGTTAACTAGATATTTGTAAATCCAGAGGCAATTTTGGTTCATGGGTGAATGGAGTGCACCCCATTAATAAGTTGTCTTCATTTTTGTTTTATCTATTTGAAACACAGTAGAGTAATCAGGAGATTTGGTGTTTTTTTCTTAATGTACCAGGTTCTGAATTTTTTTACACTGTACTGAATATTGATGCTATGTTTAATTATAATCCATGAATCTTAAGCAGTACTGATGTTTCTTCATACAAAATTACTGTGAAGAAATATTCATTGGTTTGATTATTTTCTGCTTCTCTTATTTATGTTTTGTCACTCTTGCTGTTGCCAAAGCAGTTTCATTATGTTTCTTTTGACAATGAATCATGTTATTAACCCATTATAAGTATGCAGCAGACAAGGAGAGAAATCTGTTCTTGTACTTTTAAATAGTGAAATAGCCTAGCAGGATAAATTGCCTGGTGCTGAGGAATTATAAAATTGTGGGTAGAGCCCACCACATGTGTATACTTCATTTCTTAGGTTTGTATGGTGTTTGATCCAAAGTTTGTTGAAATCACTGCAAACCTTTCCACTGACTTCCACTGGATTTTGATTCATGGTCACATTGCTAGTAAAGGTCTAACCCCAGATCTTCCAGCACTCATGGAGAATGTGATTTATAGATTACATAAATATCAGCCACAATTTAGGGCTTCCTGCCCTGTCATCTGACCTTCCCTAGTTAATGACGGAAAAAGACACAGCAGAGCAGGGCACTGAACACGGAATACTGGACACACAGTTCATGTCTATGGTTTCTGTTTGCACAGAATGTGTGCCTTATTTACTCACTGACAGTCAAAACATATAACTTGTCCCCTTGGAAGACTGAAACAAAAAAAGACTTTGTGTCAGGTTCCAGGTGACAGGTCTGTCTATGCTACATACCTTTTCTCAGCATAATGATCTACCCATACATCCAAGATGAGCTGTCATTTACATAATACTATTCAGCTGCACATCACTGATCATCATCAGCAGAGTGCATGATCCACAGTCAAGTGTCTTTTGTGTTTGCTGGGAATACACACCCTACCATTCAGTCCTGGAGCTACTTTTTCCCTTGCCTTTCCATTTTCCCTTTACCTTTCCATTTTAAACTTTTAATTAATTGCTGAGTTGATGACCTTGAAACAGAACAGTCCAGGCATGGTGTCAAACAGAATGAAATCTGACGATACTGGGGAAGAAAGAGCAGGTAACAATGGCTACACACGGCTGGGAGTTCAGCTGTTACCAGTAGCTATATCAGTGAGCTTTTATGACCAGCAAATTTGAGAAAGGCATCAAGAAATACCATGCATAAAGACCAGGTTTGTTGAGGTTCTATACACGTTTGAACTAAGCAGAAATGAAGGATCTGAACCCCTAAGAGCATTTCTGATTAGAAGAGCTAAGAAGACGTAACATAAAAATACAAATGCAAAGCACATATATGCCATAATAAATAAACAAACATTGTGGTTTCCCTATTTTGCAGATTGTTTGCCATTGACTTAACATACTTCAGATTTGCAGTAGTAATTTTTTACTGTAAGATTTCCCTGAATGCTTTTAATTGTGTTGATATCTCAGTTTAAAGCATTAGTCAGTACCTAATGTTAACCAGCACATTGCATTTATTACATAATGCCCTTGTTTGCCTCATTTGGAAGGAGCTTGTATACGGTATTGCAGTGAATAGATTCTTCTGATTCTTCTTAAATTTGCAAATACATGAATAATTAGTAAGTGCTTCTTTACAAAACAAGACCACAAAATTCAAAATTCACAGCATCTACCCAAGGCTCCCTCACACCATACTGGTTTTTCAACCTTCTTTGACTGTTGTGTTTCCACTACCCTAATGGACTCCTTGGCATGTGACTCTTCCTCAACCCCTTTGGAGAGTGGTTACACAAAAAATTGGCAAAATTACCAGAAAATGCCCTGTTTTCTGGGAAAAAAATATTTAGTATCTTGGCTTTCTCTCTTACTGCTCCATCCTATTTAGGATTCTTAATCAGGTTGAGAGAACATGGTGAACATTGCTGCAAAGTCCAGAAACTCCCTTTTGTGTGTCTAGTTTCCACCTTGCACTTAGGCAATTGAAACAACAGGTACCTGCTCATTGTCTTTTCTTTTTCTTCACATGCCTTTCTGATCACACATTTGTGTGCTCTCTAGTTGTCCAAAATCAAAGCAAGAGCAGGTCCCATGGAGCAGCTATTTTATCAGGTCTAGAGGTAAACTACTACAGGGTTGAAAGAAGAGGACGTTATGTTTCAGGGGTAATGGCAAAAATGCCTTCGCTTCTTCTGCTGTGGGTAGCAAGGTAAATCCAAAGGTGAAAGAAAAATTGAACTACCGTACACCAGTTGAAATGAATTAATTTATGCCATTTGCATTCTGTCTCATCTGTAAAACCAATAAATTATATGGGGGAGAATTACCTTCCAAAATGTTGGACATGTAGCATAAGGTTCCCTTTTGTCTGCATACTGTGTTGCTTTCAGGACCATGGTGCCTATCTGCAACTGCTCTTTGCAGTTAGTCTAGTGTATGATGGAAGTGGGAAAAGCTGGACTTCAGTGGCTGGCTATACCAGCTCACATCTGGAATAGCTCCTCTTACATCAGCAAAAGACTTTGTCTTTAAAGCAGTGGAGAGCAGAATTTAGCTTGGTGTCTCATTGCCTGTCCTTACCACTGCATAAGCCTACTACTAGAAGTACTTCTCTGTGGCTCATGTCTGTATGGGAGGAAGATTAAGAGGAATAGGAAGGGTGAATAAGACTGTATTTGCAAATAGCTGTGAAAAACAAAAAAACTTTCTTTGTAGCCTCAATTTTACTTTCTATGAGCCAGTTCTCAGTGCTTGTAGTAGGAAAGTTAATAGCACTTCTGAGGCTTATTTGTTAAAATGAGGCAATTCCTGCCTAAGACAAGTCCCTTTTCCTGTGCTAGACCTTGTTAGCCTTTAGCAAAGAAAGGAGAAATGCCAGCTAGGCACTAAGAGCCATCATTAGCAATTAATTATAAGTAACACTTATGAATCTAAATCAGCATCAGAAACTAGTGAAATCATCATTTTCACGATGAAAATGACTCATTAAGATAGTCTGTACACAGCTAAATAATACAAAATAACTGTAATTTAGCAAGCAAAGGGATGGATACTGTGAGATCCTGGGAATGACCCTGCTGCCACTGAAGTTAATAAAAAGGCTCCTGATACCCTTCGGTATGAGAAAATGTGGTGGTGTCTTCTGTCATGGAAGAAAGCGATAAATTTGTTTTTATAGTTTTGACCCAGTCTTTTGTCACAGAAAAAAAAAGAGAAAAACAGGAATATTTATTCAGGGAATGCTGACAGAGAGCTGAGTGAGACTATCAGAAACGTCTTAAGAAGTTTAGACACTAGACTAGGCACTAGACTTTAGACACTGTTAAATCAGTGTTACAGAGACCAAGAGTGAAATATCCACATAATTAACAAGCTGCCAGTAAGCGTGGTAATAATCTTATGATAATAATTAAAGGATTCCTGCAAAATAATAATAACCATTTGTTGGAAAAGCAAGTACCAGGTATTTACATGGGTCTTTCTATAGCTTATATTCATTTTAGCTCTTGATTTATAACCAAAAAATTTTTAGAGACATAGTTTAGCAATATCATATTCAGTTGCTAATGTTTTGATACAATGGCACATCTCAGGAGTCAGAATCAAGGAGAAAAGGTTTTCTCCTTCCTAACATGTTAGCAATTAGCAAAATCGGTATTATCTTATTCTTGTTTTGCATTGATCTGAAGGAATTGCCTGAGAAGGCATTTGGCCCAGAGAAGTAAGACTTTCTTTCTACACGGGAGGGGGTGAAAATGTTTTTCCTTTCATGATTCTTTAATTTGTCATGTTGTGCACTAGCAGTTTGTAGGGAAGTAACACCAGTGGCAAATTCCAGCAGTAAGTTAGCATCATATGCCTGGTCTGTTGTTAAGATACCATATGAAAGATCACAGCCTCCTTAAAAATAAATGTATAGTTCTCTTCAGTGCTGTTTAACTACTGTGTTTCCACTGGATCAATATTAGAGTTTCTCTTAAAGTTTTATCATGGAGCTGAAAGATAAGGCAATGGGAGAAGTAATACTGATGGCATTTTGAAGTAGGACTATTCGCCTCCAACTGTTCTCAAGTAGTTACAAAGCTGCTACCAGAACCCTGCTATACCATGTCCCCAGGGCCAGCAGAAGCAAATCGGCATAAAAAACATTAAAACCATCGAACCATAGTGATTTGCACTGGCCATAGAATAAAGGCAAAACTGTTTATGTTGTTAACTGAAAACAGCACAGCATTAACTATGGGGTGAAATAGAGGTAGGAACAGGCAGGTGCTGATGCAATACAGTATTTATTTAGTCTTTTTGCTCTGAGATAAACAGCTTTTATTCAGACATAATCACCTTTGATCAACATATACATTTTGAATTCCATTTGAGCTTCAGAAGCAGAACTTCAGTGTGGTTCAGCACAATTCCTACAACTTGTCTGTGGCAGGGTCCAGCTTAGAAAACTCCAGGAGCTTTATCTTTGAACCTTTGTCTTCAGTGGAGGAAAAGGGAGTCTTCTAGGGATGCAGACTTCAGGGTAACTAACCCTCCTTTGCCAGTTCTCTTCTTGAGTTATTGGGATCCTCCTCCTATTTTTGCTTTTCCCAGGAAATGCTTTCTGCTGTTGTTAATGCTTCCATAGGAAAGTCCATGTGGCATGGCATTACACTGCAGGATCTTGGACCCAGGATGTCACTATACCAAGGTCATTCAAAGACTAAGAGAAGCTGAATGTAAAGAATGAGAATTTGGTTATAAGTAAAAGCGAACTAGATTTAGGGAAGAGGATTCAGTGGAAGCTTTGCAGACAACTTATAAAGTTTGTACTGTACATAAGAATGACGTGACAGAAAACACAGAGGAGATAATACACCCCCTGCTTTAATTATAGAAATAATATATAATTGGGCTACAAATTGTGTGAAACTCCTCTGCCCCTTGTAAAACAGAAACTTATCAGCTTTCAGTGTTTCAGTCTATCCCAGCTCCAGAACTGGCTGATCTCTTATTAGGCACCATGACCAAGCACCTCTCTGATTGTCCTGGTAAACTGCACTACTTTCCCTTTATTTTCTGGCATCCTGGTGTCTGTTTGAAGGGCAAAGCTGCTCTTGAATATTGCTGCAGGGTCATCAAAGCACCTTGAGCTTCTACAGTGCAAGTAGTAAGTAGTGCCTATTTATCCTATCCTCCACAACCCTGACAGTTAATGCTCCTTGGATTTTTTTCTGCTCTCTTATTTTTACTCTTCCTGGCTTTTAGAAGACCTAACCCATATTGCTTTACCAAAAAAATCCTTCCGAATTTCTTCTGAAGAAGTTGTACTGTTGTATTTTTGTTTCCTATGCTTCAAATTTCAAGGTTTTCCTTGATTTGTTGAAAGGGAATCTATTAACCATAGCTTATTTTTACAAATTACTATTTTATTTTAATAATTTGTTTAGTTGACCTATTAATAGTCATCATTTTGTTCTCAGTGAGTTCTAATGATGGGTTAATTGTAAAATGTGTTGAGGGAACTATTAAACATTATACAATTGCAAATATATATCATTTCCTAAATATCTTACATCAGGTAATGCCTACAAATCTCCTTGAAAATTTTCTGCATCAAGGGCACTAATACACAACCTTGAAGGAGCAGGAGGTTTATTAAGGACACAAGACTGAAATAGTCAACTGCTTTTCAAGACAAATCAGCCTGGTGATTGAGCTTTGCATCTCAAGTTAATCCATTGATCGATGTTGTTCTATAACCCACAGTTCTAAAATCCACGCTGTGTTAGACACAGAGAAATTCCTTCAAAATATGGATGAAAATAGCCCTGGCATCAAACTGACTCTCTATTCGTAAATCTGTATGGGTTGTACAGATGTATTAGGTTCCTTTACATGTACTGTAACTGCTATGAGATACTGTAAATTGCATGAGGTTCAACAAGGCTCAGTACTAAGTCCTGTATTTGGGCCATAACAACTCCATGCAATGCTACAGGCTTGGGGGAGAATGGCTGGAAAGCTATTTAGTTGAAAAGGACCTGGGGATGCTGATTGATGGAGCTGAACATGAGCCAGCTTGTGCCCAGGCAGCCAAGAAGGCCAATGGCATCCTGGCCTCTATCAGAAACACTGTGGCCAGCAAGGCCAGGACAGTGATCATCCCCCTGTACTCAGCACTGGTGCAGCTGCACCTCGAATAATGTATTCAGTTCTGCGCCCCTCACTACAAGAGACATTGAGGTGCTGGAGTGTGTCCAGAGAAGGGCAACAAAGCTGGTGAAGGATCTGGAACACAAGTGTGATGAGGAGCAGCTGAGGGAACTGGGGTTGTTTAGCCTGGAGAAGAGAAGGCTCAGGGGGGGACTTTATTGCTCTCTACAACTGTCTGAGAGGAGATTGTAGTGAGGTGGGTGTTGATCTCTTTTCTCAAGTGACAGGTTATATGACAAGAGGAAACAGCCTCGAGTTGTACCAGGGGAGGTTTAAATCAGATATTGGGGAAAATCTATTCACCAAAAGGATTGTCAAGCACTGGAACAGGCTGCCCAGGGAAGTGATGGAGTCACCATCCCTGAAGGTATTTAAAAGACATGTAGATGCATCAGCTAAGGGACATCAGCTTAGGGACATAGTTTAATGTGATGGACTTGGCACTGTTAGATTAGTGACTGGACTCAATCTTAAAGGTGTTTCCCAACCTAAGTGATTCTATGGTGTTCTTTAAGGTCTAAGTTCCCTTTAACTGGGCATTCTGGTCACAGGAGTTGTGTTGCATTTCTCTAGAATCATCAACATTTTCAAACCTTTGCTGTGGCTTCTAACATGATGGAGGCATATTAAAAATTCATGATATTATCCTACCTGTCTGTAAGTTTTAAATTGAAGAGTCAGGCTTAATTTCCTATATGTACCAAGAATAGAAAGTTTGGATGGTTTCATTTTGCCTTCACAAGCTCAACACCATTTTTGTTTCATACAAAATATGAACAACTACTTTCACAGAATGAACTTAAAATTCCTTTTCTGAATAATTCATTCTGGAACATCTGGCTGACTCACAGAGGCTTTGCTGCTGCAAGAAACTTTCAAGCCTAAATTGCTCTGAACGTATCTGTGTTTCCTTTGATTATTAATATGATGGACAGGTTTCACACTAGTTTGTGCCAACATAACGTAGCTGTGCCGATGAAATTTACTCTGAATGTGCCTAATGTTGTGTGAACTACAAGTTTTCTTCTACTGAAAGCTTTACTTTCAGTGTCATTGAACTCAGGGAGGCGGACAATTTTTTAACATTTTTTGGATTTAAAATATTTATTTCTAGTCTGATACAGTACAGGTATTTTGTAATTCTTGTGCAGAAGCAAAACAGATTTATGGTTCAAGTCAGTTAAACAAAGAAAAATGAGAGATGTTAAATGTACAGTTTGATATAATTTGATAAGCAAATCAATTTACTAAATGAACAGGTCTCTCCCCAGATCCATGCTCTGAAATTAAGTAGTCTTTAAGAATACCTGCTGAGAGGCACTCAAACCAGCTTTCTACCTGACATTTGAAGTCACACACGTATCTTAGAATCATAGAATAGTTAGGGTTGGAAAGGACTTAAGATCATCTAGTTCCACCCCCCCTGCCATGGGCAGGGACACCTCACACTAATCCATATCACCCAAGGCTTCATCCAGCCTGGCCTTGAACACTGCCAGGGATGGAGCATTCACAACCTCCCTGGGCAACCCATTCCAGTGCAGAGAATCAAATCTTAGTGTCTGTCTGTCTGCCTTCTCCACCTTATTGCATTCTGCAAACAAACCGTGTTCACTGCTCTCTGCATAGACTGCTCTCCTCCACATCATACATGATATTCAAGTTGAATGCACCACAGGAGTTACTGATGCAGCCAATTAAAACACTGTCAAGGGAATGTGAGGTATGAAGGTGACAGTTAATATATATTAACATTAGCTTTTTTAGCTCCCTCATGAATTAATGGGTATTAGCTGCAGTACCACCTTCTAATTATTACATATTTATTATAGGCACCATGGGCTAGAATCTGGAGCACACAGAGACATGGCTTTTAAAATTGTTATAGGCTAGGCTAGCAAAACAGCTGCTATGTCCAGGTAGCTGGGCAGCTGTCAGAGGGACTCAAGTGCCCTATGCAATGTGACATGGGCTGCACACAGAGTGTTGGAAATACTGGGGGGCCCAGAAGGAGCTTCTGATTTTCAATCAGCTTGTGGGATTTTCAGTCAGCATGTGGGATCCTACCCCAGACTTGTCTGGTCCCAACGCACTCCTCCCTCCTGCCCTCTAAAACCATTGGTAAATAGAATGTCCACTCTGCCTGTTGACTGTCCTATACAAGAGCAGAGACTGAGCCTGGATATGTCTGCTTTTCAGAGCAATCCCAGTTACCAAGTGTAATTCACAGCGAAGTTAGATCTTGACTATTCATAGCCTTCAGATTCAGCTTCTGCAGAAGCCCATCCTGAAGCAAGGTCTGCCTGTCACCTGGAGGTAACAAAATGGAATCTCATGGACAGATCAGATGATAAGACTAAACTCAGTTTCAGTGACTGAAGAAGAAGTGAATAAAATAGACTACAAGACTGATTATGGAGGCTTGAGCATAAAGACTTTCATTAAAGCCATGCCCCTCTGCATGGCTGTGTGTTCTTCTGAAACACTAGCTGTAACATAAAAGTACAATCCTCAGGCTGGAAAATAGATACGAGCCAGTGCTCTTTTTTTGTGAGCAGCTGCATAAATATGTTTATAGAGAGAAGTAGGTCAGAGGAGATGCAGCCTGTAAAACTTCAGAAGCTATATTACAGAAATCATTGTGCAAAGCACTACCTCAGCTTCAGAAAATGATCATAAATTGTAAAAAATCTCATTAAACTGAAATACTGTTCCAAGAAAGAGCTGCTTATATCAGACATGCTTTTAAGGGTAGTGATATACTCTGAAAGCAAGAAGCTGCAGGAAGAGTTTGAAGTATGAGTGATTTAAGTGCTATCTATTACTGACATGAAATTTGACAAGTTTGAGCAAGAAATGTAAAATGACCCAACTTCACAGCAGCTTGAGAGAGTTATCTTAGACTTAGGCTAACAAGAAACAGCCTCAGCATCACCACTATACAAAAGGCATTGGGATTATGGAGATGAAATAGCTCCATGTGATGGGATTTTTTTATTAGAAAAAAGATTTTCACAATAGGATATCATAAAAGGTCAAGAATGTGTCACAGAAAAAGCCACATGGGATGTTGAATCAAGCAGAGCTCACAGAATCTGGTGCTGGTCACAGAAAGGAGCCTGAATAGAAGTCCATTCAGGCACAAAAAGCACGGCTGGAGATAAGACATCCAAGTGTGAAATCTATAGTACATTCAGGGAGAACATGTCAGAGAGCCAGTGACACCACGTTTAATTCCCGATTACCCCTGAGGACATGGATGACACAGTCTGAGTTAAAAACCTGATATCCTGGATACCTGAATCCATAGTAAGGGAGTCAATGTGTTCTACATCATATTTTTCCTGGGCTAATCAGTTGCAGAAGAGAAAGGGAAAAGAAAAATAAATCTTTACCTTCAACTCTTGAGTTAAATAAACTAAAGCTAAGCAGCCCTGAAGTCATGGCACAAGAGCCCTGCCTGTGTATAGCCCAATGTCTGCAGTGCAAATCTGAGAACAATTTTAGTGGGAGTCTTAGTGTGTGGCTATATGTGACTCAGTCCTAGAGCTCATCCTCTCCCCGCTGGCACAGATATGCTTAAGGGCATGGAAAACGGAGGATAATTATATAAC
This sequence comes from Melopsittacus undulatus, assembly GCF_012275295.1. Taxonomy (NCBI): domain Eukaryota; kingdom Metazoa; phylum Chordata; class Aves; order Psittaciformes; family Psittaculidae; genus Melopsittacus; species Melopsittacus undulatus. The sequence goes on from NC_047528.1 coordinate 62,008,018, forward strand.
ACCAGAGTTATGCAGTTTTTACTAAGCTCAAGGAAGGATCCCTGAGCAATTGCAAGTAAGGCTAGTCAGACAACTGTTTCTGTGGTAGCACAGGTTTCAGTATCACTCCCTGGCCCTCACACTGAGCACCAGGTTATGCCAGCACTTGTACTATTATACCAGTTGTGCACTGTTGTACCAGTTGCATGTTCAGCTCTGGGGAATGCTGATGTGAGCTGGACTGGGAACTCTTCTAACTTTTCTTCTATTGAATTCAGTTGCTGCCTTCCGCAGCAGTGGAAACATTGGAGCCATGGAAAATAGCAGTGGGGAAATGTCATTCTGAAAGTATCTTCTAGATAGTCAGACAAAATCACTATAGCTCCAAAATGGAGAGTATCTGTGAGTTTCAAGAAATCAGAATACGACCTAATTTTGTTATGGTTTTCAGTTTTATAGATATATATAGTTCTAACAGAAAAAGTTCTGATTTCTCTTGCGCTTTATTCTGTTTTGAACTGATAAACGTCCTTGAACACACATTGCTATTAAGATTATAATTTACCTCTTTTACTGCTTTTTCCATATAGGTTCATAGAACAGTTAGGGTTGGAAAGGACCTTAAGATCATCTAGTTCCAACCCACCTGCTATGGGTAGGGACACCTCACACTAACTATGACCCAAGGCTCTGTTCAGCACAGCCTTGAACACTGCCAGGGATGGAGCATTCACAACTTCTTTGGGCAACCCATTCCAGTGCCTCACCACCCTCATAGTGAAGAACTTCTTCCTTGTATCTAATCTAAACTTCCCCTGTTTAAGTTTGAACCCATTACCCTTTGTACCGGCACTACAGTCACTAAAGAAGCCTGTCTTCATACTGGAGGTGTTCCAGTCCCCTGATCATCCTCGTGGCCCTCCTCTGGACTTGTTCTAACAGCACCATGTCCTTTTTATGTTGAGGACACCAGAACTGCACACAATACTCCAAGTGAGGTCTCACGAGAGCAGAGTAGAGGGGCAGGATCACCTCCTTCGACCTGCTGGTCACGCTCCTTTTGAATCAGCCCAGGATACTGTTGGCTTTCTGGGCTGCGAGTCCACACTGAAGCCGGCTCATGTTCATTTTCTCATCAACCAACACCCCCAAGTCCTTCTCTGCAGGGCTGCTCTGAATCTCTTCTCTGCCCAACCTGTAGCTGTGCCTGGAATTGCTCCCACCCAGGTGTAGGACCTTGCACTTGGCTTGATTAAACTCCATAAGGTTGGCATTGGCCCACCTCACAAGTGTGTCAAGGTCCCTCTGAATGGCATTCCTTCCCTCTAGCATATCAACCGAACCACACAGCTTGGTGTCATCAGCAAACTTGCTGAGGGCACACTCAATCCCACTGTCCATGTCACTGACAGAGATGTTGAACAAGACCGGTCCCAACACCGATCCCTGAGGGACACCACTCGTTACTGGTCTCCAGCTGGACATTGAGTCATTGACCACAACTATTTGCATGTACCCATCCACCCAGTTCTTTATCCCCCGAGTGGTCCACCTATCAAACTGATGTCTCTCCAATTTAGAGGCAAGGATGTTGTGTGGGACAGTGTCAAGTGCTTTGCACAAGTGCAGGTAGATGATGTCAGCTGTTCTGCCCCTGTCCATCAGCTCCATAGCCCCATCATAGAAGGCCACAGAATTGGTCAAGCAGGATTTCCCCTTAGTCAAGTCATGCTGGCTGTCATCAAACAATTTCTTTTTTTTTTGTGTGCTTTAACATGCCTTCCAGGAGAATCTGCTCCAAGATTTTGCCAGGCACAGAGATGGAAATATGGAAATATGTGCTCTGATGTAAAGCAACTTTTGTGTCACTGTACCTATACCTACCCTAGAGAAACTGAATTATTTCCATTATGCAAGTACACACACAATGCCTGGAGCTAACCAAGGCCCTGATCACCTCTACAGATGTCCGTATTTTTTTTATTTAATTTTTGAGGACTTGAAACTGTATTTGTATCCTTATTTTTAGTTATATTAGGTAAGTCAGGTTGGGCAAGCTCAAAGAGAATCCTTAATCATTTCCTGTCAGGCACCATAGCATTTGTGAATTCAGTTTTGCAGCAAGAGGAGAGGTCTGAGTGTCCCTAATCAGGATAATGAGGTGCTAGAGACAGATAAAATATTTCTAAAAACAACAACAAAGCACCCCATCCCCCAAAGATAGTGATGTAAATGTCAGAAGTTTCAAACAAGTAGTCAGGAAGATGGATGACACACTGCTCAAATAACTGGCAGTACTTGCAGTGCTAACTAAATAATCATTTTTCAGCATTGATATGTGTTGCATCAGTAAAAGTTAAGAAGAGATGTACACAGATCTGACAGGATTTGGAGTGCAAAGTAGTCTGACTACGCAGTCCTCATTATGTTGTTTTATTCTAAGTTTTGGTATGTGTTGTATTTTGCCTCCTGTTTTGATACTGTTGTTAAAAATGTCTCCTCTGCTTCCCCCTGCACCTAGAAGAGAGGAAGATCCAAACAACAGTTTCAAATAAGTAATTCTATTGTCATTCCCACAAATCTAAGTAGTAAATTAGGAAATCACTGGGATTTGTTGAAAATAATTTCTTTAGTATCACTGCAAGTGCTCTTGCTTTGCAAAATACTGTCCACAGTGCCAATTATATTTGTGCAGTCATGGCATGGAGCGGATGCCAACAAGACAAGGTCATTCAGTGACACTCTATATATTTATTTTAAAATAACATTTGGCAGTACTCAGACAGTTATGTTATTTTGACAGGTATGCCAGAAAAAAAACCCAAAAAATTCACTCTTCATTTCAGACTAATTTCATCTCTTCTCTTTGACTAGCCTTTTGAAAATATATGGTATCTGAACAACTTTAAAGAAAAGAACCCTGTTATGTATTTCCTGACCTCTTTTCCTAAATATTCAAAAACCCTCTTTGACTATTAGGCTGACAGGATGCTCTTGAGCATATTGGCGTCATTGTAACTTTAGTGGATTTCATTAAAGAGTTAAAGTTTGTGATACCACTATGCAAGGCGTTTGAAACAAGCATAGAAATATGAGGAATGGACAGATTTTAGAAATCTCAATACACAAAACACTTTTTCACCACAAAGTAGGAGAGACACTGAGAGTATGAGCATGAAAAGGTTGCTTGATAATCTAAATGGTAAAGTTGTGATTCAGGAGCAGCTGCTTGTGTGCACAGAGACATAGGAAACACAGGACCATTCCACCAAAACTAGCTGTGAGCTCAGGAAATCAGAGTTGCTGATTTTAAACTGAAAGGCAAAACAGAGAAGATGCAAAGCAGTGTTTGCAGAAATTTGAAAACAAGGAGAATTTGCCCACCATGAAAAATATCAGTGTCACACGGTTCCAGTTTAGGCAATTTTTTAATCACAGTATTGCCCAGCAGACTCCCTGGTGGAGAAAGATAATATTTGCAGAGTTGTTCGGGTTGTGTACTGAAATAAATCCATGGGCAAGAAATATCTTTATAATTTGATTTTGAGTGGATGAACTACACATGAACTATGTGCCATCTGTACCATCTTGTATCTGCATTTTTGCGTGCACTTTCTGCAGATGACCTTCAGAAAAGCCAACTGGTTGCTATACTCTTCTAGTTAAGAACACCGGTTTTGTATCTTTATTCTGAGCTTTTTTAACCAAATTGCTCTTCAGTCATAAGTAACTAATATTAGTTACTTGTGAAAACCTTGCCACAAGTAACTAATATTAGTTACTTGTGAAACCCTTGCCACTCATCTGTCTGTGGTATTAGTGACCATGAAAATTACTCACATTTCACAAAGAGCTTTCATCCAGTCACAGTTTATCTGATAAACTTTGAGGGATTCTTTACTTACAAATGTAATTATTCTGTTGGGGTTCCAGACCTGAGTTATCCACAGGCTTTACCGTAAGGCAATGGGAATACAATATTTTGCACAGGGAAACACCTTCCAGGAATAGCTAAAGATACTTCATGAGAACAAGAATATTGGCTCACATTAATATGGACATAAATCAGAAAGAGCATTGTGACTAAGGAAAGGTAAAGAAACACCCTGGATACTTCTATGCCTCAGGGGTTGTTTGAGTCTTTTGAGTCTTAAAAAACGGATAATCAAATCATTCTGGTGTTAGGCACAAAATAGTAGCTACTAATTCTACTAAAGCTGACACAGTTCTTTTTTTAAAAAAACGTTATTTGTGTTATAATTTGGTTTAATGCAGCTGTGATAATTAAAAAAAAAGTTTATATGAACAGCAGCCTTACCTTGCAAGCTAAATCTATTATCTTAAACTATCACATTTTCATAAATCTTACACTTCAATTTTTTAAACCTGCACTACACACTTATAGCAGTCATTATTCACCTAAATTAACAATTCCTTCTGACCTCCTGTGAAATGTATGTTTGTGTTCTCTTACACTTCTCCATCAGCTAGATGTTCTGTTCCAATACGTACAATATTGCATTTGTGTAGAAGTTCTCCATAGCAACTAACGAGCTCCTGAGGGTAAGAAAAGCAATGAAGCTCAACTTTGATTTACAAAAATAAATCAATCATTTCTACTCTTTTGATAGTGGCTTTGATAAGATTTATAATTCAGCTGTGTTATAATTTGTTTCCTGTACAATTAACCCTATCCTTCACAGCCTAGGAGATATCCTGCTCTCTGGAGCTCCCATGTGTACGTCTGGCACAACCAACCTCCATTCTGGATATCTTCTTTGTGCCTGGAACAACTTCTGAAGGTCCAGTGACCTGCTGTTGACGAGTGACACATGTCAACTGTGCTATGATAGGGAGGTCTTTTTATGGCAATACTGAAGCTATTTCTCCTCTGTTAGTGGGCACCACTTAATTTTCCTTTTATGCTGCTTCATTTGGATGGCTGCTCTCGTCTGGTCAGGTACTCCTCATCTTCTTCCTCTGAATTCTGAACCTGTCAAAACACAATTCTCATCAGTGTGAAGCAGGAAAGACACAGGAATTTTTCCAGGGGAGGTCCCTTTCTGATAACTACTGGCACAATCCCAAGCAATGCTTTTTTGTTCTTTTAAAACTTGTAATTTTTAAAAGTCTTTGTGGCGGAGTCTCAGGACAAATATTACTTCTTTCTGTCATCATAGGGCAACAAAAGCAAGCATAAGAACATTTTAACATATTGTGGCCAAGTAGTTGAAGTTCCTTAATTTCACTGCTGCCCATTTTATTTCTCTGAATGGTGCCTCATTGAATATGATACACTTTGTTTTAAACCCTTCAGGTCTGTCTCTGTGAAATAGGCATATGCTATGCTTTCATGCCATTTCCACTATTCCCATGATTTTTGTTTTTTGTCTTCCTCTTCTCAGCCAGAATATAAAACTACCACTTTCTCTATTTCTCCATCATCAGTTTCTTCCCAGGATTTCCTGGAGAAGCAAAACTGAGCATCCTAAAAGGCCAACTCAGATACTGTAAATGGAAAGTATCAACCTCCAAATACCTGCACTATGGCTTTCTTGCTAACTAGTGGTAACCATTGGTAACCATTTTGGCTTCCAATTTGAGGCAGAGACATCTTTTTTCTTCAAGTTCAGAAAAGAACTATCTTACTTTACAGAAGCACTGTGAGCAAAATTACTTGCACAGGGTGGTTACTTCAGGCTTTCATCCATACTCCTCCTGCCAGGTGTGCCTTCTTGAAGTCTAATCATAGAGTTACCTAGTAATTGAGTAATGCTCGATGGAGTTAATACACTACTTCCACTGCTAGTAGGAACACAGTATCTTTGATAATTCCAGCTTTCTGCCTACTAATTTGAAATTAGTCAACAGGTTCTAAAATTATGAGTCAGGCTGACAGACACAAAAGAACACAGTATAGTCAGATATGTCTAGTTTCATTAGAGAAACAGGGTAAAAATCTTTTTAGATATCCAGTTTTCTTTCTATTGTACAGGTTCCATTTCTTTTTCTTACTCCCCCTTGCAGTATAATAGTGTAGATAGATAGATAACTTCTTTGAGCAGATCTTTGTATATGCAGTTGTATGTTCATCAGAAAACCAGTGAAATCTTCACTACTTTCTGTGACAGACTTGCTCAGGTGTTATGAAGCAAAAGGCTAGACTAAACTAGACAGGCAGTATTTTGTTTTTATTATTATAACATAATTATTATAACATAAACAGTGTTTTCAAATTATTAGCCATCCACTTTCTCTCCAAATCCTAACCTCTATAAACTATACATAACTATTCTACCCATGACCCTTCATGTGTCTTCTTAGAGCTTAAAAAGTATTCCATTATTTATGCAGTTTACTATCCTAGCAGATTATTGCTTACCAACATTATCTGTCATGCCTCTGCTTTCCATTGTATCACTCAATCAAAATCCCCCAGGATATTTCCTTTCGCAATTTATGAATGCTTGTATTTTTCCCTTGTGAAACACTAACACTTGAAAACAAACTCATTTTCCAGTTACCTTGTTTTAGCTGCACTAAAAAACATTTTGTATTTCATTAAAGTTATAGCCAGACAAGTAATATTCTTGTCTGGAATATCTGCATCAATTTGCATAGTGGTCCAACCAAAGGTATTTTTCATCATTTTGCCCCAATTCAGGTTCCAATTACTTTTAAAACATTGCAGGGCATCCTGACTTCCCAGGAGTCAGAGGAAAAGGGTGAATGGGTAGCTGTGTAACCATGCCATTTGACTACTAATGTTAAACTAAGACCACAGTTTAGTGAGTAAGAAACTTGATGGGATGTTTAAGGGTGCAAAAGCATCTGGTGAAAGTGTTGTGTCAGACTAGAGCAGAAGCATAGGCAGGGTTGAGTCCAGTCTATTGGAAAGGTTAACTTGGTCTTGTTGTCTCCTCCAAACTGGAAAAGCGTCACTGGAACCAATGTGGTGTTCCAGCATCCTGAAGGCAAAACCAAGGAATGGGTGATGTGATCTGGGACAGTTTTATCAGGACTTTCAAACCTTCCTGTATTTTCCACAAAGCCCCCTAAATATGGACATTGACCTTGCCAGTCTTGTTGGCATTGGCAACGTTTGACTGTTAACGCCTGTTTGAGCATTCCAGAAGGGCACAATAAAACAGGCAAAATGTATGTAATTTCCTGATATTAAAACCAGCTTTTTTATCTCTTTAGTTTTAACACTGTGATAACCTTTGACCAATTCTCTTTTTTCTTTTTTTTTTTCCCTCTTGCAAGAGCAACATTCAGCTATTTCCTTGGCAGAAAGCTTATGATCACATGGGAAAATGCAGCTCTAATGAATTGCATATAACAACTCTAATTGTACTGAAACCATTAGCACCAGAAATTCTTCTTTATTTGAGGCACATCTGCAAAATCACTATTAGCTTTTCTTTACTGCAGGCCAAGTAAGGAATTGTCAGATTTTTCATTTCAAACACTGATGAAGTTATGAGTATTTTCTTCCTTTTGAAGGCTCACCCTTGTGTGAATATTTGTACTTACTGCTCCAGAGAACAGCTAAGGCAGACTTTCTAGTTATTCAGGTTTACTTTAAAGCAGACTTAGGAATTAAGACATGCCATATTTGCCAAAATCCAGTAGTAGTCTTCCATAAATATACAAAACCAAACATTTCATGAGTTGGATCTCTAGTGTGTGGTGAGATCATGCTATTTATATTACTATGCTCCTGATAACCAATCCACAAGCTATGCTTTGGTTCAGATAAGAATCAAGTTGATAAATATTTATCCAACTTTCCTTCATGCTTGGACTGAAACAACTCCAGTAAAAATAAGTTAAGCATTGTGCATATGGTGCCGTTCTTCATCTGTTCAGGGCCTAAACTCTCAGGGAAAGGCCTAGAGGTGAAGATACTGCAATGCTCTGGAGCTCTGATCTTTAACTGATACTACTGTATCAAAAAATAGAGACATATATATACATTCTGCTAAACATAGACATTTAGCTGGTGACCTGAGCCACAGAAGCAATGCCTGGCCATAGAGTATAGAGATGGGAAGAATAAAATGAAGAAAGAACATGAGAAATCAAGTGGAAAATCACAAAGATCATAGGGAAGGGGGGGATGGTGAGAGAACCAATAAATGTTTCAAGCACACCAGGAGCAAGAGGCCAGTAAGAGATATACAAATGTTCCTTGAGAAAGAAAGAGCAATTTATTGATAAAAAATTGTTTTCTAAAGAGTGCACTAGCTCCAGAAATGGGTCTTTTGTCTCCATGTCTATGAAGAAGCATGGGGAGAAGCCAGAAACAGACAACTATATGCTTGCAAAGTGAGAGTAAAAATTCAAGCTCTGCAAAAGAAGGGGATTAAATACACATCTATTCCAGGAATATCTAGTGTGTAATACAATATTAAGTATGATAAGAAATCAGTCAACATGAAGTGGACGTGAAGGCATTTTTCTTTTATGGAAAACCATTCATAAGGAGTCCTAAGATTCCAAAAAGGCAGTACCATTCAGTCACATCAGTCAGTGTATTCTTCAGTCTGTTTATGTGAATAAGCCCTTCCTTGCTAACATGCTGATGGGTTAGATCAAGGAAAGTCCAGCAGCATCCCTCTTACATACTAACATCTTGCTTTTTACAAAATTGGATGTAACAGTCCAAATTAAGGATGCTGCCTGGCTGAAAGATGCTGAATGCTTTTCTTCCACATTTTAAGTCTTCTATAATGCCACAAGCTCTTTGTGTGTGTGTGTTTTGTTTTGTGTGAGTGGGAGTATCTTGGCATTACTGTAAGGAACTGGAAAAGTTCCTGTTTAGGAACAAGGAAGATGCTCAACAGTAATCTGGCAGTCTAATCCATCATTGAGTATGTGAAATCTCTCCTCTGCCCAATTTAGACACACATGTGGATATGGGCTTCCTATCTCCCACATGAACACCCTGACCACAGGGCAGTTAACTATGCTGCTGTAGACTTGTTTCATTCCCCACTGACGGAGATTGTATTCAACATCTGTTATCACTGAAGAAAAAACAGTCTCCTAGCTCCTTACTTACACCACTAACCAAGTATATGCCAAAAGTTCCAGGTTCATTCGTGCATTTTTTTAATGCTTCTGCAAAGTGGCTTGTCTTCAATATCCTCAGAGCCATAACAAAAGTATTCAATGCCCACTGTTTCCAGCAGGGATGTGCAAGACTGGTGCATCCTAGGGAAGCAGTTCATATCTGCATCTCACAGATCCCACAGCCATGTTGTCATGCAAGATCAATCTGAAATACCTCTTGCTTTGCATGGAACCTCTATTGGACACCTGAAAGATCTTTCAGAACATCCATTTTGCAAGGAAATTTCCAACCTCTGAACTCAATAGGAACTCTCAGTCCCTAACAGTTTGTTGTTCATAGTTAGATGAAACCAAAGATTTCTCTGCAATGTGTGCCTACCATACAGATTTTGGCATTTCTGGGGTATTTTAGCAGAAAAGTAGGTCTCTGATATTACATCTCTGTCTCTGCATCCTTTGATATCTATAACTGTCTGAAAATGTAGGATCTCTTTCCTGTTCTGACAATGCAGCAAATCCTGGGGCTCTTCTGTGTTGCATGAGGAAGTGGCAGTGCTCTGAAAAGTTGTCATTGGTACTCATTGTAAGGAATTCAGCACAAAAAGAAAAAGGACAATGAAAGCACTCCCAGGGAAAGGCAGCCTGGCCAGAACAAAGTAGAGGGTGATGCTAAAAAAACTTAAGTGTGCAGCACACACACCTTACAGATGGGAAAAATGCAGTCAAATAACTATAGATACGAAAGGGTATGTTATGTAAATGTGACATATTAAAATCTAAGCACAGTGTGTATTGATAATGAAAAGGAAATATACTATCATTTATGAATCACATTAGCCAGGTCCCACATTGGCCTTGACTATTAAAAAAGGAGGAGTTAATTACCACCTTGCTATGCGGCAGAAAAATTCACACTATAACTTACCCTTGTGAAAAAGAAAGGCAGTATGGTTGCTCTTCCCTTTCTTAACGCAAGAGATTCAGAGAAGCTAGACCACGTGATAAATAATTGCCCAAATGGAACAGAAATGAAGCCAGAAAAAAATTGCTATCTTTCTGCTTCAAAAGTTTCTGTGAAAACATCTCACACAGAAGTGAAAAAAAAAATTACTCAGTTTTTTGAGTGGGAGACAATTTTCCAAAAATACTGCAATTTTACAGTAATTTTGCTCATGCAAAAACAGAAGTTCAGTAAAAAATATGTTTTTCGAAAAATTCACTCGTTACCTCATCTCCATTGACTGCACAAATATGGCCTTGCAGGCTTAAAATGGGCAGCTGTGTCATACAGCACCATTACCTAATGGCCAAACACTCACAGGAGCCACCACAACCCTGGGATCACTGAGCAGTCAAGGATGGGCACAGACTCATGCAGTAGCCCTGAGCCAGCTTTAAACTCGGACGCAACAGGAGAGTAGTCATGGTAGCATAGCACCGAGAAAGGGAAAACACATCAGCTTTGCTGCCCATGTTACGCTGCCACTGTTTCTGGTCCTGATCCCATGGACACTACATGTCAAATGGCCGGGTAAAATATTAAAGGTTTTGTCTCTAAAACTGCTATGATGAAGAAGCTTAAAGTCAGTTCAGAATTGCCTGGACCAGCCACCCTGCACCCTCCCTGGGGAGGAATGAATGTGTTAGCTCAAACCCTCTGCTGGGATAAATGGCTGAATCTCCATTGATGTCAGGGAGATGAAGTCATTCACACCAGATAAACAGCCTACGTGCTGAGAGCATATCAGTGTGCTCCCAGCCACGGTGTGAACAAGCAGCTTTGTATTCAGCAGCTGCAGAGGGATCCAGAAAAGAGCCTTTCCTCGCCAGGGCAGAGGAATCCGAGCTGAGCTCATTGCAGCGGGAAGTTTTCCTTTGCATATGTTCTGGTCCACATGAAAGAGCATAGTTACCTGTTGCTTTGTAGACTGAGCATGAAGAGAGCTTTATACTGTGCATAGAAGGTGTGAGTATCATTTCCTTTGAAGCTGAAGCCAGAACTCTAGACTCTGAGAGCAGAAATATCAGGAGCATCATTAGTAACTTTCCTATTTTTTCAGCACACAGTTGAAAGGCTGCTGTCATGGCAATTTTAAAACATCTTCTTTGAAATTATTTTTGATACTTTTTTGCACTTAATCTTGCAGGTTTTTATCTGCTGCTTTTTTTTTTTTTTTGCTTTTTTTCTGCTCAAATTGTGTAGCTTTCCTTCTATTTAAGTTCCTTTTATTTATTTCCTTACATTTAATTTTGTAGCACTGATCTGAGTTTCGTTCAGCAAGGTAAAATCTAAGCTCCTTAAAACACTGAGGGAATGAGATGACTTGACAGACAGACAGATTTTTTTGTTTTTTCTTCTCATAGCTTAGCAAATCAAAACCTGGTTAACTTGTCTTCTTTAGTTCACATTTCTTGTGCTTGCTGCTCAAGGATGTAACCTCTTTTCCTACTTGCTTTTAAGGTGATATCACAGAGCAGCCTGAGCACAGAGATCGAACTGCACTCTCTAGCAAGTGCCAGCCAAGAAAAATCTCAGGCCATTTTGCTCAAAACAGAGTAAAAATGTTTGTAATTTTAAAATAGGGTGGGACTGCTCATGATGTAGAATACTTTTGCATGCAGATAAACTTTCTGGACTCTGGCCCATTTATGTGTTGTAAGTGAATGTAGATAGCCAAGAAGCAATCTGACTGTGCCTGTTCATGAAAAGGAAAAATTTCTGTGTTCAGGTTTTCTTATGATAGGAAAAGACAAAGACATGCTTTCAAAGTCATCACTGTGTCATCTCAGATATGGGGGGTGGGGTATGAAGAATAGGAGATATTTCAAGTAACCAGAAGTACTTTTATGGTGTACATTCCAAATGGCTTCAATTATCTGGATATCAGCAATAATAAAGTATTTCTTTAGCACTCAGTAAAAGTGGTTCTTTGCATTTTTTAATCAAAACTGGTTTCTGAAGAACATTTCATGTTGGCAAATATATGAAATCAGATGGCTTCTTGTGAATTATTTCACAATTATTATTAGGGAAGAGAACTGGCTCTTCTACTCCTGCCTCCCCGCATGGCTTGGGCTCTCTCCCTGGCTTCTTTGCAGCCTGAGAGTAATCTCCAGTCTAGTGATGCTGAAGGACACAAGGGAAAGGTCAAACCCTGCTCCACCTTTCTCATGCTCTGACAGAGGCCATTTCAGCCAAGGAAAGAGCTGGGCTGACCTCCAGCTCTCCAGCATGGAGGAGGAGGCTGGCTGCAGCTTGCCTCTCATACGCACACACAAAACTGGGTGAAGTGGAGACAGAACATCTTGCTGCCTTTGTAAATCCCCCTTACAGCATACTCTCTGATGACTGGCAATTCCCTCCTTCTTAAAAAGCAGTCCCCCTTCCTGCAAGAACAGTTTCCATCATTAGAGTATGTTTGTGTATTCTTATAGATCTCCATCCTGGGGCTATAAATAAATAAATAAATAGTCGGTGACAGACAAAATAGCAATAGTTAGGTTATGCACTAAGGTCTTCTGTTGATCACAGAAACCAAGGCTGAAAAGCAGACCTTTGTCATCCCAGCAGAGATCTGCCAGAAAAATAAACTAAATAACCAGTGTTTTAGAACAATAATAGTAATAAAAGTCACAGCAGGGACTTGAGCCTCCACCTCTGCAGAGTCAGACCTAAGCTCCCTGAAGCCATGACGATGCTTCCACCAATGCAGCAGGCTTTGAGTCTGCACTACAAGAGGCAGGAGATAAAGAGTGCAAAGACTGCCTCCTGTGAGATGCAATGGGCATGTGTGGTAAGGGCACTACTGTGGCACTTCTCCCCTGAGAAAGGAAAATACCACTGTGGGAAAATCAGATACAGTGACATTAAGACCATGTTACAAACTGCCTCATATCCCACCTTCAGCCCAGGCAGCTGCTTCCCCATGGCTGTGCAGCCTTACATAGGACTGCTCTTCAAGGGCTCAGAATGCAGGTGTTCAATGTGGTTTTTAATGAGAACAAAAGGTTATCTTCTATTTACTAAGGCATTTCGGTTTTCTAAATTCAGAGTCCTGTACAGGTTTCATGTTAAAAAGATGAGGAAAAAAGATGAGGAAAAAAGGCAAAATGAGTAATGCAGCTTTTAATATCAGCATCTGATCCTGCAGCCATACTGCAAGGGAGGAGGATGTTTTTTGCTTTTTAAATAAAACAGCAACTGTAAAATCATGACAGGAGTGTGTCTTCATATGAGAAAGCCTGTTACCTTTATAATTTCTGCCGGCAACAGGTACCTCATGTCCTTTCTGAAATGTAAGACTTCCACTCACAAGGCAGAACATTGAAGCATTTTGCCTGTGAATTGCAAGTAGAAAGCCAGAGGTGGATGCAGGTAATTGTACTGGGAGAGGTTGCTAAAATAATAGTTCATTTCCATCTTTATTGCTTATGCTACAGCAACATAACTTGGGCCAGGACCTTCTTTTACACTGATATCAGACAGGGGCTCTGCTTTTTTTCAGAACAGAGAAGGCAACTTCTCTTTCCTGATGAGTACTTAACCAAAGCCTTGAAAAGCCTGGTTTGTCCCTTTAAAAGTGATTCTTTTATTTAATATTCATCCAGAGTCCCTCCGTGATGTTTCATTATTTAAGGTGTGCAAAAAAATCCTGTTCGTTTTCTAATCCTATTTCCCTTTTAACACAAATTACTAAAATTTCTCATTTTAGGTTACTGGAAACAACAAGAATTTTAAAGTGAGTATAAACAACAAAAAAACCCAGGAAGAAACCAAGAGAGTTTTCTCAGAAATGATTGTTGAGAAATTTTGGGGATTAGTTGAAGGAGCCAGAGAAATTATAGTGTTCATGGAAGGACAACAGCTGGAGAATGAGAAGCAGTATTCCCCCCATCCTGCAGTCCCATAGGACACCCCATGTACCATAGGACATAGGTAATGCCTATAGGTAATATAGGTAGTGTCAGCATCTGTCAGTGCTGTTGTCAAATCTTGAACTTAGTTGGCTCAATTTGCCTTATTCAGTCTTGATTAACTTCATCCAACAGCAAGAATCAATATGAAAGGGGGCCAGTCAGTTAGTCCTCATCAGGTCCCTTCTTTTTGTGCATAAGGGGTTTGGGCATCTTAAATAAGACTTTGCTATGCCCAGATCTGGAACAGCCTACCCTGCAAAGCAAAGTACTGAGCCCCAGACAGCCTATGTTATGCTAGGGAACATGAGGCTGCTAAGCTGGGCAGGCAAGTACAATGGGCACCTGGCAGCACAGCATCCAATATACTGAGCTATTCCCTTGGGAAAGCTACCCCCTTTGTCTCTGTGTAATGCAAAACATAGAAAAGGGCTTCAGAGCAGGCCCTGGGAAACAGTTTGCCCTTGTCCCTGCTGGTGGGCCTCACTACTGCACTACAGAAATAGGGTCTGAGTTCAGATGGTCTCAGATGGAGAAGGCAACTGACCTAATTCTATCACTTCTGTGTGAGCACTCTGACCCAAACGGATATTATAAATGAGGGAAGAGGTGGAGGCTCCTCATTTTCCTGTTACATTTAGGGGGAAAGGGGCAGCCATAACCAAATTTTGCTTAGAGCATGGTTGAATTGTGAAACTGAAAACTGGAGGAAGCTCATGTGTTTGATACACTCCCTGCCTGAGGAGTGAAGGTGCAAATCACAGAACCAGCCTCCTTAATTCCACCTATCCTTCTTGGGTACCCTCTTTTATCAGATTTGGGCCCCACCTGGCTCTGCATTCCCCTACCTGAAGCGCTAAAAGGAAAGGGAAGGACAGGGGTCAGTCTGATGATTGGTGCTAAGAGGGAGCAGGGATAGGACCTATGAGTCCTAAAAAACATAAAAGTGGTTATTTTTATGTAGCCATTCTAATAAATCAGTGAAATGTGTAATTATCTCTCAGGCCAACAAACTCTCCAGACAAACACCAACTCACAAACATGGAAATGGACAGCAAGGCAGAGCCTGCGCACTTGGAGTGCACAAAACTAACCCTCAGCCTTCACAGAAGGGTCTGGCAGCCTGTTATGACAGTGACCAAGTTTTGTAGTGCTCTGAACCCCACTGTCTCATGAGGGCAGGTTTGTGCTAGTTACTGCCCAGAAGTTTTAACGGGAGTCACTGCACATCTCATTAATGTGAGGGTGTATGCAATAGGAGAACAGGAGAAACTCCTTTAGGCTGGCAGGAAGAAGGATTGAAGAAAAAGTTTAAGTCCTGTAGGTCCTGAAGGGTAATCTATAGATTTTCCTTGGTGAAATGGGTTTTGAGGAGGAATTTAAAAGGAATTCATGATGAAAAGGCTGCATGGAGACCTCAGAGCAACCTTCCAGTATCTGAAGGGGGCCTACAAGGATGCTGGAGAAGAACTCTTCATTAGGGACTGTAGTAATAGGACGAAGGGTAAGGGGTTCAAACTTCAACAGGGGAATATAAGGGGGATATATGGAGGAAGTTCTTTACTGTGAGGGCAGTAAGGCACTGGAACAGATTAACCAAAGAAGTGGTGAATGTTTCATCCCTAGCAGTGTTCAAGACCAGGTTGGACAGAGCATTGGGTGATATGGTTTAGCAGGTGCTGTCTCCGCTTACGACAGGTGGGCTGGAACTATATGATCTTACGGTCCTTTCCAATCCAAACCATTATGTGATTCTGTTATTCTGTGATCTTGCACATATCTTGATGGGAGAAATCTCTGTGCAAAACCATTTGGGCTAAGGCTAAGTTGCAAACTGTGTTCATTCAGACTAATGTTTTCAGAAATAAGAGGAAATTCTGTATGCCATCCTTTCTCCTACTCACTTTTTCTGTTGGCATCAGGCAGACATTCAGCATTCACTCTCCAAAAGCAAAAAAACCCAACTGACTCTGTGAGTACTCAAAATCACTGATCATTTATAACAACACAGGTATAACTGTGGTTGGAAGGCTTCAGAATGACAAAAGAACTCATTTATTACTGCTTTTAGGTTTATTTCAGCATCCATTAGAAATTATTTGGAATTATCAAAACTACTCACTCAGACCACAGAGAACACTTCAGAAAATCACATTTTCTGTGTGTAATCATACTTTACTTTCAAGTTAGCTTCAGTCTGGTCACATTAAAAATGGATAAAGTATAGTTATTTTAATGATAACAGATAATAAGCTTAACTCTCTAACACAATCTGCCTGTGTATGGTTTTCATTTATCTTTGCATTTTCTTCTGTCACTGTCACTTCCATCATCCTTACTGAGAGTCTCATGCCTTTCTAAGAGTTCGTATAGCAGAAAGAGGGATCTGGATATTATGGTGAGACAGACTAACACAAGTAAATATGAGATAACATAATGCCACAGTATGATAAATGCTCCTTATAATTCCACATTCTTGCAACTTTCTGGTACTTGTGGCAATCTAAATGGATACTAGACACATCCTTTCCAGAAGTTAAATATCCCAAGATATATTTGACAGCAAAAAAACCAAACAATACATTTATCAAAAAATTAATTTAATTGATAACAAAAAGCTGTTTTGTTTTGTTTTAGTCCAATTGTACTCATATGCAGGAGCAAACAAGCTCCTATACAAAGTACGCTACCTCTCTTCCTTCGAAAAGTAGTAGCACCCAAAAGGCCTTACTGGAAATCTGTGTTATACAAGCATGCAGCCTCAAACTTCCAGGAATTAATAAGAAAGTAGTTACAGGCTCCATTGGAGTATGGATTTGAGTGTAGTCGATTCCTGGAGGGTTCCTGCACATTATTGACTAAGGATGTCCTTATTTTTCAGACTGATGTGTGACCTCCAACCTCCTGTTAACAGTTATCAAATACAACTGTTCACACAATTCTTCAGCTGCAGAAACAGGCATTTTCTGGTGCTGAACTGCTGAAGAACAAAATTAAAGTTCACATAAAACGTAGTGGTGACTTGTAAATCTCCCCTGAACCAGTATCTCCTTGTTAAAATAAAAATAAATAGGATTGTAAATTGCCCAGAGTGCATGGCATTAGTTTTCGAGAGTAAGTGAACACTTCATTCCCAAATAAATCACAATATTCTGAAATAATCATTCCACCCTAGAATTTTTCCTGAATATATGTAAAAAATATGTATCCTGGAATAAAACCATTTCTGTGACACAAAGAAGAGCAATATGGACCACTGTTCTAAATCAACCAGTGTTAATATGACTGCATCAGAAGCATCATTTTGGAAGAGCAAAACTGTCTTATCTTTGAAATGAGATCTACAGGCTGCTACTTTCTGTAATTATTAGGTAGTTTTGATCTGGACCATCCACTGATGAGCAAGGAAGCTGGATAAATATTGTTTTAAACTCATTAGACCTATTCTACCTCTTTTGGGCTTCCACATCCCACATCACAACCATTAATAAGGCAAAACAAGGTCACCATACTCAGATTTGCTCACAGTTAAAGTACCTGTTTTAGAAGGCTGAATTTTAATGTACTAGAGATGAAGACCTTAGAAGATTAAA
This sequence comes from Melopsittacus undulatus, assembly GCF_012275295.1. Classification (NCBI taxonomy): domain Eukaryota; kingdom Metazoa; phylum Chordata; class Aves; order Psittaciformes; family Psittaculidae; genus Melopsittacus; species Melopsittacus undulatus. The sequence goes on from NC_047528.1 coordinate 62,025,582, forward strand.
CAGCTTACTACCTAGAAACAAAAGCTGAATGTGGAGTGACTTTAATGATTCTTCATTTCAAGCCAATAAACCTGAAGTAGCATTTGCTAATTAGCAAGCCAGTGTTTGAGCTGGTTTTCTTTCCCTGGAACCACAGTATGACCTTTGTAAATAACCCAGTGACTTTCTTTCACCATGAGAATGGGTTTATAGAGTCCACATTGGGGCACTGAATAGCTGGTTGTGATGAACAGCCCAACATAGCCCACTTGTCTTATAAATATCTCAAATGGGGTTCTAAACCCCTCCCCATTAGTGCTTTCCTTTTGGGAAGCAGTTTCACTGAAATGAGACAAATACAAAAAAGATTTTCCAGTAAGGGGGGGGACTATCAATATCTGAGAAATAGGTGGTCTGGGAACAGGCTTCTTTTCAGTGTTTTACCTAATGAATGAACCAATATGCTTTCTCCTTTGGAGAAAAAACTTGGAAGTGTATTTCATCCCACTTGATCAATATTAATCAATATTAGCCTGCCTTGGAGAAACTAGAAGGCAATTAAAGCACACACACCTCCCACTCTAATTCTATACTCATAAAGATCAAAACAAATTACCATTAATGATCAGCTTTCCCCCATTTGAGCACCATGCTCTACCTTTGGCAGAAATGAACTACTTCAGGCAAATAAATTGCTATCAAAGAATACAATCAACCACCGCATTGTCCCAAAAAGCTGCTGAGAGTGTATAGTTGCTTGCAGGATGGCACGTAGGCATCTTGTACATACCCTCTAAGACAAGAAGTATTACATATTTTGATTGGTTTTGCATGCCAAGCTTTTTGCAGAAGAGGAGGAGAGGGCTAACAGGGGTGGCTCCTGTCAGAAGCTTCAAGAAGCTTCCGCTATGTCCAATGGAGCCAGTGTCAGCCAGCTCCACGATGGACCTGACACTGGTCAAGGCTGAGCACACCAGTGACAGTGTTAATGCTTCTGGAATAATGTATTTAAGAATAGGAAAAGTTCCTGTGGATGAGCAACTGCAGCCAGAGAGAGGAGACAGGTCAGTAAGGAAGGAGGGCAGGAGGTGCTCCAGATGCCAAAGCATCCACCTGCAGCCCATGAAGGATCCCACATCAGAAGAAGAGGATGCCTGAAGGAGGCTGTGACTCCATGGGAAGCACACACTGGAGCAGCCTCCTGGCAAGACCTGTGGCCCCATGGAGAGAGAAGCCCATGCTGGGGCAATTTTGCTTCAGGACTTGTGACCCTAAAGAGGATCCATGCTGGAGCAGTCTGTTCCAGAAGGACTGCACCCATGGAAGGGGCCCACACACTGGAGCAGTTCATGGAGAACTGCAGCCTGTGGGAAGGACTCATGTTGGAGCAGTTCATGGAGGACTGTCTCCCACGGGATGGACGCCACACTGGAGCAGGGGAGTGTGAGGAGTCCGACCCCTAAAGAGGAAAGAGCAGCAGAGATAATGTGTGGTGAACTCACCAGACCCCCAATTCCCTGTCCCCCTCTGCTGCTGGGTGGGGAGGAGGTAGAGAAATCAGGAGTGCAGTTGTGCCTGGAAAAACGGCAGGGTAGAGAGAAAATGTTTTTATTTCTCATTATCTTACTCTGACTTGATTGATAATGAATTTAACTGATTTCCCCAACTCAAACCTGTTTTGCCCATGACAGTAATTAGTGAGTGATCTCTATCTGTCCTTATCTTGACCCAGGAGCCTTTCTTTGTACTTTTTCTCCCCTGTCCAGCTAATGAGGGGAGTGATAGAACAGCTTTGGTGGACACCTTTATTTCTGCAGTTTCATTAGAGCCCTTCACAAGTGTGAGTGAGCTCTGGTCCATCTACTTTCTGCAAAGTGCCAAAAAAAGCATGACAGAAGAGACTGGAAGACAGCGTAATTCAGATTCTTTGGTTGTCACAACTACAGTGGAGACCTGAAGAGAAGTTTTGATATTTCGCTGGTGTGTGTCAAGGCTACCTAATCTCCTTCCACACTTTGGAACTGTTCACATACTTTTTGCTGGCATTTCAGTGGTGCTCTTTTTACTCTGCTATCCCAAATATCTGTGAATAGCACATTATCCATTTTGAAGTGAATTTTGGTTTTGTGAACAATGGCACTTTAGAATCTAATCCAATATATAGATTGAAGAAACTCAGGAAAATACAGCTATTGAAATTCCTCATTGTATCCTATGAATGCATTCTGCTCTGGTAAGAGTATATTTTTCTACTCATTCTACCAGTTTCTCCGCACAGCTTTCAGGTCGCTATAAAAAAAAAAAAAGGACTTTTTTATTTTTTCTTTTCTCCCAGAACATTTTGTTTATCTGGTGTTGAACAGGACTTTTTTATCTTTAAGCAGAGGTCAAGTTCATTCAAGTCTTCATTGATCTCTATACCACACCCTCCTCAGTGCCCCCCATTCCTCTCCTCTCTCTCCTACCATGGACAGAGCTAATTAACTGCTAGGAACTGGTGTCACTCTCTGCTGCCATTTACAGAGTAAGGTACTCAGGAATGCATAGTGGTTTTTACAGTGCTTCTGTATCATCTTTATGGGTTAGATTTGTGTGGTTTGCTACAATCTAGCTAAGCCTTTGTGTTAATCCCACTTACAAGTATTAGCAACCACCAATATAATGAGATCATTTCACTCAGTGAATTTTGGAGTCTTCATAGAAAAGCCACTGCTGAAACACATCTGTATAGATTAGATCTTTTTTGATGAGCACTGCTTCTGATCTCAAAGAAACTCTGTGGGTCTCCTGATCATTCTTCTTCCCAATCATATCAATATCCAACAGGGCCAGCACAATACTTACCATTGCATTATAAGTGCTCTGCTATAATTAATCTTTTTGCTGCAGTCCTTCCTGACTGATTTATTTTCTAACTAGATATTTCAAAGAGAGGAAGAAAAATGAGCCTTGAGTTGCAGCTACATTTCTGGCTTTATGAAGATACATAGTACTGCTGGGCAAAAAAATTCTCCAGATTTGAAGAGCCTTCCTTGAAACCACAGATATCAAGCCAACACTGTTCAAAACAAAATGATGAATTTTAAGCAAAGAAAAAAAATGCCTCTTTTAAGTCACATAAACTAATTATTTTGTGCTGAACCACATGCATTCATCCTGTTCCCTTTTGCTCCTAAATATAGAGGGAAATAATTTAGAAAAAGGCTACTTGATATCAAGGGTAAAATACCCTTCCTGCGTCTATTCTCTCTTGAGTATTGTTCACAATGACAGTGCACACTGTCTGTTAGTGACACTGTGAAAACTGGAGTTCCAGCAGGGCTAGGCATTGTCTGAATGCCTTGGAAATTGCCCCACAGTGGCTGAAATATCAGGAATGCCCAACCTGCAGAATCTTTTGGAAAAGCTCTATATAACTTGAAATGAATTAAGGGGCATGGGAAGGGACCCTCCAGTGAAATCAAAGAAACATACATTTGGTTGAGCTATAGAAGCAGCACCAGACTAACCTTGGCTCTTTTGGCTCACAAGGTTTTGCAGAGCCAGCTAAAGCAGATCTCTTCCAATCAGGATGGGATCCACTATATGCATCTTAATCCAACAGACAAGCTCAAATCTTTCATCCTTTTTCTAACCCTGTATTCTTCCCAGAGATCCCAGAGTTACATTCTGTGGTTCTTACCTTCTTCTTCACCTTTTTCTGTTTTCCTTTCCTGTTCAAGGAAGGTGATTATGAGCAATGACATCTTAAGCCTAGATTATTCACACATGATGCATATCTTTATTTCAGGGATAGAAATGCTCTTGCAGAACTAGCTAGAGAAGCTACACCCTTCAGTTCTTTGTTAGTATTCCCACAGCTGAGACATTGTTCTGAGAACATGAGCACTCCCAGACTGTTTTGTTGCGAAGTCAGCCAGTGGATAATCCTTTGGGCTTGGGATTCTTTGGGTTTGTTGTTTTGGGAGGATCACTATCAGCTGGGGATCCCTTGAGTTCCATCAAGAATATCAGGTATCCCACTGTAGTTGAACATATGTGAGCAAATGAACCAGACGTTCTGCTTACATTTTATTACACATGTTACTGATATGGTTTGAATTTTTCCACCCAGACCCACCTGACATGTAACCAAAAAAAATTACTCCAAACTGGGACTGTTCTATGCTCACAGTGAAGGGCTCCGTTCTGCTTGCTCTGTGGTGTGAGATAAAATGAAACCAAACCAAACCAGAGCTTTATTATTTGCCTCTTTTTTCCTGGGTACATCTGCACCATTTGTCAGCGTTAAGACTGTAGGACTGTGGGACAGAGCTGCCATTTATGTTTCAATTACATGTGGTTGCATATCTAACCTTCTACAAGGATAGCTCCCTGTTCCTTCATGAGAAGTGAGGCTGTCTACTATCCCACTTTCATGCCAAAAGCAATAGATGGGAAGTGTTGTATTAAATGTTTGTCAAACCAAGATAGTACAAAGGAGGATTGCCAGCTTGTCTGAGCTTTGTTTTCTTTGAAATGTCTTTAGGATGTAACCTTTCAATCCCAAGCAGCTATAGTTACTATACCTGTGCTGGGATAGATAAATTTCGCGTATCCACGTTGTTGGCTACTATTTATTGTCTTTCATCCGAAAAATATGTTTAATTAACTCTTGCCTTCCAGGTGCAAGTTTTTTTTCCTGTGGTTTTCATAGTGTTAAAGTCCATTTTCTTAGAGAAGTTTTGTCCCCTTATGTAAATTATAAAATGTTGGGTGTACAGCCAGGAAAATGTGATGCTCCAATTTACTGTTGTCCAGCTCCTGGGCTTGTGTGGGAAAGAGACAGCATCTATATTTGGAGTAACCAGAGCCTCAGAGTTTTGCTCATTTTCATCCATTTTAATCTCTCAAGACATACTTTATTTTTTGTTTCTTATTTATATATTTTTCCCCCCATCTTATTTATATCTTCTTTTTCTTATCTTACATGAAAATGGGAGGAGAATTTAATGTGCTCAGCTTGTCATTGTAGACATTCATCACAACTCTGTAAAGCCCAAAAGATTACCCCAGTTTGCACTAACAGTGCAGCTAGCTTGTCAGACAAGTTTTCTCATTGTTATCCTCTTTTTCCAGCACTACTCTTAAATCCTTGGTTTATAATTGTTTGCTGTTTTCTTCTGGCAACACCCACTGTTCATTAGACTTTTTGAATACACACGGAGGAATGTTTTTCTTTTTGTCAAAATCCCCTGCTAAACAGGTGCCAAGCCATATAATTCAAAAATTCTGTAATTACTTTTTTAAATAAAGTTATCACTAACTAGTGATTCCAAAACTATAATTTCCAAATAACTCCAATTGTGTGTTATGAAAAAGATGAGGAATTAACATTTTAAGACTGTTGAGACTTCATTTTAGCCAGTGCTCAGAGGCTTTGCAAACAAATGGTAAAGTTGTATAAAGTAAGACTATTATAATCCATGCAATACCTGTCAGATTTGTGATAGAAAATTCTTTTGTGGGTTTTTTATTGACTGGTGCTTGTAGTGTTGTTTGTTTTAGCTATTGATTGTGACCTCCAAACTTCAAACCTGTCCAGAAAAATTATTGATATGCAAAGGCGTTTCATGCCAGGAGATAAGCATAATACCCAACATAGAATAACTATTCGTCACCTGTAGCCTTTAGACAAGTTCTGCCCTAAAATTCATGTATGCTGACAGCACTGACAGAGAGCTAATCCTGTATTGACCTCAGTGTAGGCATTTGTCTCTGTCAAGACAGAACTTGTCTTCAACTGGAGATGCGAAATGGTCTTGGGTATTGTAAGACAGACAAAAGACTTGCTCAGTTAACTCCATCCGGTTTGAAAGCTGAAGACTGAGTTATTACATGTATAACAGACAGCAAACAGACTTTCAAATGGGTCCACTCAGAGGACGTAAAACACGCATTTATTTTTAGTTTCAATTTTAGTTTTTAAAGTTATTGTCCTCTTCCTGGATCCTATAAAATTAATTTCCATTAATATTGTCACATTTCCCTCACTTCACGCTTTGCAAGACATGATGTGGCATGCAAAGATACTATTCAAAGCAAAGAGACAAATACCAATCACAAATAATACTAGGACAAGTGAAAAGCCTCCCATTACAAAGCAGCAGCTCAGTGCTGTCTAGGCTGGAAGGATGCAGCACACAGGGATCTGTGCACAGCTGCTCTCCAGAGGTTTGACTGGGAATTGTCTGGGTTGGACACGACCATTCTCTGCACTGGCTCTAGAGACTAATGCTTTTCCCTTCATCTGCAAGGCTTCAGCTATTTAGGGACAAGAGGGGAAGAGGAATGGGTGCATGCTCAATCTGCTCAGTTTCATTCAACGGATGCAGCTGGTGAAGTCAATCTCCTGACAAACTCCACTTCCCCTCATGGGAGCTGTGCCCTACTATGCCCACTTGCCCTGCCCCTGAGATTTAGCTGGTGTTAGTTTGTCAGCACAAACAAGGGTAAAAGAAGAACTGAATCAAAAATGGGAGTCACAGACTACAAGGAGCAACATTTTAAGGACATGGCCAGAGTTACCGAGGGTACACCAAGAGGCATTGACTAAACACATCTCAGAAGCATGCAAAGAGCATCTCTGAGGCTGTCCTGACATAAGGCTGGTAGAGAAGAATTAAGGCTGCTAAATAAAGTAATGTTTCAGTGAGCTGTCAGAGGTGAAGGGACCATGAGAGGAGCTTGCAGCTAGTCAAGAGTGGGTCCTGATACAAGGGAGAAGTGCAAACACATTTTACACTGAGGGAAAGGATCCCAAGGAAAGTGGCAGGAGAATAAGAAAGACAGGAGAGCGACACAGAACGGACACAAGGCAGATTAAGAAAGAAAGCGTGTTGTGGCAAAATGAGGGTGAGTTGGAAAATTAGCAGGATCTTTGGCAAAGAAGGAAGTAAAGAGCTGTCAGCAAGGAAGATATTCTAAGTTTTCACTGGGGACCCAAACCAAAAAGAGACAACCAAACAAAAAAAGCCTCAAGCCTCTCTCCCCCCCCCCCCAAAAAAAAAAAAAAAAACACAACAAAAAAACCCCACCAAACCTCAGTTAAAAAAAAATCAATCTGAGGCTGTTTTTTTCCCCCTGTCTCAGAAGAGGCAAGTGGCCAAGGAGAATCAGTTCCACCTAAATGAACATGTTGGAGAAGGGTGTTTCTTTTCTTTTTCTCTCTGTAGTTCCTTGAAGACTTATACACCTCTCTGTTGACAATGCAGCTAACGGAAGCACTTACATCAGAGGACTTTTTCACCAGGTGCTTATAGATAAATAAGACGCTTAAATGGAGTGGATGAATCTCATGCAGTGGAACTGAGAGAAGTGAACTGCAGCATCCTGATACTGTCACTAAAAATAATCTATTTTTACAATAACATACGTAAAGCTGTGAAATAGTAAAGGCTCAACGTCTTTTTGATATTCTCAGACTTCCTCAGAAAAGCCCCCTCTGGAGCAGCAAAGCAGAAAAGCACAGGCGGAGCTTTGGCTTGCTTCTCCATCCCCTACTTCTTTCCTCCCTGCAGTTTCAGTAACCATCATGGGGAAGGTAAACAGATGAAAAGATAGCCTAATAATTCTTCTCTATGCCTTCCTCACAAAGGCCAGAGACAGCTGCAACACTGTCTGAACAGGGTCATCTACTCATTTCAAGATTTCAGCACTGAATCATAATGGAGTGAATTTTGTTCTGATTGTAAGCATTGAAGGAGGCATGTGTAATTTCACATTGGGGTTACTGAGAATTGGAAACCAAGATTTTAGATTCACAAAAACATCAGACTGGTTTAGAAAGGAAAAGCAGGTCAGGTCAGGTGGCTCCAAATAGGTGCTTGGAAGCCTGGGTCAACCAAGAAAATTTGTGCTGGTGTTATAAAACATTGTATCTTCAGAACAACTTGGGCTGAAAGCATTAAGCTTTGTACTACTACGTGTGAGAAGAGAAACCTTCAGCTAATTTTAATGGCCTGGAATGAATACAGGCACTCTTTTGCTGAATTGATGTGTTAATGCATATTATCTGCCTCTTTTGTGCTCTATCTGAGGCTTTGCCAGTAAATTTGCAGAATTTCAGCACAACCTCAAGACCCTGGCACTGAATGCAGACCAATGTTATAACACGGCATGCCGAGGGATGCTGGCTACAGGACAAAAACACTGCAGTGAAAGTCCATGAAGATTTTCACAATCAATGTGCTCTCCAGAGCTGCAGCACTTCCTGAAGAAACCAGCTCCAATGCTAAGTTTGGACCACAGCAATGTGTGTCTTTCATTTCAAGAGTGACAAATTCAGCTCCAGCCTGAGCCTGAAGGGAAGGACAGCACTGCTTTGTGACCCCATGGCTCTATTACCTGCCTTGAAACAAAGGGTGTTAACAGAGGAGGATCAATCTCTCAGCCTTTCACCTCCCTTCATCCCATCTCACCCCCTGCCACTGGTAAATCCACATCAGTAAATTCACACCTGCTTGAAGATTACTAGGCAAATAATCTATGCTATGTTGAAAAGAACCTAAAGAAATGGAAACATGTGCTCATTAATAAAACTCTGAACACTAGGCAATTAAAGTCTAACCCCTTGACTCCTGAAACCCACCCTTGGAATTGCTGCTGTTCACACAGCTCCCAACCCTGCAGCAAGGGGATTTGCTCAGAAAATCAGTCCTACCTGCAGCAATTGCTCTTGTTGTTTAGGCAACAGGATCCTTAGGGAGGCTGGGATGTACTCCTGCAGGAGCAATCTGTGAAATAAATTTGAGTGAAACTCAAATGACAGTTGGAATGAATATTTGCACTGCAGTAGCAGTAGCTCTAGTGAAGGAGGATGTCTCTGCCAGTGTCCAAATAAAAGAGTGTGTCGTTCTATGTGGTGTTTGAGCACTTCTTAAATAGATAGCCCTAGACTGAGCAGCTTTTTGGTTTATTTTAAGCTCAGAAACACAGCCTGAATGCAATAAAGTGGTGGAGGACAACAGTGATATAATTATTAAGGACATGAAAATTGGTGGTTATCACAGATCAGGTATTACCAGACAGAGAAGGGTTTTGAGGATAAAGACAGGTCACTAGTGATTGATAGATATGGAGGGAAAAGAAGGATCACTGCTGAAGGAAATATGGTTAAAAGAAGAATGTGGCTGACACCACAGTGTTTACATGCATATAGGTGGAGAATAGGTCCCTGAAAGAAGCAGCACCCTATCACATTGTGAATTTGATTACTTTTTCACCTGATAGAAAAAAAATTCACCCTGAAGAGAGCTGGAAAAATCCTATTTCTTCATTTAAGAAAAGCAATTTGGAAGATTCTGGAATTAGTTCCAAATACAGTGATGCAATTTCTTTTTCTGTTTTACTTAACATAGTTTTATTGATTTGAATATATCATTGACAGAAGTAATTGAGAGGGCAAGGAGATAGAACCATCTACTATAATTTCATTTTTTGTCAAAATCTATATACCTGCTGCACTTTCATTTTCAATATTTCAGTGTATTGCCACTGGCAGACTATTCGCTGAGAAGATTCTGCTTTATTGACAGCAAAATGTTCATGACTTTTCCTTTCACAGCTGTGGAGACAAAAATACATAGGCTTTAGTTTAACACGATACCTTGCAGCGGTTTTAGCAGGGGTACCAGGATAGATTAAAGACAATGCAAGAGCAAGTTAAACCAAAATGTGCTTTTGGTGGGTGTGATCCTACAACCATTCACCTATGAGTAACCTTCAAAGGGATTTTCCCTGTAGGAATAAGGATTTGGCATGTCAGTCAGTGAAAGCTGTGGAGCTAAATTTCAGCTGTGGTGAAAAACGCAACAAAATGGTCCCTTTTTTGCAGTTGAGATGGGTCTGTTTGTTACTGTACAAAATTACCCAGGAATTACAATTACAAGTTTAATATCATACAAAAATTAGGAATCACCTAACTTAGGGCTGTAACGCAAAGCATCAGTCCAACTCTGATTTTTGTATTGCGCATATTAAAGCATCCAATCCAGCTTCCCAAAAAGTTCCAGAGTGCTTCACAGCCTCAGCCTGTACCTTGGGTGTAGCCCAGAACTCAAGTCCCACTGCAGGTTCTCTCTGTGCTTAGAGTAACAGAAAGAGGGACAATACAGTGGAAATAAGGGAAGGAGAGGAACAGACCTAGCATTTGTATTTTCATCTTCAGAGTGGAAGACATCCATGTAGAGCCTGTCCCTGGGTGGATACGGACCTAAGAGTCAACCCTCCTTTGGTCAGAAACTATCAGCAGTGAGAGTCGGAGACCAACCCTTTCAGCCGAACCATTGTTATCAGAGGCAAGTCCTGTCTCTGTCCACTTCGAAGTGTCTGATGTGCTGTGGTCTGGAAGCCCTTGCTAAAGGGAATACTCGATTTGTTATTTCTCAGATGCTCTTGTCCACTATGGAAACAACATTATTTCTTTCAACTTCCCTGTTGTCATTAAAACCAATATCTTGTGCTTGCTTAGCTTCATTTAGCCCAAGACCCTTGGAAGTGTGGGTGGGAGGGATCTACGCTCTGAGACCCTTCCACAGTTTCCAATGCAGCTATGTGATTAGCTTTCCCATTTTCAGGACTTGACAGACTCTGCTGGTTCACAGAAATTGCTTCATGTTCACCTGTCTTTTCCTAGAAAAGGTGTAGGAAAGCCCCTCTTCACCTTGCCAATGACTCAGAAGGCCTGTTGACTACAGAGGGGCCATCCTAGCTACAGGATTTGGTTGCAGTGATCTTTTCCTCCAGATGAAAGGCCAGATATTTTGTTCATTTCTTCACCAAGGCAGAAAGTTCCCCTGGGCTTCCAGAAGTATTGGATGTCCTGGGTGCTATAGAATGTCGTGGCAGCTCTTTGAGTCCACAAGGAGCATTTCAGAAAAGCAAAAAAAAAAAGGTTAAAAACTCTGCAATATCTTACAACTGGGATATATGCTTTAGTGGCTAAGTTATTGACTGCTTCTCTTGTTTTCCTGATGCCTTGTGAGATACTTACTGTCTGACTAAGCAGTGTAGAAAGAGTAGCACATCTACAACGGCAATAAAATGTAAATTGCTCTTCTACGTGTATTGTGACAGAGATGAGACGTGTTGAGGAGGCCTGACGCTGCTCTTGGTGGCACTGGCCACTGTGCCGCTGCCACCGAGAGCAGAATTATTTATGGTCCACAGTGGGTTGCATAAAACCCAGCTCACCCCTGTGCCACGTCTTTTCCCTTTTCCTTAAAGCTCAGAGGCAGTTTCTCACTTTTACGATTTATTCCTGCTGAAAGGCAAATAAGTGCACTGGTTTTCTTTTCAGCTTTTCAATATCACCTGAATCTCTATGGGTGCAGATAGATTTTCCCCTCCAATAAGGGAAGGGATTAAGGAACTCAGATTTGGCAGAGTAATGGAAAGAGATTAGAGAATTCAAGTAATTGGTACAGGGGTAACAGCTCAGATCTCATAGCACATGAAAGTGCTATAGAAAGAATTTGAGAGGTCAAAACATAAAATTACTTTCCACTGTGCTGCTAGTTTTCCCTGGCTGCTGTAGGAAAACACTCTAGAGGACCATTTTCCTCTTCTACTTCAAGCAATATTGTTTCTCTCATTACAAAACCACCGCATAAAATTTTGTGGTATGCCGTGTCTGATTCTACACTCTGGCATTTCTGAGGAGAAATTACTAACTACAAGTGCAATAACTCTTTGAAGTTACACTGTCATGGAATGTGATGAGTGTGAGGAAAGGCAGAATCCATGTGTTGAAACCTATTTTTGAATAGAAAATGTTAAACTATTTTTTATTTGGTCAGGCATTCAGAAATATGTGCCCTTCCTTTTTAGCACAATACTGCTGAAAAGAATGATTTTAAATTGATTTGACATTATTATACTGCAGTAATCTTCCCAAATCCATGCTAAATCAAATGCTTTCAGTATACAGCTTCTCATGGTCCCTTGTAGCTCTGTTTTCTATGGTTCTCCAATAGCAGCAATTTCCCCATCCTTCTCTAGAGAGATTTCCTTCTGTATTTCCATGCCATTGTTTACAATTACTTCAAAGTGCAGTAAAATAAAATAAGCGTGGAAGTCTGTGCAAACATCAAAGAAGACCTTCTTAACAGTTGTTTTGTATGCAGTTATATCTTACAAAAATACATTTCCAGAAAGTCAATGTTATAGAAAACATGTCTCCACTGCAAGCCAGTACTCACAGTGCTGGGTGCTCGGTCTGTATGAAGGTTAGGTCCCAGAGGCAGTCACATGCAGAGGACAGACAACCAGTGCTGAATGTGACTCTTTTTTCCCACCACCACCACCACTCCAGCAAGTGAAGTGGAGTTACACTGACATGTACCATTGTAACGAAGCACAGGAACTGACCCCTTGTTACAGCTTATGCAAAGACGTGCATTGAAGGAACCTTTTTCCATACACAGTAACATGTTTTTATTGGCCCAATAAAGACTAGGAAATAGTAAATATTTTCAAGTGTCTCCCACTTTCACTTTGTCTACTATTTATGTAATTACAGCTATTTTTTCTTTTCATAGAGCAGATGAAGGTCTCTAGAAATTGGATAAGTCTCACCAGCTCTCTGGCCAACAGTAGAGCAGACTTCAAAGCTAGACATTACAGCATGTTGTGCACAGCACAGATATCACACCTTTTCTCTGAATGGTTCAGAGACTTGGAAACATGAGCTAAATCTTCGCAAATCCATGTGAAGCAGATGCAGTAAGTGGAAGAGCATTCCTATTGCAAGCAGGACCTACCACAGACAGTAGCAACCAATTCTTGATTCTACTGCAGACCTTATAATACATTTCTTGTGAATGCTCCAACTCCTGAAGCCAAGAGATTGCATAAGAATATAAATTATATTCAGGAATAAAATAGTGTGTGTGTGTGTGATTCTGGAAAGTGGGAACCTGAAAAACAGGGCTCCTACTAGCCTAGAAAGCAAAGAAACAAGAGTAACCTACAGTCTTTTTTTTTTTTTTTTAATCTCAGAGGTAGGTGAAGGCAAAAGCTGGTTAATCAATTTGCATAGTTGGGCTTGGCAGCATTGCAAGCTTTGAATGATGAGACCAGCATCTCACAGAAGGTCTGTGATGCAGCTGGCAGGAAACCCCAGACTTTCTCACTCCCAAAGTCCTGCCTGCAAATTGCTTCACTGATCTGTACCTCTGATTTTTCTTAATGTTGCATACTGAAAATGGGACTGGAGCCTCAGATTTGTTTTGCTTTGTTTTGCTTTTTTTTTTTCTTGTTTTGGTATTAATGTTACTGTCAATGTGAAATCCCTCTATATGGTTATTTTTCTTGCAGGGCTGAAATGCCTAGAATGTTACAAGGAAAGATTTTATGGACTTTGAGAGAAAACAAGATTAATTTAATGATGTGAGAAAGTGATTCACTATAGCCATGAGTTTTTAGGACAAATTATTAGCCTTCTGCAAAAATTCCAACCAAGATTTATATTGCCTGCAATATTCACTAATGATACTGAGGCTAGGTTCTTATGAACCAGTTTAAAAGAAATTATAAATCTAAAGGAATACATCTAAGAATGAACCCTGCCATTTTCTCCAGACCAGAACAAGATTTATTATGAGAGTTATGAAACTTTGGACCCTATTATATATTAAAGAATTCTATTTATGACCACATAGTTAGGCCTCAATTATTGTGCTTATTCTAAACACTGCTTTTGCAAGATTTATGTCTCAGTCATTTTACAACTTCCAGGGATGAAACTTGCCATTCATAACCACAGAAAAAGGAAAATCTTCTAACTTCTTTTTAAATGCAATCAATCACACTTCAGAACTACAGAGGTGAAAAAATGTTATTTTTTAGGAAACTCTTACACCTACTGAAAGAGGTTGTGACCATGCTTAGCTTTAAAATCACTTTGTCTTGAAAGCTGTGATTTTACATCCTCACTCCCTGAGGTATCCAAGTTCACTATTTACAATACTGTTTTTCAAATATAAATGTCTAAGAATTATTTCCTGGGGAAGGCAGTTGTTGCATGCCTATAACAAAAAAATTAACAGCTGAAAAAGTAACTTATTTGAATAAAAATAATTTCAAATTTTGCATTGAAATTTGGAACATAATGTTGCTTAAGATCAAGCAATAAAGGGAGTGATTCACATACCCCACTGTCCAGGGCTACCAGTCATCAGATCTTTAAAGGAGTATCTGAGAGAAGAGTTCTTGCTATCTAAATAACACACCTCCTGGACAAATCATAATTACTTGTCTGCAAAGATGGAATAGGTAGCTGGGATATTGTAGTCCTGGATTATAGCTGATTTGAGCTAGGTTTGGTTTAGGATACTTTTTAAACAAAAAAGGTACCCAGATCTTACACTCAGGGTCTTTGGCTCAGTCACAGCTCAGCTCCTATGACTTGCAGACTCCCACTTAATACCTGAAAGCATGAAATAAAGAGTTCTCAATGTTTCCAGGTGAGTGAAAAATAGTAGCACTAGGAAACTGGGTCACAACATTTGCTGTGTGGATGACCTGACATAGAAAGTGAGGTGTGTTTGTGTGCTAATGGCCACGTGTCTGGTAACTAGCTATTTATTACATCTAATCTTTTAGTTCAGGGAATTTATCCATGATAGAAAATGCTTATTTTGAGCCCCCTGTAGCACAAAAACCAGCTTCTATATTACTAAACTAGGGCACAGTAGAAATTAAATGTTTTGGGGCAGGGAAAAAGTCAGAATTCATGTCTGCTAAATGTATGTCAGAATCCCACAGCACTATGAACAAGATCCTACACTGAACTGTCACACTTATGCTGAAACTATAGTATAATTGGCAAGGTAAAGGTTTCCATTAATTGTGAATATACTTTTGTATGTCTCCTGTTTGCTTATTTTTTCTTTTGTGTGTTTTATTATTCAATGAGCAGGTGATGATAATTATAGTGTTGTTAATGAGGCAACTTCATCAAAGAGTGAGGTTAGGTGTAAGACCATGTCAGTGATGACAATGTCCTGACCTACAACTGGCTAGGCTATACTTGAATGAATTTCAGAGACTGCACAAGTAGGGATCGCGCCTACTTTCCTTCTTTACAGATGGGTCTCAAGAGTCTTCACTAATTCTTCATAGCTGCTGGGTGGTATCATTGACCATTCAATTCATTTAGAATAATTCTATGATTCTATGCTTGCATATCTGAAAGTCTCAACAAAGATGAACAAAACAGTTCCCGAAGCTTCATTTTCTCTTGGAGAAGACCTCAAAGCTAATATTAGGTAACTGCTTGCCTGTTCTAAGAGCTTGATTGTCCATAAGCATTAGAGGACTTTAGATTCTTGTACATCCCTGACGAGTGTGTGCATCAGGACACTGATTGCACCCACTATGCAGACAACCCTTATAGAGTATTTCCATGTGTCACTTTGACCCATTTTCCTATATTCCTTGTTTCTATATGACCACATTTCTGCAAGGAATAAAACTGTTAGATGGGAATGCAAAATTCAATACAGCAAGCATTCACACCCTCAAAAATAAAATAAAAAATGATGGGAGCAGTTTCCTGACAGTGCAAACCACAATATTGCTTCAGACTTCATCTAGTCTATGGTTTGCATGTGAACTTGGCATAATGGCCCTCACTATATGTCTGAGGTTTGAAATTACTAATGCATTTACACAGTAACTACACCCTGAGCTCATCACAACAGAGCCAACAGGGAAGTTGCCCTGGTTCTCAGTGCACAGGAGGGCTGAGAATGGCAGGAAGACAGGGAGAAAGAAGCAGGAGACTTCTCTGAGGTCAACTCACAGGTGATTAAAGGCAGGACAGAAACTAAAGCAAAACTTGCAACTACAGTTTCAACAACAGCAAAGTCCCATAGCAGAATTCCAAGTGGGGTAGTATGGACAAACAACCCTTGGACTATGTCTGCAGAAAGGTCCAGTGGCAGTTATGAGGTGTTGAGAACATTTGTGTGTATTGGCAAGACAATGCATGAAATCTAATGGCAGAATATCTACTACATGCCACCTGCATATGGCCCAGTGTTCAGAGGCACTAATACCTCTCCTGCCAGACCAGCAAGGGGAACCTCACTGCTCCAGCAGGGAGAAGGTTAGACTGAGCTTCAGTTCTGAAGTAGGTGTAATTACGTCAAAGATTTTGGGGTATTTTGAATATATAGTAACGCCACCATAATTCTTAAAGTATAACTGTGTTTGGACAGAAGTGTTTTAATAAGAAATGTGAGATGTGAGTGCCTGTGATAGCAGGGAGCTGGAGCTGTTTTATTGGACGTGTGGTTCCCATCCCTTATCAGACATTTCATGTGTCTGTATGTCTGCACTGGTAAGTAAAAATAATCAAGCTTAAAAGTCTGCACACTTCCCCATTTACTCTTGTGAAACCGTAACCAGCTTTCCCTTGGAAAGACTGTACAACTAAATGAAAGTGATGCTGGTTTCAAATCGTATTAATTTGTAGAGCCTTGTGCACAAAAGGACCACTCACACAGTTTTTCCTATGAGGCATAACAGAGTTTGGCCCTTTTCTTAGGAAACTCATTACTTAACAATACATTATTGTGTTAGATTGAACTGTCGCAGCTATGCTTGGCAAGGATGCAAAAGAATCTGTGTTGTCATGCCTAATGTTTTTCAACCTGTGTGTGGCTGTGCTCAGATCTGATAAGGTTATTCATGAGAAGCATATGCTTCTCATAATAAGGTTACATTCTTGTACTGTCTATACAGGCTTCAGGGAGGTTGCATTTGATGTCGAAAAAAATCCATCTGCAAAGGTAGTTCTGTCCTAGCCCAAAGGTACCTCAGACACTCCTTGCCCTATTCTGTTTATGTGTCTGAGACTTTTATTTGCCTGACTCCACCGTCGAATCAACAGGAGAGTGGAACAGTGTCTCAATCATCCTCATATTCAACCTATTTTGTGTGGCACCTACAAAAGCAGACATATGAGTTTGCATATTTTGGGCTTGATGAGGTGACTGAAGTAAATCACTCATACCTCATATCCAGACTTTAACCACTGAGCAGAAAAGAGGGCCTTGCCTTTCTCAAAGGTGCTGTGAAATGAGCCTGAACACACCACTGTGCGCTACAGATTTCTTAAGAACTGTGTATCTTCCATGTACAAAGGAAGTGGCATTGTGAACTCTGTCCATGCTGAGATGTTGTAGCTCTGACTATATCAGACTTATCAAAACAATGCATTTCTGACAGTTTTTATAGACTTCAGAAGTCCAGCTTTTGTGTCCGGCCCTGAGGCAGTGTGTTGCATTTTTGAAAGACTGGAACAGGACTATATATTTTCTGGAATAGGACTCTAAGTCATATATGGTTGCAAAAGGTTAAGTTTGCTAACTTGATACTAGTTGACATGTGGTTTTGACCGGTTTCTTCTTTCAGTCTAAAAATGTTCCAGTTTCCAGTCAGCTTCATTATATCTACTGTTGTTTCCATTAATCTTTCCACCGTTTTGTCTTCACTGTATATGGATGGAGAAGTGCAGGCAGTATCTTGAGTCCTCCTGACTCCTTCCCATTCTCTATCTTTTCCTTCCTGTCTCATTCCCTAAATAGTTATTCTTTTGCCACCTGGCAGATTCCCAAGCTTCTAATCAGGACTTAATGCTACCATTTTGCAATGTCTTCCCCAAATACTTCCTTATCACACTGCTTCTGATAGTCCCTTTCTTGACAAAATGCCTCTGATGTCAAGGAGAAAATAAAATCTCTGAAGCTATGGTATCAGTTCTTACCTGGAAGGTTTTGTTTGGAGCCTGAGGTCTGGAAAAGATTTTTTTTCTGCTTTTTGTGCTATATCCTTCAGAAAAAAAAGTTGTTAAGAAACAGCTGGTTGTTTAAGAACAAACTGTCTTCCTATGTAGTAATAAGAGCTTTCCTTCACTGGTTCTTTTTCCTCTGAAGGACTGGAACAGCACTGACTCACGAAGCCCACTCCTGGAAAAGTGTCAGATCAAGGTGCTTTGTGAGTTTCTAGCCTCAAAAGCTTGTGATGAAGAGGAAGCTATTTCTGAGTTGCACACTGACCGCGTGCATGGTTCATGATGCCACCTCTGACCAATCTGTGTAAGCAGCCATAGCTGGAAAGTACCTTTCTTAGCCCCAACTTTTCTTGGCCTCCCTTCAGTTATCTGGTTGAACACACATGTGTATCTGCCATTTGTATTCAAGCAACTACAACCTATTGCCCAGGAAGAAAACTGCCTTATGTGGCAAAAAGCGGTGGAGGAAGATGATAATATCTGCTCTGCTGCAACCTCCTGTAACAACCCTGTACGTCCTTCTGCTGCAAACCTGAGCAAGCTAAAGAAAGAGTGGGGGGGCAAGGCCCCTCCTCCTCTCTGCATCATTGTTGGAATTCTGACACAAAGGGAAGCTTCATTCCTGCCCCCTGAGTGAGTGCTGGGCCACCAATTCATGTCAGTAATGTTCCACATGTTTATACATGAGAGTAGCAGCAGTTGCTGCTCTTTGAGCTCCCACAGCCTTGGTAAAACTGCCTTCAGAAGCAGCTCCCTCTGCACCTTCCCCCCACTGCTGGATGTGGCTTAAAGCCACAATCCAGCCTTTAGACTGCAAATGGCTTGAAGCGCGGATTATGCTTTTCTTTTATGTTAAACAACAGCAACCCACACTGAGTGTGCTCATTAAAAAATCATGTTGTTCAACACTGATCCCTTGGGCTACAGTTAGAGCTCTACAATTTAACATGCAAAAGACAGGTTGTATTCTCAGGCCAGCCAGCCTCAGAAAGGGATGAGTGAATGGCAAAATAGCCTGTCAGAATAATAATCCCCATACCCATGGTGGAACAACAACACAGCCTTCAATAGATGTTCTTAACAATGTGGCTGTTTAAATGAATTTAGAAAGGATCCTAACAGGTGTGAAAGAGTGGCTGTTTCTGTCAGCCAGCAAGATAAGTTCTTGCCCACGCTGCATCACAAATCACATTAAAAGCCAAATTAAATAGTACCTTGTGCCATTACTAGAAGGTATATTTTCTGGCCTTCCCTGCCCAGGAAGCCTACCCATCTCTAAAGACCACATGCATAGGTGAATAAATGACACAAGAAAAAGAAACTTACTAAGAACCTATGCCTATTGTGCATCGTATTAACTTTGTAAATGTCTCTAATGATTTTGCTATGGGTGAAATGCATGAGGGAACTAGCAAAGATAAAAGATGCTAGAGTGCATAACACTAAGGATTCCAAGCATAAAATAAATGCATCTCTTGATCTGAAAGCAGAATGATGTCTTGAGAAGAGCACTGAGACTTCAGGTTTTTTTTTCCATCTGAACTATTAGGAATCTTAAGTGAAGAGGAAAACAGGATCCTATGCACAGTGATGTTTCAGGCATTTTGACCAGCTTCAGCCTGCAAAACCAATTGTATTAATACTCCCTGTATTTCTTGGTGCGTCACCTGGGGATGAGATTTGTTAAGCAAATATCTCTGCATCATGATAATGATAAGGTGGTTCAACAGTTTGAGTCTCAACACTCTACTAATCTGAGCTGAAGGAGGCAGAAGAGAAACTTCTCCATTGTTAAAATCACAATTTTCTTATTCACTTTTGGAATAAAAAAAGACTGAAGCTTTAAAGCAGCTGGCAGAGACACAGACATCACAGAAAAGTGTTGTCTCATCTGGGTTCAGCGTACAAGATAAAAGGATATATGTGACAGAAGGAGAGGTGAGGTCATTTACAACAGCACTTCTCTGCTGTGGTCTGCAGAATACCAATGATCTGTCAGATATTCAGAGATGCTCCTCAGAAAAATTCTAACTACTTAAATTTCAAAATTAAAATAATTTCCCTTAAATTCTCCCCGCTTGTGCAGGTAAGTATGCCAGAGAATTGGAGGAAGGAAGCCAGAGGTAATAAAAGAACACTCAGAGTGAATCGTATTGAAATCAGCCTGCAAATGAGCAGAGTTGTGACAGTGTTACATGGACTTGTCCATGACCACCCTTTGAAGAAATCAGATCAGAAAAGGCTGAGAAACACCAAGTCCTGCAAAGAGTTCAACATCTGACTTGGTCAACTCCTAAGGGTTTCTTTTTTCCTCCAGGAGGCTTTTTGCATGGAAATAGTTGTATAGTAAAGCCCAAATAACACACTAATGGCCTGATCATCTGCTTATAGGAACTCACTGTCTTTATGGCACTCTTCTTTTTCCTTCTCCTTATCAAAGCAGACACACACCCTGCTGCTTTCCGCAAGTTTGGTCTGCAGGAAAGGAACTAGCAAGTGTTTTATTGGAAAGCAGGAAAAGATAAAGGTGACCAAAAGTAGCATTATCCTTTTGCATCTAAACAACTGCATTTAGGACATGGAGGGAGCAACCCTGGGGCCTGTAGTGGCTGAGCTTGTAAGTACTGCGGATGCACATGAGGGCACCATTTGCCCTGCAGAAATTCTGCATCTGGAAAAAATGATGGCCTAGCTAATTCACTCTCACTTTGCAGTGGAAAGCTGGCATGTTACCAGCACACTGCCCGCATGCCTCGGCAGTTGTGACAGCTGGGGCATGTAAACCATATTGTCCTAAAGAAAGAACACGTGCTGATGGAGCACTTGTGCTCTGTGTCACCTAATCCTGGTAGTGAAACTACTTTGGGACCAGCACAGGAGAGGTCCTTCCTGAGTCCAGATAGCACACAAAGGACACTCTCCTTCGCCCCAGGAAAGATCAGGCACATTTTGAAAGACTTCCTTGCTTGAGACTGTGAAGATAAGCATTTGGACATTAATATATTATCAGTTTGGACTGCCATGGTACCATCTGGAAATGGTTTGTAATAACTGTAAGTTTGTGGGTTAACACACACTCTTTCCAATAGGAGAACTGACAACTACCATGAGAACTGATAACTACCATGAAAACAGCATCTTTATTTATGGCTATACTAAGAAAGCCCTTAGAAAGCTGCTTTTCTTAATATACACTGAGTTCAGCAAAAAAAAAAAAAAAAAAGAAAAAATATTTGGAATAAGTTTTATGAACACAAGCTTTTGTTCACCTGGAAGTAATTAAGTTGCTTACTAGATGCATTGGGTTTGCATTACATGGTTTTGGTAGAAAGGGGACTACAGGGGTGACTCCTGTGAGAAGCTGCCAGAAGCTTCCTCTATGTCTCATGGAGCCAATGTCAGCCAGCTCCAAGTTGGATCCATCATGGGGCAAAGCTGAGCCCATCAGTGATGGTGGCAGCACCTCTGGGATAACATATTTAAGAACAGAAAAAGTTACTGTGCAACAGCAACTGCAGATGGAGAGAAGAGTGAGAACATGTGAGAGAAACAGCTCTGCAGACACCAGTGTGATCTCTCCCTGCTCTTATCTTGACCCACAAGCTTTTCCTTGTATTTCCTCTCCCCTGCCCAGATGAGGAATGGAGTGCCTTTGGTGGGCACCTGGCTTCCACTCAGCGTCAACCCAGCCACGCATGCATGCCAAGAGTGTAAGGCAGTGTCCTTTCCATGGAATTCCCTTTCCAAAGTGTTATTTTATGCTTCATATGCTAAAAGACATTTTGCTGCTGCTCAATTGGTGAAAGTGAGCTTGTAGTGCCGAGTATGCAGGCAGAAGTGAACCAGTTTTTTCCAGCTGGAACTAGGTTGTTGCCATAGCAACACCCAAATGATAGACAGATTTTCTGAATGTGCAATGGTGTACTGTTATAAGAGAACTTCCAGGACTCCTACCAAACAGTTCCAAACTTGCTGGAGTACAATAATATCAAATGCCACATCTCTGAAATAACACAAGCAAACAAAAACAAAACCAGTTTTTCACCTACCTTTCAAATAAAACCCCCACTTAACACATGACATTTATATTCTTAGACAATATCTTCCTGCCAGTCTCTTTTTAGTGCACTGGCATTCTGAATGATAGACTACACTCCAAGTTTAACACCACCTACAGACAGACTCAATATGGTGGCATGCAAAGTCTTGTGTGTACAAGACACGAGCTCCTTGGATTTATTTTTAGACTGCATGTAGCCTGCACACCTCTGAGAATGCCATTGAGTCAGTGAAGCTTTGCAAGAGCACACTGCTACCGTTCATGGTTATATTTTGCAGCATAGAGACCTTAGAGACTAAATCACAGAATCATAGAATGGTTAAGATCAGAAAGGAGCTCTAGATCATCTATTTCCAATCCCCTTGCCATGGGCAGGGATGCCTCGCACTAGACCATGTCATTCAGCGTGGCCTTGAACACTGCCAGGGATGGAGCATTTACCTGTTTACATTTTGGGCAACCTGTTCCAGTGCCTCACTACCCTCACAGCAAAAACTTCTTCCTTACATCTAACCTGAACTTCCCCATTCTCCCTTGTCCTGTCACTGCAGTCCCTGATGAAGAGTCTCTTTCCAGCATCCTTGTAAGCCCCCTTCAGATGTTGGAAGGCTGGCTAAGCACATGGCAGAACTAATATTATATTCATAAACCATCCAAAGAGTAACTTCTCAGGGGCCACTCCCATGGAGTATAAAACATTCTTGCCTCAGCCATGTTGCCCTTGCACACACTGTGTGTGTTTTCATTCAAAGCAGTTTCCTTCTCTCCTTTTCCTTCTTTCTCTGCTTCAGGGAAAGAGGGTCCAAGATTTTGGATTTCCATGAAGATACCTCTTCCTGAGCACAGTCGGGGCTCATGAGCAGTGCTGAGACATTCTGGCTGTGTCTCTTCATCATCCATTACCTCTCAGTGGGAGTGCAACTGCAGCATCTGCAGCCTGCAGCTGACAGTGTGTGTTTAATGTCCTTTGGCCCCTGGTTCTCAATCCCTCCAGCAGTTCCTCTCCCTAGGCAGCTGCTGTCAATTATATTAGTGAAATCTTCCAGTGAACTTAGTCTAATTCCTGTAAAGGCAATTTCATCGCCATTGAAATGTGTCCGTACATCGAAGACAGAGGTTTTGACCTGTTTGTATCTATGAAATGTAGTCTGTACTTAGATCACCCTCACCAGCCTTAGGTCTGTAACCTAGTTATTATGAGTGACTATATCCTCACTAGAGACGGGGGACATAGGAGGGTTTTCATGGCAGCTTTGATGTAAAGGCAGGTGGTAACTTGGAGACCTTCGTGCAAAAGTTAAATGGGAAGTCTTGGATGGATCTGGAAGCTCAATTCTCTTCATCTCAGGGTTTAGATCTTACGCACACAGCCTTTCTGTTACCAAACATTTCCAGATAATAAAGAAGAAAAATTTTCCTACACTTGTATGTCAAGATCCCGCTGATTTGAAGAGGAGCTATGTGTGCAGAAGGGTGTCAGAAGCAGAAAACCACATGCACACCTAGGTATGATAACATATATAATGTAGGAATGAATAAATGAAAGGATAACTTACAGTCTGATTAAACAGTTATATACATTTGATTTGGTGTTTGGGGTGTTTTTTGTTGGTTTTTTGTTGTTTGGGGTGTTTTGTTGTTTGGGTTTTTTTTTTGGGGGGGCAGGGTTTTTTTTAATTATCTTACTACTTTAGATTGCTTTGGAACATATTTTCCTTCTTGCTTACTTGGCTTATACAGCTTTGATAATGTCCTGCCATAGGGCTCAGCCAAATGAAAAGATAAATTGCCTTTATGATTCACAGGGCACTCTGGATAATTAATTACTCAGCATTTATGGTTGGGCACATGGTCATCAATCGTTCGAAAAATTCATATTTGTAAACATATCCTTTGCAGCTGGTCTTCTTATGTCAGAATTCAAAATAACTAGTGGAGATATGAAAGAGCTATAAATGCTTTTCTTTGAAATTTACTGGTTGTGCTCCAGTTTATTTCTTGTAGGAAAAAATAAGCAACAGATGTGGGAGGACAGGAGCTCTAAGGAAGAATGGTAAAGCATCTTGAATGGTTCTCAAGTGTACTTTTCTTTCCCCTTTTTGTTAAGAGAAGTTGGAATCTTCAACTCCTCCTTGGTGTGGCTTGGATCTGTGAGCATTTGTTCTGGTTGCAGGGGGGGGTGCAAAAAAGTTTTGAAAAGTCTGAGATGAGACCTGTTGCAGAACAGGAAGAAAAGCCAAGCAACAAAAGTTGCCTCTATTCTGCTCTGCTAAATAGGGGAAAGAAGTATAAGAACCACAAATCCTGAAAGAATGGGCTTTATTTTTCATTAAAAAAAGACCAGCAGCCTTATAGCTTACAAAAAGAATTCTTAATACTCTCCATTGTAAGACTCTGAATCATCTGGTCATTAGATAGCAGAACTCACAACCATCTGAGCTACAATTCTTCATGCTGGAGTGAATTTTGATATATGCGGCAGATATCCTACAGCTAGCTCTTTCTCCTTTGTACAGTACCGATTCATCACCACCCAGGGCTCAGTGCCCTAAAAGAAGCAAATACTCCATAAGGAAAAAGAAATGCCTGCTCTTACAATTAAGGACCACACGGTCATTCAGACAGACTCATCTTTGGGGTGCTTCAGTGATCTTATTTTTACCAATTCCTAAGTTGCAAACACTTGCTTTTTCAACCTGTACACTTCTTACAAAGTGTTTTGGCAGTCACTATATGCATGCATATATGTGTGCAAATATAGAGAATGTATGCAGCATCTATTTTTACAAGTGATAGAGGAAAAGGGGACTAAATACAATTCCTATTTAAATTACAGTGTCTCTTGGTTTCCCTTGGTTGCTTTTTAAAGAGTATACTCATTCTTTTAAAATCAGATGCCAGTTACTATGCCACAGGATGGAGCTTTGATCTGCCTTACATGTAGGCTTCAGCTATAGAGCTGTTGAAGGACATAAATTTAGAATTAGAAGAACTTCTCTGGCTGACATGAAACAACTTGAGAGGCTGTATTGAAAGGGTAACTGCTGTATGGAAGAACTTCTCCTGGGGGGCCATGACCAAGCCTTTGAAAAAGAGTGGATACAACCTCTGTGACTGCACAGGCTCAACATGCAAATCAATGTAACTCTCATGCTTGTTCACTTTTACCTACTGCAGCAAAGATATTTGTGTATGGTAGTTGTCATATCCCAGGCAGCTCTGCCCCTGGGGTTGTGGCCCTGTCTCCTTGTCTTTCCTTCTAATAGTCTACCTTGTCGCTAGGATAAGCTATGAACTCCTACAGCCTGTATGTATTTTACAATCCTGTTTTGGGGAGTGAAGGGAAAGGAATTTTTAATACAAGTAGTTTTGTGGCTCAATATTACATTAAAAAGTGAACAAACTTTCTTGTCTGCTGCATGCAAGACATAGGCAAACTCAGAGGTGCCAGCATTGTTAGCACCTTGTCTTGCATCATCTAAATCCTCAGTCTGCTCATGTGGTATGTGTGTTCAACTCCTGCCACTTTGGGGGCAGAAGGGAGTCAAGAGCGGTGTAAGGGTTAGAGTGAGCCAAATTCTAGATACTGAAGCATGCAGCATTCATGCAAGGCAAGACACACTGCCTTGGACATGGGTCACCAAGTGCTATGCTAATTCAGTGCAGATATAGCCTACACTGTCCATAGTAGAAGCAGGAAAATTCACTTTATCTGCATTTACTTTTGCTTTCCTCAGACACTGGGGTAGCATGCTATTACAGGATTGGTTTTGCTGCAGCTTAGGGAAGAGGAAGGCATTTGGAAGACCATCCTGTGCAGGGGTGTCTCTGCCAGCTCCAAAATGTGGGCCACAATGTCAGTTCTTCCTTGATGAGCAGATTAAGTGAGCAGCACACTCTGAAGAACCTGGGGAAGCCCCATGCAAGGGAACACTTGGACCAATCAGAGCAACAAAAAGTCCTTGAGTACTACTGTAGGGCATTTTTTACTTCTGTAGGATGGAGGTCAGAAGTGCGTAGCTCATGCTGCACAGGGCTCAAAGGCTTATATGCTCGGAAGCAGTACTGAGGTATGCAGAAAGAAGAATCCAGGGGGAATAAATCAATGGCATTGCAATTATGTGTTATGAAAAACCTTCAGAAAGGTTTAACACAGCTATCTAAATGAATGCATTGACTGAGTTTCAGCATAAATTATGCAGTCAATTCCTTCTTCTACAGATGCACATAATAGGGAGAGAGATTTTGCATTGCTAAATACAGATGGAAAGTGGGGCAGAGATGCTTTTGTATACCTTGACTAGAGCATGCAGTTTACATGAGTCTCTCTCTTGTGTCACTTCCACTCAGAATACTGCCCGGCCTGTGTTAGAGAGGCTTTATCCTACTATTGCTATTTTCACTAGTGCACAATGATACAGGCTTTTATTGTGTGGATGTTTGCTGTACATCTCTTTCTGGAAGCTGCAATTTAGGTGTAGTTATACCAGAATGAAAGTATCATTTGGACTAGAGGAACTCATTTTGCAGCCTGAAGCAGAATAAGCTCTAGCACTAGAAGCACATTTAACTGGTATAATTGCACTGGGACCCAGGGAAGTAAGGATGGCTTCTTTACTGATGCTTGCTAGCACAAAAAAGTTTCAGATGCTTTTTTCTCATTCTAGCTGTTTCTATCCAAAATAGTCCCAGCTTTCCCAGGTCCTTCACTGCAACTGTCTCTCTGTGAGAGAGACTGGACTGAAAATCAGGGTGTCATAAACTATGTGTGTCCTCACTCAAGGACTTCCTTGGATCCAAAACTTCAGAAATACACCTGCTTTCTTTCTGAGTATCAAACTAATGGAGTGGTGGGGCTATGTAACAATGGTTTATTTTTAAGCAGCTTGATTACAGTGATGAACTCTGCTGGAATTGCATTTGCGAGTAAGGCCATTGGGTTCTGCCTGGAGATAACCTTATTCTTCAAGCATAGGCTGAGCTTGACAGCTCTCCCCCATTGCACAGCTCCCACCACAATCCCCAAGACCACTGCACACACACTTCAGCTGCTGTCTTATTACCACTGGAAAATTGTTTGCCCATGTTCTGAAGGACACTGTTTC
Source organism: Melopsittacus undulatus (assembly GCF_012275295.1). Classification (NCBI taxonomy): domain Eukaryota; kingdom Metazoa; phylum Chordata; class Aves; order Psittaciformes; family Psittaculidae; genus Melopsittacus; species Melopsittacus undulatus. The sequence continues at coordinate 62,052,565 of NC_047528.1, forward strand.
AGCTAGAGCCTTGCCAACAGCACAGCACCTCAGCATAAAGAGAACAGACAGGAGAGGATTTACTTTAAACCAAGCAAATTAAATTACACAAGCAGGAGAACTTTTCTCAGGGAGAACAATGCCTTTCTTATGTTTTTCTCTGCTTTCAGGATCTTTTAGTTTGATTCATTTTTACATACCTTTTAAATGTGTATGGCACCTGAGGGCTTGGCTCAAGGCAGGTCAGTGCTACATGTACTTGTCCAGTCTAAGCTAAGCTCTGATATCTCCTTTGCTTTCTCAGAGCTTGACTTTGATGATCTGGGTTTTGGACACTCACCCCAGGCTTTTGTGGACATGTTTGAGGAGGAGCATCCCTGAGACATCCTGTCGTCATATTGAGGTCAACCCTAGAGGCCAAATGTGTATGAACAAACTACTGCAATGCCTCCCTTCCCTTCAGTGTTATTTCCTGTAGAAGACCTGGGCTCTTAGCTTTGCAAGGACACCCATTCTCAACAGCCTGAGCACTTTTAAATCCATGAACAACTATTTTTTTCTCGGTCTCTCTCTTCAAAGCAGCATTAAAAAACTATTGTCTTCCAAAACTTTCTGTCTATGGAGATATGCTTACAGGGAGCTCCAGTGCCTCACTACAGGCACCCAAATGCTGATACCTACACATAGGTGTTTACATGAAAGTTAGATCTATAAACTCCCTCCTTACTCAGTGGAGAGCTAGTCAATACAGTGATGGACCATGGGGAGAGATCCTGAAATAAATGCCTATTAGCTAGTCAGTTGAATCACTTTCCAGAGTCCATTGAGTGCACAGATTTAGAGTAGGAGAAAAGAACACGGTCAAATTGAACTGAATACAATAGCTATAGACATTTTTCTTAACTCTCAGCAGAGACAGCATTAATTTGCTAGGCTTACTGTAGTCTTGGTGATGCCAGAGAGTTGCAAAATTACTGTGAGAGCTAAGAAACCAAAATTTCTGTGGGCCAACTCAAACTGCTTGCTGCATGCACAGATTTAAGACATGTGAGAAAAGAAAGCTAGTTCCAGGACTGAGAAACTTGGTTATATAGACATGAACATTGTTTTCTTTCTTAAGTTTTTCATAGATTTTTCCCAAAAGTGTCAGAGACCTATCCCTTGTAATAACCAACTGATTTGCAAGCCCTGCAGTGTTCAAATGAACAGTAGAGTTTGCAGAATTGGCAGAGGGGGAGAAAGGGCTAAGACTGGAGTATTTGGAAACAAAGTCTAAATCTGTAGTAGTGTGTATGACATCCTGGAAATCTGCAATAGACTCCCCAGAGTGAAAGGAAATTATTTGTCTTACTTTGCCTAATTTCATTCATTAGGACAAATTTTGTTCCATTAAAATGGATACTCAACTCCTCTATGAAAGTATATTTGTAAATATATACTTATTTCCTGGTCCAGCTCTTTTGAATGAATTAAGAATTATTCCTAAAGACATCATCCCCCTTCCAACAGACTGCACTTCACACTCACTAAAATTCTGTTCCCTAGGGAATATGTATATATTCCCTATGGAACGTACATGGTGCCACTAAATTTGCTGCAAGTACAGACTAGGTCAGTAGTAATGCTTACTATCTGATATTGAATCTTGCACATTCAGTAGTTTGTGCCCTAAAAGCAGGAAAAAAAATTGATTCCCTACTTTGCCCTGACCCCTAAATACTGAAAGCTGTACATAGCCCACATCCAGGATTAACTCCTTCAGACATTTCACTGAAAAGCCAGGCTAGCTGTTATTGTGAAAAATAAAACATCTACACAAACTGCTACTTTTTTGTTCTTTTGGGTGAAAAAAGAAACAAACAAAACACCAACTCTTTGAAGCGATAGATTAAGATGTTTGCAATGGATTACATTCTCTTATGTTAGGACACAGATGATTTCTTTGTTACTCCTTGCAAGGGGTGGTTACTGTTTGCTCCTTGTCTATTACAAAGCAGTAGTAATGCTCAAATGTCCTAAGTATGTTAAAGCTACAGTAACCTGTTATTCTTTGAACTAATGTTGAAGTAAGGCCTACCTAGAGCTGCATTGTGTCTGCATCCTTTCCCCACCAACTGGGATGGAAACAACAGCAGAATTTTTCAAAGGTGTCAGAATGGGCAACAGTTTCTTCAGATTAAGGCGTTCATCCTCTTGTTTCAGACACAAATGCAAATAAAGTGCCTGAAATGATGATGATGGAATAGACAGAGTGCAAATGTAATTCATAGCTCTTCCTCTGAAATCATGTGACCATACATGAAATAGGATGTCTCTGACTTCTCTTCTGAAAAACAAATCCCTGTAGTTTGATTTGTGCTATGTAGTTCAGTTGATAGGCTGGAGGGAAGGAATGCCATTCAGAGGGACCTTGACATGCTTGTGAGGTGGGCCAATGCCAACCTTATGGAGTTTAACCATGCCAAGTGCAAGGTCCTACACCTGGGTCGGAGCAATCCCAAGCACAGCTACAAGTTGGGCAGAGAAGAGATTCAGAGCAGCCCTGCAGAGAAGGACTTGGGGGTGTTGGTCAATGAGAAAATGAACATGAGCCAGCTTCAGTGTGCACTCACAGCCCAGAAAGCCAACCGTATCCTGGGCTGCATCAAAAGGAGCATGACCAGCAGGTCGAAGGAGGTGATTCTGCCCCTCTACTCTGCTCTCATGAGACCTCACTTGCAGTATTGTGTGCAGTTCTGGTGTTCTCAACATAAATAGGACATGGAACTGTAGAACTGTAGAACAAGTCCAGAGGAGGGCCACGAGGATGATCAGGGGACTGGAGCACCTCCTGTATGAAGACAGGCTGAGAAAGTTGGGGCTGTTCAGCCTGGAGAAGAGAAGGCTGCGTGGAGACCTCATAGCAGCCTTCCAGTATCTGAAGGGAGCCTACAGGGATGCTGGGGAGGGACTCTTCATTAGGGACTTCAGTGATAGGACAAGGGGCAATGCATTAAAATTTAAACAGCAGAGGTTTAGACTTGATATAAGGAAGAAATTCTTTACTGTGAGGGTGGTGAGGCACTGGAATGGGTTGCCCAGGGAGGTTGTGAATGCTCCATCCCTGGCAGTGTTCAAGGCCAGGTTGGACAAAGCCTTGGGTGACATGGTTTAGTGTGAGGTGTCCCTTCCCATGGCAGGGGGTTTGGAACAGGATGATCTTAAGGTCCTTTCCAACCCTAACCATTCTATGATTTTATGATTTAATATATAGAGTACCATAAATTGGTAACTACATTTTATAGACAAAAAAAAAAAATCCCAATTATTATCTTCTTTCAACTCTGTTGGAGAAAGTAACATGATGGAGTCTTGAATGCCTTCTGTCACCAAAGCTGCTCTGTTTCAATACAACCCAAGTGGAAAATGCCTCACAAAAGTACCTGCATCACCTCCATCTCTTGCAGCTCTGTGGTTCTGCCAGGGATGTGGAAAGACACAGCTGCTGCTACAGACTTGCCAATTCCTTATGTGATACCCAACAGCTGTTGGAAGCTGTGTGTTAAAATTCATGCTGGGATTTGAATTTCTATATAATCTTCCTCAGGAAGCGAAAGCTACAAAGCAATCGTTATGTCCCCTAACTCCAGCCTGTGCTCCTATATTAAGCAGGATTTCACTTTGCCTGAGAACATGCACTATGCTATACCATACCATTTTCTTTAATTCTTTTCCTGCACAAACCTACATTTTGACATGTGATCACTCCCTCTATCAGCCTGTTCCACAAGCATGTGCTTTCAGAAAGCACTCTGATTTATATCTTATGAAAAGATGCAAACCTTCAGGAACACATCTCAGTAATGTGTGCATACCTGGGAGGGCAGCAGCTTTCTGAGGACTGGCAGCATCCTTTATTCCCCCACCTCAGCGAAACAACCTGCAGAAGGCTTAGCTCCAACACCATCATTAAAGCTGATGGAGCTGACTTCAGGCTACTGCTCCATTTTACAAAAGCTGCTGAGGGCCCCACCACTGATTCCCCAGCTGGAGAGGTGAAAACCCAGAGACAAGGTGCAGAGAGGAGCAAACAGAGAAGCTGTAGGTAGGCTACTGCTCCTCCATCTAAGCACATCTCTACAAGAAAGGCTCCAACAGACTGCAGGAAATCCAGAAATGGGCCACAAAAAAAAATATTAAAGGACCTGAGGGATTCATTTCTAAGGAAGATTAAAAGAAATAAATATGCTTAACTCAGTATTGCTAACTGACTAAGGGGGAATTGGATAACTCAAGACGAGCACGTACAGGTGCAAAGAAACTGAGAAACCTTGTCTAAAATTACTTAAGGAACAGCTAGCAATAAAACAATGGCATTGATAAAGGAAATGTAGACAAAACTCTTGGAATATTTTTTTGTAATACTGATTGTAACCAAGCGATGGTTTACTGAATTCTAGGAGCTGATGGAAGTCCCCTTGGTTTGACCATTTAGTCTTTTTTAAAGACTGGACACAATCTCCAGTATTAACAGGGAATGGACAAGATGAATAACGACATAGGGAAAGATATGTGCCTTTTTTAAGAGGTAGGAACGCACCAGTAGGAGGAGGGTGCTCCTGTGTAACAGGTTCAATGAAGACTGCAAAGGCTCTCCCAGGCTATTTCAGCATATTCCACCAGCAACTGAGCAGTGTGACCCAGACAATGTGCTTACTTCCTCACTCCTCTCTCCCTGAGGCTTCGGCATCTGCCCTGATGTGTTATATTTCCTCCTTTTGCTACCTGAGAGAAGTCCCTTTGGCATGTTTTAGGAGTACCAGTAGGGGCCTACTATGCACTGGTTGACCCAGGTATGAACAGCCATGAGACAAAAAACTTTATGACTTGTTGGTCATACACCAGGAAGCTCCTTTATCCAAGCAGATTTCTGCTTCTGGGATTAATGCCAGTCTCAGCAGACCATATTTCAGACAGGAGCCATGTAGGAGGATGAATCCTATTCTGTCCAGCAGACACTTGGATCCTTTCTTACTTTATGTAACCCTGATGGAAGGACTATACTGGAAAGAGCTGGTGCAGAAAAAAGCAAAAATCGAAAAAGCATTTTCTTGTGGTGACAGAGTCCAAACTGCAATAAACAGAACTTGCTTTATCATTTTAGGGTATGTTACGTTACAAAATTACTAACTACAACTTCTTTCCTCAATGTCAACAACTGTTCAAGTTTGAGGATACAGACTGGGGACGTTCAGCACTGGTGAAAAGGAGCTGGGGGGGTCTAATGGGGAACAAATCAGACACAAGCCTGGAGTCTGCCCTTGCATTAAGCCATACAAGGGCTGCGTCAGGAAGACTACAGCAGCAGATCAAGGAATGTGATAATCCCACAGTATCTGGTGCTTGTTAGGCCACAACTGGAACACTGTGTCCTGGTTTGATCTCCCCAGTTCCAGGGTCACATTGAAAAACTGGAGAGAATCCAAGGAGAAGTCATGAAGACAATGAGAAGGTTGCAGAATTTGACATGAAGAAACTGAAGAAATTGGGTTTGCTCATCCTGGGAAAGGAAAGGATCCAGGGGGATGCAGTCACAGTCTTCCGATGACTGAAATGTGGTTACAGGGAAGATGGATGCATGCTCTTCACAAGGATGCACAAAGTGGCTTCAAGAGAAATTCTGCTGGATATAAGAAAAAAAGTTTTCACTGTGAGACAAACACTGGAGTAGGTTTTCTAGAGAAGTGGTAGAATTGCTAGAAAACATCAAGATTTGGCCTGACAGGACCCTGGGTAACCCAATAATCAGAGGTCCTGCTATAGCACGTGGCTGGACTAGAAGTGCCTTCCAGATGAGACTTGGCAAACTCACTTGAGTAATATAGCAAAATTAGATTACTTCTTTCATACACAGGTTACCTGAGCAAAGACCTTTGAAATATCATTTGTTCCTTTTTGAAAGACAGGTGGATTTCACTTTCCAAGATCCAAAGGAATAGCTCTCTAGCATGAGGTCTGGTCATGTTCATTTGAGTTCATCGTAGCTGGTTTATTTGCCCTGAAATGGAGACACATCTCCATGTGCATTTGGCTATAAAAGAGGTTTTAACATAAAGAGCACTTTTTCTATCCCAAATCAGGTTTAAAAAAATGTTACTTCAACCATTTGTTTGAAACAATAACCTAGGAAAATTATCCGAAAAACTTTCAGCGATGTATAAATTGAGATGTTTGTTTCCAGCTCTGACATACTGCTTTATTACATCTTTTTCAGGCATGTCTTCACCTTCTGCGTAGGAAAGGAAAACTTAATTTTGAAGCAACAATTTTCTATAGGTGATACCTGATGCTTCAGTGTGAACCAGGAGATTTGGCAAAGCTGTCCCTCTCCTGTGAACTTTTTAGGCATCAAATAATACCATTTTCCAATACTGGACCAAGATACTTTTCTGGAATATTTCAAAGCTACTGAACTATGGATACTGACTTAGAAGAGTAATCAGTAAAAGTTCAGGGTATGTTAGAAAGATACAACAGGTGTTTCCCTAAATGCTCGTGTGGAGCCCTAGCTGGCCAGGAACACTGTATCCCACATTTGAGCCTTCACTTATAAAGGAAAACTGTGCCCTTTCTAAATATAAAAATGCAAGTGGTGAAAGAGGCAATCTAAACACTCTGAGTTGAACACTAATGAAATTACCTAGCCTGAGAGGAAGAGAGTGGATGCTCCATCTTCCTCTGTCAAGCAGACATTTCTATGGGCTTTTAAATTCCATACCTAATGGTGATATGCATCTTTATAGAAGTGATATTTTTCCTCCTGAGCCAAGCATACTTATCAATCCATGACTTGCATTTCAAACATTTGAATGCTTTAAACCAAACCAATATGTTTTAGGGAGTTTCTGGATAAACAGGATCCATACTAGGCTCTTACTTATAAAGAAGTAGCCATATTAACTATGTAATCTTATTAGAGTGGACTTTTATATTTATAAATAAGGTGGAATTAAGTCAATGAGCTATAATAACTTGTAATTTAGTTGTAATATTCATAAAGTTCCATCCAGATGCTGAAAGCAAATCCCAGTACAAAAGATTAACAGTCCAAAATTCTGAATGCCCAAACATTGTCAGAGTCCTAAATGTAGCTGCTTAAACTGCCCTTCATGTAGAAAAACTGAAAGGGAAGGGAAGGGAAGGAAAAGGAAGGTCAAGGCAGGGCAAGGCAAGGCAAAGGCAAGGCAAAAGGAAAGGAAAGTAAAAGAAAGGAAAGCAAAGGAAAGGAAAGGACAAGAAAGGAAAGGAAAGAAAGGAAAATATCTATTGAAAATATTGAGAAATAAATTCTAATCTAGAAAATAACAGAAAAAAAACCCCACAATTTCCATAGGCTGATAAGAACACATGCATCATGGGGATTAGTGAGAAAATTGTCAGTGTACTGCCTTTGAGAGCTTTGCTGGATGCCATATCTTTGACTGTTCTATTTTCTTCTAGCTGGTGTCCCTGCCTGAGTTTCTCATGCAGCTAATTCCTGGACTAAATCAAAAGAAGAAAGCTTAATTTTAATGCCCTAGAGTCTCTGCAAGTGACTTTCGCACTGCAACAAACTTGGAACTATTTTAATATGGAAGAAAAGCAATTAACTTTGTCAGTATTTTTTTCACTTGCATGCTTGATATTATTTCAGCTGTGACTTTAAATGAGTTCTCTGCACCTCACTTTGCTTTCTACTTGATTTGCCAATGAAATCTGATCTCAGTCACATCACAAAGTCTTGTGGAGGAACTAATCTGAAGACAGATTTTACTCCTAGCTGAACCTGCTTAAGTCTGAAGGAATGTGATAGTCAGCCACTCTGATACTCACTTGGTCAATAAAGTGTAATCTCCTCTGAGGCTGCAGACAAATTGAATAATTTTGAGAAAAACTAGTTGGTTTCAACATAGTATCTGTGCATTAGAGCAAATCTATGTGCTTTGGGGCTCAGCAGTTTGTCACACTTTAATCAGGTAGGGTTCATTCAGTAATAAGCAGTGATGCCCTTTTACTGTTTGCATGGTGGGTACCTCATACTCCAAAACAGTCTATGGGCTTCTCCAGGACTAGCAAGTCTGTACTGTGTGTGTTGCGACTGGAGAGGCACCCCGGGCCCCTGAGAGTATTAATAAGGAGGAAATACAATTCCTTGCACATCCCAGACTTCAGAGTGTGTCTTCATCTCTGCTGCTGGCTGTCAGCGATGAAGATGGCTCTGTATCATGCCTCAGAAAAGCAGGGTGCCAGGACACAGCTGGAAGCCTCAAATCATTACAGTCAAAGATAATGAGACATTTCTAGCTCGGGCCTCTGGCACAGCCCAGTAGAAGGGTACCTGTGGTAACATCAATGGTAGACATGAAAAAATATCATACCCAGAGAAAATCACAATTGTGTTAAAAGGACATTTTTTCCCCCCCAGTGTTAAGTTTCTCCATCTGCCTTCTGTTTTCAGGGCCTCCCTTCTCTCAAGAGGCTCTTCCTGATTGTAGATGCTAAGACTATCTTCTTTTTGTGAAACTGGAAGTGAGGGGTGCTTGGAGAAAAGTGAAATTCCCCATATGCAGCTACAAATCGTGCTTTCTAAGTGCAGCCCCTGCCTCATGCTTACATTGCCCCAGCAGTCCAATGCCACCAGCTATTTACTGGCTGGCATAACTCTCCTACCAAAGCTCAACGTTGAGAGTCAGTGGCTGCCCTAGGGCTCTTCATTGTCTCTGTGTCTTTCCACCTGCAACACCCACTCTCTCCTCTTGATTTACAAAGTTCAGTTGTCTACCTCCACACTGCAGCCCTCCAGTTGCTGCATCTCTTCCACTGCTCATCCCCACTTGGGCAGCAGGCTCATAGCCTGATCCTGAGCCTTCCATGCCTCCTTGGTTTGGAGTGTCTTCCATTTGCTGAAATCTTTGGGCTCTCTTTCATGCAAATGCTGAATTGAATCCATGATTTTTCCATGAAAATCACGGCCACATTTCCTTTCCCAGATTTTGTTGCTTGGAAGAAAGACTATTAACTGACTGCCACAGCTCCCATTTCTTCATAACCCTCAGCCCAGAGCAGGAGGCAAACAACTGAACCCTTTACCACCCAATAGCTTTTTGTCTGCATTCATATAAAGTTTCAGTCCTGAGTTCATAATAGTCCACATGCATTATTTCTCTTAGTTAACTTTCTGTAAAGCATGTCTGTCAGTTACATACCTGTGAATACACTGCAGTTCTCAACTGAAAAAAGAAGTTGTGCACTGAAGTCTGTACTCCATCCTGCTTCTGTAGGAAGCATTTCCCTCATAATGGGTGAATAGCTTATTTATAATTAAACTAAGCAGAGCAACAGCCCTTAGTTTAGTCTATTGTCTGCCATCTTCCTCATCAAGCAGCGTCAAGATGAGGGCAGGCAATGGATCTATGGAAAAGGTGTTAAAGCATATCTTTGTCAAGTTCAAGCACTGCAAACATGCCTTGGGAGAGGAATGGGCTGTTTTAACTGAACAGACCTCCTGGAGTCAGAGGCACAGGAGGAAACACATGACCCTAGGTGGAGATTCTTTTCATGCAGTGGGCCACAGCCTTGTTTAAGCATTTGATCTCACCTAAAAGGGCTATGGAAGCATCCTAACAGCTGCAATGGTTGGAAAGGATGCCCTGAAGCTGGGCTTGCCTGTAAAGTTTCCCTTTATTTCTGTGCATCTATCTGGAAATGCAGCAAATCCATCACTGGTTTTTGGACCACCAAAGTCAAGAGTGTCTTCTCCTTAACCTTCACTTTTCCCTGATGATCATAATTATTTTAGGACAACTGGCAAGCTACAAGTGTCCATTTCCCAACGAAATAAGCCATAGAACAAGCTTGCCGGAATATTTTTGCAATTACCAGCACATCCCTTAAGATTTGGTGAGTAACTGAATTCTTCTACCCTAAACAGCAGGTACTATTTCAAATGCTGGTCATGCATCAGCTGAGAGCGATGTCCTCTAGGGACCAACATTAGCCAGTGCTTCTTGAGCATGCTGTGCAGAGATGGGGGAAGGAAAACTCCCACAAGTTTTTAACAAGAGCCAAGACGGAATATGATTTGCGAAGGCTGGAAGAACACCACTTCAAAGCAAACGCTAAGTAACCGATGCTCCCATCTAGTGGTGAAACTGTACTCAATGGCTTAGACAAGCCCGGCATCGACCTGGGCTTCCCAGGGGATATGCAGTTGGATGGACCATGCGACAGGACAGTGCCACCTCTGAAAACTTCTATAGGGCTTTGCAATCTGTGATAGACACCCATACACATTCAAAAGCTCAGGAGAAACTAATCATCTCAACTACAGCATTAGTAACCATAAATGAAAAGGTGCATCAAGACCAAAAGCTCTTTTAAGGCAAGGGAAACATGGAAAAGCATTCTCAAAATGTCTTCAGAAACTTTCAGTGAGACATAGGCACCCACATCGCCTTGGCTTTGGTTCCTAAAGCATGAAGGCCCCTTTCAAAATGTTATCCAAGTTAGTAATTAGCAACACATTACGATCTGTGTTGTCATTACATTGATTACCATGTAATTAATATGCTAACGTTTTCACCCATGGCTGAACATATAATTACTGTCCAGAAGAAAACGGATTATTTTTTTTAGTGTACATCTGAAAGCTTACAGTAAGAGGTGAACAATTACCATATGCTCCATTTGTGACATTACTGGGAGTCACCCCACAACACTACTGTAAATCACGATCTCAGACTGCGGTGTGCTCTGTTCTTCTTAATATGCTTATTTTCAGTTGTTATGCTTGAAAGCTGAGCAGCTCAGGAAGAAAACGGTGCTGTTCTTCTCACTGGATCTTTGTTTTAAAAGCACAGCTGCTGCCTACAGGATATATCCAGAAGCAAAGTTCATTAATGATGCTGAGGCAGTACTTTGTCATAAGAACGAGCTGTACAATTGGGAAACAACTTTAAAATATCATCTCTTATTAGCCTGCAATTGGCACTGTTTTGTTTTGACTTCACTACCCTTTTTTACTATATCTATCTATATACAGTAATGTGAATAGCAAAATAATCTGAACACTGGTCTCATCTGTGCACTTTCCAACAATACATTTCAGAGCACTTCACATTGCTATAATCCTCACTTTTCAGAGTCATAACTTCAGAGTGGCACTCCTCAGTTCAGTGCTATCCGTGATAGGGCTTAACATGAATCATAGAATCATAGAATAGTTAGGGTTGGAAAGGACCTTAAGATCATCCTGTTCCAACCCCCCTGCCATGGACAGGGACACCTCACACTAAACCATATCACCCAAGGCTTCATCCAGCCTGGCCTTGAACACTGCCAGGGGTGGAGCATTCACATCAAAAGACAGAAAACTCCTTGAGAGGACAGAGTATTCTGGAGTCCATGCTACTGTAGGTGAAGGACAGAAAGACAGCTCTTCTGACAAGCAGTAGGACTTCAAGCAATAGATAAAACTTGACTTGCATTTCACTGAAGGTCACAATTGAGAAGAAGCTACAGATCTATTTGTTAGCCTGAGCAGGAAGAAGTGGGAGCAACATGGATAGTGCCTGGCTAGATATCAGCTGAATATCTAAACTGTTCTCTCCAAAAAGCTAATCCAGTATTGGCACACCATTAATGACCCGGTACAAGATCCAAAGTGAACCCACAGAATGGCTTATGACAAGTTTGTTAGTGAAGGTTCCTGTGTTTATTGATAGGGATGAAATTAATCCAATACTAGACAATCTTTAAAAATGAATTCAGGCTGACTGAAATTAAGAAAAAAGCACTGCTAAAACTACTGGGATAATGCAAATGCCACTTAAATCCATTTCCAGTCAAAACATAGCTGTCAGTGTGTGCATCTTATGTGGAGGTTATACACCCGTAAATAAAGGGAAAGCCTGTGGCAAAGGAATGAGAACCCACAAACCCAGTGGGTGGCTGTCAGAAGAAGTTATGCTGCCTGAGTAAAAGAAAAGTCACTCTGCAAAATGAGAGCAATGCAAATGAATGTCCAAGTAGCAAAGAAACCAGAGACACTGCCTGTGTGGAGGAGAAAGTTAAGGAGGAAAGTGAAGACTGCATCAGAGTTAATGCCACCTTGTTGGTAAGAGACCAGGTATCACTCACTGGTAGATTATCAATAGGGTGAAGATTATCAATAGGGTGAAGTGCCACTGCAGAGCCCAAGAAAAATTCCAGTGCACCAGCCAAACTAATGCTTGCAAAAAGCAGTCACAGCTCTCAAACCTTGCACAGATGTCAAACAGAGATGTGTCAACAAAGGACAGACTGCTAATCATCGTATTAAACATGTCCATAAGCACACTGCATGCACAAACACATATGGACCCAGTAATCAGGTTGCATAAAACTGCCATTGCTGTATTAAAAACCTGAGAACATTAGGCTGCTGGGGTGCAACATGATGCAAAACTGCATTATGCTCCAGACACCTAAGAAAGGAAGAAGTGCATCATCAGAGTAAAATATTTCCATCCTGTTATTTCAGTTTATAATACTGTTTACAACTACTATTGCATGCTCAACTTATAAGATACTAGGGAAGGCAATTTATCTTGCCAGCTTTTTACCTCCCCTTTCAGAAGTCTTGGTAACATTAAGATCTGTTGAAGTTTGGGTTTCGACAGGATGCTGGCAGCAATCCACCTTCATCAAAATGAAGTAACTAATAAAATTTCAGATGGATGCATCCAAGCAACTTGTGGCTCTGTTATTGCAGGTAGGGCAATGAGTGGTTTATGTATGCAGCTCTTCCACCTCTACAGTAATAACCTACGCACAGATTGAAAAAGAGATGTATTCAATCGTGTTCAGCTGTGAGGGTTTCCATCAATATGTGTGTGGGAGAAAAGTGATTGTGGAATCTCATCCTACATTACCCATGTGGGTGATATTGCAAAACCATCTGAAAACCCAAATCTGTCAATATTTTTATTCCTTTTTGAATAATGTGGCTTCTCATTAAACATTGGGGCTCTAAAATGAATACTTTAAGCAAATGTTAATTGTATATTAATTTATGTTATTATAATTATTTTATCACCATTAGGAGGAAAGGTGAGTATGTAAGCAATCCAGACAAGGGGTGCTGCAATAAACATATTTTTATTAATTTCAGCACAAAATTGGCATTTCTGGTTACAGAGAATCATCAATAAATAAAGTGACCTTGAAACCACCAGTTGTGTGAGGCATTGACAAGAGGGAAGACATGATGAAAACAACAGAGCATTTGACTGTTTATTTTTGCGTCCCCTGCATTCCCCTGTCAAAGGATGAAGAAGAGAAAAACATAGCATCTGTGCTAGGGAAATGTCTATGAGCATTAATTAATTATAATGCTAGTCCTCTGTGTGCTGGATGTGTTGTCACTCTCTCACAAACATTTTACTCGTTCCACTATCATCAATTCAATTATTTGAGATGCTTCACGGCAGGTGTATATGATGTGTTCTTTCAAAAGCTTCTTTGTGATGAAATATTCTCTGTGGCTTAATGTGCATTCCCTTATGCCACAAACTGTTAAAAGCCCAGTCACATCCCCACTTCAAAAATCCTTTGGTAACATTCAAGCTGACAATACAGCAAAAGTCTGCCACAATGACAAGAAAATTTGTGACTTATCTATTGAGGCCAAGCAAACCACTCAAAAGTATACCACAGCCTAAGTGGGCTGAAGTCTACCCTTGCCTCATCCTCTGGCTTTAGCATGGAAAGCGTAAGGTATGGGTGGGAGCACCTGGAAAGGAGCAGAGCAGTGTGACTTGGAGCCTCCTCTGTAGGCAGTATGGCAGTGGGAGAGAGCACACACTTGGCACAGGTTGGCAGGCTATGAGACAGCATCATTGACTGGCTTATAGCAGCCTGCTGAACCTGATGACAAACAGCTACCACTAAGATCATTAAGGAGGACATTGCACCATTCTTGAGGTCCTATTTTACCCAATAGAAAAAACTCTCTATCCTTTCAGGGTCTTCTATGGTCCAGGTAAGATCTTTAGCTCTTGAATAGATTTCCTTGTGCCTTTGTCCTACTGCAGTCAACATATGTCTTAAAGCAATGGCTCAGCAGACACCAAAACCAACCATAAATAGCCATATATTGTCAATCCACAACTACTGGTATTGCAACTCCATCCTTGGTACTTGGATGCAAGTGTTTTATTTGCAAAAATAAAAATACTCCCCATAACTAGAGTAAAAAAAACAAACATGTTGGCACATTGGGTGTATGTTTTGTGTTTAGACACCAGGTTTTACAGCTGGCTTCAACAAAGGCAGGTGGCAATACACAGTACTGGGAAATGGAGCCCCCTTCATTTGTTTCAGACTCATGCCTCATTAAAATTTTACATTTTCCCATCCACTGCTAGAGACCAATATGCTCCCATTGTACAACAGGATGAGAGCACTGTAAATGAGAAACCTGGCTACAATAATCAGGAAGCCCCTTGCCAAAGGTTGCTCTATTTATCCACACTGCAATGTATAAGCTTTACAGATGTGGAATATAATTAATGGGGAATATTACCTGTCTGCGTTTTTAAAACTGTTGTTTCAAGATGATGTCACATACAGGCAATATTCCCTGGCCAAATTATACTCCCAGGGCAGCAGGGAGGTAAGAAATTTAGGGCTATTTGCTACACAAGCCCAGATCCCATTGCTTTATTTTGCAATAGAAATGATGTACAAGTAGGCAAGCTTGTGCTCAGTCCCTTGTCTTATTTGCAGTTCTTTTGTACTCTTATTTTCATATATTATTGGGCAGTCAGACCAAAAACATGTTGTTGTTATAGCCATGTACAATATGTTCTTTCTGCTTTGTGAATGTTTACTTTATAAGGCTGTTTGTCAGAAAGACAGGGGACAAATAGGTGAAGCTTATTTTATATAGCTAAAACTAAATTCAGACCTGATAGAAGCACAAAAAAGTGGTGCTGCAATTCTTCCTGTTAGGTGTTTCATCCTGCTTGTCAGTTTGATCCCCTGCTCCATAGAAAATAATAGCAAATTCCCACTCATCCCAAGGTTAGAGATCAAGGCTTGACTCCAAAACATCAGCGGAACAGCTCTCTGGTGAGTAGTGGCATTTCTGATTCTCAAACCCTTCATGAGGATGGTGTACTGCAAGAGATTTTACTTTTTAAAGAGTTGCTGGCTTGTTTCATATTTAATAAACTTATGCAATCATAAAGTTCCTGCTGCTAAAGGGTTAGCCCATGTATGATATACATCCCCACATATACCCATCAGGATGCTCCATTATGACGCAGGTATATTTACAACTACTGCCATCCCATTTGACACTCACTAGGCTTCTCTGTATGTATTCCAAAAGGATTTATGTCTTTCTACATTATTTAAATCTCAGTGTGTTCCCGCATCATCTCTGGAGCCAGATGCTTCAAGGCCAGGTTGGACAGAGCCTTGGGTGACATGGTTTAGTGTGAGGTGTCCCTGCCCATGGCAGGGGGGTTGGAACTAGGTGATCTTAAGGTCCTTTCCAACCCTAACTATTCTATGATTCTACTTGGGCATAGTTCTTTGGTCTTACAAATGCACCTTAGTCATACACGGGTGCACGACTTCGTTCATACCAAGACCTCCCATAGTCCCAGAACTTAGAGTCATCCTTATCCCAAACTGTACTGTAGTTTTCCTTTGGTTTTATGACTTATTCTTCTGGGACCAGGTGACAGAACAAGAAGACATTGCTGGGAGCTGAAGAAAACACTCTTTGTTTTAGCAAATGCAAGAAATGCTAGTCTAAATGGAATAGGACAATAAACTCACATTCACCATGCTCTTGTCTTACAAATCTGAAGCCTTTTTTATTTTTAGATCAAAGCCTTGCCTTGCTGTGCCTTGTCTTGCTTTGCCTTGCCTTGTCCTGCCTTACCTTGCCTTCCCTTGTCCTCCCTTCCCTTCTAGCCAGTCTTTCAGCTCTCAGTTCCAGGGGTTTTTCCTCTTTCTGTAAATGGTTTGTGAACGATCCCAGCCTTAGTAACACTTCCCACTGACTAGACCTGTTCAGACTCTCATAACAGACTCAAATAACTGTCCTGTTATTTAAAGTATATCAGTTATTAGCCCAATAGGATTTCCATATAATGGAGAAACACAGATGTTCAACAGTTCCCCCTTGTTAGGTGTGTGCCACTGCTCCTTTACTCTTTCTCTGGTGGGCAGATGGGACAAATGTTCCAAGGGTTGCAATTTGATATAGATATGTATTCATAGCCCCTGATTAGAAACAGAATAAACTTTATATGGAGGCCCCAAACCATTGCTTGTTGCAAATTTCCCAGATGTTAAGTTTCAAATGTTTTCATGACGCAGGGAAAAAGGGCACTTTCCCTGCAGTCAGAGGAACTCAAAGCTTTCCAATTATGGTCACACACTCAATCTTATTAGCAGAAAATTTAATTTGCCTTAATCAGACTGAGGTGGGTAGAGCGCGAAATTAACCTGACTTTCATTTTGCATCATACGGTAAACCAATGTGGTGAAATCACTGTAGAAATTGGAGCTGTGAATGATGGATGAGATGAAAAAAAAACCACCCAACAAAACCAACCAGAGAATAAACAGTGTTGTGTAATCATCACTGTACTAAAAGGGACACAATATTCAATTCACTTGTTTGGAGAAACGCTTTATTTCCCTGGCAAATCAAAGGGCACGTTCCCCTTAGTTGCACCCATATTGTGCCACTTGAAGCTGAGAACAGAGTTCAGACCCAAATATTTGTCTTCAGCACCCCCTCTATTCTAAGAGCTATATATGCTCGGTCAATCTTGCCAACAATTTTTCAAACTCTTATTTTGCCAGAGAATTACAATTTAATGAAATTAGAAACACATCAGTTTCAATGAAATCTCCACTCACAGTTCAAGACTTGTTCAAAATCCAGAGGGAAAAAGAAGCATTTACTAGAGGTAAGCCAGAAGCCATGGAGTGGACAATTGGGAAATGAGTTTCAAGTGTCTGCTCCAAGCGAGGAAGAGTAAGAACTTACACCTGGAACCTTTCACATCTCAGAGAAGTACGGTGATCACTAGTTCTTGTTGGAAGGGTGCTTTCCCTTGAACTTATTCAAAGGGCTTCTGTTTCACTTCAATGAAGAGCCAAGTCTTGACATTTTCTTTTTATTTTCTTGTCTTTTATTAAAACAGAACACTATTTTCCACACAAGGCTAACATTAATTCCCTTTTTCAATTCTCTGCCACCTTTTCTGTGTGGCTAAAATAAATGTTTGGGAGATATAAGCTGCCCTTTATACTGGAACCACAACTGCCTCCACCTGAGCTATTTCCTTATAAATAACAGGAAAAATAAAACAATGCTTCTCAAACATTGGCATCCAACTTTTTCAATCAGATTTTAACACTTTTTCCCACCCCTTGTCACAAGCAGAGATATTTCTGTCTCAGAGCAAACTGCAAATTTGAGAAGGGTACTGGCACAGCAAGAAAGCTGCAAAAAAGATTGGAAGATAAAAGGGACAGGTTTGGAGCAGGGGATAAAAAGAGAAAGTCATCCATTTCCTTCTATAAGAGCATAGGAAAGTGAAAAACTGTCAAACTTGTTTCTGTGCAGCAAGACCTGGGTGATTGGGCAACTTCAGCTGGGGCAGGAGTATTGGGAAAAGGGGTATGTGCTTACAGCTGTAGTCAAAGGTGCCCAAATGCCACCTGTCTCCCGACAACAGGAAAATCCTTTTCCTGTTCCTACCCAGTGCTAGATACAGGAACAGAATGTTCCCTGCACAACATGGTCTTAAATTGGGGTTTTTGTGGGTTTTTTTGTTTTGTTTTTTTTTAGGGAAAAAGTAATTTTTATCACCAAGTGAGAAATGCTGCTTACTGTTTACTATCTTTAAACTGCAAAATGTGCTGGAAAATAAAGACTTTAATTTAAGTTGTCTTTTCGATGCCTGTTTCTTGCACAAAAGTGACACCATTTCAAAACACAGTTTTTCTTATATGCCTCTGTTTACGTTCCCATTTATTTCATGTAATAGCTTCTCTTTAACCAACTCCAGCAACATATTTAAGATCTTTGCAGATGCAACTGCAACACATTCAAGACCCTTGCAAAATAGAATAAAGCTGTATGGTATCTTCTGTAACTCCAAAAAGGTGAGGAACACAAAATCAACAAGCCTAAAAGTTGTTTTCTCAGATTAATGTCAGAACTCCTGCCTTTATTATTAAACAAACCAGGTAACGTGTAATGTTTGCACTGTAAAGTTCTGATCTGAAAATACCAAAGCAAGATAGGAACAGGTTTTGCCAACTCTTCCTGTTAACAGTGGAAGGTAAAATTTCTCATCTCACTTTGTGACACTGATTAGCTAAAACCCCCATACTTTAATTTTGGTTTTAACTGTCTTGAAAAAATTGATTTCCATATTCAAAGTATCATACATAGCATGTATGTATGCAAATAGCCATTAAACCACAACATTGTTCATATTTCTTTATTCTTCCTAAGGCATTTGGAAAGTATGCATGATGAGAACAGCTTTGCTTCACTGATTTATCTACACTCCCCTGAAGCAGAGATCGAGTCGGGGGGGTTAGGCTATGTACAGCAGAAAGTGAGGCAGCATTTCCCAGTCCAGCTACAAAGCTACCTGAAAACACTGTACTACTGATAACTAGCTCTGGAGCAATGAATAACCACCAATCAAGATACTCTTAGGGAAGCTTCCCTTCATTTTAAATCAAGAAAATTATGATGCATTTTCAAAGTATAAAGAAATTCCTGTCAGAAAGCTAACTTTTTTTCAGTGGTTCTTAATCAGGTGAAACAGTTTATGTGACTTCTGCAAAGACTCAATCCTGCTTCAGGCTACTAATCTTGCTCTAAATGATGCCCGATTCAGGAGCCATTTCTCTGCTTGAGAGAACATTTCACATTGCCCTTGAACAGCAAGGGCCTGTGTTAGTGCCCAGATGATGCTAGGAGGAACACTTGGGGTGGGAGCAGGCACTGAGGATTAATTTTTGAGAGCTTTTCAGTCAAATGGTATCGGGGGGCTTTGGGGGTTTGTTTGGGTTTTTTTGACCTTTCAGTTACACCCAATAAACACTTACTCTACAGAGGTGGCAGCTGGCCATGGTGATCAAGACAGCCTGAAGGCTCTTCTACCTCCCTTCACGTGCACGGGCTCTAAATCACAGAATCAAATACCCATAGAATGGTTTCGTCTGGAAAATATCTTAAAGATTGTCTAGTTTCAACCCCCCTGCCATGGGCAGGGACACCTTCCACTAGACCAGATTGTCTCAAGCCTCATCCAACCTGGCCTTGAACACTGCCAGGGATGGGGCAAACACAACTCCTCTGGGCAACCTGTGCCAGTGTTTCACCACTCTCACAGAAAATAACTAAATAACTTCTTCCTAATATCTAATTGAAATCTATCCTCTTCCAGTTTAAAGCCATTCCCTCTTGTGCTGTCACTCCATGCCCTCGTAAAAAGTCCCTCTCCAGATTTCTTGTAGCCCTTTTAGGTACTGGAAGTCTGCTACAAGTTTCCCCTGGAGCCTTCTCCTCTCCAACCTGAACAACCCCAACTATCTCAGCCTGTTCATAGCAGAGGTCAACATTCCCAGTGGTCAGCTGGAGGTCAGACAAGGGGAAGCCCTGGCAAAACAGCAGAATCCCCTCCTTGTCCATGCAAGTGCACAACTTGCCATGGTGCCACATGCTGCCTGGCCTGAAGGGATTAATTCTGGCCTTGCATGCTGCCCTGGCCTCTCTGCACAGGTTGGGCTGCTTCTGAGCAGGCATGTACTGCAGCAGGCAGGCTAGGCAGGAAGGGCTATCCGCCTGCAAGGGTTTCAGGGATTAAAAATGTATTTGCTCCCCTGCTGATAACTGTACATTGAGAAAACTGTCATTCCAAAACCAGTTTTTTTTTTCTCCATACTCCTGTGTTGATGAT
This sequence comes from Melopsittacus undulatus, assembly GCF_012275295.1. NCBI lineage: Eukaryota > Metazoa > Chordata > Aves > Psittaciformes > Psittaculidae > Melopsittacus > Melopsittacus undulatus. Next base: position 62,072,553 of record NC_047528.1, read on the forward strand.
TCAGCAGATGTGGCAGTTCTTATTTTCTTCTTTGAAAACTTGCTACATAAAAATGTGTTTATTTCAGTTAACCTTTTCACCCAAAGAGCCAACCTACTGCAGCTCATCAATAATGCCTCTATAAATCAACCACATACAGTGCAGGCAGAGATTAATTCTAAGTAACTCTGTGTACAAAATTTGCTCAAAACCACACGTCTCTCTAGAAGTTTATTTACATGAACAGAATATCCAGGTTTTGGATTCCAGTCAAGTTTGGCACTGACTTATTTTTAATAAAAATTGCCTAAAAGCTGCAAATTACTTTAGAACACTGGACTTCCATTGAAAGGAAGTTCACAAGGAGTCAAGGCACATAGCACCCAATGAGTGCTGATAACAGTAATAAATAATGGGGTGAAAGAGACAGGAACTGTCAGAGCTTCAGCAGAAAAGTGGATGAGACCATTGTTTGAATACATCAAAGGAGCCAGCCTTTGGGAACGTTTTACTGCCTATGTCCTTAGGATGCTACAGTCTTTTGCTTGTGAAGGCTTTGCAATGTCATTAATGTGAAGGACAGAGATTTACAATGCTTGCGACTTTAACTGTGTGACTGCCTATAATGTTTGTGCAGTGCCACAAAAGCACTGGCTGGAGGACGTCAACAGAGGTCGGAGGGAGGGAGCACCACATGGACAGAAGGGAGCTCCTTGCCCTGCTCACATTGAAGTCCCCATCCTGTTACTCATTTATTTTACAGGTGCAACTGAAGTTATCTTTCTCAAAGCTCAGGCAATAATGTAGCAACTGGCAGAAAATCCAAGCTGAAGATAGCTCAGGCTTTGTCTTTTCACTTCAGCTCTTTACTGTTTCTCAGGAATCTGGCTCCTTGACAAGAAGTCACAGAGGTGATATGCATGTGCAAGCAAGTAAACGGACGGGTGATTCTGAGGTGACTGAAAGTCCATGTGGATATGGGAGTCCATGCAGACATGGGAGTCCATGCTTCCTTCCTAAGAAACAGAAAATAAGAGGGAGAGTAAAGCGAAGAATAGGCTGTGACTCTGCTTACTGCCTTCCGCATCTAAGCCAGCACTGAAGGATAAGAATCATATATTAATACAGGTCACGTCAGTAAATTAGCACTTTACCTCAAGAGCAGAAAAAAAAAACAGAAAAAGTCCCCTCTTGTCTTTGAGGAGCTGCTTCAGAGATATCGCAACTCATGCTTTGTGACAGGCTCTGTATTCACATCCATTGCCTTTCCTACGGCGTCTTACCAAGACTTAATGAACACGTCTACAACAGGGCTGGCATTTCAGAGGCATGTGCAACAGGATACACATTTCTTCTAGAGAGGACCTATGTCATGCTGGCAAACATCCTCCCCTTCCTTTTTTTCCCATTTGTCCTGTGGAAACAAAAGGAGTCCTTAGAAAAACCTTGTACACACACCAGTACCTGTCAGCCAGGATGCAATAAGCCCTGTGAGCCCAGCCAAATGTACATACACATCTGAAACTAAACCACCTCACCACGAGTCAGGAAGGATTTCATCAGGATGTTTCTGAAAAGCAAAGAAACAGCTTGCGTTGGAGGGAAGGCAATTCTGCCAATCACCTGCCACGAGACAATGCAAGAAAAAGAAACCAGGACACTCTCTCTCCTAAGGGAGAGCTTGTAATTGAGGTCTGTAGGCTCTGATCCTAAATCCACATCCACATCTGAACAACTGCAATTCCAGAACACATCTGAAGTGCTCAGGAGCCCACAACAGTATCTCCAGCTTATTAAAAAACCTACTTGACTATTAGAAACAAAAGGCAGGTCAGCACTAACAAGAAACATGGCATGCGATGACTGCAGATCCCTCTGGGTGCAGCAGGAGGGGAATGCCTGACCAGAAGAGCCTTAGCCAGAGGCAGAGCTGCTTGAAGAGCTAGGAGTTTCACCACCTCAGAGACTGGTGAAAGGAACAGGCCTGCAGTGTACTCCTTCCTTCCCTGCCCCAAACAGGGAAGGCATGCACCCCCGAGCTGTCAGAGGGTTTGCAGAAAGGGAGCAGTAACTCACCTAATGTATCCCCTCGAGGGCTAATGACAGAAAACTGTCCTGGGGGATCATGAGAAGTGGGAGATGAACAACCTGTGTGCACCCAGTGCTTACTCACTAATGTAACCTTAAAAGCACATCTCTTGTTCAAAACCAGAAGAGTTCTGAAATAAAATTGATTGCAGTTACTTGGATGAAACTCAGCTTTGGTAAAGTCAATGGAAAAAAAAAAAAAAACAACCCTTTCCATCAGTGGAGCCACATTAGCCAAGGATGTATTTTGAAAAAGTTGAATGAGTTTGTGCTTGGGCTTTAAGGATCTTCGTGTATTGTATCCTGCCACCTTAAATGATGACTACAAAGATCTGTTGTAAAACTTTTTCCAGAAGAGGTGAAAGCTTTCAGAGTGTCACCATTTTTAATATACCATGACTCTTGCTCATAGTAAATTATGTTATTTATCCTCTTTATTTATATGCACTGCTCTAACACTGTAACAAAACAAAGTGATAGATGCATCTGTACTGGTCGTCAAACTCAATAACAAGGCAACAGCAACTGTGTGTAACTTTACCCTACTGTTACCAATTTATATAAAAGACAAATCCTTCAAGCTGTGAACCTGTGAAAGTAAATTCTTTACCATTCCAGACTTGCCAGCAATTACTCTCCTCTGATCTCAAACCCCTCCCCAGGCTGCTCTGACACCATGGGGCCTGATGCTGAACTTACTGACCTTAAACCAATTCACTCTCCTGTTTTCCAGGAAAGCTGTTCTTTATTACACCATTGAAATTGAAGACAGAATCAGGCCATTGGTCAGAAATATAGGATGCTGAGCTTTTCCATTTTGGAGTTCAGTCTAAGCCAAATGCAGAATGTCAAAGGCAGAAGCAAACCAATTGGATTGCAGACTAACTCCACCTGCCTTCTGCAGATAAATTTGACATTTAGATGTGTAGGGACTACTCCCACTGCAGTCAATAAAAATTGTGTTCAACCAGCAGTACTTGTCACCAACCTAACTGCCTATTCTGGAAGTCTTTTGCTGAAAGAGAAGGAAATCTTTGGGTGACAAGCTCTCCTGATACTGTGTTTAAACTACCCCAGATTCCCATGCAGGATATCTTAGTGCCATCACCTCCTTGCAACATTCAGTTAATTTATGCTATTCATTTACATTGTATTCTGAACTGAAACTCTATTTCACTGGTATATTAAAAATGAGCCTACTAAAGAACAGCACAGTCTAAAATTGTAACAGATGGAGAAGTCTGTAGAGTTTTACAAATTTAGAATCCTATTTTTAAAATAATTAAATAAATTAAATGATTGAGTAAGCACTATCTACTTTTCACTTTGTTTTATTAAAACACATGCTTATGGTTTATTGTATGAGCCAGCACATCATTTTATAGACAGATGCAGCGAGCCTGGGAAAAAAAAATACTGGGAAAATATCCATCCCTTAATTGCTAATTATGTTTGTAAATTCAGATTTTTGAATGAATGCTATACAGGGCTATCCCTCTAGCAGCAGCGTGCCCATAGAACCAATCTGCAGATATATCTACGTCACAGTCCTTTTCAATGGGTTTTTTACTGCCTTTATTACATGCATGTAAGACAACCCATTTTCATCACACCATATCATATTGATGAATGAGGGTTTTTATATTTTGGAAGAAATTAGCTCTGGGTTTGAAATGTTTTTCACCATGTCCTAGGTTGAGGGAGAAAAAAACAAAAACAACACATCACAAAAAAAAAACAAAACAAAAAAAAAAAAACAAAACCCAAACCCAACACTTTTTTATTCATCAATTGCTTTGCAATTCATGAAACTTCTCAGTAAAATAGCATAAGTAAGTGGCTGAACTTCACTGGCATTTACAATCCTTATTTGCTTTTGGCATGGAGTGTTATTTCAACAATCATTTTTTAAACTGTTAACCTGTTCTTGACTGTATTTTGTCTTTCACCCCTTTGTGATGTTACTTCTTCATTTAACGAAGTGCATCTTGTTTTACTTTAGTACTAACTCGTTTGATTCCAACGCTAGTTCTCAAGCTTTGAAGGCGTGCCTTTTGCAGGCATGGTGTTCCGTTCATCTCCCACCTTACAAATATGGGCATGAAGAAACTACCTCCTCTGATGCATTTACACAGATGCTTATCTTAGAGCATAGATTCAGCACAATAAAGGGTATCCATCATTGTGTTGATTATTTATAAGTGAAGACTTACTTGGACTATTTGCAAAGTAAACCACTACTCAATCTGAACAAAGACACAAAATATGCTTTAAGGTATTTTTAGCTGTTCAGCAAGCAGGGAAAGGATAGCGAGGACTGCACTGCACCGCTGGATAGCCACTGAAAGTACCACTGGAAGTGCGGTGAGGGTCCAACGGCAGGAGGGAGCACTCGCCGTGGCTCCTTCAGCATCTCTTTGATCTCCCCTCTCCTTTGTGCTCCCTGATCTGCAGCACTGGTTTTCTACCCGCTCTGCGAGTGAGTTAATGTGTTTCTTCTCAGGAGACCTTTAAGCTTAAAATATTTTCTTAATTAACGGAGCCTAATCTTAAAGAGACAAAGCTGGCTGCGCCGTTTCCACGCCGCATGGGTGCCAGAGCCCCACCACCCCGGCTCACAGAAGGGGCTGGGGCTGGACCATGCCTTCAACTTTCCTCATCGGACACAGGGAGACCTCCTTTGCCTGGACAGCCCCACTGGGATCTCGGTGCTGGAGCTCGGCAGCTGCCGAGATGCCAGAGCCCCGAGGCGCTTTCCGTGCTCGGCAAGCCGGCGGAGGCAGGCAAGCCGACCGCCGGGCCGGCCCCCGCCTGTTCACCTCCCACCCTTTCCTGCCTCCCGCTCTCAACTCTTAACAGCGCAGCCCCGCGAAGGTGCAGCGCAGCCACCATATCAGTGCAGCGAGGCGCCCCCATCCTCTGTCCTACCCCGTCCCCGACCAGCTCGGGGAGGATGCGACGCTGCCCCCAGCCTCTGCCCGTGCGGAGAAAGAAGGTGCAGCGCTACCCCCAGCGCCGGGGCAGCCCCTCTCTCCGCAGCGCCCGCCCCTCCGTGAACAATGAGCCGGGACGGCGCGGCACGGCCCCGGGGCAGCCCCCGCCGTGCCCCAAGCCAGCCCAAGGCATCCTTCCGCCCCACCACCGTAGCGCCCAGCTCCGCCCGCCCGGTAACGGGGCGGAGGCGCCCCCATCCCGGGAGGGGCCGGGCGGTGGCTCCCGGTTGGGGGGGGCGGCTCCCGGGGGGCGGTGCCGTGCCGTGCCGCGCCGCTGCGAGCCGCCCGTGTCACCTCCAGGCGCTGGTGCCGCCGCCGCTGCGATCCGGAGGGATCCGGGGTGCCGCCCGCCCCCGGCGGCTGCCCGCGCCCTGCGCTTTGTGCGAGCGGCGGCCAGCAGCATGCGGGGGGAGAGGCACCGCGTGGGGAGCGGCGAGGCGGAGCGCCCGCGCCGCCCCGGCTGCTGCACCTCGGGGGGCAGGCCCCCCAGAGAGCCCTGAGCGCCCCGCGGTACGTAGGGGCACCCCCGCGAGGAAGGCGCTGTGGTTTATTTTGGGGGTGAGAGAGGGGGTGTTAAAGGGGGCGGGTTTGTGCAGCGTTTGCAGGGAGGAAAACCCTATACGTGAAGCCATATGGATTCTCAGCGGCATAGCTTAGTGGCTTCTTGGCTTAACAGTTTTCGGTCGGGGAGTGTGTGTAGGGTGTGTTTTTAGTAGGGTTCGCCGGCTCAAGAGAGCTTGAATAGATGTGTTTAGAGAAGCAGCGCTTTCCAGGAATTTAAATGAGACCTTTTTTTTGTGGTTGCTTTTCAAGGCTATTCTATTAGTTCTATATTTGCTTTTGCAGATTGCGCTTATAAATAGTCGTGCTAGCATGTAAAGATCGATGTTCTCAAAGGAAGAAAAAGAAAGGTCTGTGAGAATTTACCTTTAATAAGCAGTGTGGATCACTTTTGTGGTCTCTGATGTGTTTCCTCGGGAACATGAGCATCTCTAATACTCAGCTACCATTTGTAGTTGGTTTTGTCATGGCAGTGTGTTTCACTTGGCACTAGAAGAAATTCTGAGTAGGTTACTCGTTCAACTAATTTAGTTGTTAACTGTTGGAGTAAGATTTAGCCATTTCTTCATGCGGATGGAAATGTGAAGTGGTAGGCAGGAGGCAGCAGCAGCCAACCTCAAGGTTAAGGTTTTTGCTCCTTTTTCAATCTGATTTTCCTTTTTCAGTCTTGTGAACTTGCTGAACTTTAACCCTTTTGCAATGAAACTTTACAGGCGTGGTGTCTGCATCCAGGTAATTTTCATACATGTATGCGTTTATATGTCGTTTCTTGTTTGGAAAACTTATGCAAAAGTAATTCAGCTGGTTTTGATAGTGTGGGGTTTTTGGATTAGGGAAAGAATGACCGCACTTTTTCCATTTAAAGATGAAACTCATGCAGGTTTTTTTTTAGCAGGGGGTTTTATTACTATTTTAAATTTGAGGTGGAGTTTGGAGGTATCCTTCCTTTATATGTGCTTTCCGACTAAAGCGCTGTTTGACTGGAAATCCTGCGGTGGTTGCATGCTGTGTTTGTGGGTGTCTTGCAAAGACCAAAAGCTGCGCTACTGGGAAAAGATGTGCTATTTTCTTCTTTTCTGAATGAGAAGCTGTGACAAAGGGTCTGGAGGTGAGGTCCTGCCTGTGTGTTCAGACCCCAAGATACTCGCACTAATTTCTGCAGCTGACAACAAAGGGGCGTCTTGGCAGACACCTCTGCTGAAGCAGGCAGGGCTCCCCTTTCCATTTGCTGTGGAAGCACTGGATTTGAGATCTTGTAAGTGCAGACTTTGAACTGTCTGTAGGCAGAAATCTTCTGTGATGGAGTTTAGGACCTCCACAACTCCTGATGTGGAAGTCAGAGAGCTCCTTTACTTTCTTCTATAGTTCATCTGGGGGATGAGGACAGGATTTCCCAGCATTGTCCACACTGCATTCAGAGTTGGAGGATGTATACAGAATGTTAGAGATTTGTTGCAAAGTTGCAGACCTCTTCATCTATGTTTTGTGATGTATTTTCTATTGAGGAAAGGAAAAGAAAGGCCAAACAATAGCAAAGGTGTTACAAAAACTTTACAAAAGGAGCTTAAGGGGGTGTTAGTATTGCATATGTAAATGTCCAAGTGGAAAGACGTTATGGATAAAGTTATATGTTCACTTTATCTCTGTCTTTCTTTGAAATATGCAAAATGATTGTTATACATCCTCTTAAACAGAGCTGTGTGTAAATAAAATCTGGAGGTACCATTTCCTGACTTAAAATTACAAAAGCAAAATAGAAAATAATTGTAATCCTGTAGAATTTAATATTTTTTTCTGTTTCAGATTACTGAAATGAGATAAACCAGCATCCTGTTGATAGCATCCTAATGCTTGCATTGTGAATTGATGTGGTGTATGTTAGTTACTGTGTATTCTAGTGGAGTGTGCTGGATTTTATATAAGTTATTGGAATGCTACTGGGCCATCAGAAATTGTATGCAAATCTGTCTGCAGTAATCTTCAGTTTGTGTTTTGGGATTCTCTGTATTTTCTATGGTATTGACTAGTGGTCCACGAAGAATTACTTGGGCAAATGGTGTTGGCTCGTTTTCAATGTATTTAACTACTAACGACATTAAAAGAAGCCAACATATATTAAATACCTCTCTAATATTAATTATCTTGATGAGAAATGGCTGCAAATACTATTAAAATTGCAGATATATACATATGCTCTGTGATCAGTGTGAAGGCAAACCCAGGGAACAGGGTCAATGGGGAATCTGTTGATCTATGAAGGTCTATTGAGATGCTGTTGCTGCTGCAAAAAAATGAGATGCCCCCGTGACACCATAACTTTGGAACAAAGATGTAGGGACTTTGTTCAAGGAATGGAAAATCTGGCTTTGCTGCTGCTTTCGTAGTGCAAAAATCATTTTTGTCAAATGAGGCTGCTGACTTCCCTCAGAGTAAAGGTTTACAACCCTTAAATAGCTCTTCCTGACACTAAGCAGTATCCCTTTCATGTGGCTGATGTGTGTTAGAAAGGCTGACAAGTAGCATTGGTACTGATGAATGAAAAGAAATTTACAGCATCAGATACTTTCTTTAAATTATTTCCCATTGTTGTTAGTTATTACCAAGCATCAGACTGCCATACTTGACTATAATTAATGCAGTAAATGGTTTATTAGACACCACCTGAACTTTTGTCTTGTTTAATTATAGAAGCTTAGTGCAGTGGTCTGTGTACAATATTCAGCCCAAATAATTGCTTTCAGACTTCTATCTGACCATAGTTAGTTTTGGAGCAGCTGTATGCATGGCTTTTCCCTGAACTTTGCACTTTTTAGGCTCTCATTTGCAGTAGTGCCAACTACGTTTCCAGTTTGCGTAACTAAAAACAGTTGGGTTGCGGTTTTGTTGGTTGTAATTCAGAGCAGTTCTTCTGCATGCCATTCATATGGTAATATGTATTGATCTTTCTTAAAACTCTTATCATTCATATTTAGATATCCACCAAGCTATGACACAAATGGGAAAGCCACAATTATTTTATTTTTCCTGAAATTTTCTAAACTGTTAGTGAAGTTAAGGATATTTCTTCCAGTGACATTATGTGTCTTGAAAATGACTTTAAGAATGGATAAGTAGTGGCATGGGATAAAATCTGCACCACAAAGAATTTATAATGAAGGGATCAGACACAACAAGCACTTCTTCGTGCCTTTAGACATGCAGAATGGATTTTCATTCTATCCATAAATGCTGTCTTCCTCCTATAGAACCCATGGTGTCACATTTAGGGTGAAAGATCATGTGAAAAGCTAGCTACAACTAGCATATTGTACCTGAGAAGAATATTAAAAAAATGATATTTATTACTGGTTTTATGAATATTTTGTATTTTTAGACCCAGTCTTTTCTATGGTGCAGCCATAGAAAACTGATTCCCTTGATCTGTAACATTTCTGAGAAAATCAGTTTTGCAAAGAAATTCAGATTTGTTTTTATCTGGTCTGGAATTTTTACATGCACTAGAAACAGTGCATCAGTAGTTAGCCTTGAGGGCAAAGTATGCCAGCATCATTATGTTTGTTGTATGTGTTTTTCAGAGATTGTCTCTTTCCAGGAGGATAAATGCTTGAAGGGTTAAATATCAGGGAGCTGTTCCCAGTGCTCTTGATGAGGGTCCTTGACCTTGGGAGCTTGTTCCTGTCAGAGCCTCTTGGTCTACAGGCCTTCAAAGCCTTCTTTGACACCAGTCACTTTGGAGATGACTAATCTTCCACACAGCTGAAGACAGCCAGAGGTTTGGTGAGAACTGAGGAAGTGAAGCAGAGCTGGGATGTGGCGGCCTAAAATGCTCTTACATGTCATTGGAGATAAGACTGTATAGCTGGTTGTGTGTGTTGTTGCATTATGCCTTCTGGAAGGTTGCACTTCAGAAATCTAAATGTAAATGAAAAGTAAATGTTACTCGTTGCATAGCTCTGTGATTATCATCTGAGTAGGATTCACTGCAGGTTTTGTATAATCCCCTGTTTATTGTATTGAATTGCATAAATGCTGTCCGAGAATAGGGTGTTTTATAGCTAGGGTTGTGAAGTGATTGCAAGTGCTATATGGGAACTGACCACAAAAATCATGTGAACTAAACAGCTGTCAACTGTGGAAAGGAAAAGTGAGAAGAAGTGAATCCATTATGTCACTGATGGAGCCAGAGGTCTGGAGGGTGTAATATTTGATCAATCTTCCTTTTAAAGTAGCTCTTTATAGAATCTTCATTTTAAAGTTGCTCTACTATGCTAAGTTCTGTGTTTAATTCTGGTAGTGGAGTAGCCTTTCAGGCCTACTTTTGGTCTGGTCGCCGTTGTGTCTCTCTATCAGCAAAGGCTCTGATCCAGTCTCTATGAGTTAACAAGTGTCTTCTGCCTATGAAGTTCTGTTTGAGGGAAAGGACTTCAATAAATACCTTCTATATATAAAAGTATAAAAAAATAGAGAGATGTTCTACAGTCATGGTCCAAAATGCTCTGTCTTTGCATAACCAAGCAGTGCAGAATTTGACATTCTATTATGAGGTTGATTCCTAGATAAGAAGATGCTAGTTCAAAGTGCCACTTCAATACAATGCAAATCTGAAAAACGTTGTAGGTATTTTATGATTCACTATGCAGAGCAGGAGACATTTGGCTCTGGTCTGGCAATGGGATATTGGGCCATTCACCTTTATGTGGCAGCAGAGGATAGAGATCAGGTAACAACTGAAAGCTGTTACCACCCGATGGCTGTTTAGTCACCTGTGAAATGCAGTTTCCACATCATAGGACAGGTTTCCACATCACCGCAATTAGATGAGCAGAGCCAGCCCCCTTGTCAAAAGACTTGTTAGGGTGGCTGACAAGTACATTATGCCTCATCGTAGCCTTCAAACCGATCCAGACAGTTAAGTTTTTCCAAACACAGCGTACGGTCCTGTGATTGCTAATTGTGCTCTGCTTGCTTGTCGAGAAAGACCATGTTTTACTGTCAGAGCTCTTGGCCTGTCTCTTTCCTAGAAAGGCTTCATCTATGAAAGCAGAAAAAAAAGTAGAGCCTACAGCAGCATCCATGAGGCCCTGCTCCATGTCAATAAGTTACTTGCAAAATGTTCAAAGGTTTCACTGGGTTTAGGATTTCATCCTGTGGAAGCATTATAGAGGGCACCCTGTATCTCCCAGTGAAGCTAATCATGTCCAGATTAGACAGTAGTTACTGACAAATTGGCTGAGGCCACTGATTAATTTTAACAAATGAGTTTTCTTTGAATGTAAGCTCATGCATGCCAATTATAACAGTATTTCTGTGATAAAACTAGGGATTTTTTTTTCTTTAAGCTTCATATCTGCTGGTCACTGATTATTTTTTCTAGTGTCTTAAAGCATCTTACGTTTTGTGGGGAGTGTCATTTTGGGGAGAAGAAAAACAAACCCAAACCAGACATGCTCTTTCACCCCCTAAATGCCCTAAATACTAATGAAATGTTCAAAGTGGTTGCAAAATTCCATTCTAGTGGTTAAGGAGTATTTAATGTATTGTATCATACAGTCTGGAAGGCCTCTTGTGTCTTCAGTGAACTACGGGCCTGATACCTAGTCCCATAAAATCAGTGAAAGTTCTTGTGCTGCCTTTAAGTGGGCTTTGGATCTAGACCTCTGTGAGTCCTAGTTTCTATTCTAGCTGCAGACTCCTTTCCACAGGAGACAATAAACTTGGGTGGTAGGAAACAAAGCTCCTAGCAAACATACATGAGTTGGGTTATAATTTGGTGTATTGAAGAAACTGGTTTTAAAAGAAAGCCTGCTTGGGCTAAATATATCATGAGGTATTATAGAGGAAGCATTAAGAATAAAAGGAGTGCAGGAATTTTTTGAAGAAAGCAGCGTACACTATGTAATTTTTTCTCTCCCCCCCCCCCATCCACCCAACCAGTGGTGCTAGCATAGAAATTGCAGTATAGCTGCATAGACAAGAAGCCTTATTTCTTAAGAACACAATGTGGTTTATAGGAAAGTCAGGCAGTGACATACAGATATTTAACTTGGATATAGCCTTACAGATGGATGTAAAGCTGTGATCTAACTACCTTTACTCCACCACATACAGACCTTTTATTAGCACAGCTGAAGGGCACGGAATACCAAGGGTGGTTTTACACTGATGAGTTTGCATGACTAGTGGTGTGGTGTTGACATTTTCTTTATAATATGCCACCTTCTTTTGAAAGCTTCTCATTCACCCATAAACACATGTTCTGATTTAAAGCACAGTTAAATGGTCTGCTTAGCGGAAGGAGAAGTTTTCTAAGTATAAAAATGATTGCTTTGACAAAATGGAGAATAATGTGGCATTAACAAAGATAATTCACTTTTCTCTCTCTTTTTTGTGTTGTTTTGTTAAACATGCATAACTCTCAGTACCCCTAGATTTAAAAGATGTTTAGAAAAAGATATTTATAAAAAATAGAAATCCCTTAAAGATTGTTTCTTTCATTATCTAGACAAACCTTGAAGAGTAGTTTCTGTATCTGCATGTTTCAGAAACAGTTCTTAGGGGTTTTATTATGTGCTGAAACACATGTTTATAAAAAAGACTATAACCTGGTGGAAAAAGTGTCTTACAATAATAAACCTGTCGATGGGCCATGTGCTGCCATCAGTATGTTTGAAAAAAATAAATTCTTCTACAAGTGTTAAGTAAGTTTACAGCCTGAGTGTTAAGTTCGGGTCAGACTGTGACTGGCCCTCTGTGGATTGAGAGGGGGAGGGAGGTGCACACAGATCCTCCTCATGCTCTTTTCATTAGCTCATGAGGCAGCGGCAGGATGGAGAGGGTAGCACCCCTTCCCAAAGGGAAGATGAGCAGGAAGATGATGCAGGAGAGCCATGGCATGGGAGACCACGAGACATCCTCCTCTGGCAGCTTTCCTTGGTGCTCCACAGGTTTGTGCCCACCCAACACAAGGCTGTGTATTATGTAAAACTAGGATGAGCTTTGTGTGGTCTCTCTTGAGAAGAGCAAACCTCTGAGGTAGATTATCTGTGGTTAAAAGGTGACAGAACTGATGTATGAAGCTGGTACAAAAAGAAAAGAGCTCTGATAAATATTCAGTTGGGTAAACAATGTGGGAAACATGTCAGTTCTTACTATCTACTACATAGATAGTTTCTAGTTTATGGATTTTGTTTTGTTTTGGTGCTTGTATCACCATTTTTTTTGTTTTTTAAATGTGGGTGATGTGGTAGTTACAAAGTCTCTGGTTTCTAAAGAACAAAAGATGCAGTGGGTCACAGGATGTGTCATTCTTAAAAGGTGCTTCTGTGTGGGATCAATGTTTAGTAAATGTACATGCTTTCAAGCCTATTCTACTTCTGTAGCTCCTGTGAATGGGAGTCATGCATGTGTTCATCTCAGAAAGAATAGGTCTCTTTGTAACTGAGGCACTTTCTGTGTAGAAACATACTTCACTGAGAAGTGTTTTAATGTCCTAATGTTTTCCACCGCTGATCATCTGTACACTGCTTGCTTTCCTGGCAGGTTGGCAGGTGAGAGTCATTGTCGAAGGAAGTATCAAAGATTAAGGAGAATTGTTTAATGCAGTTGACCATGCTGAAGGCTTTCTCAAAAGATACATGATCTAGGCATAGTATCTGTTATCAAAATTGAGACTGTGAGCAGAGCAGTCCCCACCATGAGCAAATTCCTTACCCCCAGGCTTTCCAAGATTCATCAAAGCTTTTAGTTTACTCAGGGGAAATTTACTTCTTGAGGGCTGAGATCTTCCCCCTGGGTTTTTCTGCCCTGAAGTCTAATGAGATTGTGCCTATGTGTATGAGGCTTCCAGTCTAGAAGAGGGCCTTTAGGATCAATGGAGTTGAGCAGAGAGAGGTAATAAGCTGCAGTAGCAGCACCCAGACCCCAGCACGGAGTATGCAATCACCATGAAATGGAAGTGGAAAATACATTGGATCAGTAATAAATGGAAGAGAGAGTATTTGGGAGTTATGTGGATGTTCCCTGGGAATATTTCTGGGTGCATCAGAGAGTAAGGCTAAGTATGGATTGAAGACACAGTAGGGGGGATGACAATAAGTCTGGGGAGGAAACCATCTGTGCCTGCTCTATGCTTATCTTTCCAGGAGAGGCAGTTTGCTACTGGCAAGGCTTGGAAATGTCCTGGGACCATTTCTCTCCAGCCTGACAAAATGTCTCCCCATAGAGACTGTAAAGTCCAGCCAAGTTCTTACACCCAGCTGGACCTGAGGGAAGGGTCCTGGGGTTCAGTGCTGCCTCCTGAGCACAGCTGAAGAGGTGACTGAGGAGCCTGCAGTGAGCCAGGCTGGCTTGCCAGTGGCATATACAAGCCAACATGTGGTGTTAACAACTGCAGAGTTCAGAATTTGCACAAACCCACATTTAGTAATAAAATAGCCTGCAACTAGTCAAAGGCGCCAGCAGTAGCCAAGCAAATTTGGAATGTCTAAGCCAACCATTTTTAAGTTGTGATGAGCCAAAAAAAATTAGGAAACAGTCCAAGAAATGGAGAACACCTCACTTTTCTGGAACTCTCGTATCTCCAAGATGCCTTGGCTGATCTACCTCAAACTTTCCAGAGAAGCTTTCCTTGGCACAAGACCATGACTGTGAAATTTCATGTGGCTGGGTTTTACTTTGTTGAAGTTATGAAGGTTAAAACCGGAGTTTGTTATAGAAAGCTAATCTCTCCATTAGAAATATTTCTGCATTGTTGATACTCATTCCATTGTAATTATTCACTGCTATTTCTTGTTCAGACTGATTTTATTTTTGCTATCTATTTTAGATTTTTTTTTCTTTTTAAGGATAAACTCAGAGCAGCATTGGTTGGAGACAGATTTTGCATGGCTCTGTATGGTATATACGGTAAAGCAGAAGCATTAGCCCTATTATCCGCTGGAGAGAAAGTCGTGGTTGGAGTCCTGCTCTCACCTGACTATCTCTGGGGAGCTTTTTGGAGCATCTGGTTTGAGACCTCACTGTTTACTACAGTTTTTCCCTCCATGCTTGGTAGAAGAGAGTATCTCTGTTGGCCTAGTTATACTCTCACCTCCAGGCAAAAAAAATTTCTAGATGTCCGTCTTGTCATTCAAGTTCTCCCTAGTGGCAGCTCCTGCTGTGGAAAGCCATGAAGGTGGCAACAGCCTGATATTGGGACCACTGTTGTCCATATGTGCTCTTGAGCTGCTCTCCATTGTGTCTAAACACCTGTACTCTGAGATGTCTAGATGCTAAAGTTGTAAGATTTCAGATAGGCATTATAAGATCTAAAGAAAATTACCCTGGGCCTGGAGGTGCTTTTAGTTTTTTGACTTAGGGGCACCTTACCTGTTAGTTAATTCTGTGTAGAAGTAGTACCTGGTTGTGTAACAGCCCTTTCCTCTGCTCTGAGTGCTGTTTTCTGGATGATGTGAAGACCAAAGCATGTCATTGCAGATACTTGCTGTTGGTAGATGGAGCCACATGACCGAAGGTCTCTAGATATGCTGTCTTTAAAGACACTGGATTAATTTGACCGAGTCACTTTACAGGCAGAGTGAGCAAGCAGAGCTGGAACAGATGTCAAGCAGCAGTGAGCCCTAACCCTGAGGCAGGGGCTGAGAGTGTCTGAAGTCAGTGTTTAACTGTATTTTTCTTTCCGGGGCTCAGTTTGAAAGCACCAGGAGAGGGACTCAGAAGAAGTCAAGAGGTGCTGCTCCTGGAAGAGACAAGGTGCTGCTGATCAGTGTTTGGCAGGACTCTCAGGCAGGATCACCCGGCATCTGCTGAGCTCTGCAGTTCAAAAGGCTTGGAGGCGCTCCATGTCTGTTCAAGGAACGGACTTTGTCCTGTTTGCCATCTGTACCGGTAAGGGCTATGATCTGTAGCCAAGGGATGTTACTGCTTCTTGCCTAACACACCCTACACCAAACATACAGTTGTCTGCTAAGATAAAGTAGATTATTGTGGGTTAATTCCTGAAAAAGGGTGTCTGCAAATAATACTGATCGGAAGGGTTTCTATTTACTCAGGCGTTTTGTTATTAGTAGTACTAAAACGGCCAACAGAGCCAGCTAAAAATCAATCTGCTGCTGTATAGGCAGCCAATGAGAAGAGTGCAGGGTGGGTGTAATGTGATCACAGCTACTTAAACTACTGATCAGATATACTGCTACAGTCTGCAAAAGCTGCAAGCAGTGGAGAAACCCCGCTGAAAACTCCTGGACCATGGAATTAAAATAATTAAGCCTTGCAGTCGCTGGAATATGTGTTCTTGCAAGGTAGGCATGAGACAAATAAGGGCCCAGCTAGAGCTCACTGTATATATGTGGAACTTTGCATTTGTACTGTGTGACACTGAAGCTCTTTGCTTTTTTAAAACAATAACTAGTTGATGTTGAAAGTGCCCCGAGGATTCTTCAGGTGGTGATAGCAGCAAAACCATAGCCACCAACGAGGAAATGTCAAGCAAAAAGTATAGACTTGAAGATGCATCTTTTGATTACTGAGCTAGCTTAAGCATCACTGCACTGTTGTGCTCCGCATAGACTCCCTGAATGATTTCTTCAGTAAGCAGGACCCCAATGGAGGAGATCATCTCAGAGAATTTATATCTTCCTGGCATTTCTAGAGATAGTGTGTCTGTGCTCTTCAGACTGCAGAGCTGCAAAGCTTTGAGTTACTACTGGTGCTGCTCAGTCCTGTGCTTGCAGACAAAAGCTTCCAAGGCATCTCATAAACCCGTGCACAAGCTGAGAGAAGGGATAGAAAACTGCATACCCTGTAATACTGCAATATTACAGTATTGTCTACTGCTGCAGTAACCCCTGCTGTGTTTGGACAGTCTCAGGCATACCAGCACCATGTCTAATCAGTCAAGCAGCCAATAGTAATTCATAGCCTTGACTGCTGCGAAGTTCAGCATGGCTAAGATAGACATCTGATCCAGCTCTACAGTAAAGGCATCTTTCTACAGTAGTTTGCTTTTTGATAGTGCCACTTTAACCCTATTTCTGAATTGGCTCACTTTCTAAAAAATAGTTAAAAAGTATGACACTTTAAAATAATTAAAATACCTCCCCCCCCAGTAAATCATTGATATTATTTTTGTATTTATTGACTTTTAACATTTTAAGGAAATTAGGCAGGAACATTAACAGCCAGAAAATGATACAGCTGTGTAATGACAGTAAAGCTGTTAGATGGACACTACTGGAGTGTCTCAAGTGCTGAATGAACATGTTGAGTATATGGGATAGAGTATGAAGTCTCTCATAATTTACTACTGGATTAAAGTCAGCCTTTTTGTATGTGATTCCCCACCCCCCAGTTGTTTGGAATCAGCTGTAAGTGCAGTCAGTAACAGCAGAGCAACAAGAGACTTGCTCATTACCCCGGTGTTCAAGTTTCTCTGAAAGTAATATTGATACCACATCAGTTCTGCTGTGGTTTTTGGATATAAACTGAAATTGAATTTTTCATTCAGATCCACTAAACAAAAGAGTTACATATTTTTGTCTTTGAAATGCAATCTCTTTAAGCAAAAGATTCTGCTAATTTTCCATCCATCTGAAGAGAGGTTAGAAAAAAAGAAAATTGCAAGTCCAGTGTGTGAGAAGTACTTGGGAAAGTAGCAAGTGACTTGGAAACAGGCATGCTGAATAAAAGTGTCACCAAGAAAAAGACGGATTGCGTCAAGGCTTGCAGCAGTGGTGACTGGTTCATAGGTCTCGGAGATGGTTTGGAATAGGGGTGCTCCTTCTTCTGAGGTTTTGGAAGTCAAGAGGTGGTTATAGTGACATGGTGATGCTGGAGGAAACATGACGGTAGTCTGGAGTCATCAGCCACTGGCAGAAATGCTGGAGAAGTAGTAGCTGTAGAGAGAACACGTAGAGTACATAAAGTGCGTATTATATTAACCATTTTAGATTTTCCAGGAAAGACAGTGCTTTTAGAAAGCATCATGAAAAGTGTCATGTACTAAAAGTCTATTTTTTTTCCAATTCTCTGATGCCCAAGCTGAGTGAAATTGATTTTAAACTGAAGACACCATTGTGCCTGTTTCTTACAACAGTATGCTTGGGAAAAAAATTATATATTAGAATTCACATAAACTTGGATTCTCCATCTCCTTGAAAGGGAACTGTATATGTTACCCACTGACAGAAATGTAGGCTCCTCTACAGCATGTCCTTGGGCATGTTGTATTTAATTATCTTGAAAATACATGATTATTCCTCATGTGCTTGTCCGTACTCAGTTTCTTAATGGAGACAGTAACATTTACAGTATCTGCCTCTGGAATATTGCTTTTTAGTAATTATCTGCATTTACTAAAAATAAAACCCTCAATGGAGGCCTTGGCAGGGCCATGGTGTTGTAGGTTTAACAAATTGTTACCTGCATATGGTGATAAAGTTAGAAAACACTTAAGAGAAATCAAGCTTTCCATTTGCTTGATCTGAGCCATACAAATACTTTTCCTTTAATTTTTCTTCCTTCATGGTATAAAACTGTGTAAGTGTTCTCATTCTTTCATCAAAAATTATTCAGACCTGAGGGATGCTTGTAATTACAAAATAATTAGTAAATAAGTCAGATAAATACTATCCATTGAGAATTGTGAAAGTACATTGGATAGGAGTGTTAAAGAGCTGTATCAAATTCAAACAAAGCTTAAACAACTTATCAGTATTTAGTATGATAAGCCCATTTCATCATAAATTAGTACACTGTTAGTAATTTCTGCTGCTTATGGAGCAATCTGAAGAAGAGATATAGCAATTTCAAAAAGTAGTTAAAATAGAGTCATAGAATCATAGAATAGTTAGGGTTGGAAAGGACCTTAAGATCATCTAGTTCCAACCACTCTGTCATGGGAAGGGACACCTCACACCAAACCATGTCACCAAAGGCTTTGTCCAACCTGGCCTTGAACACTGCCAGGGATGGAGCATTCACAGCTTCCCTGGGCAACCCATTCCAGTGCCTCACCACCCTCACAGTAAAGAACTTCTTCCTTATGTCCAATCTAAACTTCCCTTGTTTAAGTTTGAACCCGTTACCCCTTGTCCTATCACTGCAGTCTCTAATGAAGAGTCCTTCCCCAGCATCCCTGTAGGCCCCCTTCAGATACTGGAAGGCTGCTATGAGGTCTCCACGCAGCCTTCTCTTCTCCAGGCTGAACAGCCCCAACTTTCTCAGCCTGTCTTCATATGGCAGGTGCTCCAGTCCCCTGATCATCCTCGTGGCCCTCCTCTGGACTTGTTCTAACAGTTCCATGTCCATAGGGGGAAATCTGTGAAAGTACAGCATCCCTAGACTAAAATGTGGTGGTATCCAGTGACCTGATTTGCAGCACAAACTTGGGGTATGCACTGGCAGTTCTGTGTTTGTATGCGAATGCGGTCAGTGAGGTTCTTATTCACAGGGGGACCTCAGGTCTGTGGGTCTGGGTACTCCTATACCCACCACTAACTTTAAACAGTATTTCTTTTGGCTCTTCTGGAGCAGGACATATTGTCTGCCTGCATATGTAAGAAAAGCTCAGTGGTACTCATTTTTTTATGCTGAAGTAGAAATACCACCCCATTCTTACTGTGGGCAAGCAGAATGCAAGGTATGAGATACGTTTGAATAAATGTGATTTGTAAGTAGACCAATTTACTGGTGCCTGTAAATTAATCTCAAAATCTTTGCATTCCTCTACTTAAATGTCACTTCAGGATTGTAGGATGATATGGGATTCTGCTGTAGTTTTCTGTCAGCACAGGTGTGGGATAATAGAAATACACTGAGCTGTACCATTCTTCTCTGGAAATAACCTAGTGTCTCTCATGACTTTCCAGAGTCTGTTAGAGGTAATGTCAGATTTCATATTTGGGGTTTTCATATCATGCAATTCACTACAGTTGCTTGAAGTACTATGAAATTGTGCAATGCCTCAAGATAAAGTACAGGTTACAATGAATTAAGGAAATACACTATTCCTATATAGAGTTTCTTCTGCATTATTGGATTGGTAAGTTTTGTTTAATCAATTCACCAAGATGGGCTTGGCGAAACAGAAAACTCGACAGGTCTCCTACTAGAGGCGGGTTTCCTACCAGTGAGAGTGGAATTATACCAGCACTTTGCTATACCTCCTCATGTCCAAATGCAGATTCACAAGAGTTTTGCTCTTTTACCACAACAGAGCAGACACAACAGAATGTTTTGCACAGATGCGGAAGAATCCGAGTTTGGAGTAGGCTGAACGCAGGTGAACACCAGAACAAGAGTCTCATCTCTGCTTGGCATTGTTTATGGTTGCTGCTGGTATAACTCTTTACATTTTTACACCCATATTTAGTATGAACTTCAATGTGGTTTTTCTTCAACAGTTAAAAAACCCCAGGCTGATGAAAGTAAGAAAATTTTGCTTTGCTTACAGTCATCCTGTGTATGTATAGTATAACCTATACCTGCTAGGGCAGTTTTAATTGTTAATATGACATCTCTACTAACTGACTGACTAGATTTACTGACCCAAATCAGGATATAGAAGCAAGAGTCATGAAAATGTTAGAAATGTTAAGCATTAGTTTTTAGATCGGACTAAATGGTTTGGGATTTTTGTTGTTTTTTCATTTATTTAGGGCCTGAACAGGATCGAGGCAGGACTAAAACCCATCAACAGAATAGGTTTCACACGGGTTGTGTGTTGCTAAGGAATCATCTATGTTAAAGCAAAGATTTCTTTTTCAAAACAGTCTCTTTTTATGTTGGCAGAGAAGACCTTCTTCTGATTGATTTAGGGCAGTGAATTGGCTTTTCTTTATTACTTGCCCTCCTCCTTTAGCACTTAAAAGCTGCACATGTGGATTGGAGCTGTATTATGCTAGGCAAGGGGCAAAACCACATAAAAGTCTCCATCCTCACAAGCCTTTTTGTCTCCAAATGGTTGGCTTGAGTGTTGCCAATAGCCTTCCTAATTGGCAGATGGTGTCATGGTGAGGAAAAACTCATTGTTTTATGGGAAGGCCACAACCTGAAGGGAGGCATGCAATATCTCAGAAGAAGCTTCTTGGGAAAGCAAGCAGGCAGGTATGCTAGGGGAGCATGGACAGACCCCAGCTACTCCCCGCTGCAGCTGAAAGAGGGTCTCTTCCTGTGGGTGCCTTTGTGCAGCAAGGGAGGAGAAGAGAGGGAGAAGGAGAGTTTCAGACCTGTGTGACATCTTAGTGTGAGGACGGCTATCCTCTGTGCCAGGCAAGAAATGCACTTCATCTGCATCTTCTAAGCAGATGCATCTGCATTTCCTAAGCAGAACATGCAAAAGATAGGCAGTGGGATTGCACATCTTGGCTACTTACAGGCAGTCATAGGAGGGCTTTTTTTTACTGAAATCAGTGATAATTTCAAAGGCCCAACTGTTGACTGAAAACCAAAAAAAAAAAAAGACATAGGCAGCATTTGAAATACTAACAAATATTTTAATGAAAATGTTGAGAATCCCACTTGTTGAAGAACTGAAGGAATATATTATGCGTACTCTGATAGCTTCAGACTTCAAAGGCAATATTTAAATGGAGACTTTCCTCTGTAAAGGCATGTCAACAACCTCTGGTAAGTATCTTTCTTAGTAAGAAAAGAATTTACTTTTTCACAGATTAATCTGTAGTGAATCTCAGAATACAAGGTTTTAGATTTCGTTGTCTCTTATGATGGTGAAAATTAGCATCACATGGTAATTCCAGGGTTGTATCCAGTGAGGATGGGCTCAGAATTGGTTTTTGTTCTCTTTTATGACACAAACAACTAATGCAAATAATCTTGCAAACTAGCCAGCTCTGTCTTGCCTTTTAATTACCTCAGTTTCTCACTGTTTAAATGGTGTCAGAGCTTTCAGAGATCCTGATTGTTTTTTTTCTGCTACCTTTCACCTTGTGGAGTCATTTGTTCTTGTAGGAAGTGAATTGCAAGAGCTGGAAGAGAAGACTTTTGTGCACTGCACATGGGCAGTAATGACTGCACAAAGGGGAAAACTATGGAGAATCCAACCAACAACTTTGATTTAATTGTCACTCTTCCTCATATTGCTTTCACGATGGTAGTTCTTAGAAATCCTGTTTCTCTGCAAAATTTCTAGACAGGTAGGATTCAGGTTCCAGTGGTTTGTGTCAGGTTACAAACAGCTGTATCCCCCACAGAAGATATTTCTGTTGCTCTAGTCATAGTTCAAACTAATATTGCCCTGAGCCATGCATAAAACAGTGCCAGAATGGAGGAAAGAGAGAAAGAAAAAGAACTTAAATAGTAATACCACTTTATTTTGCTTTATGAAGCCAAACAAAACATCCCAGCTAGTGTAGGTTGGCTTATCATCAGCAGAGTCATGTTAAGTACTAAAATGTACAAAAAAGGGAGAAAAAATTGTTCCAGTCCAGGAAACTTCACTTGTGGATTGTATTTGTAATGTAACAAGGGCTAAACTGACTCCATCCTTCAATTTGGCAAGCCATCTTCCAGGGCAAAACATTCATTCAAGCTTTTAGCGTAGAGTGAATAAGCCTATAGAAGGCATGTTTTTTGCATGTATGCGTATCAGTATATAGAAATGAGACATTAACAATGGTAATTTCCTAAATGCTCACTTACAATCACATTGCTAACATAAACAAATAGGAATTGGCACTGAGACAGAGCTGAGAAACAGGGAATGATTTATTTACTCTTGTTCTTTTTTTAGAGTTTTAAAACAAGAGCTTGCTTGCTTTCTGGAACAAATGTAAAAAGACAAACTACAGTCTAATAAGAAAGTTAGCAATAGAAAGCAAAGCAAACCACAGTGCCTATAGGACTTGCTTTATTGGAACATGCAATATAAACGTACTCTGTGGATATAAAATTTACTGCTGTATTGTGATACAGATAATCAGTATATCTCAGAAACACTGTTACTTTAGAGTAGAAAATCAAAATTCTCCAGTCATTTCTGCCTAGAAGACTTTGTGAATTTGTTCAAGTTTTTTGTGATAGGATTGAAACAGACCTTTTGTAACTGTGCTCTCTGTTCATGCGCGTGTTAGTATAAACGTTCCCTTCTTTCAGGAAGCAATTCAGATTGCCCTTTTTCTGTGCAATTACCGCTGTGTTAAGTTCAAGTAATATAGCATCTAAAATCATTTATGGAGTAAAGAAAAGAAGCTTTTTATTCTAACCTTGCCAAGAAGAGAAATGAAATGAGCTGTTGTGCTGGAAGTGTAGAACTGCATGGAGATTTGTAACGTCCTATTTCTCGTGGTTTAGTCTTGTGTGCAGTCTGAGATTTGTGTGATTTAATGAGACTGTGATTCGTTTATCCTGTCAAGCTTTAAATAAAAAACCCTCAAAGCACTTCCTTCCTTTTTTGAATTATGTGTTTTTGCAAATATGGTATCAAAAGCTGTCCCTTAAAAAGAGGGGGGGAACTAAATACAGTTATGTATATTTCCTGGATTTTTTTTTACCTTATGTTTTATTAGACTTTGGGTAGACTACCTATTTCTCTGCATGTCTGTCTTGTTTCAGGGCATTAAGAGATTTCTGCCATCATGTTCAGTTACACATAACACCAGAACATAGGCATATGCTGCTCCTGAACTGTGCTTTTGCAGGGGAAAAGGGATTAAAACCTTATCCTGTGGGCAGGAATGGATCAGGCCCACAGAAGGCCAGGCTGTGCTGAAGATGGCCACTGTCGTTCTTGGGCACTAGCCCTGCCTGTAGAAGGGAGCATCTCTGCATGGGTGTCAAGAGACATGTACAGGGTAGAAGAGGGGAAGAAAATATGTGCAGCTATTTTGGGTATTAATCCATTGCAAAGCTCAGTCCAAGGCTACCCTGATGCATGAGGTGGGAGGGGAGCAAGGAACATGCTCCACCTTTGAGGAGCTCATTTAGTGCCCCAGGGTTCCCTTTCCCATGTACAGGGGTGGCGGGAAGCAGCACATTGACCTGGGAGAGGCTGCTCAGAATAAGGGGGGAAGACACAGCATGGATGCTGCTGCTCACTGAGACCTCCTGACTGTTGCAGGAGCCTGGTGGCTTTTTTCCCCATCAGTTGCTTGGGAGAAATAGGGTAGCATGCTCTGCATCAGAGACCTTAGCAGTAGCAGGACTCACCCAGTGCTTACTCAGAAAGAAGGATGTGATTGTTCCTAATGGGAGGAAGTTTCGGTTTTAATTCTCAGCCCCTCAGTGATGAGTTGTCCCTGCCTCTGGCAGGTGGTGTTTTGCTGTTTCACTAGTGCTGTAGGCATAGTTTCTCTTCATCCTCTCTGCCACTCACCCCTGCCTTCCTGCCCTCTGTGCTGCTCTGCAGCTGGGTTTCCTTCCTGCCTGACCCAGTGTCCCAGCCTCTTCCCAGCCTCCCCCATTCCTTGCTTCTTCCTCCCTGTGTTGGCTTACTTGCATCCTCCTTGTTGACCTTACCTCGGCAATAAAAGTAAGTACATTAATAAGGTAGTTATGTGTGAATGGAGAATACACAAGTTAAGTGATGGCCATCAGTCTGATGCCTTGTTTCCACACCTGGCTTTTATCTCCAGCTAGCTTGCTTTTTCAGCCGGCAGCGGCAGGCCTTATGCAAATGCACAACATTCAGCTTCCCAGGACCCTAATGCTGAGCAGATCCCTTGGGATCAACTGCAGTTCCTCTATAATCTGCAGTTCATGATGGGAAGCAGAGATGGTGGAGGTAACACAGGAAAAACACTCTGCAGCCTGATCCACAAGGCTTTTACCTGTGTGGAGGAGCTACTGAAGTGTAAGAGTGTAGCTAGCCAGGATGGTGTTTGTACAAAGCTGGATCACTGTGATTATCCGGTGGCATACTGAGTTTCACTTTGGAAAAGTGACTTGCACTGTCCTTGCATATTTGCAGTGGTTTCATACTAACACAGATAGAAGTTCATGGGCTTTATTCCTGGTACTTGTATCAAGAGACAGTGCTGTGGCAGCTGAAATGTGCCCAAAACCTGTCCAAACCAGCCAGCTGGTAGTTCTGCAAGGACAGAAAAGATCCCTTAGCTGCTCTTTACTGTGTGTGAGGGACCATGGCCGAAGTGGTGGCTTCTGCACCCATGTCACCTGGTGGAACCAAGCACTGCTGGTATTTGCTGGAACTTGAAGCAGCCTTTGAACCTTTGCATCTCACTGTGAACAGGGCCAGGACACAGCAAAAGTATGACAAGAGGAAATGACAGAAAAAAAAGGGGTCAGAATTAGGTAAGACTGAATGAAGGTAATATGTGGCTATGTGAGGGGCTCCTTGAGAGGCTGTCAGGGCTGATTTATGTTGTGAAAATTGCTTATTTTCAGCACGACTATGTTATGCTTCTGCCCCTTTGTAGTTTTGATTGAAGAGCCTGGAATTGATTTACACTGAAGTTGCTTTGAATTTCACATGCAGTGATATGTAGTATATTTCTACAGAAACCCTCAGTTATAATAACAAGACTGGCTGGCTCACAACCGGTCTGTAAATAACAAAGAGTTTGCATGGTCTCCCCTAACCTGAGATTTGGAAGGAAATTCTAGCCAGAGTATAAAATCTTGGTGTGTATCAGAACAAGAGCCACTATCATGGCTCATGAGAAAAGATGCTACAGGTTGGGTAGATGGAGCTTGACCCGACCCAAGAGGTGCAGTCACTGCAAAGCCAGGTTTTCCCTGGCCCTTCATGCTCCGCAAAACATTTCCATTGGCAGTGGGAAAGTCTGCATGTGATGGCTAAGAGCTGGTATGGCTATTTTTACTTCCCTCCTGTCAGCCCACACTCATGTAACCTGTATGTGGTCCCTGGGCTGTGTGGGCGGCACTGTGGGCTGTGGGAAAGTAATAGCTGGTTTCAATGCCAGGCAGCTTAAACTTGATGATGGAGTGTGGCGAGTGGGTATCAGATGCCCAGAAGGTAGCTTTGACCTCCCACTGAAACCCAGAGATTGATGCTTCTAAGCCCCCATGCTCTTACAGAATTATCTAGGACACGTTCTTTGGCAGAAACCCCACTGAGCATTTCTCCAGCTGCTGGGTTGCCAGCTTAAGTGAGTTTTACTGCAGGTCTCACTATATTTGGTAATTTTCTTGCAGCCTGAGCTCCTGGAAATGGGGCATTAGAAAAATAATAATAATAGAAAAAGCCAGTCAACCCCCCCCACCCCTTTTAACTTAAAATCCTAGGTTTTATCAGAAGACCCAAGAACAAGCACACTGCCTGCCTGCATCCCTAGAAGCAAACAAGAACCTGAGACTGCTTTCCAAATGCCCTGGCTTGGGACACTTAGCTCACATTTAATGGGTGATTCAGGTTAGCAGTATGATTGTTTGCATATCTCCCAAGACATTTTCTCTGAGAAGATAACTAAATGTAGGTTAAAAAGGCACTGAGCAATACTGAAAAAATAAATCCCACTTCTGAGTTGTTTGGCTGTTTCTTCTTTGTTTCAGAAGACATTTTCTTATGTTGCCATAAATAATACTGAATGCAGCCTGACTCCTCTGAAAATAATGTTGAAGGAAGGAGCCAGATTTATTGGGACTAACAAGGAAGTTGTCCAAAAGAGATTCATTAATTGGGAGGCCTAATCACAGCCAATAAGACAAGTACCCAGGCCATCAACAGACTAATATACATCTTTTGGCAGTCACCACTCCCCGCAGGCTTGTCTGTCTGTTGCTGCCTACTGTATGGCTTGCACCGCAGAAATGATGTGATAATGCTAAAACCAATTTGGCACTTCCCACATGAGAGGATGAGTGTGTTTCCCCACCCTGGAAATGCAGCCTCCAGCTGTCTTGCCCTCTGCCAGAGGTTTCTTAATACCCTGGAATTAGCTGACTAAGAGATGAAGCAAACTGAAGGAGCATGTGCTATCTGCTCAGGACGCCTAAGCTTTCCATCAAATAAACCCTGGTCTGGTTCTCAGCCCTTTGGGAACGGTTGCCCACAGCTAACATTTGCTCCCCCAAATAACCCCGAGGTGACCTTCCCGCTGCAAAGCTGTAGCCAAGAAAAACCCTGTTTAACATAACAGTGCACATCTTAGAACATCAACTTGAACCATCCTGACCTCTGAGCTGCCGGGGTCTGTACAAATTAATTTTAACAATAGACAGCGTTGAAAGAGAGGAATGTTTCAAAGGAATAAAAAAAAAAAATCTCCCTCATCCATCTCTTCTCATTTAAAAAATAGTCAGGAGGCCTACTTTAGAAAAACTTAAAGTGCTCCTTGTTGCAACACAATGGGCTATATAGGGGGAGGGGGAACATGCTGATTTCTTGCATCGTAGGCTACCAAAATGAAATTTCCCACAAATGGGTGCCACTTTCGGAAGACTGGCCTTCAGTTTCCACTGGGGAATTGGCTTTATTTCCTCGGATGATGCAAAGATACAAGTGGGGTTTGCCTTTCTTTTTTACAGCTGCTGCTAGTACTTCTATTAAGTGAATGAGCAAGTCTCTCCATCTCCTTCACTCGTTTGTACCTTGCCTCATGTTTTCCATGCCTTTCATGCAAACAGCCAGGCTAGGTAAGAAGAAAGCCCCTCTCCATATGGTAGCTAGAGCTTAAATCAGTTAATGATTGAAAGAGCCATCAGGAAGGGGGTGTATAGGAAAATGAGATCTTCAGACCCTGGGGCAAATAGGTTTATTAGTCCTTCTGAAGAGGAAGCTGGGTTGGGCTAAGTCCTGTGTGTTTTCCCCAGGTACAGACTCATTCCTCTGGTTCTCCTCAGCAGGAGCTGGGAGTCCAGCTGTCTCATTGTAAATAGGCAGGATTATTGTGGCAGGGGTGGTGAGGTTGGAGGCATTAAGCAAACATTAATGATAATTTTAACATTCGTGTAGAATTGCTTTAACAGCTTGAGAGCTGTATGATGAGCATACATGAGAGAGAGATGGAAGTTTCCTTGTGAAGCATCCAGTGGACTTCAGTAATTACACCCATGAAACCGCCTGTTTTTATTTAGCCAGGGTAATTCATTATGATCATAATTTCTGGTTTCTTGCACAAATGGTTTTCTCTTCGCAATTGAGATGCGCTGCCTCCAGCAGTACAGGGCATGAGCCCAAGCACATCCATCCCCAAGTGGTACTGAGGGAGATTCCCCAGGCAGCAGCCAAGGGGCGGGGGGCCTGCCCTCTGTTCCCAGACATTCCCAAAGCTGGGGCCTGGGGCCGTGAGGTGTGAGAAGCTGCAGGGGCTGAGGGGGAGAAGACTGGATGCTTAGTGTGGAGGGAGATAAGATAAACTGATGGTTCTCTTGGTTTAGTACAGCTTTCCATACAGCCTTCAAGATCCTGGGAGGTTGTAGGGGTCCTCTTACAACTAGTACTGTAATGACCTTGAATTTGCTTCCAGCTCAGCTGTACTGCTGGAGGACAAGGCTTTTCTTGTGAGCAAAAAAACATTAAAGCAGCAGAGATTTGCCTGCATAGCTCCAGTCTTCAAGAGATTTGAGTATCCTTTTTGAGGCCCCACTTGCAACAGGGGATTGTAGATAAGCTTCTGCAGTAGTTAATGTGTAAAGTTTTTGGATTTGTTCTCACTGATGCCTCTCCTTTTGCTTGCAGTCTTGACAAATACACTGCTGTATGCTAGGGTTTTTCTCTTGTTTTACGCAGATAATTTTTTGCTGCATGAAAAAGATAATTATGTGCATGCTTGTATGTGCACACCATCTGAGATGAATGCAGTTTTATGATCCTGTAGGTGTTAAGGGGGAAAAAATCATTCGCTTTAATTTAAGAATAATTAACAATGCCACTGATTCCTTTTTCAGATTGTAACCTAAATAAAAACTTTCATAGTCTCACACCTGAATTAAGGCTAAACCCTTTCTGTTTCGTATCAACTTCTGGTTATAAGATACAATAAAACTTGGACAAAAATTGAGGAAAATGTGAGATTTTATTATGGATTATGTTTAAATTGTATCTGGACTTGTTACGTGACTCAGTGGGAAGTGTTAGTGACCTCTTCCTCTCTAGGTTTGACTTCCTGTGAGGTTGTCTGTTAAAAAGATTCTGCAAGATGCTTCCTTTTCGGATCCTGTAAGAAATGTATATTCAGCAGGAGAAACATCTGACTGAGCAAAGACTAACTTACACAGTGGTTTGGAAGCCACGTGTTGAAAAGTGCTGGGGAAACACAGCAGGGAAAATGATAAAAAGGGATAAAGGCAGTTCAGATGGGCAAAGAATGCCGATTTAAAAATGCAAACCATCTGAACACTTATGAGTGGGCAGGTTGCAATAACTTCAGGGCAGACCAAAGTTGCACAACACTCATATACTGTAAGTTGACTCCCACAGGACATTGCCTGCAGTGATTTGAAATTGGAAGGGGGGGGGGGAACGTTGAGGTGCTGCAGAGAGTAATCTTGCAACAGCAGAGTGCAAGTAGAAAATGGGTCAGTTGGAGTAATAGCTTTTTTCCATGTGGTTTGTGTGAGCCAGGCCAAACCTGTGTGAAGCACAGGGTTATCACATTCATGATTATTTATTTATGTTTCTTTGGTGTATTAGAAATGAATGTGTTTGCAGTGAGGTTTGATCACCCAAGAGTGACATTATGAATCCTTTCTCTGGACACTGTCTTGTGTGCCAAAGTTAGCTTTCTTTTTTTTAATGTTCCATGCTTTGTCTACATCATTTGAGTAGACTGTGTTTGGAAATGTAATGCTGTGGCCTCACATTCCCAGGAGGTCAGCAGAAATGCTAGCCTGAAGTATCCCTGCTAATACCACCTACGGTTTGTTCTCGCCTCTGCGTTGTGGTAGGCAATCTCCTCATTTGTGCTGAAACAACTGGATGTGTCACTGCATTGAAGTGGATAAGGGGCTTGCCCAGTTTAAAAAACACAATAATGCCTTGAACATACATTTCCCCACCCTAACCCCCTGCTGTATCAGTTTACTGGTTCAGTTTGTAATATTCCAGCTGCATATTCAAGGGTGTTGGCAGTGATGGAGGCACAGTGCAGAAATGAGGGATGGAGAATGCCTTACATCAGTGTTGTTGTTAGTTTCTTGTTAGTTTCCTTTCAATGTGAAAACACAGGCTAAGTTACGGCTTCAGCCTAAACTTTGCACTCAGCTTTGATGCACTTTAGCAGCTTGCAGAAAGATGATAGCATATGGTGACTGTGGTTTTGGTCCCTCCTGATGGTCAGGTATAATCGTGCAGTGTGTTATCAGAGGCATGTAAACTGTTTGGCTGCAATGTGATGAGATGGTTGCTCCTGAGGCGCAGGCTGTTAATGAAATCCAAGCCTGTCCCCGCTCCTGGTCCCTTTTTCTGATCACAGCTGGCTGGTATAAGAGGCTCTTAAGTCTCGCCATTAAGCGGTCATTGAAACAAATGTGGTTAGAAAGAAAGCTCCAGAAGGGGCTTATTTTTAATCCAGATCAGGTAAGTTATCTGTCACTAGGTAGTAAACTGAGTTACATTGCAGTGTAGCAGCAGAGGCTGATGATGACTGTAAGTGCAAGGAGGTGAATGATAAGGCCTATGACAGGGGAAGGCCAGACTTTGTTCAGCCAGTTTTGCCCACACCAGTTGGTTAAACAGGTGAGTTCATGCAAGGACATAGTCTACATGATGGTTCAGCAGTGTGCTAGTGTATTTTCCCTGGAACACAGCCGCCTCAGTCAGACTTTATTTCATTCTGGACTATGCCTCCCTCTACTAATGCACAAGATGTCCAAAACCCCTGGGTATTAATGAAGTACAGATTTCCAGGTCTCAGTCTGACATTCCCTACCCACACCCTTTATGTTAATATCATCACCCTAAAGACATGTATTTAGTTAGTTGTGCCACGCATCCCCCTTTTTGGAAAATGCAACCCCCTTACACATTGATGTGCAGACCTCCTTCATGCTACCTCAGTGTGCATGCAGCATCCATAGCAGAGGTACAACATTCACTCGTATGTGGGCATGATGCTGGACAACAAATAATATAGTCTGCTGACACTGTGCCAGTTCCTACCAGCTGAGGAGAAGGTTCCCCTCTGACATGCTGGTGTGATGCTCTTCCCTACTCCCCTTGATGATATCCACAGAGGACCACCCTTTCAAGGCTTTCGGCAGAGGAGGGCTGTCCGTCTGAGAGTTTGTGCTCCTTGCCTGGTCCTTTTGGGGACAGGCTTGCTTTTAGTCCCACTGCATAAGGACTTCAGTAGCAAAAGAGAAGACAGCTAATATTGCCCCCACTGTGCATGCAGCCAGGCGTGGGTTTTGCTTTTGCTCTCTTAACGCTATGCTTGATATAGCAGAAGCAGACAGGCACATGATCTCTCCAAAGGCAGGACCCAGTGTTACTGTAGAAACTGGCCACCAGCTTCTTTTGTAGCTAGCAGCTGTCATGGTGTGGTTATAGCCAAATCGTGTCACTTGTACAGTGTCTGCAGGCTCTGGAGTTTGTGTCTGCTTCTGGATCCTCCGTGCTACAGCTTGGATATTAATTCTGCACCTTCTATCAAAGCATGCTGAGATATTTCTGAGTTGTATCTATTTTTAGAACATTTTTGATTAATATTTGATGTTTTTTCCAGGTTTCATTTTCCGTCACCAATACTTCAAGGCACAAAGGAGCTGGTAAAGGCATTGCCATGAAACCTAACTTGAAGCAATGGAAACAACTCATGCTGTTTGGGATCTTTGCATGGGGTCTGCTTTTTCTGGTGATATTCATCTATTTTACAGATAGCAACACTGCTGAACCAGTTCCAAGCTCCTTTGCTTACATTGAAACTAAGAGGCTTCTGCCTCTTCAGGGCAAGCAGAGAGTCATCATGGGAGCCATTCACGATCCATCATTTTCAGAAACCATCGATGGGAATGAGGTACTTCTTAATGAAGATCTCTTAGGTACATTTAAATCTGGGACTGGAAGTATTAAGAAATGGACTGATTTGGAAGATGCCTTTAGAAATGAAGACGAGTTTTTTCGATCCCAGATGGGAAGAAAATCAAAAAGTGCTTTCTACCAAGTGAATGACAATTATTTATTTGCTGCTGGTCAGCCTCGGTCACACAACCACCTTCAAGAGATAGCAAAATTCATCTCAGCAGATGAGGATAATCCAAAAGTAAATCTTTTACAGAGCAACTGGAGCCATCAGAGAAGAATGAGGAGAAGGAGCACAAAGCACAGGAGAAGCCAGATGCTTGATGAATCTGATGACTGGGATGGGCTATATTCCACAATGTCGAAATCCTTTCTTTACAAGCTTTGGAAAGGGGATGTCTCTTCCAAGATGCTAAACCCTCGACTGCAGAAGGCGATGAAAGATTATTTGAGCACCAATAAGCATGGGGTGAGGTTCAAGGGGAAACGAAACTCCAAGTTGACAGGAGACCAGCTATTCTGTGAGCTAAAAGAAAGGGTGAATGTGAAAACAATAGATGGCAAGGAGGCTCCCTTCTCTACTCTTGGATGGGAAAAGCACGTTCCCCAAATTCCACTGGGCAAATTGTATACACATGGCTTTGGGAGCTGTGCTGTAGTTATGTCTGCTGGTGCCATACTGAACTCCTCTCTGGGCGATGAAATAGGTGGGTGAAACGCAACTGTTCATGGGCATATATATGTACATTTATGTTGTTTGTGTTTGTCTTTCAAAAGGTTCATTCTTCTCAAGCATAGGTCTGTAAAGTCTGGTTGTTCTCTCTCAGCATTACATGAATGTGACCTCATGGAATTCAGTGAAGCTGTTTCCTTTCAGGACAATACAATTGAAAGGAAAATCAAGCCTGGAATCATAATTTGATTTAAAGAAGCAATGATGTTTCCTTATCGTATTACAGCCTGTCATATAAGGGAGGCACTGGTTTCATCAGATCTGCCATATTTGACGTTTTGCTGCAACATGCGTTTATTTCTTCAGCAGATTAGAGCCATGTTCAGGTTTTATTCTGCAAACTGTTTCATAGCTGTGTATTTTCTTGTGGCTCATAGAAAAACTACTTCTTGTATTGCTATCCCAGACTGAAGTTTGTCTCCATGCCAGGAAGCAGTAGAGCATCCTCTTCATCTCCTGCATGAGATGAAGGACTCTTAAGAGTTCAGAGACATAAAGAATTCAGACTCTTGAGTAACTTCCTGAGCTGAGGTCCCCTGACCTCTTTTCCAAGAGTGAATTTAAATGTGTTCAATATCTCCGCCCCTTGTTTTTCCATTGCTGCAGTGAGTCAGTGAGGTTACAGGTGTGCTGAGATGTCAACATCTGACAGAATTCCCCACTTCAAGATGGGATTTTTGCGGTAACTGTTCAGAAAAGGAATGTAGAGGCATCAAATTAATTCCGGTTTGGGTTTTCTTTCTTTTTGAAAATGAGTGCTACTACTCATGTTATCATCTCAGTAGTTCTTCATTTTGACAGTACACGTGCAGTATGCTAAGAGTGCTGAAAGAAGGATGAAATGTATGTCTCAAACTTGCTTCTGGAGCAAGAGTTATCTCCTCCAAGCTCTCTTTAAAGGCCTTTTGATGTTCACTTATTAATCCTCCCATCTTCCTGGACTTCACAGCCCAGTACTTGCTTCATTGCACTATTACCACCTCTTTCACACAGATGGGTTTTCTTTAAATCTCTGGGATATATTAGAACTGCTATCTTTATCAAACTACCAGTGTAGGCTTCCAGCACAGCATGGGTGCCTGGCTGGCCTGTAGCTAAAATCACACCAGGGCAACCCTCAAATTCACATGAAGCCCCAATGATTTAGAAATCTTTGGAATGAAAAAACATAATAGTTTCTCCCTTCTCCAGTGACTGAAACAAAATCTCTCAGCCTTCCTCAGTACATCCAGTTTACACCAGTATGGATTAGTGCTGTACTGGAGAATCCATAGCACATTATATATTACAGCATGCATCATGACATATTTGCACACTCAGGTGCAGCCTAGGTGTGAACTTTGGTGCTTGATGTAGTACCTGAGGCCCATATGCTCCTGTGTATACCCATTTTCTTATGAACAATCTGGGCACAGAAAACTTATGCCATTCTCTGAGGAGGAGCTTTTGGTTTAATTGGGAAGTTGTCATCCGATGCACCTAAGGGGAGGAGATACTGATTGATAAGGCTTACACAGACATTTCAGACCTCTTCCTACCTGTTGCAGGTTGAAGTGTGTAGGGCAGCACGAGTCACAGGAAGTTTTCTTCTAAGTATCTTCCAGGCCACGGGCAGGTACTTCTGATTGAGCAGAGGATTTGGCTCAGAACTGTGGCAGGACAGCTGGCTGCTTACAACCATCTCAGAGGGACCTGGTGCCAGCCTATGGGTCTTACTGATCAGTGTGGCTCCTGGGGAGTGCTAATATACAGAAAATATGCCAGTGTTTTCCACTAAAAATGAAAAATGGAAGCTCCAGCATCTATCATGATTCCCATGGGGAGAAAGTTATGGTTCCCTGCATAGTGTGTGTTACAGCTGAGCTCTTGGCTGTGGCTTTCCACCTCCCCTCTACTCCTTGAAAAAGTGAGAAGAGTGACCAGGAAGAGAAAGACCAGACTGTCCAATATGCTCTTTTTCCCTGTGAATGCACAGCAATAGAAGACTGTCCATTCCCAGAGCTGGCACCAGGGCTACCAGCTTCTTGATTGGATGTCCAAGCAGATCTGACATTTAGGAGGCACCATGGACCACTCTATGTAGTGGTGCTGCTCTGTGAAGTCAGCAAGGCACTCGTGCTGAGCACCTCTGTGTCCTCAGTCAGCATCATTAGGGAGTGAAGGAAAGCACCCCATGGACAAGTTCTGATTCTGGGGCGATGGGCTGTACAGTCTTGGTTGATGAAGTTTCTGCGGGCAAAAGGCTTTTACTATTTATCCTCCCAAATGGAAAAAAAGGGCAAGAAAGCAGTAGTGCAGAGCCTTTCTCTTCATAGGCCTTTAGCTCCCTCTTCTGTGTTCATATTAGAAACGCAGGCATAAATGTCATATTTGTTCTGCTTCTTGCCCTCATCCCTCCCAACCCCTGATTGTTTTTTGACTAAAACTAGGCATAGAGATACTGTGCAAGTACAGCAAACATTCCCATTGTGATCATGCTATTTAGTGTGAGACCCAGTTAGTTTGATATCACTGGGAGGTAACAAGGATCTGTGATCAAACCGCAAACTTTTTCTGTCTTTAAAATGGTTATCTCCAATAAGATTAAAATCAGTTGACTTAAACCTAGCTATTATCAGTGTTAAGCTGTCTCCTGATCATATATTTTAAGGTGAAGGAAAGGTTTTTGGTCTTGGTATGAAGATCTAGCATGGGGGATGTTGGAAATGCAGCACACTGTCTCTCAGTTAAGTTGTGAACTATACCATTCCCATTTCCCCACCCAGTTCCCAGTTCTCAGTCAGTGGGTTATTAAAGTTATCGAATGCAGGTCCAGATGTCTGTTCTTAAATTCAGAAGCAGTTTTCAATTACAAAGGATCTTTGTTTCTCTTCTTCTTCTCAAAAAATGTGGAGTACCTGCAGCTTTTATTGACTTCATGTCATCTAGCCCCTACACATTCAAGATGCTTATATTTAGTCAGATGAAGGTAAGGTGTTGAGGCTAGGGTTGTCCCTGCATAAAGACATAGAAAAAAGCTTCACTCCTTAGCTTCTGAGGAGTTGGGGTCAGTAGACATTTGCTAAAAATCTCACTTTTTGACACAAAATGTTAAAGCAAGTACAGCTGAAACTGGACTGACAGTTTCATGTTACACGTTGTTTTCTTGTCTGGAGTACAAGTCTGGAGTAAGGATGTGAAAGGATGGAATATCACAGTAGAATAGAATAGAATAGGCACAAACTCCGTTCAGGTGTGTTGGTTATCTTTGGAAACTTCTGCCTGCTCCATTTTTGAGCTACATGCAACACATTTTAAGTGACTGCAGAGAAACAGCTGTATAAACTATATGTGGGTTAAGATATTACATGGCTTCAATCATATTTTCTGCTCTCATTGATAGAAGAGATAAAAGCAGGCCAAATAGGGGTCTCTTGACAGGGAAGTGTAGTTTGGGTCAATGGATATAATTTCTTACTCTCCCTCTCCCTCACACCTTTTGGGTTTTGAGATTTCCTTAAAAGAAGCACTGGGAGGGTGATTATTTTTATCCAGTTGAGGCTTGCCTGTAATGTCTACCCTTGACCCATACTTAACCTAGAGCTGCTTTCTATTCTTCATTACTCCAAGGTCAACAGCTTGTGAGGAAATTTTGACAGGTGAGCTTTGTTAGATCTTTGCTACCAACGGATCCTTAGGTTCTGTGTGTGAGCAGGTTTGTGGGCTCACTTCCCTACAGAGACTCTAACTTATACTGACCTTGAGAATAAGTACGTGGTATGGTTAATAGGTCTGGGGTAGTTTGAGGTTTTCAGGTATTACAAAATACTGTGAAACACAAGCTTATAGTTCAGTGTTGGTATTCATTCAAATGTGTAATTAGATATCCTGGCAATTAACATGTTTTTGCATGGGGTAATTTGTTATAAATTTTGCAGTAGAAATAGTGAGAAATTGTGTGTACTGGGTGTACTAATAACCTTCCCACACCAAGTTTATCCAATTAAGAGAAATACTGGAGAATCGCAAGCTAAATTAATAGATGATTCTTACCTTTTTTTTTTTTGCTGGATCTTAAGAATGTTATTAATGTGTGGCAGATGCAGGATTTTCCTTTGCACATAGTAGAATGTTTATCATCCTTAGAACATCAAGATTAGGAGAAATGTGTAAGTGTTTTGTTAATTTAGATAATTTGGTTTATTTTTATATACTTGTTTATATTTTTTTATACTGCTCTGTATTGCCAAGGAAGAAACTTACCCCCTCATTTATGCTCCTAGATTCTCATGATGCTGTTCTAAGATTTAATTCTGCTCCAACACGTGGCTATGAAAAAGATGTTGGAAATAAAACAACCATGCGGATCATTAACTCTCAGGTAAGATCTTCCTTTTGTGAATTCAAGTCAGTGTTCCTTCTGTACAATATGACATTAAATTAATAACTTCTGAGAAGGTGTTGGGTTATTTGGGAAACAGATAGTGGTTTTAGAGTCATGATGTAGAGCAGGTATAAATTCTTCCTTACAGGGATGTTCACACTGCTGTCATTGTAGAGTGATTGCAGTAGTTACTTGATATCCTTGTTTCAAAGAACTTCTTGTGTGTCCTAGATCTGTAAAGGCCCTGCAGGATGCCAGAGCTATCAATACAGAAGACCTTCACCACACTGCCTCCAGGATCTTCACAAAGCCTGGGCTCTGGGGATCCCAAAGCTCTTTTATCATATTCTCCAGTTCCCCAATTATTTCCTCACTGGAAGGCAAAGAAATGGGAACTGAGCTGTCCTAATATATAATTTTAGGCAAGTCATCGTTCTTTAAAAGTTTGAAGTGTACTAGTAAAAAACTTTAGAGTACACTGGATATTACACACAAAGTGAGTTTGTTCATCTCAGTGAAAACAGAAAATGGGATTTTCTGTATAGGGGTGTCCACAAATAATTGTGCATTGAGCTACAGTGACACCTTATGGTTGAGAGTAGTTTTCCAATTTGGAAAAAAAACCCTATTGCCTCAACTCTGGTCTTGGGCAAACCAAAGTTCTGTCCTTTTTGTCAAGGGCAGCCAAAAAGCAATAGCAGAATTATTGTGAAATTTTATGATGTATGGAAATGCTGAGTTTACTTGGTCAATAGCAGCAGAATGGTTGGTCGTGTAGCATGTTCTTGTATGAGAGCAAAATTCTAATTGACTGTAATTCTTATGAAATTGTTTTTTATTTCTTCTTTGAGTGACTACCCAAATTCCATCCTTGGTGCCTGTGTTCTCTGTGTGTGTACACTTGCCACTGCAGAAAGTTCACTGTCATTCCCCGTTTCATAGCTCTTTGTGAGGCTGCAAGACAGACTAAATCTTTGAAGAGATCTGGGTTAGATATGCCCCTTTCTTTACTGAGGGGAAGAGAACAGAAATATCTTACTCTGGCCTTAGTGTTAAAAGCAGTGTATCAGAGAACATGCCAGGGCATGGCTAAAGTTCAGTCCAGTTCAGTTCACACAGCTTCCTCATATATGTTCGTATTCCCACCAGTGTTCTGCTCCTTCAAAGGGGTCAGAAGCCACCCATAATAAGAAACTGGCCTTCCTGTCTGCAGGAGTGAAATATGCACATGCCATTTGATAAAAACTGCTTGCCTTATCAGTACTGAGGATGTGTTACCCATACAGGCTTACTCAGGCTCCTTCCCTCCTCACTGTTGGAGATTCCTGCATTCAGTTGTTCAAGGACTAGAAGGAAGCTAGTGCAGCCATAACAGATATTGTTATTCCAGACAAAACTCATCTCATACATATGAATGCAGACTCACTATGAGTGAATAACTGTGTGGATAACACCTCCAAAGGACTCTTGCTTACTAAAAGGCAAGTAAGAGCTCCTTTGTGGAACTGAGCTTTTAGAAGCTTGACCTTTTAGTCTGTTTACTCTGTACTCTCAGAAAAGGAGTTTACGTTCTCAGGCGAAAACTGCTTTGAGAAATGGAGCTGGGGAGATGCTGATGGCAGCAGGACTAATTCTGTTCTTGTAGAAGGCTGATAAAAAGTCATTAAGCTCAAAGTTTATGGTAGGAAGAGTATTGCTATGGCAACAATATTATTTTTCTGAAGAAAAATATGCATAATCAAATATGGCTCATTGGATCCTAAAGGGAAATGAAAATTAGTATGAATTTATTTGTCTGGAATGTTGATTAGTTTAACAGCTGGAGCCAAATTCACGCTGTTTGAACCAATGCTGAAATCATTCAGCTCAGTCCTGCCTGAGATTGGATGCACCAGGGATCAGAAAGATCTGACGAGGCATGGAGGGTCCGGAAGGGGATGAGCCAGCAGGAGTGAAGAGTAAACTTCCAGTGGGACAGCAGGATCAGGCAGAGAACCAGGAGGTGCAAGGAGATACATGAGAGCAGTAGATAGGAGCAGTAAGACAGTTTCTTCAAAAATAGCCCTGTCACACTTCTGTTCCGGAATTATTTTTCTAGGTATACCGGGTATTACAGTCATGGTGTAGTTTGCAGTTTTGGAGCTACTTGAAATGAGACTGACTTGCTATTGAAATGAGAAAGCAAGCAAAAAGGTGTGGGGGGCAAAGAAAGACATTATCCATGGGGGCTGTAGCCTTTCAAAGAAAGAATTGGATCTTGCAAGTGGTCTGAAATACTGTAGCTTTTGTTTTCAATTTCCAAAACACACAGTAGTGTTGATATACAATTATGCAGCATCTCAAGTGGTCCCATCACATCCCTCACAGATGGAGAGTAATTCAGCATACTGCTACTTCAAACTGTCATGAGTGCTGTTTATGGCTAAGTTCTTCTTAATGGGTTGTTTTTTTTTTAACAAAACAAAATGCTTAAAATTGAGCAGAATTAAAGCAGAACAAACAGCAGTATGGGAAGGATTGTTCATTTCAGAGAAAGATTCTGCCATTTTTGTGGATCCTACTTGCTTTTAATGCTGTGCAATTCTTTGCATTTGTGTTCACAGATTCTCACCAATCCAAATCATCACTTTGTCGACAGCTCCTTATACAAAGATGTTATCTTAGTAGCCTGGGATCCTGCCCCCTACTCTGCAAATCTGAATGTGGTAAGATGTCTGCTTAGACTTTGTTTTGCAATCGGTCTGATAGGACTGGGAAAAATTAATGTGTTTAGTACTGGACTCTACTGGTTCTCACTTGTCACAGTGAATACTGAGGTCTGTCTTTATCCAAAGAGTGGGGAATGTTATTACTGCAAGAATTGGTCAAAATTGTTTTACTGGTCAAAAGCTTTGTAGTAGGCAGCATTTGTACAGGAATGGACTGCTCTGAGATGCTCGAATAAATGGATGATGTTGG
Source organism: Melopsittacus undulatus (assembly GCF_012275295.1). Taxonomy (NCBI): domain Eukaryota; kingdom Metazoa; phylum Chordata; class Aves; order Psittaciformes; family Psittaculidae; genus Melopsittacus; species Melopsittacus undulatus. The sequence continues at coordinate 62,112,125 of NC_047528.1, forward strand.
GGTTTTTTAGATAAAATATTGCTGTTTTCACATAAGAATGACTTTTCTGGGTTTGCCAAGGAGGGAACATTGCTAGATTTCAGATGGAGTTTTCATCAGAAAAGGTGAAGAATTGCATCCATTTTTCCCCACCTTCCCCTCTCCCTTCCAGACAAAATACAACACCCTAATGAAAATCTGTCTTGGCACCTTCCCCATTTCTCATGCCTCCTCCCTATCAGTCTTCCCTTCGTGTCCACTCCCCCACAGCCATCTGTGTCTCATCATCTGCCCCCTCATTGAGAGCTGCAGACATCCATCTGGTTGTCACTGGGGGAGTCTGTGCTTTGGCTGGTGCTGCAGCTCCAGTGGACCAGTTGATCTGATGGTTCTTGGCAGCAGAACCTTGGAGCTGAGCGAGCTGCAAAGTAGAAAGTGAATCTTCATCTGCTGAACTCCCTTAGCAACAGATGCCAGAGGCTGCCTGCCTCCTACACAGGCTGCCGTCAGCCTGCCTCACGTGCTGCTGTTGCCTCCATCAGGGACAGGGACACATTCAGAGGATGGGTCACCCCCACACTTGGGTATTTTGTGTCAAGGCTCTCTGAACACCTTGTTTAACATGGGCCTGTGAGGGAGAGATGGGGTTGGCTCGTCCCACTGAATTGCAATTGTGTATTGGGAGTCTCTGATTGAAGAAAGGAAAGAGAATAGCCCAGAGTGAGGACTGGCTTGCTAGGGGAAGCATCCACCAGTGCAAACTGCTTTGCTACCTTTCCTTCTGTTCTGAAGAAACCCAAATGCTATTGTATATGTAGTGTTCAAAGCACATTTGATACTATAGGATTTTAAATAAATACTACTTTTTTTTCTGCCAGTGGTATAAGAAGCCAGACTACAATCTGTTCACTCCCTACGTACAACATCGCAGGAAGAATCCAAATCAGCCGTTTTATATTCTCCATCCAAAGTTTATATGGCAGCTCTGGGACATCATTCAGGAGAACACTAAAGAGAAGATACAGCCCAACCCTCCTTCTTCAGGTTTTATAGGTAGGTATATCAGAGGTGGGCCAGTAGACATGTTAGATTAAAAGAAAAATTGGAAAATTGTGAATGTGTGCATTGCATGAAGGTCAGGTCCATACACATGTACTATTTGTTCTTGGTACTCAATACAGAAACAATGACTAACTAAATCACACAGTATGAGAACAATAAAATAATAGGGTGAATTTAATTCTCTGCTTTCTTGCTCTTCACATCCATAGTATGCATACCATACTTACAAAGCATGCATATATCTGTGAGAAATTTATATTATTCCATATTAATTTATCTGTTGAGAATCTACTCAATTCTGAAGTTCTTCTTTGGGATCATAGAGCAGAGATGCATCAGAAAACAAGTGGAAACATGTGGCAGATGATACGGAGAGGATGAAATCACTGACAGGCCAATCAGTATTCCCTACACAGATCAAGAGATGAGTTTGGTGGGAAATTGGAACAGATTGCCCAAGGAAGTTGTAAATGCTTCATCCCTGGCAGTGTTGGTTGCCAGACAATTCTGTGATTCTGATTTCCCATGCCCTGCTTCAGATTCGAGTGGTCAGTCTGAAAGTGCCCAAAACATCACTCTTCATCTTACACTTCAAGGAGTAGAGTTTCACTGTATTTTTTTGGTCCTTCCTTAGTATTTCTTGGGGGATAAGTTGACACTGTGCCCACAGTGCATGCAGCATAATGACTTACCTGGTGCATAGCAGGTCCTGATTATGAATGCCTGAAGGATGCAAGTAGTCACAAAAGCAAGGCTGAGACAGGATCTTCCTTGTTCATGCTTCTAGAGACACAGAGGGCAATAAAGCTCCAAATACCATCTTCCATTTTGAAAACTCCATCCTTTCTTCCTTGACATTGTGATACTGGTCTATGTATTTGCTGCAGTCAGAAAATGCTCTTTTATTCTATCTGAAAGCGAAAATACTTTAGATTGCATCCAGCACGGGAAAACAGTTCTTAGGTTGTCTCTGTATGCAGTAGTGGCATTCCAGGATATTGTCCACAAAGGCGTTAGGGAGGCTGCTGAATCTCTCAAAGGGATGACCATCAGATCGTGGGAGATGCCCATCGATATGAGTGGGTTGTGCTTACCTAGAGCATGAGTGGAAAGAGGAGGCTTTGTGTGTTAGAGGAGGATAACTTGGCAGTTGATTATTTCCTGAAGTGAGATTTTTGGAGCCTGCTTGTAAAAATTCATAAGACGACTGCTCGTGTGGAATGATCTCACCAGCTGCGTTCACATTTTGCAAAAGCATTTCTTAGAGTAATGGAGTTGTTGATAAAAATAGGTTAACAGCTGCTGATTGTAAGAACAGTGAAGAGGATCATTGTGCTGTCAATCTGTACTTCTACCATATATAAGAAACACTTCAAAAGCTTTCTTTGAAGAAATGGAGCTAATTTCACTATAAGAATAGAAAAGTAATCTTCAACCCCAAATCTAAATGTTCCTGACAAAAAATATTCTTCAAGCAGAGAAAGCTTTGAAAATACCACATTAAGCAAGCAACAACATTAGCAACAAAAGCTGTATAGATAAATACACTCTGTGTGTACAAATGCAAATTTGCCTCCTTCTCCTCTGCTGGGGATTTTATTTATATTGTTCTTTTTCAAAGGATATGCTTAGACACTGTGGTAATGCTATTATTAGCTTTAAGAAAGCTAGGCAGTAAGGCAAGCTTGCTGGGAGTCATATCCACCTCATTTGATAGCTAGCTACAGTTCTGAGAGATGCATTTGAAATACTTTTTTAGGGAGAGGCTTCCTGTTTTGATAACATTATTGAATGGATGCCTATGCATTGCATGTGTAACGTAATAAAAACCAGGAGACAGCACAGAAATAGCAACTGCATATTGTCAAAGGTGAAAATAAAGGGCAAGATAAAGCATAAATGTACAATGTAGATAGATTGGCAAAAACCTGAAAAGTCACATTGGTCTTCAGGTCAGGTATCACTCAACAACTCATGCAGTAAATAATCTAGTTGGGAATGAAGATGGCAGACACAACTGAGTGCACCTGTTAAGAAAGGTGTATCCTGAATATTGAGCTTCTACTTGATTCTTCTAAAATCTATAAAATTATTTCCTATAAAGTTAATAGAAAGAGTGAGTAAATTATGGCCATCATAAAATACTAGTGTCTTAATTTCAAGAAGATACAGGGAAAATGGTTTATTAAATGCCCACACTGCTAATACTGTTGTGCTCAAAACAGCTGTATGAAGGAAGATAGACTGTTAAATAGAGGGTATGAATTTTCACAGGCAGAGGGACCTATAGCCCCGAATCTAAGCTCTTTATAATGTGGACCATCATGACTCTAATAACTTATTGTAAGTCTGTGTGCAATGCTCTGCGCTTAGAATGAATGGAGATTGTGCAAGGATCTGGTTTGTCCACATTTACAATGGCAGAAAGTTAGGTAACCTTCTGTGAGCTGTGGTTATTTGTGGAGGAAAAGCAGCAGTTCTTCAGGTCACTGTTGCTACCAGTAATGTGGAAAAGATAAAAAAAAACAAACAAAAAATGGTTCTGGGTGAAATGAAGCACTTTTATTTAAAACTTTTTAACCCTCTGTAGTCCCAGTTCACAAAGTTGAAGAAATGTATAAATTAATACATGGAAATGTCAGACTTTTTCCTTTCGGGAATGTCAGGAATATTTTAGGGTGGTCTTAGACTGTTTCTTCAGTCATTGCTTTTCTCACCTGCCATTATAATCAGCATTATTTATAAGAAGCTAAGTCTTCCCAAAGGGAAGATGCTTGGTGGAATGTGTTCTCATGGTGCTTTGCAGCAGTGAGTCAGCATCCTTCAGCAGTGATTGATGTCAGGGGAATCATTTAACACTGTTAATATCCGTATCGAAGTACTTAAGTCACAATGTTATTAAGTCTCTTGGAAAAGGGGCCACTGGGTCAATTATGAGGAAGAGGTAATCTCACATGCTGTGACTTTAGGGGAATGAGTAAGAGGTAGGACCTTTTGACTGGTTTCTCCATTGTGTGGGAGCTAGGAAGATTTTCTGCACCTGCTTTGGGATATGGGATGCCCTGGCTTGGCATGAGTACCTCCTGGAGCTCCTGGCTCACAAAACCCTGTGTTGAGGTGAGACAATAGCATTGTGATGGCTGGTAGTTGGGGTGAGGGGAGTGCAGTGCATGTCTCAAATGTAAAGGAGGAGAAAGGAGAGGATGGGGAGAGAAGTGTGATACAGAGCAGCATTGGTGGTGCTCTGCAGATTGTGTACAAAGTAAGGCATAAGTCTGTCACTGCTTCCAGCCTCTTCTGAAATGATAACACACACACAATGGAGGTTTAAAGCCAGGTGAAGATAATATTACCCAATAAATATCAGCTTCCTCCAAGATTAGACTTTCTCCGTTCTTCTGCATCAGGTTCTAACCTGTAGATGATATTTCCTTTGTTTTTCTTCTATCAGCTCATGGAAACCCATCCATGGGCAGTATCGGGCTGCACCTTAACACTGCATGCAGACCCACATCTTGCTAGAGTCTTTTCTGCTAAATTTGTTTAAACTTTAACATTGTTTTCTACATGACTTAGTGATGGGTATGAGTTCAGGACATCTTTGAAAGTAGGCTGAACTCACTGTCTTGTTAGATTGCGGCCTGTTTGCTAGGTGTTACTTCTGGGGTATACCACGTCTAGGAAGGATTAACTTGTCACAAACAAGTCACCCTTTAGTGTGGTATTTTCTAGCTCAAAGGTTATTAATGACATAGGAAACACAGGGACTGTGTTTTGGTTTGGTTTTGAGTTGTTTGTTTGTTTGGTTTTTGTTTTTTTGGGAAAGGTTCTCTAGGGTAAAATAATTTATTTTAATCTGGGAGTCTTTTTTGGCTTGTTTTCTGAGTCACCAGTGTGGGCTTTCCCTGGCTTGTAACTTTGCTTTATGTGACACGTCATAGCTTGTCTAATGTCACTCCTCATTATAAACTATTTACTCTTTGTCTTCCTGATCTAATCCTTAATAAGCTTTGAGAACCCATTCTTGTTTATCTTTGCATGATGTCTGTAGCTGCCACCTTCGAGCTTTTGAACAAAACTCTGCACATTATTACTCTCTTGCATTAGCATTAGGCAATCGCCATGGTGACTTTTTGAAGTTTAATTTGTTAGTTCACATTTTCCTGAAAATTGTGTTTGCTATTTATATGTTTATATCACATCATTGGTCTGTTCCATTTTTTCTAGAAGAAATGTAAACATCCAGACACCAATGCTTGAACTTAGATTCCACTGGTAAATCCTAAATTAACAGCTGAGAAAACGTCACTGTTCTTAAAGAAGGATTTGCTCTATCTTTTGGCATCAGACATAAGTGTTACCTCTTCACTTCCTACTAATATATTTTTCACTGTGAAGTATGGACTCAGTCTTCCTCCTCTCTTTCGGAGTATAGCAATGCTGAGTTTTTAATTGAGGCTGGGGTGTATATATCGGCAGTCTCTATTTTTACCACTCTTCTGCAAGAGAACTGTTTCTATACCCTCCTTGGTAGCCTGTGTAAACGACCTAGTGCTGACCTCACATTTTGTCATGTAAAGACCAAAGCTAAAACTGTTTCCTTGAGTTTCTCAAGAGCAGCATTCTGTGTGCATTAGATGGGATGGTACATTAGCACTTGGTAAGTTTGCGGGCTTTGTAATAATATCTAGATTATATATAGGCTTTTCTGTGAAGATTTTGCTCCTGTCTGTTGTTTACTAACTGGATTTGCTATTAATTCTTACTTGTCGTAGTAGTCCACCAGTACACCTTGCTAGCTTGTCTTCAGATGTGTGTTTACTTGAAATTTACATCTCTATAGCTTTATACCAAACAGCTTTTGGCTTTTTAGAAAGCTAGTTGAAAGCTCTGACTGTGGTATTATATTGTCTTTTTTTTTTAATCCCAAACCAAGACTTGGTCTAAAAATAATATTTTACATTATCTGTGTAGGTGGTAGTCTTTGCTATGTGTTGTAGCTTTTAGTGTAGCATATGAACCACTGAATGCAAAATAACAAAGCCCAGATGACTTTATTGTTGGGAAAAAGAAAGGCTTGTTTGAGGCTTTGCAGTTGACATTACAGATTTAACAGTTATGCATCATTAATAGTTGATAACATTATTTTAATCTTCATTTGCATGCACTGAGACAATAGTACAAGCAAGACTATCATTACACTGCAACATTAGCAGATCATTGTATGACTACACTTAAATTTAAAATGGCCTCAGAGAGCATGTTGAATAGAACAATGCAGCTAATCTCTAGCTCAGCTTAGAAAAAATATGTTTGCATGATCTGAAAGAAACAATTCAACATTATTAAGAGTTGGCTTTATTACTGTTACTTAGCTGTTTGCCAGCAGTTGGTGAAGGAACAGAATAGTGCTTACTCTTTCCAGCTCAGTTTTGTTCAAGTATTACCACAAAAATAAATACCTCCAAACACATCAGCTTTAAATTCTTCTTATTCTAATAAAAGGACTCTGAAATTTGACCACCTCTTACCTCCTGAAATACAGAGGTAAAAGAGCAAGCTCCTCTTACAGCAGCCCAAATCACACACATATTTCAGTAATACATTTAAATTTATATGATTACTGGTCAGCATTTCCCAAACTACGTTCATATTTCAGAATATATTACTGTGATTAATGTACACTTCTTGCATTCAGCATTAAGTGACAAATACATCATTTTCTAGGTCTACTGTATAATGAGAGTCTCTATACTTTAAAGATGACAAGTACCACACAATTTACTAAGCTTAGGCACCAGGCCATTTGGTGACAAATTCCTTAATAAATATTTGCTTTTCTTGTGGTTAGTATTCTTCATCGTTCATGAGCTAAACAGGGGTAAAAGAACCCTTTTCCAGAAACACAGTATTTTAAAAAGCCAGAGCTACTTTTACTATATATTCCAAAGAATAACTGAGGGACATTTGGCCCAGTTTCAAGGAGTGACAGCTTTTCTTCTCGTATCTTAAATTCAATCATGAGAGAGTACAGAAGTTGACCGGCATATAGAAAACTATATGTTCTAAATGCTTTATGTTTACTTGTAATGTTTTCAAGTGCACAGGTTATCAACCATAAACTTATTAGTGTGTCTAGCTAAATTCTTTTCTATTAACAAATTTGTTGTGTGTGTGAAATGAGACACATTATGAGTACAATAATCAGATTATGTGTATTTGTTTTCAGCATATTTTGTTAAAATGAATACTGAGTTCTTGCTGAATATCTGAATTACACTTACTATTCCAGATGCTTTTATACAGCATCTGTTGTATTCAGGTATATTAAACTATATTTTATTTACCTGTAAACTAGAGACCATTCTTTTTAGTGTGCTAACCACAAAGCTTAAATTGTATCGTACAAAAGATGCATGTTGGAAATTCAAAGTCTCTTGGGTTCATTAAAATTGCCAAGAACAAATTGAAAAACATTTTCTCCTTTTGATTAGAATCCATAGTACATGTTCATTTGTATAAACCATCCATGCAAGGAATTTAATCTTAATTTAATTCTGGTTTAAATGTTTTCAGTGCAGATTGTGAAAGCTCAGGAGTTTATTTGTGCCAACTGGACTGAGTTTAAAACATACCCAACACTTCCTGAGACCACAAATGTCTGCCAAGCAGGAAAACAAGTAACACATCTGTCTAAGGATTTGAAATACTAATATATAATATTTTGAAATACATAATGCTTCATCATATACAGCATCTAATATGGTACTGTTATATCAAACTTGCAGGTTGACTGCTTCTCTGACAGCCACATAATTTCTTTGGAATAATACATTTTAAAATATTTTTTCAAGAATATTCTATGAGTCCCTTCCAAACCGTTCTAGGATTCTGTGATTCACAATGCTTATTTTGTCTAACGCGGTAGTCATGAACATTGCCATTCAACTATAAAACATTCATAAAGCATACTTGTGAATGAACTACTAGAAAACAGACTTTCTCCACACAGGCAGAATTATTTTGCAGTTTTGAATTTTCACAGTTGTAATCCAAATGTGACTGCTGAAAATCCAGCAAGGGCATTAGATTTAGAGTGACCTATATAGAAATATCTTCAGTTGTGATTTTGAATGCGTGGTTGCACCAGTCACACTTGCCAAAGCTGAAACCATGACAGATACCCTGACCTTTTCCTTACTATATTACATTGGATATTAAGACCTAAAAGTTTTAAAGGTTACGCAACAGATCTGGAAGAGATCAGGTCTGATGGCCATTTTACACCTGCTTGCTGTGGCCACTCAGGCTTCCCCTACAGTCAACAAGGACACAGGAACTTCTAAGACATGACTTGTATGATCTATTTTTAAATGTCTGCTCTGGGATGAGTAGACATGCTGCTTCCTTAAAAGTGCATACTTTCATCTAGGGCAGCAAAGGAGCCTGTGATACCTATCTCAGGTGTGGGTAACTGCACCAGGGGGCACATTTCGTCAGATGAATCACACCTCATTTTCATTTCTTCTTACAGTACTCCTGGAAAAGCCAGTTATATTATTTTTTCACAGAGCTCCAAAAGCTTCTGACCTAGGAGAATGGAAGAGGAGGTGCTTGATAGCAAGAGCTAGACTCTTCAGTTTCTGCCTAGCCACTGGAAAGGAACAACACTTACAGGGAATAATCCATCTTAAATATAGGTGTCCTAAAGTATACATCTAAAATAAGTTAGATAACTTTTGTCATAGAAAAGCCTGTTTCCTGCACTGTGTATAAATATGAGTACTTTAGACTAGCTAAGTCAAAGATGGAAGTGAACATATCAATGAGATTGTGTCCAGAGCGTAAGGTGTTGGGACATTGTGCTCATTAATGTTACCCTAGGTCTGTGCTGTTTTATATGTAGTAATTGTGCATTGACTGAAAACTAATTTAAGGACTATGAGCAAAGACAAATATTTAAGTGTATCATATAGAAATTCTTCACCCTACAGGCTATCAAACAATATGTTTTTCATTCATGCTGATGCTGATGATCATGGAGGACTGCTAAGGTACGAAACAAACTCGCAGTCAAATTAAGCAGTAGTGTGAAAAGTACACAGACAAAAGAAGGATGTATAGGCATGTACTCTGCAGGTAATAAAGGGAAAAGAAGTAAATACAGGACATTTGGAAACTACAGGTGCAGGAGGAAAAGCAAACAGATTCAGCCATAGGAAAGAAACCTAGGAAGCAATAATAGATTTGTAAAGATAAGAAATGGGAAGCAATGTATGACTTCTCACAGTACACTGGCAAGCAAAACAGTTTAGCAAAGGCAAGATTAAGTCAGTAAGCAGTCAGGGGCATACATCTTCTTTATCTTTCAGACTGCATCCAAACCATAAAATACTCATAAAAGTTCAAACGTAATGTAAAAAATATTTTGGGGCTCATTTAAGTGCCAAAAAGCTACTGGTAATTTAGAAAAAATATTACAAGATCACTGAAGGTAACTGGAAGAGAGAGGAAAGATGGGGAAACTGAATTGTGAGGTAGATGAAAATATAGACTGCTTGGCACACTTATACCTGCTGGATACAGATAGCAGTAACTCACTGCAATGTTAGCACCAAGGAAAGAAAGAAATTGAGTTCAAGAGTGGTACTAAAAACCATGGGAGGGAATATGAGGCAGGTAGCACAGGAAGCTCCGTCAGCAGTGTTGAGCTAGAGGCTTAAGAAAAACAAGCCAGACATGGCATTAGAAAGTAAAAACTGAGTACATCCTAGTACATGGAATGGTGTAAATGTCCTCATTGTCTAAACCATCGCTAGTGTTTTAAAGATGCTTAGTTAATATTTTTTATAAACTTTGATAGCAATAACAGCTCTGCAACACCACGGCTGTCCCCTGTGGAATGGCTTCACATCCTCTAAGGTACGGGACAGAAATGAACTTATTTTTTCCCTACTTTAGTAAGGACTGTATTCATATAAAGAAAACAGCTTCTTTTCCAAAAAAGCTGCTTGGTTTGTGTTGGTCCCGGGGAAGGGGGGCGGGGGGGTTGGGGGGAGGGTGTTTAGCCCTACCCCTCTTTTTTTTTATTTCTATTTTTTATATAGTGCTATGTTACTTTCTGGTTTTGGATGGAACAGCAGAAGCAGATCATTCCAAGGGAAAATTTGGAAACTGTGACAGGGAAGTGGAGGGACCTACTTCCTCAGGCTCATGTAGACTGACTGCATGCCCTGGGACTAGTCCATAGGTATCTGGGAGTGCTGGCTGTACCACACCATTGGTCTCTTTGGCTGCAGGTCTGTAGTGCGAAAGGATAAAAAGCCTGGCACTGACTACTATTATTTCCCAGAATAGGGTTTGTCTTCCCTCCCTCAAAGCATCATTGTCCAGCATGAGCAAAACTTGAGTGGACTGAGAGAAACTGGTTATTTATGAGCAACCTAATCTGAAATCCCAAGACATGGACTGGATGGAACAAAGCAGGAAAGGCAAGAAGCTAAACTAAATATCCCAGTGTGCCTTTTAGATTGATTCTGGAGGATATTGATCCACAGATCACTAAGAACTAAAACTCTTAAGTGCTCCATTAACTGATTTTTCAGGCAAGTCAATGATACTGCTAAAAATTTTGTCATTGTTGTACCATCCTTGCAGTGATGTGGCACCATCTTTGTGGTTACTAAGGAAATTATAAGGGAGCCTCAGTATTTGTTCTTGACAGTCTTCCTATCACACAAATAGCAACTTCCTTTATTAATTTTCAGGTTAGCTGGGTAAACATGGCAGTGAAATGAAACACTGTGGTTAAGGCCTGTACTTTCAGTCAGAGCCAGTTTTCCTAAGAGGTTAGTAGTAGAGCTTTTGAAACTCCAGGCTCTGTCTCCAGGTTTGGCTCTGGGTGCAGGAGAGAAATCATTTTACTGCTTCTGAACGTGGTTCATTATAGCACACATTTCCACCATCCGTCCTCTGATTCAGCTGGATAACGGTTACCTTGGAGTGGCAGGTGGGCTCTCCATCAGCAGAGGAAGGAGGTTGGCAGTGGAAAAGCTGACGAAAGCATTTGTAAAACTGAAACAACAAACAAAACAACTCTAGGCATAGTTTCTAGGCAGGATACAATTCAAAGCATCTTTGTAACAGCTTGGAGGTAAGGAAATGTGGTTTATTAAGCTCATAAGTTGCTTACATTTGTGGACTTTTCTTTGAAGTTTATATGCTTAGCTTTTCTAAGACCATAGAGTGTAAAGCTGTAAAACAATCCAAAACATTTTCAGAACCTTTCATTTATGATAAAAGAAGGTTTAATCACAGAAGTAATTGGTTTTCAGTTACTTCACACATCAGGCAGGGAAAAATCATTTTGATAATCTAATGATACACAGCAGGGAGAACATAAGGTTCTTTTCATTAGCAAGCCATTGAAATCTGTGTGTTCCCAAACTGCAAACTGAACTTCAGAAAATGTCTTTCCTTAATTAATGAACCAAAATGATTTATGTTAATTTATTTCACTTGTGAGAACTACCCAAAACACCTTTGATGTGTTACAATTCCAAAGCTGTTGTACAGAATAAAACAATTACATCAGTTCTAATTTGTAAGTGCAAAGTGAGCAGTATTATACAGCTGTCTCCTCTAAGAGCTGACAGTCCTATTCAACAGACAAGGATACCAGTAGTGCAACAATGACTTTGATACATCTTATTGTATTTTTAGTTTTTAAGTGAAATCTAAAAAAAAAGTTATCCAAGGCTTACTTCATAGTTTCCCTTTCACGTGGCTCTGTGAAACAGAAGGGCTCCCAGAAGCTGAGACTGATGTGAAAGTATTGCAATTTAGACAGTGCTGTTGATCAGTATCTGATATGCATCCCTTCGAAAATGTGTGGCTGCACCAGTAAGGTTTCTTCCATTTCAAAGCTAAAAAGACCTTCTGCTAGTACAGATTTACAGTTGTGCTGTAGGAGAACAAAGTTTGTAAAAGCCCACCTACTTAAACAGCAGAGGTTTAGATTGGATATAAGGAAGAAATTCTTTACTGTTAGGGTGGTGAGGTACTGGAATGGGTTGCCCAGGGAGGTTATGAATGCTCCATCCCTGGCAGTGTTCAAGGCCAGGTTGGATGAAGCCTTGGGTGACATGGTTTAGTGTGAGGTGTCCCTGCCCATGGCAGGGGGGCTGAAACTTGATGATCTTAAGGTCCTTTCTAACCCTAACTATTCTATGATTCTGTCTTCCTCCTGAATGTGGCCTGGTCTGCTTCTGATCAGAACATAGGTGATACTGGCCCATCTTTATGTTCTTGTTTCCCCTTGCCATAGTGGACAAAAATGGAAAGGGAAATCAGTCAGTATTTTCATAGCTTTGAAGGTAAATGTGTGTAAATATTTGAAAGAAATACCTGCAGAAGCACAGAGGAGGATAGAGTGGGCATATCCGGATTTTTTTTAATATATCCTGTACCTGGCAGGCCGGAGTTCAGCTTTGGATGTGGCAGAAGTACCAGGAAGAGCTCCTTAGAAACATCAGATAACTGCTCTATGTGTATGTGTGTCTTCTGTATTCTGCAAGTGAATATGAAGACCTGGTCTGTCTTGCTAAATAGATCAAGAATTGATAATATACAAGAAAAGCAAGAAAAGTGATCAGCTGACTCAAAAAAAAAGTAGTATGCACCTGCATTAGGTCCTGATTCATTTGTGGGATGTTCTGTGGACAGGACAGGGTAAATAGAGGGAGGTGGAGAGAGCAGTCTTCTTACTCAGAGAGGCTGATGGTGGTATGAAAGCCCTTTATGGGATTTTTACTCTTTGCTTATGGCTATTGTCCTACCTTATTGATTGTACAGAGATCACAATCTTTATGCATCAGGGAAAAGTGAAAGCTGCTTTAATACGAAGATTAATTACTTTACTTACTGATTTTACAGAAGTAATACTTAAGGTGTGTAACTGCAAAGGAGGGCAGGATTACTATAGGGAAATTTCTGTGAGAAAAGTGAAATCTGGGATTCACTTTAGTTTTCACTTTCTGCTCCAGGTATCCTCATCATGATGTCCATGTGTAACGAAGTGCATGTGTACGAATACATCCCTTCAGTTCGACAGACCGACCTATGTCACTACCATGAACTCTACTACGATGCAGCTTGTACCTTAGGGGCCTACCACCCACTGCTCTACGAGAAACTGTTGGTGCAGCGGATGAACAAAGGTTTGCAGGATGATCTGTATCGGAAGGGGAAAGTCATTTTGCCAGGGTTCAAAGCTGTCAAGTGCCCCAAACAAAATAATTCCCCACACTTGTAGAGGAGAGTCCTTCAGAAACAATGTGCAATAAGGTACTACTGTCGTACTATAAACAAGAGAAGAATACTTGAAAAATGTATCTTAGACCGATCTAGTCTTGAGTCTATAAATTGTAATTAAGTAGCAGGCATGAGAAATACTTCTTTTCTGAGCCTGAGTATTTATTACTGCTTTGCAAATACTTAAAAAAGGCTTAGCTCATGAAAGGTGCAAAGGACATACTTAGGCAGAAATATAATGTATTGTTGTGGGTGTGAATGTCAGAATTTGTCAGTGGTCTCTTGTGCCACATATGCTAGACTGTAACTTTTTTTTAATGAACTTATTTAACTGTCAAATCTGGCATTGTGAAACAGCCTCTATTGTTCATGTACAGAGCAGCCAGTTGAACAATGCAGTGTTTCTCATGGCTCCATGGGGTTTTCACACTCTCCAAGAATGAAGTAATCACTACTCTGAGCTGTGCAGTCATTGACTGGAGTAGACTTTTAATTCCTGTTCATACACAGGCTCAGTTACAGGCCTCCAGCTGCATAGGGGGCCTTACGGTGGCTATGAAGTCAGTGCAGATGGCTGTACACATAGCTAGACCAGTTAGTTGACTGGATGTACTTCTGATGCCAGATACCCACGCGCACACTGAAATGCCCACATAGGGCAGAAGGAAGTAAAAAATGTTTCTTTAGAGAGCAACAGACATATTTGTAACCCATTTAGGAAAAAAACTCTCCCTGGGAGGCATATCAAGAGGGTTGTGAGATAGAAATTTTATTGTTCCCCTGGTCTGCACAGATGAAGAGTAAAAACAGAAAGACAAGGGAGGCTATGCACCATTTACCCATCATGCTAAAAGCAAGCATAGAGGGAGCTTACCTTTCTGCAGCAAAGATAGCATTCAGGATTACAGACATCGTTTATGAGGTATTTCATTGAGCTCTGACTCAAACTCACTTGTTCACAAGTTACTGCTGTTAAGAATGTATAGGGAGTGGATATCAGAATTTTTTATTTAATGTTTGAAAGACTATACCCCAGAGAAGCTGCAGTGCTTGCAAAAAACCTGGCTACGGATTGCATATGGAGATAATTTGGTATTTTCCCTCATAACACACAATGAGAATATTCTCTAAGGCACCTCTAAAAATCCGCCTGGTTGCTAATACATTTAAAACACTATTTTCCACGGCAAGACTTCAGTCTCAGATTTTCCAAGCAGCAGGAGGTTAATATTTCTTTTTTTTTTCACACAACTGCACACTTTCTTTTAGGGTAAGTTCAGCAGGAACATATGCACACAAAAGCACAGCTATATCCTACTCATGTCCATTCAGTAAAAAGGCAGACAGCTCAAAGAGGCACTGCAAAGAATAGCTGAGTGGTTGTGGTGGAAAGTAATTTTTTGTGTTTTGTTTTAAGCAACAGAAAGGCAAAAGAGTACAAAGAGCATTAATGACTATTTCCTCTTCAATAGTAATGTAAGTATAATCACAAAATCCTTTTTCTCTCTCTGCTCTTTGGGTCTGATGGATTTCCTTCATCAGAAGTGAAGAGTATGTGTTTTACACAGGATTTACTCTTCTTGTTCTATGTAGTTTCTTAATTTTGGTTTTATGATCTTCTTTAAGATTCCTTGACAGAAAGTATGTCCAGATGATCTAAAAACTGTACTTCTGTGTTATGTGCATAGTTATGTCCATAAATTGTTTTAGTACATGTCAAAATGAAGAGGTTTTACTCATACTAGCCTTAGACTCTGGATATATTACATACTGATTTCTTGATAACACTATGATTTAATCGTGTGGAGAATAGATAACCTACATAGACCTAATCTATTTTTCCATATGTTTAGTACTCTGTTTGCAAAACATAGGAAGTCTGAACAGTGCAACCAAGCATGTCTGTCTCTCCTGTATGCAGGGTTAGCTACCACATGTTTGTAAAGGAAGGCAGTTGATCACCTTTCTAGGACTAGTAAACATGCTATTTTTCCATGAGCGGGAAATTCTCAAGTTCTGAAAAGAAAAGGAAGCGAATCACTTTGGCTGGTCTGCAGCCACTAACCTTTAACTTTGATTTTCACAAGGAAGAAAAATACTAACTGCATTACTCAACTACCCACACCAGGATTATGCTGTATTATTCCCTCAGTAATTTGTCAAAGCAATCAACATAGCCGTTGTACAGAATAAGGCAAATTATAAAGTTTCACATAATAAGCGCTAAGCATACCTACTTAATGCATCATTTAAATAACAATGCAGAACCAGGTCTGAGGTATTACAGAATGAACTGTATATATTTAAAACACTGGGTTGCCCGCATTCAAGGCTTCCCAGCAGATACTTTTTTCTGTGCCTGATTTATATGGCAGTCAGTGATCCTTTTGCAAGTGCAAATGTGGGTGCTGTATCACCATTAGCTCAGAAGATGACATAGAGCTGTGCAGCGAACGCTTGCTCACAGAGGAGGAAGATCAACGTGTGATGCCTAAGCATCCCAAACATGCCCAAAAAAAGCATCCCTCGGGTGGCTTCCCAACACTTGTTTCCACTGTGATGTTTTACTGGTGTGGCTGCTCAAACACCTTGTGGCTCCTTAAAGAGATATTACTCCCCTACCTTGTCTTGTCCTCCTTTGGGTTTTGGTGCAAGTGCAAGTGTGCCTGATCTGCTAACGGAGGGCTCGCCTCCATTTGCTGCAAGAGCAGAAGGGGCAAAGATAAATAAAGGGGGGGGGGGGGTCATAAAGGACCTGCAGAGGTGTTCCCCTCAACGTTGCTTATGCTCTGTGGCATTGGCATTGCTGGCTTTTAGAAAAGCCCACCAAGTATTTTTGCAGTTATGGGCACTTCCCCATCCCACGTGAGGGCAGAGTGATATTTACAAAGAATCACATTCAGTAAATTTAAAACAGGGAGTGTGTAGTAACACTGAGCTATGTATCTTTTAATAATAATAACACATGCTGGTGCTGGGTTTAGGTACATATATTAAATGCAGACAGTGTGAAAAAAATGCCTTTTTCCACCCAGATCATGGTTTTGGGGGAAGAAAAGATACAGGCATGGCTTTGTATCTCTCCCATGTGGCTGTCACATGCTGACAGAGTGGAACAGCGCTGTAGACAAGAGCAGTTTGCACAAACTGGGCTATTGAGGTGCATCATAAGCCAAGCAAATCCCTCTGCTACTGGACCCTTGAGCTCCCTTCACACATGTTGCAATAATGCAGGTTTACAATTCATGAAGTATTACTGACAAGTAGGAGTAAGTTGCCTTCAAAAGCTATGGAGCCTCATTTCTGTGCCCTGGTGCTGTGGGCAACAGGGAACTTAGCTGAAACAAACCAGAAACACAGCAGCAGCTTAAGGATACATGCTGAGTTTAGTCTGAATTTCATACTGTCTTTTTCCACTGTGAATTCTGTAGCCTTTCTGACTTGTGGTGCTCTATCATTTTATGCATTCATCCTTTGGATGGTTAAATCAAGGTATTCTTCTGTCTATTCAAGAAAAAAAGAAAAGATAGAGTTTGCCTCATTTTGAGCTGAAATCCTTTTGCTAGACAAAAAGTTGTTGCATTCCCTCATTGTTCTAAAGGTTACCTAAGCATAAACTCACAGCTCAGTCATTCCTTGGGTTAAAGTACTACATCTTCTTTTTTTACCTTGCTGTGCAGTTTTACAGTGTTGAAACTCTGGTAAAGTCATTGAAATTACCATGATACGAGAAATATGTACCTTTGGGGAGAGAGTGAGGGGTGATTTACACTCCTTAATCTGCACTCTCTTTGACAAATTTAGCTAAATCATTGCACGTCTTTGGTCAGGACACTTTCACTTTGGTGAAAACATCCAAATTCTGAATTTGCTGCTGGAGAGCTCTTCCCAAAGGCAGGAAAACCGAGACAGTTTTTTTCTTAAATGAAGACAGGTGTCTACACTCAATGGTTGCACAGACTGAACACAGTCATTTTAGAAAAGGATTGAATTAAACAGGAGCTCAAAACACATGTAGACCAATCCAGTCCATAGTGGGGTTTTACTTTCTCACTTCCTTCTCTTCAGCAGTTTTGAAGGATGGAAGATGCCGTTTGGACAGTGACACAGATGTACCATGGAAGGATATTAAATGCATTGACTGCAAAATAAATGGGTAGTATTTTTCCTTTCATGCTCTCTAAAGTTGATGCTTATTGAGTAAATTAAATTGGTTTGGGTTTGCTTTTTTTTCAAGTAGATAATTTAGAAGACTGCAATCAGAAAGCATCTGAATCTTTCCTGGGAGCTATCCTCTGACACACAAGGAGGATACCTGATTTAACTGTTTGAAATCTAAAGTAGCCCATGTCTGGGCATACCTGCATTATTGAATGAATTTTGACACTGCAAATTTCTTCTCTTTGGGTTAGTGATCAGATTCTGAGTTTTGTTCTTGAAATAAAGAGTTGTGTGTAAAAGCCTTTCATTTATTCATATCATCTCATCACTCTTATAATATGTAGTCATTGAACTATTCAAATATAGAATGTGTAATTTTTTAATAGCTTTGAGAATTATTTTGTATGATGATTTTTTTAAATGAATGTGTACTCTAATAACAAAGCTTAAGATTTTACAGGAGTCACATTTTTAAGCAGTGTTTGTATACATTTTAACACTTTCTATATTTTCTATTATGATTTTGTATATTTTTAAGTATGCACAGTGTACAGATTTTTTCCTGTAAATAAAACATTTGTTTTCATTTGTTTAGGAGTGCTGGTCTTTTTGTGTTGCTTTGACTGAACTGAACTGCAGATAGAACAAAACAAGGAAGGTGCCTGTCAGTTCTGCCCACAAATGCAATGAAATCTCAAATTGAAAGAGACAGATAAGCTGACAAGCAGCTTTCACAGAAAAAAGGCAAGTGTAGTTAAGCCAGTTTTATTCTAAAATGAACATGTCTACCTAAGCAGGTGCTCTAGAGTTCCCCTAGGAGAACACAGAATCAACTAGGTTGGAAAAGACTTTTCAGATCATCAAGTCCAACCATTACCCCAGCACTGCCAAGTCCACCACTAAACCATGTCACTGAGGGCCTCACCTACAAGGTTTTTAAACACTTCCAGGGACGGTGATTTCACCACTTCTGTGGTATACCATACTGCTCTATATTTGACCATAAGTTTCTTGGGGTAATGAAGCCCTCTAAGGAGGTCTTGCTCTGGCAACTTGATGCTGTACTTGAAATGCTGATAACCTTCAGCTATATGGCTGTGCCACCCATTCAAGGAATCCAGCATCATGTTTCGAAGAGTAAGATCAGACTTTTTTATCAATTTATCAATTATTAAAATGAAAAATAACAAAGGGAAAACATAACTTCCCATTCAGTCTGTGATGAAATACCATATAATTTAGCCACTGTGTGTCTGCTTACATCCATTAAATGTGATGTGTTCTGCTGCTTTTGGTAATCTTTGAACTATGCAGGGCTCAAGCTGGGCCAATGGAGGCGACAGTCACTGTTTTCATCCCAGGGGTCACCATGAGTCCTTGCCAGTTACACATTAGTGGAATGATAAGAGTTAGATTGCTGTCATGTAAACCCCTGGCAGCCAGTAATCGAGCAGCTCACCCTGTGTATTACACCACCTTCTGGCAGGCTGTGTTGAGGGGCTAATTATTATATATCACAGCATGCAAGTAACACCTCTCAAAAAAAATCAGAACAATGAGCTACAGTAGGGAATAAACTGAATACTGAGATGCATAAACAAAGCAACTAATTGACACTTTCAAAATCCATCAACTTTGCTTTTACTGCATGTGTGTATTTTTTCCATCTAAAAACCCAACATAACATGGTGTATTCCACCTGATAAAATGCTCAACTTCATTGTGTATGACATGAAAGCAGACAGCCTTGTCACACTGCATACAAACAGGTATCTCGGTAGGATGCTGAAACCATGAACTATATTGTGTGGAGCACACAGTCTTGCTGTGACAGCTATTGGAGGTGTGACATTACCTTTCTGATAGTATCTCAGGGAACCTCGGAGGCAACTCATTATTCCCAAAACTGGCCTGCCCTTTCTAAACAACATTTCTTTCAAGGAGCTATCTTTTATGTTTTTATTCATAGAAGTCAGCTATGCTTCACTTGAGCGGCTCTGAGGGATATAGTTCTCTGGCAGGTCAAATTTCACACAGGCATTTTGGTCTACATCTGCATTATTAGCTCACCTGCTGTGATCTGGCTGAAACACGTCTTGCTCCAACTTGCTATCCTGACTGCATAATGAACCTGTTTAAATGATTCTCCCTTTCTACTCTGCTCTCATGAGACCTGCAGTACTGCGTCCAGCTCTGGGGCTCCCAGCATAAGAAGGACATAGACCTGTTGAAGTGAGCCCAGAGGAGGCCATGAAGATGATCAGAGGGCTGGAGCAGCTCTCCTATGAAAACAGGCTGAGATAGGGTGGATCAGTCTGGATAAGTCTGGGAATACCTTATAGCAGCCTTCCAATAGTTGCAGGGGGCTTATAAAAAAGATGGGGTCAGACTTTTTATACAGCCTGTAGTGACAGGACAAGGGGTAATGGTTTTAAACTTAAAAGATTTAGGTAGATTTAGACTAGATGCAACAGGGAATTTTTTGCAGTGTGGGTGGTGAAACACTTCCAACAGATTGCCCAGAGAGGTGATAGCTACCCCATCGCTGGAAACATTCATGGTCATGTTGGACAGGGCTCTCAGCAACCTGATCTAGTTGAGGATATCCCTGCTTATTGCAGGGGTGGATCAGACAACCTTTAAAAATGCTTCCCAACCCAAATGATTTTAGGGTTTTATGATAAGAAAAGCTAGACAGAGAGGAGCCAGTCTTTTGCTATAACCATACCCACCACCACTTGCAGGAAACGGCACCTGCAGTAATGATTAGGTAGTGACTTGCTGTGGGAGTACTTCATCAGTCAGTACAGTCCACTAACACTTGTAGTTTCATTGGACTTCTGTTCTAGCTCTCCTAGCATCCCGATCTTCCTAGTGTAACAAATGGATAACTTGATTGTTATTTTGGTACCCCAAAACCTAGCAATGTTCACTCCATACATATAACTTTCCTTATTTTTAATGTTTAGATTCAACTTTCTTACAGTGGTAGGTTACTCCATGTAGGGCACTTCAATGAAATTACTGTACCCCCGTGTAAGTTGAGCCTGACCCCTGAACCTCAAGCCTTGATACCCAAGGCAAGTTAGAATTGCGTGCCCTGTTACTTTTTCCCAAAAATATGCTACTGTTTAAGTATAGGCTTATTAAGCTTGATGGAAATGCTAACTGAATATATTAAAATGTCAGGGAACTAACTGCAATGCAGTAATGTGGGATTTCTTTCACTGGAGGCAGAGTAGCCACCAGAAAACTGCTAGCACAAGTAGGTTGTGACTAATCACAGGGGGAGTCATTGCTGTGTTCTTAGAAATTACAGAAGTAAAGAAAGGGGTCCAGAGGAAGGAAGGGGGACAGACAAGGAATGATGAAACACAACAAGGAAGAAGAAACAGCTGGAAAGATGTACCATATCAGGCAGAAAAGCAGAACTGCTGCTTTTTCTTAATAGTCACTTAATTGGTTTTGGCCATTTGTTTTCTTATTTTTTTCTGCACATTTGGAGAGGAAGCCAATTCATCATCTTGCTGCCATCAGGTTTAGTGTGCTGGGATGTCACCTTAGAGTGAAGAAATAAGGTAGGGTTAAGAAAAGCAATTGACTTCTGCTGGTACTCAGCTTCTTTGTAAACTTATGAATCCCACAAATTAAACTGACAAAAGACTAACAGGGTTACATTGCTACACTCTGAACAACCTCCTCTGTGTGCTTATAGTCATCTGTATGATAACTGAAATAAGAAAACCCATTTCCCTCCTGGTGACTTGTTTCTGCACATAGACAAATACAAATCAAATACCTTCTTGGTTACAGGATGCTGACAGGTAAGGGATAATTACTGTAGCAAGAACTCCTTATATGCTTGTGAGAGGACTCCAGAAACCCCGAGGGGTTCAGCAGGGCAGGCAACAGGCATCACAGCTGCCTTGATTTTATGGAAGCAGCCAGAGGGGAAAATTGCTACCAGTGCTGACTCTAGGCTGTGTCAGCTACTGTTAATTGCCTCACTCCCAGACAGATGCCTGACTGCAACTGAGCTTCCTGATTAAAGTATTTTGCTGGCCTACCTTCTAAACAAGGGGGTTGTTCTACCCTCAGTCCTGAAGTGCTAATGCTTGTGGTGTGGACTCATTTCATCCTACGTTGTTGCTACTGTATGCAGCAGGTATGTCTCCTGTGCAGGTGTGGTCCTCAGGGTGGGGAAATGGAAGAGGTTTTAGGATTTCTGGATTGTTTTCTATAAAAATAGATGGTTTGGGTTTTTTTTGTCTTTTAAGCATAGTTTAGTCATTCTCATAGTAGTTCAAGGAAGCATAATGTGAACATGCCTCCAGAAGCTGGAGTGAATTTTCTGACTAGGTGGAATTCCTGATCTAAAGCATCTACACCTTGGATTAAGATTGAGACAGCAAGAAAAAGTTTTTGCAAGTTAAGGCAAGAAACTTAAGATGTGTCTCTTGTGCAAGCTAAAAGTGCCTGAGGTCCATCCCTGGGCTCAGCCTTGCTGCCCATGGAGCATGTGAGCTTCTATAAGATGTTATATCCTGAGCACAAGGAAGACAGAGGTGTGGGCAGATGACCAGGAAGCAAAGGCAGGGAAAGCTCTGTACTGAGCCTGCTTCTGAGCTTGAGCTTCTTACTGGATCAACCAACATTATTTTCCTTCCTTAGCAATATCCCTCCCTGGAGCAATATTCCTCCCTCCATTTCCAAATGAAATTCTAAGCTATTTGATGGACCTGATTTAGGCTTTACAAATGCATGGGGCTGAAGGTAACTATCAGGCCATTAGGCATTTTAATGAGCAGCTGGAGCATCACAAGAACAGTAGAGATGAGAAGAAAACAGCTCAATAAGCTGCTACCAAAATAATACTAACGAAGTTTTTCCATGGTAAAAGAGCAGGGAAAGCAGAAACAAAAGCACATATACCAATATCTGAGAAATATTATTGTATTTTCATAGATATAGCTTACTATTCAGATAATCCTTGATAATTTAAAACTTTTTAGTGGCTCCTCATGAACTATGATCTCTCATACAAAGTTAGCAAAGTGAGAGATCAAAGCAGCAGGGATCATAAACTGGGGATAGTTATTTTGATAGAGGAAAGAAACTTATCTTTACCCATACTTTGATGAAACCAGCGTGGCTGCATGAACTTCAAAGGGATTGCTTGTGCACATAAAAAATACAATATTAATAATACTACTATGTCTTCAGTGCACACTGGTTTAAGACAATGTCCTAAGTTCAGCATTGTTGCTTTCAGTGGGGTTATCACTGTAGGAAAGAAAGACCAATTTTCATATTTATCTCACTCATGCTCTTCCCTGGCCTTAGCATGAGCTTCTAAACCCCATACACTAATATAAAAGGGGTGGCACATGTGAATTTAATTCCTCCTACCTAAGAGAAACTTAAGATGAGTTTTCTATAGCAGTGTTAGGAACAAGTTTAGGCAAAGAGCTTCAGTGAATACTAATAAAATGGATCCTTCTTCTATTTCCTATTCCCATTTCATTAAGTCAGAATTGTTTAGGGCTTTGCTGTATGATTGATGGATCCTGACTGACAGGCAGCAGCAAATTTATCAGTCCCCACAGTAGCATTCTACTTCATGAGGAGAAATGAAGGGTCTATTACTACTGTAATGTGGGATGAGTGATTCCAGATCATTTTGAAATAACTCCCATTTTGCTGAAAGTTCAAAGCATAACAATGAGAGGTATTTTGACACTTGAAAAAATGTGTTTGTTCAGTCACAGTCAATATGCTGTTCTGCCTACCCATTTTCTTCTTGTGTTTTCAATTCTTCCCTCATGGACTCTGGATCAGCCCACAAGAATTAAAACAAAGGCTCCAGCTGACTGTGATGAACTTATGCTGATATATTCCCACCCCAATTCTGCTATGGCTAAAGTACATTAATAAATACTTGTAGAAATGTGACCTTATTGTGTTCATTTTTGCTGTGGGTTTAGAGCCGCCTATCCTTGGCTATGTATGTAATGCGTGTTTAGGGAAAACGGTTCTTTCAGATGTTCCCTACAGAGTTCCACTTAGGCTGGGACCAAGAACACTGCACAAGGAAATCAAAAGCTTTATTTTCATGAGGTTATTTTTGTGGAAGAATACCATTTGCTCTCTTGCCTTGTGAATTACTTGGGGTCTTTTTGCTTGAGAGTAGACTGTTCTGTCTACAGTTCTGTTGACACACACACATGAAAAATCTTCATCAGCTCTTGGGCATTTATTTTATCTATTGAGTCTTCCTCAGCAATATCTTTCATTCTGCCTCTGGCTAAAACACAGGTTCTTATGAGCTCTGCCTTCCTCCACATTCCTATACCACCTGTCCTGTTATTACAGCTGCTGTTGTCCAAAATGATCTTTCCATCAGTTGCATGAATGATGTGCTGGAGGTGCTCTGATATGAATGATGGAAGAACCTTTTAATTGCTAGATAAGCATCCTGCTGCTAGATGAGGGCTTTTGGTACAGAGCTCGCACTGCTTTTCAGGCAATGAGAGCTGTGGTGTGATAAGTGGCAGGTATGAAGGATGGGAACCAAGTCTTTCCACTTTTTTTTTTTATCTTTATCTTGGTTTGCAGCCAATTAGGTATCGATTTTACCCAAGACAGAATTACAAATTACTGAAGGTGGTTTGATCTGTGACTGTGTTTTAGTAGTAGCTGTTTGGGTTTATGTGTTAGTAATGTAACAACAGAACCAACCGGGATGAGAAATCAGAATATCTGTTGTGACAGAATTTTTAATTCTTCTACAATTACTTCCTTATCTCAGACAAAACTAAAACAAATGAAAAAAAAAATCCAGACAAAACCTTGGACTGTCAAAATATCCAACAATAGGTAGATGCCTTCAGGGAATTATAGTTCAACTTCATACTTGCCCATGCCCTATAAACTAAATCTCTGGGTTGGGTTACATTACACTGCATGACTTCCCCTGGCTGAGCCACTGCTGTTCCTGCACTGGTGCATGGGGGGTGCAGTATGGTAAAGGAGCTTAATCTACCTGGGTGAAGGACAGCATTTTTCATCAGATACATTTTTTTTTTAGAGGAATCAAGATGCAGAGGCTTAGGCATGGAGATCTAGCTTCAAATGAGACATGAAAATTGGCAAAATTAATGGCTTCTAATGTTGCAGAAACCATATTTTGCACTAAGAAAATGCTTTAATGGGAAATTGTTCAAGCTACAAAATTGATTATTTTTTGTTTAATAAATCACATAGAAATCCCTTGGTTTTGCCTTGGTCATCACTGAGAGAGAAGGCAGTTAAGGTGAAAAGGAAGGTAAGTTTTCTGTGGTTTTGGTTAACCTACTTGTAGTGCTCACATATTGGCCTAAAGTCACCATACATGGAAGTTTTATAAAGCCCTGGGTGGTCTTGAGTAAGTTTTTTCCCTAAAGGGATAAAGTTATGTCTGAATCAGGGTCATCCATAAAGTACTCTGTATACAGCAATCAAGAGAGTTAAACACTGCAAACAAGACAGGAACAAGAAATAACACCTAATACATCTAATACATTGAAACTTTTGTCTTCTACTAACATCCAGTAAACTTTTTAGAAGTTGTTTCCCAGATGAAATAAGCAGTCCCAAGCATGAAAAGGCTTATAATTTGAATAATTGGTGGTTTATTTGATTTTTTTATATAATTTCACAAAATTGAGAGTTATTATAAGGGGAAAAGTAGGAGAGCATTGAAGACAATATGTTATTCATTGGAGTGTTGCTTTTGCCACCACATGTGTATGCCACAAGAGTGACCTACTGCCTATAAAGCATGGGAATGCAACTAATGAAAGGTAGGACCTTTGCAGGACTGCTTTTGCTGTGACTACACATTAGCAATAACAACTGGAAATATTCTTGGTCACGGGCATTTGCATAAGATCTACAGCACTGACTACTTTTGAGCATGAGATTTATGTATAGCAAGCGGTAGTACTAATGATGTTTGCAATTTGTTTAGATTTGACATCATGAGGATAGGATAGAACTGAGTAATTCCAGTTGCAAGAGATCTATAACAATCATCTAAGTCCAATTGCCTGACCACTTCAGGGCTGACAAAAAATTAAAGCATATTATCAAGGGCATTGTTCAAATGCTTCTTAAACAATGACAGGCATGAGGCATCAACCACCTCTCTAGGAAGCCTGTTCTAATGTATGACCGCCCTCTCAATAAAGAAATGTTTCCTAATATCTAGTCTGATACTCTTCTCATACAGCTTTGAACCATTCCCACACGTCCTGTCACTGAATACCAGGTAGAAGGGATCAGCAAAGATGAAGAGCCTAGGTAAGTGGAAGAAATTAAAAGAAATAAGCTAGTTCAGTGAAGCACTATGGAGACAGAAGGTGAACTGTCTGCAGTGTCCCAGTACGAAGAGAAGACAACTACCAAAGAAGTGCTCTTTGATAAATCAGAAGTAAAGGTTTATCAACTGACTACACATAAATTTAGTTTGAAAGCAGTTGCTATACCAAACATCAGAGGAACAAAGCTCTGTAACACCTCGTACTTCAAAAGACAAGAAACCTCAGATTTGCTTTCATTTGGACTCTGTTAGATTTCTAAATTGCATTTAATAGTGCCATTTATAACAAAAAGGGATTTATTATAATGAATTACAGGCCCTGAATAGTTTTATGTTGTGTTTTCCATGCTGTGGCAACCATTATTTCCTTGAGTACAACAGCTTTTTTGCCCTGAAGGAGGGACATCATGATTACATCATAAAATGAAGTTCTGTGGATTTGAATTAGACTTGCCAGGTAAATGATGAGTTTTGAGCAATAATCTAGCCTTTGATTCTCACATTTCTCCTGCTGTGAAATTAGGATGATGACAATTGTCTGCTTTACAAGGATACTAAGGATTAAATCAATTAACAATATTTGTTTAGAGGAGGCTACATAAATGCCAAAACCTATTCTATAACTAGGAAACATTATTTTATTTTTCTCCTAATCCACCTAATCTGAAATGATTGTTGCTTAAATTGTTATCTGGATACATGACAGCAAAGATATATGTGTTAGACACAGCAAAATTCTAGGAAGTAATGTCAGCTGGCAAAAAATAGAGAAAACCATCCTGGTCTAGATCAAATTTTAGTATTATGCCTCTGCAACATCACTAGTGATTATTCAGTGAATGAACAGGAGAGGAAAATAAGAGCTTCTGTTACCTCCAGGGTTACACTTACTTTTTCAAATCTTTTTCATCTGTTGAATTTGATTGTCCTCATAAAGCAAATAAATTTGTTGTTTATATAATCTGCTGCATTGCATTAGAGATTCTGTTCTTTTCAGCTGACCTATGCCTGCATTCAGCTTTCAAGCAGTAAATTGCAGCAAATACATAGCTGAAGTCCTACCTGTAAAATGTGGACATATTACAGAAAATCAGAAGCATTATAACTAAAATGGGGAATTTTGAGAGTAAATTAATACTTGACCTTAGGCAGATCAAGCCATGGGCTAAAATTCAGTCTGATTCCTGATGTAGCATTGCAAATGAGAAATCTACAACAGAACTGATCTCATAACATCTATTCACTGCTGTTTTAAAGAAAAGCACAAGTTCAGTCTACCTGTAGATTCTGTCAGCCTTTGTAGGACCTTAACTATCCACACCAAACTTAGGAATCAGTTCAGAAAAAGGTACCAAAATACCAGGTGCTTTCATCCAGCTTCTAGATCACACTGAAGTAATGGCGAGTGAGACACAGCACAGTCATTATCTTTTTTTTCCTGAATTTCTCTTAGCAGTGACTGAGCTCTTTATCATCCAGACTCTCCCATGAGGTCAGATGTACATGTGAAGCCAGCAAAGAAATACTGTTTTGGTTAAGTTTCTGCTGGTGTATACAAACAAGATGCCAAGGGATCTTGCTCCTAGGGATCCTAACACCTTTTAATTTAGGTGTGAATATACTATATTCCTTGCTTCTGTAGAAAGCTCTGAATACTGGAAACTTCCATTTATCTCTCAATTTACCCTGCAAGTTTAATGTTACAGGTGGAAGTATCTGAGAAGTAGATGATTGTAAATGGTGTCCTGAAGCTCCCAGCACAACTATAGGTTGGTCACAACAGGCAAGTGAAAGCAATTTTACTGAACCAGTTTTCCCTCTACAGGAGAAAAGTTGAGATGTGAAACTCTACAAATTCTTTGAATCTTTGAACAGTTTATTGTTTTATTGCCTTTTGGAGAAAGGCAATTATTTAGAGGTCAAATCTTTTCCTACAGATGTTTCCCTACTTGCCCTCAAACAGGCAGCAATGTTAATCTCCTGTCACTCAGTCACTGTAGTTAACTCTGATTTCCCTGTGTCTGTTAGGGTTAGTGTGACTATGATCCTTTCTATTGACCAGCATCACCTGCAACGATGTCAGGAAACAGCTGAGGCAATGGTCTGTCTTTCATAAGCTAATCTCAATGAAAATGTGCTAGGGTGGACGTGACCTCTTAAGCTGAGATTCAACTATATTTTTGTTTTGAAAGTTGACTTGATCAAATACATCAAAATGTTCAGCTGCATCATGCCTAGGGGCTTATTCTAAATTACACTGAAAACTTAAACCTCTGAAGAAACAGGCTGTCATCCAGGTTTTCAGAACATGCGGAAGAGACAACAAAAGACCTAGTAAGTATGTTATATGACAAGATTACTTTCTATATTATAGAATGATAGAATGGGTTGGAAGAGACTCAGGAGAGTGGAGTAGAAGGGAAGAATCACCTCCCTCAACCTGCTAGGCATGGTTCTTATTATGCAGCCCAAGATACAGTTGGCTTTCTAGGCTGCAAGCACACACTGCCGGCTCATGTGAAGCTTTTCATTCACCAGTACCCCAAAGTCCTCCTCTGTAGGGCTGTTCTCAGTCTATCTATTCCCCATTCTATACTGAGCTGGATGACTACCCCAACCCAGGTGCAGGACCTATGTTTCCCCAGTGCTACTACAAGGGCAATTTGGGAAGAGACATCAACATATTAGATGATGTTTAAAATCATATATAAAGAGATGCTGCTGTTCTTCACTTTCTGTGACTTCCAAAAAGAACTTTTAACTGGATGTCATTTCCAATGCTGCATTCCTTAGCCATAAATTGTAAGTCACTATATAGTCTAAAACATATAGTGCTTATCCTGCGTTTGTGTTCACTTGTGTGTACTGGTTTCCAACTTCATTTAATACTTTGCTTGCATGAAAAGTGTTCTGGCTGCCTGCTTCCTACTTTTTCCCTGGGTCTATAGAAGCAAGTCCTAAATCCTTCCATGATGTTAAAGCCAGTCCAGTCCTCTGAGAGCATCCACGTGGCAGGAGGCCAAGGCTAAGCTCGTGTCAACATACTCAGACAGGCTGCACCAAGGATGTAGCCTGAGGCAGCATGAAGGCTGGCTGGGGCTGCTTGGGACCCTAGTTAAATGCCCAGATTATTTACCTGAATCAATCTTTCTGTTGTGAGCCACAAGAGAAATTCCTGAAGTAATTTCGAACACACTCTATGAAACACAGTCATACTTTATGACAGCAGCAAAAGTGCCCTTGAGACCTTTCTTCTCCTTGCCCCTCAACTTTAAAAAGTGATAACACTGCATGCTGGGAAAGAAAAAATGTCAGAACATTTCTGAATTGTATTATAGTACTGTACCTAGTATAGAGTATTCTGCACTAAGAGATTATTTTGACTTTAGCCCATTTTCAGCTTAAAGAACTTGGGTGTGCAATTCAATTTAACCAAGAAATCTTTCCATTTCCAGATGACTGAGAAGGTAATGCAGCATCACTTCTTTATGTTGACTATTTACTCAAAGTCAGCCCAGCTACCAGTGAAGAGATGAAAAAACAGATCATGAGTATTGACATCTACATACACTCAATGAAAAATTATAACAACCTTTGATAATAAATCTGACTGTAAACCCACAAACCTCTAGAAGGTCATGAAATAAACTAACAAGATCTCTTTTCACAGCTTAATAGGTGTGTTCCAATTTAGTCATAAAACAAGGCTTGACACAATTTTCCCCGCATTGAATACTACCTTTCAAGATCTGTGGGTTTATGTCTTCATTAGGACATTTTATGTCCTCATCTTTGTCGCCAACATGGAAAGTGGGATTGAGTGAGCCCTCAGCAAGTTTGCCGATGACACCAAGCTGTGTGGTTCAGTTGATACGCTGGAGGGAAGGAATGCCATCCAGAGGGACCTTGACATGCTTGTGAGGTGGGCTGATGCCAACCTCATGAAGTTTAACCATGACAAGTGCAAGGTCCTACACCTGGGTGGGAGCAATCCCAGGCACAGCTACAGGTTGGGCAGAGAAGAGATTCAGAGCAGCCCTGCAGAGAAGGACTTGGGGGTGTTGGTCGATGGGAAAATTAACATGACCTCTCTGCAGTGTGTGCGTTCACAGCCCAGAAAGCCAACCGTATCCTGGGCTCCATCAAAAGAAGTGTGACCAGCAGGTCAAAGGAGGTGATCCTGCCCCTCTACTCTGCTCTGGTGAGACCTCACTTGGAGTATTGTGTGCAGTTCTGATGTCCTCAACATAAAAAGGACATGGAATTGTTGGAACAAGTCCAGAGGAGGCCACGAGGATGATCAGAGGACTGGAGCACCTCCTGTATGAAGACAGGCTGAGAAAGTTGGGGCTGTTCAGCCTGGAGAAGAGAAAGCTGCATGGAGACCTCATAGCAGCCTTCCAGTATCTGAAGGGGGGGCTATAGGGGTGCTGCAGAAGGACTCTTCAATAAGAATTGCAGTGATAGGACAAGGGGTAATGGGTTCAATCAAGTTTAGATTGGATATAAGGAAGAAATTCTTTACTGTGAGGGTGGTGAGGCACTGGAATGGGTTGCCCAGGGAAGTTGTGAATACTCCAACCCTGGCAGTGTTCAAGGCCAGGTTGGACAGAGACTTACATGGCATGGTTTAGTGTGAGGTGTCCCTGCCCATGGCAGGGGGTTTGGAACTAGATGATCTTGAGGTCCTTTCCAACCCTAACTATTCTGTGATTCTATGATTAGTTTTCCAAGTGGGAAAATGAGCAGCTTTAACAAAAAAAAAAAACCAACAGCATTATCTACATATTCCTTCAGTTTTAAAAATGAAACTTAGCTTTTGTTAGAAAAAATGAAAGCTGCACAACACCACATGAAAAATTACTGTGAAAATACGGCCAATTAGGAAGTGTTAATTTTTTGGGGGGGGCGTAGAAGGGTTATGACTATCATGTAGCTCTGTTTCCCAAAGCGTTTATGCATTTATTCTGCTCAGTGGATAATGTAAGATTGAGAAGTACTGAAAGGGTTCCAGGGTTGTTAGAAAACTGCATATACAAGGCACACATTATCATTAAAGAAAAAAGGACTCTTTGCTCCTGGTCTCTGTGGAGGTGCTGGAAGAAGGGAGCTGGCCCAGGCAGTGAGCCACTAGGTGAAAGGCATATAATGGTGGTGGTACAAGCTTCCAAGGGACCATTGCAAACACAGCGTGCATGCGAGGTGTCTGATGTGTGATCTCAGTCAGCACCAGTTCTCTGGATGGTGCCTTATCAGGCATCCTAATGCAGCAAAACAGTATGAAAATGCCTTCCCTTTTTCTCACAGTTCTAACCTGCTGGGAAAACTCCACATCCTTGCTGGGTTAACTCCTGTATCACACATCAGACTCCAGCACTGCTCCCTTGCTTCTTCACAGTCTCTCTGTAGAGGCTCTCAGGTTGGGCACAGATGGCTATTTTACCTTGTATGCACGAACAGTGAAGAAAAATCTGAAGACAATTCTGTGTCTGAGCAGTCCTACTGCAGCAACATGGCTGTGTGCCTGAGTAAGTGCTCACTTGTGAGAAGCACAGCTGCACACACATTGGGTCCAGGTCTCATTGAGTAACACCCTTTAAGTACGTCATTATCATTCAAATCTCATTGTCCACCAGAAGAAAAAGTCTTTGTAGCTGGCTTTCACTGTTCTATTAAATCATTCTATTTAATTTCTCCCTCACCCAACACCTCACCCCCACCCAGTACATGACAAATTTGGAAAGGTCACCGTATTAATTATTTTCAAGTAAGTGTGTGTATCCTTTTCAGCATCACTTCTCCAAATCTTTGGGGGAAATGACAGGATCAGCTTTTATTTTTACAAGTGCAGTGATTTTAATACAAGACAGAGAGTAGAAATCAAACCACTCATCAGAAGCTTCTACTCACATCTAATATATCCCTTCCCTCACACTCTTCCTCCTCACTTTTCCTCACAGGCACTTTCTGACACCAGAAATAGCACATTCTGGTAACAGGATTTGGGTGGACTTTTTTGCCAAATGTAATATGCAAAACGGTATTAGAGGGGCTAGCCTGAGTTTCAGTAGTCCAGGGAGCTTTAGGTGAGTTACCTGCATGACTAAATGTGTGGAAGTAATTAGTTGGAGCCCATGTGCTGCAGTAGAACAAGGCTATTTTAAGGTTGTGATTTATAATCTGATCAGTGTTTTCCAAATGATCAGTTCTGCAGATCTTTGAGTATTACAGGTTGTCCTGGGTTCAGCAGTAGCAGTCATTTTACTCCTTCTTAGTAGCTGGTGCAGTGCTGCCTTTTTGACTTTCAGCCTGGAAACAGCACTGACAACACCAATGTTTTTAGTTGTTGCTCAGCAATGTTTAGTCTGACCAAGGACTCTGAGTCTCATGCTCTGCCAGGGAGGAGGGGAAGCCAGGAGGAAGCAGAGACAGGACATCTGACCCAAACTAGCCAAAGAGGTATTCCATACCACAGCATGTCATGCCCAGGATGTAAAACTGGGGGGCAGTTATGCAGAAGGGCTAGATCACTGCTTGGTCAGGCTGGGTATCAGTCGGTAGGTGGTGAGCAGTTGTATTCTCTTCCTTTGTTATTTCTCTTATCATTGTTATTACTGATGGCACAAGGCTACCATCTGTGGGCTTATGACTGAACACCTCCAAGTCAGAATCCTGCCTAGATGTAGCGATACTGCAGCACCACTGGTGCCTCGGTGGGCTCACAACTTTAGTCGCTTGAGACTGACCCAGGAAATGACAGTCTTGCTCAGAATGTGTGTGTTAAAGCCCTTCCTGAATCTCTGTTAGCGAAGACAGGCTCTTCTCATAGGAGAAGGAAAACTCCTATCTTCAAACCGGGGCTGATGGAGCTCATCCAGCCTTGTATGGTCTGCCACCTAAGAGAAGGACACTCTTACAAAACCTACGACCTGTGGACTTTGCTGCCACTGTCCTAGCTCGCTAGGCCTGGCAGTTAAACCTCAGGTGTAAAGGGTGGGTCCAGTCCTGCGCAAGCTGCACCTCACCTAAAGCATCCGCTGCGAAAGCTGGAAGGGCTTGGCTCTCACTTGTCGGTATGGACAGGTGATGGTTGAATCGGTAGGTGACAAGGTGCATGGGAAGCTGCAGATCTAACCTTGCATGCGGGTGGACCAGCTCATGGGTAGTTCGCGATTGCTCAGGAGATGACAGCCCTGGTTGGACACTCCCTGATTGCCTAAAGCACCCTTTTCAACCAGATTTGCATATCCCACATGCCCTTGGTCACCATGCTTGTAGTAAGCATGGTTAAAGCCATTCCCAAAATCTTCACTCATGAAGCCAAGCCATCATTATTACTGGTGGTATCAGCAGTGTTTGTGTTATACCTCAGTTACTGGACTGCTCTTATCTCAACCCGTGGGAGTTTCATTCTTTTGATTCTCCTCCCCATCCTCCGGGAGTGGGAGGAGGAAAGGGGGGTGGGGGGAGTGAGCGAGGGCTGCGCGGCTGAATTGGCAGACTGGACTTAAACCATGACACAAGTTTAACTTGACTTAAATTTGGCTGTCAGTAGCAGTGCAGCAAATTCCTATTTTCTCTGAGTGTTAGCTTTAAATTATGAGAAATCATGAGTGCAGATTCACTCTCATCCATAACCATACCCTCTCAAGCACTCATTATTCACATTTTGACTTCTGTATCAATAAAAAATTAACTTCTAATACATAAGGTTAACCTCAGCAGCTGCTGAACCATCATTTTATCCAGCTAGTGATCCCTGATTGTCAGTGCAGTATGTCCTCATGTACAGTTACACCAGCCAGAAATATCTTCCATGTCAGGGTTCCTGTGCCATTTGTGCCATTCTATGGAATACATGAAAGCAAGATGCTCGCAGTGATCATCAAAACTGCAAGTCCATGGACTACAGAGAAGCTGCATATCTCTTGAGTGAACGCTTAATACCTGCTTACATGCAGCATGTGAAAGAGCAGGTTTCTGTCTGCACTGCTTCAGTCAGAGAAAGGTAGTTGAAGCTGTCATTAAAAATCTGTTTGTGGTGGCTGCACGTGTGGCAGTTTGAAGAGAGACAATGCAAACCTGACAGGGAGCTGTGATGGGAATAAAAACCACTGAGAGAGGTAAAAGGATGAAACAGAAAATCTGCATAACCACATTAACTGTGTAAGAACTATAAAGGACCAACGCATTGAGAGCCTGAGCATGCTGATGCTTCCCAGCTTGGCTGTGTACTTGTGTATGTGCTGCATTTTTGGTGGTCTGCAATGCAGGGAGAGCTGCCCCAGGCATACATAGCTATGTTGCCAAAGGGCAAAAGAGCCATTCATAACGAGGGGACAGAGAAAATGTAAGGTCCTTTCTGCTGTCTCTTCCATCTTCCCCCCAAGCACCATTTGGTTTCAGCCAATTTAGTGCTTCACAGCTTTTGTCAATGAAGCTTAATGTCTGCCTACCTGGTGTGATGTTATCTGCCCATCTTAAATACTGCATCTCTCTCCTCCTGGAGCACAGTGGAAGGAGAGCAGTGTGCCCCATGCCATCCCACCTGAGGGAGTCCCTACAGCTCGAAAGAAATTCACCATTTTCCTCAGTGCGTTATCACCTCAGGTCACTGCAGAAAGCAACTGCAAAGACAAAACTTTTTCTCTGGGGCTCCAGGACCATGCAAGTAACTGAGAGCCTGCCTGAGAGTTAATTTAAGGGTGTGCTCTGTAGGATGAGTTTTAAGGCTGACTCAGGGACTGATGGTTCAATGATGTTACACATTGATTTATAATAGCTGGAAGCTAACACCACAGCTGCAGTCAACCGATGCCATTTAGCAATCTTCAAGGCATGTCCCAAAGCAAAAAAGTTAGCTTATGCACAGAGAACTAAAAATTAAGGCATATGTTCTTGGTGTACTTGTAAGATGCAGGAGTAAATAGCCTCCTGTGGTGTCTCACATCTGGAAAGAGGACTGTGAAAAATGCAGGCCAAATAATTTCTGTGCTGGGAGGAACCAGCCTCCTGTGACAATTCTCAGCTAAGTATGAAGATGAGAAAAGCTGAGTGCTGGGAAGAAGACAGCTTTTCCTGAGGTGTTAAGCTTACAAAAAAGAACAAGTACAATGTAGCTGAGGTGCTGTGAACAGCAGTGATCCATCAGAGGAGGGTGTTACTATTGTTCCTGCTCTGAAAAGAAGGGGAATAGACAGAAGGATGTATTTCATCCTTTTAGAGTGAAGCTCATTTCCCAGTGTCAGGTAAACCCAATTATTTTTTACTGTTAGTACACAACGGCATAGCAGATAAGAGCTGTAGATTCGTGCCTGGCATTAGCTATTACTTATTTTGGGTTTAATTGCAATGAAAAGTGTTTATGCTAAATCTGACTGAGCTCCTTTTCAGGAGTGATTTTTGTTTAGATTTTGTTAACAATAAGGAAGCTAACTATGTAAAAAAACAAAACAACCCATACAGTGACCTCCAGCTGACAACTAATGATCAACCCTCCAAGACCAATTTGACTTTGCCCCCTTGCATTTCTTTGTTAAATGGTGGCAGCTGTGTAGCAGTAGGCAGCGGGAAACAAATGAAACATTCTCAGTGTTCCAAGAGTGAAATCTAATGCATCGGTCTTGCATCTGACTGAAGATTAAGGAAAGATATGTAAGAAACCACTTCCAGCTCCTTGCCATGGTGCTCCTGAATTTTTGCACTGTCTTTTCAGTTCCTGCTGCTAAGAAACAGCCTGCCTTGCCTCAAAACTGTCCTAACAGATCTTCCCCTTGCAGACAGATCATCCCACAGTGATCTTTCCATAGACGACATGATAAACTTGATCAAAAGTACACCCCATACTGAGAAAAGAAGTTAAGCATTCAGAAGTATTTCCTTTGTAGCTGAAAGATGTAGCTATTGCAAGGAAAAGGTTATTTTAGACAGCTGGCTACAGTCCTGTGATGTGCAAGCACCCTGATTTTATTGCTGCTAATCAACTTTTTCTCAACAGTGAGCCTTTGCTTTTTGCCTCAGCACACCCATAGCAGCATGACTGCCTCAGAAGCCTTTGGTGCTGCAGAAGGCACAGTTCTCAATAACTGCTTGGAGCACTTTGAGAATATAAAACCAGCCTTAATTGTGTGTATATCTGTGGATGCCAGGTTGTCAGCACAGGTAATTGTGCATGTGATTTTGTTCTCGAGACATATGGAAGCACCAAAGGCTCTGTATTGAGTTTGTGTGTTTGAAGACTCATATCTTTCCCCTGCATTCCATACTCTTGCTATTTAGGGTGTGCTCTGTGTGTAAATACAATGCCAAAATGTATTTGCAATCAACTGTTACAGCCTGCTCCAGTGATGGCAGCACAGTCAGATGATCTCATGGAAGCCAAGGACCTCAGTCAAACTGCTCAGAGAATAGAGAAGCAAGGCTCTGCTGTTGAGACGTTTCCATAAGAGTCGTAAAAAGTAAGGGAAAGGAGAAAATATTCCTATTCACTTTAGCACTTTTCAAATGGAGCTCTTGATATTTTTCAATGTCAGCTCAAACTAGGCTTTGGAAATGAAGTCCTGGTCTTGAGGAAGGCAACAGTACTTCTTCCTTCTGATTTCAGGAAGGTTTTATGGCTTGCCTGAGAGCTTTCCCTCAAACTCCAGAAGAAACTGATTCCTTGTTTAAGAACTTTAGGTTAGATGAACCAGACCAAGAATGACCTCAGGCTGCAGCAAAACTGGAATTTATTTGGCTGGTAAATTCAAAATATCCCTTGTCTCAACTCCATAATAATACAATCCTGCTGTTAATAAATTCTAAAAGTAGGCTCCATCATACACTGAGCAAGAAAAGGTAAAGGGTGGTTATTGGCTTTATAATAGTGCAACGGACATAATAAAGAAAGGAAATTAAGAGCAACATCTAAGATGTAACAAGAGAGATAAGGCTTCTTCATAAACCACACATATTTTTCAAATTTCTCACTGCAAAACCCTTTTAAAACTTTCAGATCTGCCATTATCAAACCTTAGAGTCAACACAGACACATTAGGAATTTCACTTTTGTGTACTGAAAATGACATTTACAGGAACAAGGGACCGGAACTGGATCTAAACATTTTAGAAGTGTAGAATTGGCCTTGGTTCCCATGAGACAAAATTCATTATCTATTTTGTCATGTAGCTGAACTAGGAATTTAACAGGAAGCATACAGAAGTCCAGAAAAAGTATAATTGCAATATTTTCAAGGGCATCTGTCACGAAAATAGTATTTGCAAATATTTTCCTCCTTCATACTGTTTTCAAGGTAATGAAATCCATTCTTCTTATTGTGCCTCTTCCCCTTCCCCCCACCATGTTTGAGTATTCTTGCAAACAGACGTCAGTACCTTTGGCAACTAGCTCTGCAGCATACAAATTGACATCCAGTGTGCCCTCAGAAGAACACAGTAATTCCAGTAAGCAAATATTTATCTGTTCTTCCTATCTAGCAATAATATTGTTGACTGCAAACTGCACCTCAAGACTCTAGTAATATCATCTGGACAAGCCTTGAATATCCTCGTAAAGACACATCTATATGTCACAGCAGTCAACAATACCTGACACACCATAAAGAAAATAGAATTTAAAAATAATATATGTCTTACCTGCTTATTCATGAGGATGTAGATAATGGGATTGCAAACAGTACTGCTTTTTGCTAGGATGGAAGGTATGACACTTGCAACTGGAGTCACCACACCTGGTTTACCAAATGTTGCAAGTAATGCTATAACTCCATAGGGAATCCAGCACACCAGGTAGCAGATAACTGTAGTGATCACCATGAACAGTACATGGTATTCTCTTTTGCGGGCAGCATTCTTGTGGATTTTTCCAACCTAGAGAAGGTGAATAAAAGGTAGCATTTAAGAATCTGAGCTGTTGGGTTGATTACTTTATGAACCTGGAAGTACTGGTCTTGGATCAGCAATGATAGATAATCAACATTTTAGTTGCACAAGCAAAACAAACACAAACGCAAAAGTTAACAAATAAAGTTTTAAGTGGTAGGATTCATCCATTCTAGACTATTTCTTCAGTACTTTACCATTTTGATACAAGGGCCTCCCTCCTGATAATCTGTTTTTTATAATCTTTAAAAACTGTGCCAAATACTGACATAGTTCAGCTATTGTGCTGGGTTTTTTTGCAGTAGCTCTGTGAAATGGCCATTAAATTTGACCCAAAGCCCATGGAAGTCAGCACAAGATTGGGTGGGGTGCAGATCAGGTTTGGGTGCTTAGCCTCATTTTATAGGGAGTATGAAAAACAGTTCTTAGGAAACGTTCAGAAAGATTAACTGCAGAATAACAAGGCTGGTCTCTCTAAGCATCTTTGCAGCCAACAAAATTAAGCAAACTCTGAAAGAAGATTAATTTTGGAGCCAGTCTCTCTCTACTGACTCTAGATGGATCCTCCACACACTAATGGTCTCCAGAGGTCATGGTCAATTCCTCAATTTTCCCCCAGTGTGTGTATAGCAAACCCAGATGTGCCAGCAGGACTTCAGGAAGTATTCAAATGTTTAAACCTTATAGATTGAATCTCATACTCAGCCAAATGTAATTTATGTCCACTTTAAGGTCTTTTTGCCTCCCTAATGTGGTACTTGAGAGTAAACAAAACCCGAAGGAATGAAGCCCCTGTAGAGCTATAAACATAAATAAGCAAAAAGACAGGTCCCTGGAATGTTTTGCCCAAAAAAACCAAAAACGTTTGAAAGTACGGCTTTAAGCTGATTCGGGAGTACACTTACATGCACAACTCTGTAAATGAACAGAACACAGTTAAAAGTAGAAGCCACTAACCACCCAAGTCAAATGTTATCTCCTGTTGCCTGGCACACAACTTGCACGTGCTAATGCAGTGGAAATAGTCAGAACTTTGCCTACGTCAATCTGGTGTGATGCTTGTTGCATAACATATGTGTTTATGTATCTCTGTGTTAAAAATATATAGAGTAACTGTGTAAGTACATATGGAAGGCAAAATAATATAGTGATGCTGTTTGGTTTTAGGTAATGATGATTCTAGCATTCTAGAGTGCTTGGCTCTATCTGGAGTTTCATTAGAAATGTTCCTATTGAAAGTAAGTAAGACACACAGAAACAGCATGGCAAAAATATTAAGTACTTTTCCTGTCTTGTATGATTTACTGCAAAAAGGCAATTACAAAATAAAATCCATCCTCTCTGAAAGCACTGTGACTATTCCTTTTTTTTTTTTTTTAATTATTAAAAGAACAGACTTGTCTCATAATTACTTTAGCTTGAAAAAGCTAAATAATGGATAATAGTCAAATCCTGTATTGCTTATTTGAACTGAATTTTTCATGGGAATTTTCTCTTACTGAAGAATCCAGAATCCCATGTTCAGTTTCTCATCAACTAACACCCCCAAGTCCTCCTCCACAGGACTGCTCTGAATCTCTTCTCTGCCCAACCTGTAGCTGTGCCTGGGATTGCTCTGACCCAGGTGTAGGACCTTGCACTTGTCATGGTTAAACTTCATGAGGTTGGCATCAGCCCACCTCGCAAGCCTGTCAAGGTCCCTCTGGATGGCATTCCTTCCCTCTAGCGTATCAACAGAACCACACAGCTCGGTGTCATCGGCAAACTTGCTGAGGGTGCACTCAATTCCACTGTCCATGTCACCAACAAAGATGTTGAACAAGACCAGTCCCAGCACCGATCCCTGAGGTACACCACTCGTTACTGGTCTCCAGCTGGACATTGAACCATTGACCACAACTCTTTGCATGTGGCCATTGAGCCAGTTCTTTATCCACTGAGTCGTCCATCCATCAAATTTACGTCTCAGTTTAGAGACAAGGATGTTTTAAATAAAAGACGAAAAGATGTGTAAAAGTGAAGTGACTGTCGGTGTGATTTTGGTATCTATCCTATTTTCGTATATTTAGCTTGTTTCCTCAGGAAGAGAAGCCTGCATTGTCACTGTGTTTGTGTCAATAGGTTAATATATCTGTCTGTCCGTTGGTCCCAATATCTTCCTTGTAAATTTGACTGAGGTTCTGAAACTTACTACATGGACAATGCTCCTTGACACTGAGTTCTTCACATACCACTAGAGCAGAAGGATCCTTCTAAATGTTCCCATTCAGAAGAAGAATGTGATGTGAAATGAACTCAAGTGAGACACCACAGAATCTACTCTTGTTTAATTTATGTTTTACTTTTATTTGTATTTTTTCCTCTCATCTTTCTCTTCTGATAATTAAAATGAGAAAGCTCTGATCACAGCTATTCCTGAAACAAGACATTCTTAATGTGTTCCCAGTAACTATCAAGGGTGACTTCCTGCTGCAGTCTTCTACAGTTTAGCTTAAAAACTCATTTGTCATGAGACAAACCTATTGGAAAGCAAACTTAGTTTGCTGTCATGCTCACAGGGCTTTCCCTTCCATGTTTATACCAACGTAGCTAATTGGTTTTATTTGTATATGCTTCACATTATAATTCTATAATAATTCTATATAACTCCAATATGATTTACAAGTACATTTACTACAGCATGTTGTAGTAAATCATATGATATTACTTACAGTCCTGGACACAAGCAAATTAGAACTTTAGGTCTAGGAAGTACATTTTTTTTTTTCACCCAGAATTACAGCAATGCAGGAATTGCAGCAATGGACCAGAAATGAGGAAGGATTATAAAGCTAATCATTAATGGTTCTAAATCCCAGGTGACCAGGATGTCCCAGCTTTCCAGAGGGGATAAGGACGGTAAGATGAGTCAACAGTATAAATGACATCTAGGAATCCCTTGCAATGAAACCCAAATGCACTCAATGTGTCTCTCAATTTTTACTTAATGTCCACAGTTGCTGCAGCTGTTAACTAAGTCTTATGCTTAAGTAACTCATCTGTTTTCT
The DNA here is from genome assembly GCF_012275295.1 of Melopsittacus undulatus. Taxonomy (NCBI): domain Eukaryota; kingdom Metazoa; phylum Chordata; class Aves; order Psittaciformes; family Psittaculidae; genus Melopsittacus; species Melopsittacus undulatus. The sequence continues at coordinate 62,152,925 of NC_047528.1, forward strand.
CAATGTCAGTAATCTCATTTTAGACTCATGGAATCATAGAATAGTTAGGGTTGGAAAGGACCTTAAGATCATCTAGTTCCAACCCCTATGCCATGGGCAGGGGCACCTCACACTAAACCATGTCACCCAAGGCTTCGTTCAACCTGGCCTTGAACACTGCCAGGGATGGAGCATTCACAACCTCCCTGGGCAACCCATTCCAGTACCTCACCACCCTCACAGTAAAAAATTTCTTCCTTATATCAAGTCTAAACCTCTGCTGTTTAAATTTTAATGCATTGCCCCTTGTCCTATCACTGAAGTCCCTAATGAAGAGTCCCTCCCCAGCATCCCTGTAGGCCCCCTTCAGATACTGGAAGGCTGCTATGAGGTCTCCACGCAGCCTTCTCTTCTCCAGGCTGAACAGCCCCAACTTTCTCAGCCTGTCTTCATATAGGAGGTGCTCCAGTCCCCTGATCATCCTCATGGCCCTCCTCTGGACTTGTTCTACAGTTCTACAGTTCCATGTCCTTTTTATGTTGAGAACACCAGAACTGCACACAATACCCCAAGTGAAGTCTCACGAGAGAAGAGGGGCAGGATCACCTCCTTCAACCTGCTGGTCACGCTTCTTTTGATGCAGCCCAGGATACGGTTGGCTTTCTGGGCTGTGAGCGCACACTGAAGCTGGCTCATGTTCATTTTCTTCTTGGTGTTCTGATACTCTGCCAGGAACCTCAGAAAACAGCCTCAGACTGGGTGCTGGCCCTGTCACAAGGACCAGGAGGAAAGCCATTACCTAGAGGAAGCTTGATTTCCTGAAGAAAAAAGAATGTGTCTATCCTTTTCCTTGCAGAAGGATAGCACCTTCCAAATACATGAACACTGCTGTACAATGGTATGGGAAAGAATAATAATATGGCCATGGGCCATATGAAATGATTTTAGGGTAACAGGTTCTGGCTTACCCAATTTAGACACGCAGAGGTTGATCCAGACCTCACTGTTTGCCAAGTCAACTGGTCCAGTCAGCCTGTTGCTGGAGGGAGAATTCAGGTGGCAACCACAGCTCCATGGCCTTTTTTAGTCAGGCTAAGCACTGGAGCTTTCCAGCCCAGGCAAAAGAGGACAGCAACTTTCTGCCTCCCTTGGAGGATTTACCACTTTTGATACTTCTCTTAGCACCATGTGGCTCCATATGGGAGAAGAGCCCTAGGCAGTGCTCTGACCAAGGGGACAACCTACCCAATCCTGTGCTCCTGAGCCAAAGGTTTGACCTAGTGCAGCTCAACTCCCTCTGGATCCAGCTGGTTGTAAGCTGTGGGACCATGGGAGTACTGGTGGCACTTCACCTGCTCAGAAAAAGGCACAGGTATCAGGAAAGACCAGCTGGATGGTTGTACAGAGGCTGTGTTACTGAATCTTGCAGGTAACTACAAGGTCCATGCTGCCAGAGGCACGTATCTAGGTCCCCCTATAAGGTACTAACATGTACAACTGTGCATATTCCTTTCACCCATTAACAAGCTTGGGGGTTTTATTATCTATAAGGCAAGGGATTTTGTCTTAAGTTAGCTATCAGGAAGGGGAAGCTTCAGTGATGAAGATTCAACCTGATTGTTTTCATTTAATTCCTGTGTTTTCTTTTTTGGCATTTACCCTCATCTCTCCTCCTTAATTAATGTGACCATGTACTTTCTCTCACAGAGCATTTTCTTTCTATTGCATCAGCTCCCAGTCATTTTCAGCTATGACCACCGTGAAGGGTTATGAAGAATATACAGCATCCAATCCATCTAAACACTAGATGGAGAGACTATACAGTAAGAATTCAGCATCCAGACACACCTCAAGTAGGGGACAAGTACTTCAAAGCATCTTTAAAATCAGAGGGGGGGGGGAGGGTTGTTTATGTGTTTTGTCTTTCAAACCAGTTTCTCTTTCCCCAACTATTTATTAAGGTGAAAAATAATGTCAATTATTATCCTCTGTTCATCTAAACAGTGGATGCTGTAATCATCCTTTACCTAGCCCACTCTAAACAAGCAATAGGGAAACAGGGTGCAAAGTGCTTTTTTATCACTGCTGATTCCTGGATCCGTCTTTGTAAATTTCACACTCAAATACCCATATTTTCTTGACTACTTCAGAAGTAAAGAGAAGGTTATTTATGTACAACAGTGTTTGTTGCCAACCTCTTCAAGTGTTAGTTATAAGTGCTTGTTTTGGTATGATCAAATATTCAACAGGACTACCAAAACCAGAGACAAATTAAATATTCATAATCATCTCAGGGAAGTCTGCCAATCTTTGAACATATAATCTACTACAGCTTCTTAAAATGAACAGGAAGGAGCTAGACATTTTAATGCAAAAGCTGCAATAGAGAAAAAGATGGGAAAAGATCATTCTTCTTCCTTCATGAACCCGTCAAGTAAGACAGTCTCCTCTGTCATGTTTCTAACAAATCAAAATCTGAAATGCTCTCCATTTATTGATATGAATAACCCTCTACCAAACCCAGGAGTGTCTCAAACTAAGCAGTGACTCAAATGTCAGTTATGATGAACTTTTTCCTCTTCTATCTCTGTGGATTCTGTCCTCAAGCAAAAACAAGAGGAAAAAAAACAAACAAACAAAAAAAACCACTAAATCATGAAAAGCTCTAAAAAGCTGTAGGAAATGGAAGCTCCAAGTAATCTACTTTTCAGTGTGGGCTACCCCCAGAACTGATGCTTTCTGTTTAATACTAAAGTAGATTAAATACTTTGTTGTTTAAAATAGACAATAATGGGAGAAGAGGGGCCGCTGGCTTAAAAAATAAATACCTTCCTTATAAGCATGTAAGTGGCTAAGTTCAAAACAAGAATGAACAGTGAAGAGATGTATAGTCTCTGTGGAAACAGGGACTACACAGAAACATCTGCTCCAGGTCATCTTAGAATCCAATGGGCCCTGACTCTACCAAGCATTTACACTTCCATGTTCACTGACTGAACTGAGATTTAAGCATGCACATAAGCACTTTGCTCAATTGCGAACACATAATGAGTTAATAGGAACAAATACAGAAGGAGGAAGCTATAAAATTACACAAGGGGCTGTAAAGTTAATTATTTTAATGTCACTATTAAGTTTAGGAATTGAAGTCCATGGAAGAATATTTTACCATCTGAAGACTGGCTTTATTGGGATTTTTTGTTATTGAAGTGGGAATAGCTGTCTTAATGCTTCAAGGTGAGGTGAAGCTATGCTTTACATACAAAACCTATGTCTTTGTACACTGCCCTTGAAGCATAACTGCTGCTGCTGCTAATATCACTGAAGTTTTACTGAAGACTCAAGGAACACTGTAATCCTCTTAATTGCAGGAATTCTACTGCTGCATTTAGCTGAAGGGCTTTTAGCTGCAATTTGATTTACACAGTGAACACATTCCCATGGCAAGCAGCTCATGGTGTCACATCCCTCATATACAACTCATGTTTTATCCTGACCTTCTTTCCTCACTGTGGATTTTCTAGCATCAGTGTCCAAGAGAAAATTAAAGGTGTATTACACACAGCTATCATTTGGTTTATATTAACAGTTTGGTTTTAGAAAGAGAGCTCCTAATGTACTTCTATCTTTCCCATGTGGGAGCTATCTCTGTTTTCCCTATAGCTACAAACATGCACAGCAGAGAAAATGGCTACAAAAACACACAAGCTTCCCACCTGAGTTGGCAGGACATGAGCTAACTTCAGTGCAAGAGCTGAGCATGTACTGCACTTGGCTATGAGTACCATCCTGTTCCCTGGGCTCAGCACTGGGATAACACAGACATGGGAGATCTGTAGCTGACTTGCATCTCACCAACGTATAGTACAGGCAAAGTGTGCTTATCCCTACAGCAGCTGGGACAGACAGACCAAAGTGGCTGCCCCCAGCAGCAGGGGTTTCTCTTTCTGGTATGGGACGTACATGGCCAGGAGATGCAGTCTGCCCCTGGCACACTCAGGAGCCCACACCAAACTGGTTCATGCAAAGGGACCGACTCACTGAATGGTCCAAAGGGATGACAGCAACAGGTAAAGCAATTTAGAAATGTTAAAACCTATGCCAAATAAACAAAAAAAGTGCACCTGAGGTGATACAGAATCACCGTAACACTGAAGAACTGCCAGCCCCAACAGCTCATTTAAGAGGATATACTGCATATGATGATATGTGCTTCTCAAAAATGTTATTTGTATGTATGTCCTTCAGTAATTTTGGGACTGCACAAAGCTGCTATCTCTGATATAGGCAGTGACACTTCTGTGGCACTTATCTGCCTGAAACAAACCAAAGATGTGTGGAAAATAAGATGTGTAGAAAATAAGAAATGTGGAAAATGGGAACTGAAAGGGCAGTGAAGTGTGTTTGCTATCTGAAATATATAGTCAAGTTTTAAAAAACCTGGAGATGCAAGAAATATCAAATGCTATGTCTAAAGTTATTGAAACTACAATTAATTTTCTATCAAAAAGATGATCAAAAGAAACTGTCTCCTATAAAATATTCCATTTGTTGGAGTTTCATGTCATGAAACATGTTTAACATGACTTACCCTAATCTATGAATTCCCTAGATAGTTTGGGAGTCTGTAATAGATAGTAAGTCATTCCCTTCATTCCATTGAAGCCATCAGGTATAATTTTCCCAGACTGATAGCAGTCACAAACTGTATTACTTCACTGTTTCTGACTGCTTGTCTAAGACCAGTTCTAGTGAGCATGTTATAATTGGCCATGACTCACACCAACCAACATCCCTATCAAAGGGCTCCGGAAGAGCATGTTGGCCTGAATTACCCTGAAATATCCTATGGACAATAAAGAAACCACTCTGCTTCCGGCATGTGCTACAAAGGGGATGACTCCTCCTTGATCAAGGAAAACACCTGTTTTGGCCTGAAAACCCACTGAGTCAAAGATGACTTTGATTCTGGGGTTGTTAAAGGTGCAATGGTCCACCACATAGGTGCTGGTATTAAAAGTTTAGAGCCCTGGAACAACTGAATGTTGGCGGGCCGTCTCTGACAGCAATTACTAGTTGTCTTTTGTGGTCCTTTCAAAGTAGCTGAGAGTCATTCCCAGACCAGAGGTAGTGTTGCAGTTACCTAGTTGTAGGTCTAGTGGCACCTTTCTCAGGAAAGAAGGAGGTTTCGGTACATATTCTGATGGGCAAAAGTTAGAATGTTTTCTGACCTGGTGCTGAGCATCCATATTGCCACCATCAGGCACCTAGCAGCAAGAACTACAAGGTTTGAACAGATTCACTGTCCTCCTTTTGATTATGGAAGCCTAGAACACTGATTTGGCTTAGTCTTCTGTGGCTAAGGTTATGTAAACTGAACCTCACCCAGAAAAGAGAAGGAAGGTAACAGAGAGGAGGCTACTCCTATTCCCATTATACAGTAGCCAGTAAACCTGGGATTTTATACTGGTATATGTCCAGAAAATGATAACACTGCCAAAACAAGTATTGAAAAAAAAAATCTAATATAAATAATAAAAAATATATTAAAAAGAAAGAGAAAATTATGTGTGGGTTTTTTTTTTCAGGGGGACAGGAGGAAAATCAGAGACTTGGCAAAAGAGTGACACTTGACAGGCTCTGGGGAACTACCAAAGCTTATTTAAGTTCAGATTTATCTACCCCATGGTGAGAGGAATTCCATGGACACATCAATAATTCTGTGGGTTACCTTTTTTTGTAATGGCATGGAGTAGGTACTTCAAAAAAACCACAGATTTTATTGTATGGTTGAATTAAACCAGTGTTTGATGATAAAAAAGATGTTTTGTCAGCAAATGCAAGACAGACTCCTGAAGGAGATTCAGCAGTTGCTGAACCAAGGCAGAACTGAGAATGACTCTATAACCACAGTGCATAAGATTTATCTATGAGGTTGAAACTGAGGAATTCCACTTTGGGGAGAGAAAAACAAAAGGCCTGAGGGATATTCTTTGATAACAAGAATAATAATGCAGCTAGTTTTGTAAAGATAACATGTAAGAATATTACTGCGTGTGCTGCTGCTTAGCAACACAACTTGCTATTATAAAGGTGGAAGGGGCTGAGATAATTTTCAGAAAATCAAGCCAGTAATTTAGTTTAAGATTCCTCTTTTTTAAAAGCTTGCCAATAAATGATATCTTTAATAGATTTACTTTTACAGTAATCAATTTCTGGTTGGGGTGTTTTTTTGTTTTAATAACTCTTGTCTTTGACTGACATAAAAGCACAGCTGGCATTAAGGAAGAGTTAAAATGGAAATGTATATCTGTTTTTTTAAGCTGACTTCAGTGTATTTTACACTGAAGAATTTCTGGATCAGAAAGGGAAAATATCAAACATTAATCCCTGCTTGGTTTCTGTGTACTTTCTTCCAGAGATAGCACCATGGAGATTGTATATCTGTAAAATTGCTAATATGGTTGATCTTTTCAAAAAGAAATGAACTGACAGGTGTAAAATTTCTTTCCAGGTTTCAAAATTACTACTTGATGCTAAGCAATAAAATGCTACCATCTACATAGGAAATGGAGTGCACATTGGCCTGCATCTAAAGGAAAAGTGTTTTCAATCAAAGAACAAAATGATGCTTCAAAAGATATATATATATAATACGGACACTCGTATAGCTAAAGCAGGAAATAACAGCCTCTGTGTTGTAATTTCAAGGACAAAAAAATGTAAGAGTCAATCTCAGCTGAGATCAGAAAACTCACTCTGCTGGAATAAGAACACATTAAAAATTTCTCCCCGCCTTTCAGGTGTGTTTGCAGTTTGGCTTATGACTTCTCCCTTCTCACTGAAAAAGGCATACAAACATATGTATTTACCACCATTTTTAAGAAGGGGAAAATGGATGACCCAGGGAGGTACAGACCAATCAGTCTCACCTCTGTGCCTGGCAAAATCTTGGCGCAGATTCTCCTGAAAAGCACATGAAAAACAGCAAGCTGGTTGGTGACAGCCGGCATGGCTTCACTAAGGGGAAATCCTGCCTGACTAATTTGGTGGCCCTCTATGATGGAGCTATGAAACTAATGGAAAGGGGTGGAGCAGCTGATGTCATCTGCCTGGACTTCTGCAAAGCGTTCGACACTGTCCCACACAGAATCACAGAATTCCAAGGGTTGGAAGGGACCTCAAAAGATCATCTAGTGCAACCCCCCTGCAAGAGCAGGGTAACCTAGAGTACATCACACAGGAACTTGTCCAGGCGGGCCTTGAATGTCTCCAATGTAGGAAACTCCAGAACCCCCCTGGGCAACCTGTTCCAGTGCTCTGTCACTCTTACAGTAAAGACGTTCTTCCTGATGTTAACATGGAACCTCCTATGCTCCAGTTTACACTATCTTTGCTCACAGAAAATGAAGACAAATTCCTTTTCTGTAGCTTATGTATAACATACAGTCTTTTATAAATTATGTATCGTTTTCAGACTGCCAGTTAGGAAACTTAAACTATTACAGTTTTGTATTTGTTTTAGATTACTGTAAAGGCAAGATAAGCAGAACCAAACTGGTAAAATTTTATGAGTTTGATACATTACTCTTTAAGGCAGACTTTGACTGCACAACAATTTGTGCTTGTGATTAAACACAAAATAATCTAGGACTAAACAACACTGAAGCCCATACTAAGTACTCTGTAATCCTCTCCCCAGATCCCGTACCCATTAGATGGGTGAGGTAGGCAGAGTGTCTCCAGAACATGGTGTGCATGAGAATACAAAATGATCCCACCACCTGGCAGGCATACCTAAACTGCAAGCACCCAGTCAGCATGATGTGGAGGCATTTGCTTTTTAAGAGTTAGGGTTTTGCAGTATATTACAAATATTTCTCTGTCTGGTCAGTTTGCACAAGCTGATGCTATACTGGATGTATATATACATATGGCACAATTGCATGTATAGAAATGGCCCCAAACCTGCTTGGTTTTAGTAAGAGTAGTACAGATAGAACGAATATGGAAAAGTAGTTTTCAGTTCCTGATTTCTTATTCATGGTCTTCTACACAAGTAATACAAATCTGCCTTGTGAAAAAAAAAGCTGTTAAGTAAACTACTAATTGTTCCTGCCTTTCAGAAGCTGTATTTTCAGTGGCTATTCTAAATATGTATGTATGTATGTATGAAGTACTTTGGCTGACTTTTAGATCTATCAAGATCCTAGAATATATACAGTTATTTTAAAAACAATATATACAGTTATTTTAAAAACAAACAAACAAACAAACAAAACAAAACAATTCCTTTTTTCTAGTTAAGGGTTTAATTTTTGTTCCCACAAAATAAAATCCTCATACTAGAATATAGAATCATAGAATAGTTAGGATTGGAAAGGACCTCAAGATCATCTAGTTCCAACCCCCCTGCCATGGGCAGGGACACCTCACCCTAAACCATATCACCCAAGGCTTCATCCAACCTGGTCTTGAACACTGCCAGGGATGGAGCATTCAGTACCTCCCTGGGCAACCCATTCCAGTATCTCAGCACCCTAACAGTAAAGAATTTCTTCCTTATATCCAGTCTAAACCTCTGCTGTTTAAGTTTAAACCATTGATGCTACAAGGGAAAGATAGCATAAAAAACAGTGAGGAACAGGTGAGGGAATAGGTAAGGAAAGAATATATGATTAGACACGGAGAAAATAGTCTCCATTCTCTAGTACATATTATGGGGGATACATAACTGGTGGGAGTGACTTGTCCAAGCCTGCAACACTCATGAACATCATGCCTTCAGAAAGGCAAGATTCACTATTAACACCCATAACCTTCAACAATTTTTACAAGATTTTCAAGAATTGTTACCCCCAGAAGCGACAAGACGCTGCCAAAAAAAAATTAGGTGTAAATGATGGAAAGGGTTTTGAAGGTGTCAGATATAGTGTAAGGCAGCTGGAGGGCAGCAATATGACATGGAAAGAAATGGATCAGAAAGACAATTCCTGGAGTGCTAAATCTAAAAGCGATGACCAGCTTTGAAAGACTTTCAATATCTACCTCATGTATCCTCTCTGATGGAGTCTGTGGAAGTAACGATGCATGAAAACTTGAAATTTTTCAACTCCAGATTAAGCCAAATTTTGTCCTTTGTCTAACTTCTGAAGTTGGATATAATATATGAAAAGGAAATACATGTTTTCTAATGCAAGAGAAACACTGAAATATGCATCACAAAGTATAGTAAACATGTCATAGACTATTCTCTTACTAAAAACAAATGCCAAATGTGACAGAGTAAGCTCTTTCTGCAAAATTTTGGGTTATGACTGTTGTTACATATTCACAAATCTGTCATTCTGAAAGTTTATTTTACTTTGTCATATGTACATTAAAATAAATAACAGCTGGTGGAGGCAAAGGATTGAATTTCTCTGCTTTTCTACCATTTCATTTTCATATTGCCATAAACTACTCTAGTTCTGTAAATTTTCTGTTACCTTGATGAATTTGTCTTACAATTTTTTCAAATGAATGTTGGGCATGGCACGAATTTTAATGATTTTTAAATTATACAGCCACAGGGCTGGAAGGATTCTGAAGAGAACCAGCAGATTCCATCACCTCCCCAGTATACACCAAATGCAGGACAAGTACTCCTCAACCAGCCTGAGAGTTACTGTCTAATAAAAAGATATTTCATATCCCTGAATAACCTGCTCCATGATTTAAATTCTTGCATCCTCATCACAAAGCTTTCAGTAGCACATGATCTAAAAATTAGAGAAATTGCTTCCTTTTGTCTTTCCATTAGTATAAGGCTGCGCACAAGCGCAGTTAGTCACAGCTGCTTTTCTTTAGTAGCAGTGTTTTTACATTTGAAAACTGCTCATGTGTGTCCTCAGCATTTACACATCTTTGTTTAACAAAACCAGCACACAGAGCAGAGCACACCCAAGGCTGGGTGTTTCACACCTCTGATCACCTGTCCCACAGTAAGATCTATCCTGTTTGCAAAAGTATCCTGTTCCCAAATCCACATACTGTTTCTGACTCACTATTCAAAATAGATCCTTTAGACTGTATTGATGCCCAACCTGTATTTATCCACCCTGCATGACTTCTCCCATTTAAGCAAAACTCTGCACTTGCCTTGACCAACCCTGATGTTCACTGGCATTTTAGACATAGATTCCTATTCTGTCATCCAAATTGGTAATGAAAATGCTGGGAACATTTTGACAGATCTTCATGAAACAGGCAACTTACGGAGACTACTTTAAGGCAGTATTTCCCTAGCTGCTAAGAGCACGTCCTGTACCAAGAACTTTAATTATATCATGACTACAGTTTCCTTTATATCCACTAGACCAGGTTACCTGTCAAAATGGAAACACGCACTGTTCATTTTGGCCAACTTTTTATCAACCCATATTGGCAATTCTGACCCAGAATATTCAACAGAAAAGGAACCAAAGCTATTTCGTTTTTTTGGAGTAGAGAGGGAAAGAACAAACTTAAGAAAGGTAAGAACCCTGCACCTCCTATTTGGTGTGGCCCAACCATGACTTAATGGGGCATCATTAGAAAGGAGCTGAAAATGTCTAGGTATCAGATCTGTGGGAAGCAAAACTCCTTGGCTGACATTTCTCCAGTAAATGCTCAGGCTGTTGGATAGCAAAGATGGTTTTCTTTTACAAATCCTTATTTTCCATAACTGGACAGATTGCTCTTTCTTGTCATGAATGGGTATCATCTCCAGCTCTCTTTTTAAACATTACTTGACCAGCCTAAGCATTAACAAGTTCTTTGAATATGAGAAAAACTGGAAGCCAAATAAAAAACTGGCGGGATGATGTGATGATCAAAGTATGAAAGATATACTCAGGGCTGAGAAGTGTCATGAATTCCTTGCATCAGCCTTCACTGACAAAGACGTTGGGAAGCTCCTGTGAACTCTTTGTAGCAGACATTAGAGGGCCTAGATCAATTTGTGGTAGAAATAAAAGAGGTATTAGACTAAAACAAATATGTTAGTGGATGCTGGGGAATTTGAGACGAATGGCCTGCAGAGAGAGGCCAGGTTTGAAGACACTTCCTAGATAGCATCTGACAGTCAATGTCAGGTGTGGAACATCAGTGTGATGAACTGGGGTACCTGTGTTCCATGGGGACAACCAGGGAACTGCACGTAGAATTCAGCACAGAAAACAATGGTCTCATTGTAGACTTTGCCTTACTATAGCTGTATGAAAAAATTAAGCTAAAGATTATGAACACTTCATCTATTGGTATCTAAGGTTTTTCTGGATCTTTAAGATGAATCCCTTTCCACAATCTACTTGTATTCCAGAATGACAGACGCTACATCTGTCATTTTATGCTAAAGAGGCACTTCTGACTTCACCATTTATATATACCTACATACTCCTAGAAGGACTTTTCTCACAGGTGTGCTATTGTCATCAAGGAAATAAATTAATACTCCTCTGAAGGCGATAGCCACAGTTACTTCATCTCATGGACACATAATGAAGAAGACAGACAAAATCAGACTTCTGAAAGATATTTTTTTCCCTCCCAAAGATATTTTTGTGTTATTAATTAGAACATGGGGTTAGGAAGGTACTAAGTCTGTTAATGCCAGGCAATTGTTAAAATTACCGATAGCACAGAGCCTTCATCTGAGTAGGGGGTACCTACAGAATATTTGCAGCTGACTCTGCTACAGGCTGCCACTAGTCTTTACTGAAATAAAGGTCACCAAGCTTGCTTTAAGGCAGGTTAGTGATTTCTACAGAGACAGTTTTATAGCACTAATAGCTCAGCTAGAGACCCACTGGCATTTCTAGGACAGAGGCAAGCATTTGTAAAAGTCGTGAGCTGTGTTAACTTCACCACACTTAGATAAATCCTTGTAATTTCCCACAGAAAGCATGCAATGCAGATTGTGCTGAAGTATGACTGTATATTGAAACTGAATTATGGTGTTGACAGAAAAGAGAAATACCTTATACATTAAAAGTAAAACGTGTAACTTTGGAAAGATTGGTTAGTTGGCAAACTCCCTTTGAGTTTTATCAGTGAACTGTAATCATATGTAAAGTAAAATGTAGGAGATGACTGGTTTCTGATAAGCATACTCACTTTAGAAGAAAACAGTAAAAAACCCCAATTGCCCATCACATTATATTGGCTTTGATACTACACATTTTTTTGAATCTTGACAGCTCCAAGTGCTCTGGGTTTGTAAATTAGCATCTTACGGCAAAGAAACAATTTCAGTAAGAAAAAGACTGAAGTAACCTCTTAGAATATGACTGGAATATGAGATAGCATTTATTGGAACTTTTATTCTAAATAATATTTGTTTTCCCTCAAATTTGTTTCTAGTTTGTGAAGGGGAGGATTATATCAAACACATTACTATACTGTTGTTACTCTGCTGCTGCACAAAAGGTAGTACCTTTATAAATGATTTCTGCAGGTAGCACAGATTTGTGGGTTATCTAGAGGAACAAGAACATCATACCAATGGCAACTGAAAACAATCAATATGGATTCCAAATCCTGTATCCAAGCAGAAAAATTGCTACCACACTCTACTGGTTCATTTGAGCTACTTCATGTATTCTCACCTACCCTGAGAAGACAGATATAAGTGCAGTAGCAGACATTTATGAATTAAAAATAGATAATTGTTAATCTTTAGCGTATTTAAATAATTCTGAGTAGTGGTTAAAATCCTGTAAGAGTGAAGCAGCTGTTCATCAGGTAATAAATTGCTCTTCTGCCAGCAAGACCACTGACTATATCTAAGAAGTTAAAAGTTCAAACAGCTACAGGTTTCGTTCAAGGAAATTCAGAGCTAACACCCTGCTTTTGAAACATTATCTATATACGCAGATAATTCAGTAGGACTGCATATGGACCAGGCTGCTTTCCAGCTTGGACCATATAATAATTTTGGAATCTGTGATTGTAACTTAATTTTCAAGTAAATGTTTCTTCTTAGGCTTCTCATTCAGAAGAAAAAAAAATCTTTTTGGTTCCAAATTTCTTTTTGTTTTCCCTTATAGGCTTAAATGAAAAAAGGGATTATGTTTAGAATCACAAATACAGCTAATTATCATTATAAATAGTGGTTTGCTATGATTTAACCTGGAAGATGAGGGAGACCAGTGAATCTCATCACCAGGCAATGCCTTTATTTGCTTGTATGGAGTTTGATACATAGACTGTCCAAGGTGGATTTTTAGCATATCACAGCTCATAAAACCCTCTAGTTTTTCATAGCAGCTATTTTAGCTTAATGAGCTAAAAGAAGACTTCTTGCATTTCCTAGAAATTCCTCTTTACATGTACAAGTATTTCACAAGCACCAGAATGAAGGACTAGGAGCTACTCTGAAATGTAGCACCACAACTGAAAGGTGATGTTTGAGCACTGGTTTCTAAGCATTTTTCTCACACTGTAAACAGATTAAAATCTCTCCTTGAAAGCCACTTCTGTAGCTTTGATGGTACTTGTTACCCTTTTTTGTCCTTTTTCTGTTTCTCTCATGTCATTTTGAAACAGATGACCAGAATTCCTTGCAATATTCATAAAATCACTGAATGATTTCGGTTGGAAAGGATCTTAGGATCATTGAGTTCCAACCCCCCTGCCATGGGCAGAGACACCTTTCACTAGACCAGGTAAGTACAAGTACAAGCTTATACAATGGTAAAACAACACTGGGGATGCTTTTCACAACCTTTTTCCTAGTACTTCCTAACATCTTCCTTATTGTTTTCATTTTCCTTAACAGAGAATTGAATTTTTCATTAAATTACTCAAGCTGACTCCATCATCCTTTTGAAGAGTGATACCTTTCATCATATATGTACATGTATTTAGGATACATGCTGCAAACACTTTTCTCTGTACTCATAATTTCACCTAAACTGCCCTCATAGGCCTTGCAAACTGTTCTTCTCCTCCAGCATTACCACACCTGAGTTTCTGTATCCCTGAGCATGTCAAGTGGTCATATCCTTGTTTTCACTCTCTCAATCTGCAGACTGATAACACTCCCAATTGCAAAACATGTCCTTTATCTTCTAAGGAAGTGGAATAATATTTTAATAATTAGTACTATATTTTTTCCAGCCTAATTTTGTTCTAGATATGCTTTTTCTTTTCTTCTTTTTTTTTTGACAATTACATCCAGGAAAAGCAATAGAGGTATTTCAAATGATTCTCTAGATTACCTTCCAATTACAATTTTAAAGGTCCCAACATATCTGGGACAGTTAGTACCAAGACACAGGCTATTCTATCAATGATTCATTATAAGCTCAAACCGCTTCAAGTCAATTTTGCTAAATATTCAGCTAGTTTTTCAGCAGTGCTTTAATTTCTGAGTTTTCTAACAGAACAATCCTTCAGACTACAATGAGTAAGTAGGGACAGATATAGTTAGAGACAGCACAAAGCCTGACCAGTGTGAATTTTATCACCTCAAAAGGTAAAAGGATGATGTAGTCTTATAAAATTCCACCATTCTTCTGGAAAGACCAAAACTAATCGAGCAATACCTGTACCTCCCTAAGGAAAGGTCAAAATATAAAGTATACTGAGTTAACAAGATGATTCAGCAGGCTGGAATCATATTTCTTTTGACTTGACATTTAGACTGAATTAACAACCTGAACTTACTCAGCAAGCAATGGAGCTCAAAACAAATCCATTTAGTTTTATATTGAGAAATCTAAAATGTGCCAGGCTGACATAACTAAGCACCTACTGAGCCTTGACCATCCTGGAGCAAAGAAGCATGAGCAGGGCAGAAGAGCTTTTCCACTACTGAATAGTGAAAGAAAACACGCAAAAAGAAAAGGCTCCCAAGAGTAGCATGCAATTAACAAAAGGCCAAGGGCAGATTGCCAACCAAATTTTCTTCATGAAGAGCTTAAAGACTGATGCAGAAAGAGCAGGCCGAAATGATGTGAAAGTTAGTTCTTTCAACTTGACATTTAGACTGAACTAATATCCAAAACTCGCTCAGCAGGTGACAGAAAACTATCAGGTATGGCCTTAAATGGCTTTTAGCAAGTGCTTGCAAGCCATATCAATAGAAAAACTAGAAAGCCATATGCAAGTGAATTAGGGGAGTGAACCTTCCCAGGGATAGGTGTTTTTAAAGGTCCAGTTCCTACTAAAGGCATCAGAGCAGAGTGGAATGCTATTGGTGTTTGACTACCAATAGCTAGTGGCAATACCCATTCTATTTTCTATGCAGGGCAATGGTTTGTATACAGTGTTTTATAGACTTATAACAAATCTCTAAGCATATTCAATGCTAATAGGAATAAGAAAATACATATATGTCAGTGTTTGCCAGGTAGGGAAAGCTACATTCATCATAGGAGTGTTTGCTCAATTATTTATTTTAATTTTTAATTTAGGCTCAAGATATGTATGAATTTCTTTTCTATTTCTGTGCAGTTTGGTTTTATTCACACTTTGTTTTTAGTTAATCCTTAATAGGCCAAACATATGTAGCAAGATCTCAGCTAAGTGGAAATTTGTCTTTCCACATTTTCGGGGCAGTGTCAGGCAAAGTGCTACATTACTAGGTAAAATGGATGTTGCAGTCTGCTGAAACACTAAAATGCTTTGCATCTTCTGCCTTGTATGCTACTAGAAATATAACAGTCCAATATTACTGAGATTCCCTTCGTAAACACCTTACATGTGTTTTCTTATCTGAGAAGCTGTTTAGTTGACAGAACTCCCATTTGAATTTAGATTACCATTCCTAAATACAGCAGAAGGTATGGAGTATACCCTAAAGGCAGCCCTAGCACATAGTCAGCTGTGATAGATCTAGCTGTTAGCAGATGTCAGCCATATTCCTGAAAGTCAAATAATTACTCATTCATTGTAAACTCAGATGACTCTGTCTCAAGCCAGGATGTTTTCAGATGCATATAGAATTGTAGAATCATAGAATAGTTCGGGTTGGAAAGGACCTTAAGATCATCCAGTTCCAACCCCCCTGCCATGGGCAAGGACATCTCACACTAAACCATGTCACCCAAAACTTCATTCAACCTGGTCTTGAACACTGCCAGGGATGGAGCATTCACCACCTCCCTGGGCAACCCATTCCAGTACCTCACCACCCTTACAGTAAAGGACTTCCTTCTTATATCCCATCTAAACTGCTGCTGTTGAAGTTTGAATCCGTTACCCCTTGTCCTATCACTACAGTCCCTAATGAATAGTCCCTCCCCAGCATCTCTGTAGGCCCCCTTCAGATACTGGAAGGCGGCTATGATGCCTCCACACAGCCTTTTCTTCTCCAGGCTGAACAGCCCCAACTTTCTCAGCCTGTCTTCATACAGGAAATGCTCCAGTCCCCTTATCATCCTTGTGGCCCTCCTCTGGAGTTGCTCCAACAGCTCCATGTCTTCCTTATGTTGAGGACACCAGAACTGCACACAGTATTCCAAGTGAGGTCTCATTCTCACAGTCCCTGCATTTGCCTTCCAAGACTTGGGTGTTGTGGTCAGAGCCTTTTCCAGTGAAGACTGAGGCAAAGAAGTTGCACATATATCTCACCTCTGCTATATAAATCAGGGTATAGCATATCAACTCTTTGCTCCACACTAGAAGAGCTTACAACTCCATTGAACTGGAAGTCAGCCCTCATCTCATTTTGACACTTTGATATGGGCAAATAAAGAAAATATGAACTACTATATTTGAGCACAACAGGTGCCCTACATAAGGTCCAGGGAATGCTCGAGGCTAAACTGAACATCTGTGTAGTATGGATGTAGGGAGTATGTACCATCTGCTTCAAGGCCAAGGAAGGTTCTTGACCATGTAGAAATGCGTCAGTACTGAGTACAGAGATTCATCTGCACGCTCTTGTGTGCAGAGCCACACAAGCACACAATCACAAAAAAATCATTCTGCTTCTAGAGGTGTGTGATTTGAAAGAGTGACCTGCCCACTTCACATAAATATTGAGTATTAAAGTATACACTGTGAAGACAATAATCTTGCATCACTTCCAAAATTTTGTACTTATTCTCATTTAATCCATTATATTTACATTACACAGAGGTTTGCCTCCTCTGAAAATAAATGCAGGTTTCATAAAGGAAGCATACATGTGCCATTTAAGTCTAACTCTTTAGCAGGGTACAATATTCATCATAAAAATATTAAAGTATGAGTAGCTGTTGAACAAAATGAGTATTACAAGTGGGTGAGGCCACTTTAGCTTCAGTCAGGTTAAGCTGAAGCTACAGGACCAGACAAAATTTGAGATATAAGACAGAGATTAACTGGGCTTTCCCACCTTTTGTTTGTGGATAAAATAGCTTTAGAGCAAAGTAGCTAGGGAATCTATTTTTTACCTTATTTTAACTGAGGTAAAAAAAAAGTAAGATCAATCTTGTAACTTAATAATAGAAATGTGTCAAACTATGTAAAGATAATAAAAGCCTGAGAGCTCAACTCAATTCTCTTAGTCATAAACCTTGAATTAACCTTTATGCAGAGGTTCGCATGCCGATATGCAAGTTATTCAACTGAGTTAGCAAAAAAATCCTACCTAACCAATAGGATTTGAAGATAATGGAACAATTGATTAGAAACTTTGAAGCAATGTTTGGTTTAGATTTTTACCTTTCTTCTTTTACATGCTTTTGATTTTCAGTTTGTAAGTGCATAATCATCATTTGTATCCCTTTATATCTCTCTAGCATGTGTATTTGTCATGTCATACTGGCATGCCATTGCTCTTCACTACATGATTAAAATCTCAGACAAAATTCTTTCCCTCCATCCCTGCCTCAGGCACTGTATCTTAACCTCTCAGGAAGCTCAACAGTGGAAGGCAGACTAAATCAAAGAACTAATGAATGGTTACAGCTATACGGGACTAATGTGGAAGCGGAATAAGGATAGAAAAAGTCAAAGCAAACATCTTTCATGGCCCTCTCTTCTCCACCAGGAAAAAGTAGAACTACAGTTTGGATTGTGAGTGAAAGCTTCGCTATATATATCATGGTTTATGTGCAGTGAACCAAGGCTTTGATTTCCCACTCGGACAGCACTGGCTGGGGAGTGGCATAAAGACTCTCACACAATGGCACAGCTAATGTAGGGGTCAAAGACATAGTGCTACATGTAGGACAATTTATTTTGCTTCAAATATTCTGCCAGAGATCCTGCTTGAGGTCACAAGTTGGTTTCTTAAGTAGAGTTAAACTACATGAGAGTAAGTGTGGCTCAGTTCTCAGTGCTGAAGCATAAGTGCACAAAAACATATTCTTTACGCTACAGAGCATCCTTCCACACATTTAATCTTTCCAGTTTTATAACTGATGAGCAAACAAAAAATCTTATACTTTTGCCTACCGGGAAAAAAACTTCATTAAATCAACCCCTGAACAGAGGCATCGTGAATGCTTGGTATTGATGTACACCATTTACTGTAAACGAAAAACTCAGGAGACCACAGCCCATTCTTTATGGGCATAATGCATCCAGAGATTAATGCATCAGAACTTAAACTTCTATTAGTTTGTTATTAAAGACTGTAACAGGCTTATTTCCTCCCTAGTTTATCTAAAGAATGAAAAAATGTCAAGCCCAACAAAATCCTATTTTCTGACCAGCCATTAACTTGATTTACGATGAATTTGTACAGCACGTGATTTACGCCAACGTAGTATCAGTGCTTCTCTGCAAAGTACAACAATTAACTAATGATTTACGTTTATGCAAGCATAGAGGAAAGAACATCATAATCTTTTCTGTCTGTTTCCCTTCCAGCATGCTCAGAGCTCAAAAAATGACTCACCTGGTCACGTTTCAACAGTCAGTCAACACAAAGAACAACTCCGAGTGAACATACCTGTCACCCATGACTTAAACATGTCTATACAAGACCTGACAGCAGCTGAAGTCTCTAAACACTGGACTTTTACATTGGACTGACTCGCCATACCTCCATTCTCTTAAAAGCTGACACAGCAAACTTACAAACCTTGCAGCTATACACAAAGAAATAATGTCAGCTATCTCCTTTATCTCTCAGGGTTTCACATTTTTGTCCACTGTTACAGAAGACACTGAAAATTATGCCATTGGGACAGCCTTCTTCAATAAGAACTGGTATTAATGCAGCACGCAAAAGTGCTGTTTATGAAAGTGCAAACAAGTATTTGTAAAGTCCTCACTAAATTAATGCCAAAATTCAGTGTTAAAATGCTACAGATTTTGTTTCAAAAGTTATGTTATACTCATATTTTCTACTATGAGCTGGCACTAAATAACAATGACACAATTATTATATCTTTATGGCAAGGTTTAAAAAGGAAAGGCAAAGTTATTTATCATTCTTCCTCTATACAACCAGAAGTTAGGAGAGAAAGTATAAAGTCCCAAAGGGAGGAAATAAAGTTTGTGAACAGAGAGTAAAAAAAATAATAAGAAATAAAGATATGGTTGCCCAATGAGTTTAGCTGTCTGTCTGAGCACATTCACAGTTAGGATCAAGCATACTCAAAACTAAGTAAAATCCCAAAGGATTTAATCAAATTTGAAAGGGATGAGCTATAGGAACCAAAGGACCAGGTCTACATCATCTTCACCTGAATTACATTTCTTAGGACTTCTTTGTTTCAATAAATAATGAGAAAGATTTTGAGCTTTGTTTCTAAAAGAAGGCCTGTGATACAAATCTGGTTTTATTTAGGGCTTTTAGAAAATAAGAGTTAATGGTACATAATTGCTTTGTCAATCCTCTCAACACAAGTCATAACTTTAGTGCCATCAAAGATACGGTTTCAGAAAATCAAATTTCTCTATAACTAGACATATGAAGCATACAAAAGAATGATGGAACAATTATTACTTTTCCATCTTACTCTTTGTGTTATGTGAAGACAAATTCTTTTCAGTTAAAATCATTGTGCATTCTGCCCTAATGTGCTGTCTTCCTATAAACAATCATTTCCAAATGAGCTGGAGAACTGGAAACAGGGGGGATCCTTCTACTTTATTATCCTTTCCTGAGTACCTTCATGAACAATGATGCAATAATTGTTTTTACAGATATTTTTAAACGTTCCAAATAATGCAGACATAAAAAAGGATTAAGGAATTGTAAGTCATAAAAATCTCTATCTTCTTTCTTTTTTCTCTCAGACTTTCTTCAGAGGCACAGGAGATTTCGAAATCACCCTGTTGTTTATATCGAGTGATTTTTAAAAAATACTAGAGTCAAAATCTCATCACACAGAATTCAAAATTGGTTCCTTCAGGTTTATAATCAAGTCACAATTTCACTCTGGGCAATACTTTTTACGTAAGAGACAGAAGTATTTTTTCCTCCATTAAATTTGGTACTTTGAAGTCTGGAAGAGGAGTAAGAGAGAGAGGACCAGGCAGCTCTCCACAGTGTAACCTTAACTGTCTTCATTCCTCTACAAGTTGACAAGAGACTCAGAAAGGTCAGGGCATGGGATAAAAAAGACGATCTGGTTCTCCTGTGACATGTAGAAGTCAGAAATCATGTGGCACTTTTCAAAAGAAACAACAAAAGTTACTGCAAAGGGAAATAGTCTGTTAATTCCACTACCTGAGCCTACATTTTGGTCACAAGTTAAGCTATCAGTTTATGAGGAATTAAGCATCAGTAGGTGCACCATGGGGTGGAGGACAAGGCATACTGGTAAGGCCAACTTCGGCCTCATATGAACTAGTCTTAAAATACTTCCTGAATAGTTTTTCTTGTTCTTTTTTTGTCAAAAACATGAAGTCAAACTAGAACTCAGGTAATAACATGAAAGAATGTAGTAAGTGCTTTTCATCTCTACTTTTTCTCGCTGTTTTCAAGTAAAGAGAAAACCCCACATACAATAGAACTATCAGGTCAAGGCACACATCCATATATTCAAAAATCCAATGATACAGCCCACTTAACACAGGATCTGTTGCAGTCAGCAAGTCAGATGTGTATTACACCATGTGTTGAAGTCTTTATGCTCTGCTTACAGTCCTTTTTACTGTTAACAACATCCTAGCTACAGTCCATAAAGAAATGCCGAGCTTGGTTCAGGCACAGCTTTTGACAAAGGAAGACTGGCAATGAGACGAGCCAAGACAAGAGGCTCCACAAAATCAAGCTGAAATATTATCCTGAAACAATGTTCTGGGACTCTTCTTGCCCTTTGGCAACGTTTCTATATGCAAGTGGGAGATAATACAGACTGAAGAGATCTCTTTTACAAGTTTTACTAATTCTTATTAGGCTGGTTCATGAGTTCTCTGGGCCCCACAGCGGAGGATTTTAATCATATTGTGCCTTCTGTGCTACAGTGATCGCAATGCTAATCTCTGTAACTCCACATTTGGGAGCCCATTTTTCAAAAGTGTAAACAACTGACACTGCCTTTATAAAGAACATTTTTCCAGAGGGAATGCAACGGTAGAGTCATAGAGAAGCATCATCAACCAAAAACTGGGAGGAAAAAAATAATTGCACTATGAGTAATAACCCATTCTCAATTTCCTTCCCTTGTTCTGTAGAATGTGAAGAAATAAAATATATGTAAGTAAGATTTCGTGAGGGAGCAAACTTTGACCCTTTCTACTTACAGGTATCAGACACTTTAAAGGAAAACAAAGAAGA
Organism: Melopsittacus undulatus; assembly: GCF_012275295.1. Taxonomy (NCBI): domain Eukaryota; kingdom Metazoa; phylum Chordata; class Aves; order Psittaciformes; family Psittaculidae; genus Melopsittacus; species Melopsittacus undulatus. Next base: position 62,174,592 of record NC_047528.1, read on the forward strand.
AAGTGACTTTCTGCATCTGCAGGAATGGAAGAACAGGTGTCTTAAAAGCAAGAAACAACATCAGCAAGATTGAAAATACAAACTCAGAGGGAAGAAAAGTCTAATAAAATATTTGTGTTTCTCCATGTCATAAAAACTGATGCACTACCAGATTCCCTAACAACTCCTGAAACCACATTTTTTTGATTCAGTTTTCCATTTTGAACATTATTTTGCTTAGCATCTCTGAAATGCTTCCACTATTCAGAGCTCCTGTGAGTGAGTTACACAACGATGGCAGCAAAGACTACCTGCACAACCAAACAACCATCCACATAAAGCCATTCTGGAAAATAAGCCCATACCTTTAAAGAAAAAAACCTGTCCAATTCCTAAAGGTCTTCAAGCTTGATAAATGGCAAGAGTTCTGAGACAATAGTGCAGTCATGTTGTAATACTGTTTAATGGCATTTGTTGTCAACATTATTCATACAAGGATGCTATTAACTTGTAACTCCTTGAAAAGACAATCTTTTACAAAACCCGTATTACTGAAATCCTTGTGCCTTTCACTATTACACAGATTGCAGATGACTTCATAGGTTCTATTAATGCTCCAAGTGACAGGATGCTATAGGAATTGACCAAATTTAGAGAAGAAAAAGAGAAAAGCAGATCTATAATTGAGTTCCTGCAATAAGAAAATGCAGGCACTGTGCCAATTCTTGCATTAACTATCCCAGATCTACTAAGATATTTCTTCCACCGCAATTAATTTACATTGCACTATTAATAATAGCATAAATCCTGCACTCTTGATCTCAGGGTGCAGCACCATTAATGCTACAGTAGTCTAACATAAAAATTTACATACATTCTTAAAAATTATGAAATGTATATTTCAGAAAATTTACCAAGCAGTTGAAGCTGGGATAATGCACTTACTATGTTTGCAATGCTCCCGCATTTCTTCTAATATGTACCATAGAGGGTCAGAGGACTTTAATCTATGAGGTCAGAATATTACAAGATAATGAATTTTTTGTCTACACCAGAAAGTAACAGCATTAAAATAGATGCAGTAATCCTCTTTTTTGTATTACCCTATCTGTTTTTCGTAGTTTTATGTAAGAATTACTATATTTTTATTTGCATATTGCTCATCCCTTCCTCCAGTTTGAAACATGACATACTTTACCATTTCATAATCTATCCCATTTATTACAGAGTAGTTAGAAGACCTCAGAGGGAGAAAAAGTCTGTATTTCAGTGACTGTATTATGATATGTTCATTATAAATTTAGACATAGGCCATAGGAGATTTATGAAGTGCAAGATTTGAAGATTATGGTACTGAAGACAGTTTCTTGTACATCACAGAAAGCTGAGGACTGATGAGTTTTCTGATTGAGATTCTTTTTGCTGAAACTTATCAAGAAAATCTTTTGCAAACACCAGGAAAGCATTAGAAGGTTTGTGTAAAAATTCAAGGCTTAGCTATTCTAGACTTCACAAATTCTCAGGCAGCTGTTATGACCTGTAGTCATAACAACTTTAGAGGGGAGATGTGATTTAATCCTCACTGGACTTCCTCTGCATTTAACATGCATTAGTTCCCTGCTCTTCCAGAAGATTATGCAAGATCGGGTTTAGCTCTTTTTCACTTCCACCACTTACAAAATTTCTCAAACCCTCTAACCTCAGCATCCCAGAGGCTTCCAGATCACTCTGGAAAGCACATGGAGGATGGGGAAGACAGGATTGTGGAAAATGCTATTCCTTCTGCCATTTTTTCCCTCCTGGGCAGTTAATTAATTAATCAACCTAGTCTTCTACCCAGTTATCCTGAGTTAAACCACAACACAAGTCTATCCAGACTTCATGTCTAAATACAAAATGGCTATAGATTGCACATATTTTTCCCATGATACTTTGTTCCCTCATCATGTTTGCCACAACTTTGAGACCCATTAGGCAGATTGGTGCAATTACTACTACATTTAAAACAACAATTAAAAAAAAGTGAATAAACACAAGTCTACGTTTAGAACTAGGAGCTAAAAATACACCTCAAGGGCTTCACCCATACAAATATTTGCATGTGGTGTGATGGCTGTTGCCAGGAAAAGCAGTGAGGGCTGAAGGAAAGAAGAGACAAAAGTTTAATAAAGTTGAATCTTCTGCATACTTTTAGTAGCACATGTTCCAAGATGCTGCTCTTTTCTTTAAGGTGATGGCTAAGGATACTGCTGCCCAGGGACCAGATATGGTCTGCAACTTCAGTTTAATGGCTTACTGGATGGAAACTTTTTCTATATTACTGTTGCATAGCATTAAGAGGATTACAAATGTGTGATTCATCAAAGGGATTTTACTGCTCCCCTCAGTACTCAACCAGGAAAAGATTTCCCATTTGGGCTTTAAGTGTTTTGAAAGTTTTGACAAATCATGTAAAACGCAAAACCTTAATTCCTTATGACTAATCAAAAGTAAACTACATCCACTTTAATTCTGTAGGAGAGCCTCTGTTCAGGGATTTACTGCCCTTTTTTTCCCCCCATTTAACATCTTTAGTTAATTAATCTGAACATTTAAGAGAATTGCTTTTCAGAGATCACCTCTACACTCATTCCTTTCTTATTATTCATCATTAAATCATTTAATTACTGTCCCAAGAGCATTCAAACTTCACAATACCACACCCCTGTCAAGGTCTTTTGGAACATTCATTTTGGAATATCTGCGGTGAACCTTAAACCAGTCAGAGAACTGTCATTGTAGTTGCAGTAGTATTTAAGGAAACTTTTAAATGTGGCCTAGAATTACAGGGAGAAGCTGATCCTTAGGATAACTTTGCAAACTGCAGTAGAATTGCATTACATTAGAGTTAGGAGTCCACAGATTAAGAAGCAGAAATGATTAAAATGTCATCATGCAAAACCAGGAAGAAATGTTTTCATGGATGTCTTATTCATAGGCAGGTAAACATGTTCAGGCTTCTGTACAAATGCAACCATCACCCAGATATGATGGTTTTCCTAGAACACTCTATTTCCAAACCACAAAATCAGTATCTATATGGATGTTCATCTGATGGTTCTGACTGGATCTTCAGGAGAACTATAAAGCCTGGTGAAGATCTCCTGCCCCTTTCTTGAGGCTGTGGTCTTTTAAATTTCATTATGATTTGTTGTTTTGCTATCATCAATATTTCCAAATTTGATAGAGGGAAAATGTGACATATACCTCAGAACAGTTTGCACTATCAGTAACACTCAGCTGCTTACCTGTTTAACAGTGTAAAGGAGGCGACCATAGCAGTACATCATGACCATCACGGGGATGACCAAGCAGAATATGAAGAGACAGATGATATAGGATGTGGACTTTGCCGACTCTGAGGACCAGCGTACTGAACAGCTTGTACCTGCACCTTCTATCCCATAACTGCTCCAACCAATCAGAGGGGGCACAGTCCAGACCAGGGAGTAAATCCATGAACCACCAACTGCTAGCAATGCCTTGTGGTAGTCAGCACTGCGCTTGTTGCACAGGGTGAGTGTGCTGTAGCGTTCGTAGGACAGGACAGCCAGGGAGATCAGGGACACAATGCCTGCAATGAATCAAGCAATGTAAATGCTTAGTTTCATTATTCATTATTTCATGCTGCATCCATCTTAAACCCTAAGAAATTAGATGCTTTTCTGGTTATTACATATTTGAAGCAACAGTAAAAACTATTTCAATTATTCTGTATGCTTAAATCCTTGCAGGACTTGGTTGCTCTATCCCTTGTGTCAAATTCTGTGTAACTTGCATTTACCTTATATTGGAAGATCTTTGTACTTCAGACATTAAAAGCAGGTTCTCAGATTTAGCTGGTTTGCTATTAACCAAGGCAAATCCATTTTCACATGAAGTAATAGAATGTTGAAAAATTCCCTTGCTAAGAAATATTCAATTTTTAACATCCGTGAGCATTTTCAAATATTGCATCAACTTTTATACATGCAAAAAAAGCTTTCAATTCAAGATTGGGAATCCCAAAATGAAAGAAGTTTTTGCACTTCTGCTCCATCAGCTAGATATATCTTTAGTTCTCACCACTCAGATATGGAAACAACAAACAACCCTTGACATGACTGTGATACGGCAGATCATAATTTTATTTACATGTGCATCATATAATAAAATTTAAAAGTAAGTTAAAATTGAGCCCTAGCTGTCAGACCAGTTATATCTTCCAATTGGAGATTCAAAAATCTGGTTAGTAGGACATTTCTACTCTCTCTTCCAAGATTTGAGGTCCCGACTCCCTCTACAAATCTTCCAACAAATCTGTTAACAGAAAAGGTGATCTTCAGAGGAATTCACAGCTGTACTCCAATTTTTCCCCATTCAACTGTCATCTTTTCTTGTAGCTCCTTCCCAGGCACAGAATGGAAGTGATAGCACTAGGCTATCCAGTACCCAGGCAAAACACCCCATACAAAGGGCACAGGAGAGGATTCTCCCCAGGCACAGCATTTTGCTTCTCTTTCCCCTAAAATTCAGTGACTCCTTTCCTATTAGCTGGATGCAGGCACATTCCTGCCATCCTGACAACAATTTGCAGTTACTCTGTGCAGAGCTGGGTATGGCAAAGGACCCAGGGGGAATGAAAGCACTGCTTGCTGCAATAGGATGTCTTATTTCTCAGGGGAAGGGAAGGCAAAAGGGTGCAAGGAGAAGGCAGCTCCTGATGAAGAAAACATCTTTCTTGTTATAAAAGCCCACTACATTATTTTCTGTATATTACAGGGAAGCCAGACTTTAAAAGTAGATACACTTAGAGCTGTAAAATGACACAGCTCCACTAAATGCAACTGAGTTATGCAGTTCAGAGTCTAACTTAAAAGCTTTTTTAGAGCTAGACTATTTTAGAGGCAGAATAGACTTTCTGATTATCCCTCATCTAGTCTGATTTCCTACATTACATAGCTTTGAAAGCCTGGTTCCGTAATTCCTGCATTAAACACATATGTCAATATAGGAAAAATAAATAAATAAATAAATAAAAATAGCAGGTTCTGCACTACAGACTCAGGAACAAAGAATCTACTGCTCTCTTCTTGCTTCCAGCCCATACTTATTTATCTTCACTTTCTGAGCATTGCCACTTTCGATGCTCTTACCTGCTCACCCAAAGAGCTTCTCGCTATCAAAAGCTTTTAGCTCATGCAGGTACCTAAGGCAAAATTACAGATTTGATATTTGAAACTTAGGCCTCAATATTTCTGCATTTTAGATGAGATTGTCATGCACTAATAGAAAACAGTCTTGGCAACAAGAACTCTGTCCCCTCCCAGATGAGTGCTCTGTAGCAACCCTGTATATTCTTGCTCTACCTCTGATGGCAACAGAGTGCATAATGTCCCTATTTTGAGGAGATGGCAGGTGAGATGAACTATTGTTGAGAATACCCTTCAGTCCTGCAGGTACACTGTTGCCTACAAAACCCAAATAGGGTGTTCAAACTTCCCTAGCTCAGGGCCCTGCTTCCTGGATGGTGCTTTAGCCATTGGGTTCTCAGATCAAGTCTGAGCAATGCTGTGCAGCTGCCCAGCAGCTTCTTATGGTGTGTATTATCACAACTTACAGCATTTGTTTACACTTCCTTGTATTTTTGCCTGTTGGCCAATAGAAAAAAGATGCTCAGCTTTTCTCACACTGGAATTTATGGAATGGATCTGAAAATGACTACCCATGAATGCAAGATTGCTTGCTTTGAGACAAAGAAAAAGCCTCTTTAACTGACATATAATTAATGCTTAGTTACTAAATTGGGATCATGCTGGTGTCAGTAAAGATTAAATCAAATATTAGCAATCAGATAAAACCAGAAAAGTTGCCTTTAGATTATAACAAATCATTTTTCTTCTCTATACAGAAGAAAAAGAAGACTCTTAATTACACATCTTGGCAGGAGCCATTTCATCTTTATTCACCTTTTATTATTGAGTTCCACTGACATGACGCAAACTACATTTTTCTCTGGAGAACAATAACTGTGACCTATGGAATCCCAGGCCACAAAAGTTTAGAAAAAAGAAATAAAATCAATATTTTTCTTTTTGTCACAGTGAGACTTCAAGATCTGTGCTATACCTGAACTTTTTAATAAACACTGAAATTAACACCACTCTGCTTTGAGTTCTAATGATTTCAAGACAACAAGGGAAAAAGAAAGCACTGAAAAGGTAGCCTATAAGAGATATTAGAATAATTCAATGTTCTTTATGTACTTAAATCTGTTAAGCTCAGCTAACTTTTAAGAAAAATCTCAATATTTTGAAGAATGAAACCAGTACTTTGAAAGACAAATAAAGGCTGCAGTGAAGAGCCAAAACCAAAACAAAAATTAAACAAGTAGCTTCTTCCCCACAGTGAGATGCATTCCATTGCATTGGCTGCAAGTAATGAAAACACCTATTAACCCAGGTGAGGAAGAACCTGAAACAACAGGGGCCACACCAACCCTCTCTGTCTGCTTTGTGTGCAGTGTACACAAACTTGGGACCCTCTGTACCCCAACACTGCAGCTCTACCCAACCAAGGGTCTTTCATCTTAACACAGAAATCAAGACTGGACAAAACCAAACCAGAATGTCCATAAAGAAACAACTCTGTTCCAATACCATGGTAGGTTATCAGTTCCAATGTCACCATTTGCTAAGAATACCCTTAGCTTTTTAATATTAAAAAGTAGGGGTTTGGTTTGGGTTTCTTTTAAATCTCACTCTCACTTGATGCATTTCAGCAGATACCATAGGCCTAATTTGCTGGACTGAAACAATATTATTTCCTAACAAAGGCATTTAGTTTGACACTGGATGAAAGTTAAAAACAGGGATCAGGTGTATAACAGTTAGTGAACGAACTGCCAACAAAACCTGATTATTGCCTTGTCCTTTACGTGCTTTTCAATAGCACTCAGTATGATCTTCTCCATAATTTTTCCAGGTACTGAGGTTAGACTAACAGGTCTAACCTTTCACCCTTTCAGTCTTCCCTTTCACCCTTCTTGTAATCCAGTTTAGATAAAGTAGAATACAGCTTCTCACTTTTCATTGTGCCTACTATTTTTTGCGTATCAGACTTGTGTCATATGCATTTAACCGTTGTGGTCTTTGCCAGAAATCCTGCAGTTACCTGTATTCTATTTCACACCCTATCTATTGCAGTCATAAGAATTTGTGAGAATCTCAGCTTTAAAATAAAAAGCGATTAAAAACTTTAGACTTATGGCAGAGGAAAAGATTTGATGGTAATCTCCATAGTCTTAACCAGAAAATAAATAAAAAAATTAAGTTATAAAAAGAAAAAAGCTAATTATAATTTTAAAGCTAAGCACAATGCTTTATGCAAACATTTTGGTCTTATTTTTGCAACAGCATTTATGACTGGCTCGACTGTGTGTATGAATTTGAAATGAGTAATGTTTTCTAAAATTGAAACAAAATTAAGTTCAGGAATTGATAATCTAAATAGAATTTGCCTCCAACAAATATTTAGGGCCTTGAGCTGGTACCTAGCCAAGTAACTCCACAGGAGTCAATCACAGTGAGAAATGTAATTTGTTCTTCCAACATTTCATGCAAATACAGGAACAAAGCTGAGGTTCTCACTGAGCAGTACTGAAAAATGACATAAAAATCCACTGCAGATTGCATTACAGAAACAAATAATTATTCAAAAATTAACCATGGAAATAAGTGACTTTGAGATAAGCTGGATGTGAGGGAAAAGCCTTTCCTACACAGCAATTAGTTGCAGTGCAAGAAATTCAATTTCAAGTCATAAACCAGTATAGGCATCCATTTATAGGACTATCATCTGAGACGTTACCTACTATTTACTTTCATTTAAAGATCTTCCTGGCAGCATGACACAGAATATACTGTGAAGGACACAGCAAATCATTATGGTTTGTTCCCATGAATCCCAACATTTAGTATTAGTTTTTGCTGTTTTACACTGCATACTGATGTAGTAACTGGAAACAGGATGCAGCTTGCCAATGATCTGTAGGTTATAATAAACTGAGAATCCTAGAGATTCCATCTATACTGGGTGTTTTGACTATGAATTTAAGTGTATTTGCCCTGTTAAATCTCCTGAAGGTCATTATCCTACATCATGATTAGAGTCCTGCAGCATCACACTTGCATGGCATAATGATATCCTGCACTGTATTCTGGTTACCAAAGATCAGGGGCAATGAAAAGAAGCCAGCTGTAAGCTTAGGCACACGGAGCTTGGAGGAATGCAATGGTATTCCCTCTTCCACATGACATTAAAGCAGGAAAACTAAATCCAATTGCTCAGAAAAGGCCAAGATGATTTTATTGCACCCACTCCCCATCCAGGCTGATTTTACCCATTCACAGTAAGTCATTCAATCACACTCTCACACCCACAAACACAAAGGTCTGTGTTTTAGAGGTTTGTCCAGGACCTCTTGTGCAACAGGGAGAAGAAGGGATTCTGGCTATCAGTTTGTCAGACCTCTTGCTTACAGGTACCTCCCTGGCAACAAACTGGGGTTTTCAAGAGGCACCACTCCTGTTGAAGCCAGGCCACCCTGCAGTGGTGAACAATGAATTTGGAGATACAGCAAGAAAGAGCTGAAAGAACATTTGCAGGAATGGAGGAAACATGCTTTGATCTCCACTTAGAAATGCCATGGGCAGCAGGCAGATTGCTCAGAAATGTTATATGTTCTAACACAGCTACATTCCCTTCCCTCTAGTCCCTTAGGCTCCAGCTGCTAAATCTGCTGCTCTGTTAAGTGGAGAATATGCTGAAATTCTCTGTGGTACTGTGAGACAGCAATAAGATGCAAAAGGAAGAAAAGGGTTTTGTGACTATATGCACCCCAAACTGGGAATATTGGGGAATCCTATGCTAAGGTATCCTTCTACTGTTCTTCTGGCTGCCGTCCTTCATCACACTTGCCAAGGACTTAGAGGTAAACATCGAACAATGCAGTAAAAGCTCTCTTCAAATCAAGGCTCTTACTACCTCAATTTTACAGTTTCAAGTTTAATTCCAAGTTGTGCTGCTGAATGGTATTACATAAATATGTTATTGAGTTATACAAAACTAGTTTGATCAGTGACTCAGTGCTGTTTTCTAGGGAAATAACTTGGCTGAATTTAAATGAGAGCATTTCTGTAAGTTCTTTACAGAAGTAAAAAAAAAAACTCCACAAATCAAAGTACAACATAAACAATTTAAGCAACTTACAAGATATGACCTTTCCAACATATTTGCACTTCTGTGTTTCCTTAGAAACCTTTCTGAAAACATATCCCAGTATCATTCCTCATGGACTGTGCATGCAACACAATTGGTAGGTCTAATATTCACAAGGCAGATTTGGAAGCAGCAAGAGGGGAAAAAAAGCAACAAGATCTCTTTCTAATGGTAGCTTAATCTTCAGGTGAAATTTTATCAGCTCTGGATCAAAGTACCTTACCTAACAGCTACTACAGCACTGGAGACTTTGAGAGTGCACATGGAGCAAACTGTGTTATCATCAGCTTTGATTCCATCTTTTATATATTAGTTACTGCTAATACTGATAAGGGAAACTACTGGGCTATGCTTACCTTAAAGTCAACTTATTTCTTCCACAAAAATATAGTCATTTGCACCACAGTGATTGCTGCCATCAGAGACTTCCTTGAAGGTGAGGAGGTCAGAATATTAAAATGACAAAAGCAGAAACTTTCAAAAGCTGACTCACTTGGCAGAAGAAGGGGGGACATTTCTGTCATCTGTTGACCTGATCACTGACCTCCTCACAACATATACACTTTTGCAAAGAATCAGAAACTACTGAGGGGCACAGCATCATGGGAAGAAAGAACAAAACTTGATAACTGTTAAAAAAAAAAGTAAAGAATTATTCTGGTTTTCTTATGAGCTAATACACACTTAACTCCTACAGTCAAGGTAGTCAAGTCCTATCTCATTTATAGTCTCCAGTTTATATCTCCTCTTCTTGTGTGACACCAGAATTGCCACAAATGGCAGTGAGAATGTTGATCAACCTGCAAAGTTTGGGATAGGCAGCCCAGAGTGAAGCAAACTCAGCTAACAGTACATAGTTATATTAGTCAAGTTGGTTAACAACTTCCACAGCCACTAGCGCTGGGGGGAAAGCAGCATCAAATGAGCAAATTGGAGAGACAAGTGAGAGATTGTGAGTATGAAATTTTACAAAATCATTTTTATCATGGGTTTCGGTGGGTGTTTTGGTTTTGTGGGTTTTGCTTTGTTTCTTCATTTCTTAAGATAAGAAGCACAACTGAATATTCAAAGAGGTGCAAACAGGTGTGGAGAGTGGCAGACACAGGGGCCTGTGGCTGTTCTTCCTTCCCTGCTCCTTCCCCCTGGAATATTACTCACTTTAAACTTTTCCCTCACAAACAAAAGGAGACACATAATTTATCAACCAAAATCCAGCTCTCAACAGATTTTGGTGGAAGACCCCAAACATTTCCAGAGTTAAAAAGAAAGCCCACTGAACCTAAAGGACTTGCCAGAATTAAGATGGATAGACTGAAAGTGAGCACTGGCCTTGGTGGACAAACAGCCAATACTAGCCTGACTTGCTTGAACTTTACAGCTCAGTATCTACATTTCAGTGAATAAACAAATCCTAATAAATTAACCTATGAGATAGCAAATCACAGTGTGAATATGGCAGCTCCTGATAAATTCAGTGCCAATATAAATTATACAAACTGCAGAGAAGTGCATAAATGCCTCAATAACTGATAGAAGCAGCTGAGAATGGGATGTGCTCCCAAAACACTATTGGCTGTATTAGTATATGCCTATTAAATATTTATAATAGGCATAGAATATACAGTAAAAGCAATCAAATACTCTTGCATTTGGTGACTTATTCTTTGAATACTCCCATGTTCTAGTGATCATATCACCATTTTCTTTGGATTTTTAAGGCATTAGAAACATTTCTACTTATTTGAAATAGAGAAAATATTTCCCACAATCATTTGTTACCCATTAGAAGTTACAACCAGTTTTTAAATGCTGGCAGTCTCAGCTTTCAAAACACAGGCTACTTCAAATATCAGCAATTCACTTTGACTAGACATAAATGCAACAGTAGCTGTTTATTTAATGCCTGTAATTATTTGTTTCTTTTGCATAGATGACTTCTAGTCATGAGTCCATTAGAGAAGGTAATCATTCCTTTCCCTAAAGAATTCCCTTCCTGCTTAACTCTGATGGGAGTCACAGTTTAACTCTGTGCTTGAAAGAAATCACTGCAAAATCACTGTTGCATTCAAGCCTGCTGGGACAAATCTGACAGCAAACATTACTGGCCCTGTTCAGTAAACCTTCCCTGCTCTTTTCTCAAGAGTCATTTCTGTTTCCACTTTCCGTTTCCCTTCCTTCTGTGTTTGGTGATATCTTCAATACAGATAGCATGTATTACTTTTAATAGTAGAGAATTATTTGGTTTATTCTTTCTTTCCCCCGTTGCTGAATTTTTAAATATATCACAGTGTTTTAATGGTGACCTTAATTCTTAGCTATATCTTGTAACTTAATATGTATCACTGAGTAGTACTATGCTTTTCTGCTGTTATTGATATGTTTATCTATCAACCAACCAGCCAACTACTCCTAGTGGTATAAATACAGTAAAAAACTCCCTTTTGCATCAAAATACCAGCATAGCAAAAAAAAAAAAAAAGAAAACAAAAAACAAACAACCAACCCAAACCCAAACCTGAATATTAATGTTGCTCTCACTTTCCATTCATTATGCAGGATCCCTCTGCATTCTGGAAAGCAGGCTAGCACTTGCAGATTCCGCCTCCTAAATCATCTGCCTCCTTATCAGTGTATTTATCCAGCTGCCGTAAGGAATCAGAATAAAATACACTGTCAGCACTAGATGGAGCTCCTGTACAGCAACATCTCAAGAGAAATCTGGGGCTTGTGTGCCTGTGAAAGCAGGCATGGATGTACAGTGCTAGCATAGTAGGAGGATGCTCTCAGGGCACCACTGCAGCAGCCCCATGTCCACACATGTCCATACTCCACTGTCCTCCAGAGCCCCCATCTCCAGCCAGGAGTGCTCCTTTACTTTCCAAACAGGCACACATCCCCAGGACCTCCCTTTGTGCTGAGCATCTGCACAGACGTAATACATAGCATGTAGTCTCAGGGTTTTCCTACCTAAGGGTATAGTACCAAGTAAGGCTAGAGGTTAAATTACAGTATATTATCATCTGCCAGAGGCAAGCTTCCACCACAGCACACCTAGCTAACTTCCCTCCTACAAGCCTGTGCTTTTTCACTGAATGTAACTGCTCATTTTTAATAACAAAGGTATATTTCTAGAGATTTTAAAATGATTCTACCATCTGCTTTTTTTTCAGCAGTTACTATTCCTAGGGAGGGAACATATTTTATAAATATATTTCTCTTTATAAAGAGAAATATTTACTCTTCAGAGTCAGTTTTCTGTCATAAGGTGTAGTGGATGAACTGTTTGTTATAATAATTGCTGTTAACTGGTCAATAAGTAGTCATACCTGATAATATGAACAGAGTGTAAAAATATGTAGATCAGTCTTTACATGGCCCTTGGGCCAACATGTTCTGATGGAGTTTTACAATCCAACAACCTCACATGCTACTGAGGTGGGATGAAACAGTACAGAGGGCTGCACCTACCTCCACCCAAGATGACTTTGCTTGCTAAAGGATATGCAGTGAGGAAAAGCAGTATTAACCCTTCAGAAGGACCTTAGAAGAGATCTTTTCTACATCCATTAAGACATAGTTTGTAAATGATGCAGACAGAAATCCTTCGCAGTGTATTTCATCCAGCAGATGAGTCTACTCTGCAGCACTGGGTAGATTGGTGGAAATTGCACTACAGAATATAGTAGTGGATGTATACGAAGGTATGACATGTTGGGACAAGCATGAGGGAAGCCATGCCTTGCTAATTCAGAAGTCCTTGGCAGTGCCATGCAGACAGGGATGATACATTCAATAAAGCCTACTTGGATTTCCAAACAACTTTGACTAGCCCAGGATAGTAAGCTGCCTTACAATAACAGAAATCTTCACATGGATAAATAATTGATTAGAGGCAAAAAATAAAGAACAGGAGAAAATAGTTCTCTCAGTGGAAACTGCCTAGCAAAGTCCCCTATGGATCTGTGCTAGGCCCTGGGTTATTTGTCACATGAATAGATTGTCTGGAAGAGATAGCAATGAGTGAAATTTGCTGATTATACTACACTGAATAACTCCAAATCAACAAAAGCTAACTGTGAAGTACTGCAGAACAACCTCATGAAACACTCACTGAGCAGACGAAATGCAATACTGATGTAAACTGCCATATGTGGAGAAAACCAGTCACAGCTTTAAATATACAGTGATTGTTTCTGACTGACTTACTGCTCTGCAAAGAGACTTACAATAGACAGTTTTATGCAAACCACTTCCACCCAGCAGCAATGCTCAGAAGCATTTAGGAAGCAAACATCAGGGCACATTAGAGAAGGAAAATGGAGGAAAAAAAACTCAGAAAATGTGAAAAGGTGGATGAGGGAATATTATTTAGAGTTTCTCATAATACAAGAACTGGATTTTCAAATGAAATCATTAGGTTGCAGCCCAAATTACAGGAGAAGGTACTTTCCTTTGCATAGTACATAGTCAATAAGTGGAATTCCTTGATATATTATATCAATATATATATTATATATTAATTTTACAGGGCTCACAACAGCAAAGCAGCCTGGGAGATAAATTCAGGAAGACCCAGACTGCTGGGACTACACACTGCAAAAATATCATTGGATGCTGAAGGTTATCCTAACTTTAAGTTTAGAATTCTAGACACATTAACTAAATATTTAGTACATGAATACACAACCCTCTGCAAGGCACAACTCTGATTTAGTTGTCGGTAAGAAGAAACAATTACAGCACAGTCAGAGGCCATTACCTGCTTGTATCTACTATTAATATTTCTTTCCCAAAAGTCTGAGGGCCCCCAACCCAATAAAAGATATTAATACCTGTAAAGCTCTACTCATTCTCTTGCTCAAATTCCTTGTTAAACACCCTTTGATGCACTGATCACTAGAGAAAAACTGTTATATAGAGCAAACCAGATGGTGATACATCTACTACTCCCATCACAAACAATATTAAGCTATGGCTTTGTATTTCCTCACAACCTGCTTTCTACCCATTAGGAAAAGCCCATTTAAATACTGACTGGCATATTTCTCTGGCAGCCTTTCATCCTACTCCTCTGATGCAGTTTTTGCCTCTCACAAGGATATTAAATAGAAATACACTTTCAGTTTTAAGAAGCACATGCAGTAAAGCAATCCTCAGCATCCACAGTGTTTCTGGTCCTCAGCCCTATCACGCTACCACAGGTTCCCTCTTTAAAAACTGAGCAGATCAAAACCAGAGCAAAATTTGATAGTTTGGATAAATTTAGGCAAACTGCTTGGATTTGTTACGAAGACTTAAATGGAAAAGAGCTGTTTTGTGCACCGTAGTCAGTGCATGGAACATACATATAGAACACACCCAAATACCACATAGATACTCTACCCTTTCATTAAGAGGCAGAATTATAACGCTTCATCCCTACCATATTACTTCCTACCCTAAAACTGTGCTTAATTAACTCCTGCTGAACTGTCAATGAGGTAGATGGCTTAGCTGCACGGATGGCTATCAGCCTCCTGTATGGTGCTTGCTCTCCTGCCGCAGGTGGAGAGGAAGGCAGTGCTCCTGACCACAGTGCGAGATCCCTGCTCCAGGACACGCTGCTTGTGCTGCCCGCTGTGCAGCATGCTAACAGCTTGGATAATTTCATTAGGATGATTAAATGTGTCAGTGTAAAGAGATCCCCTGGCAATTTCTTAAACAGACCTGAACGCAGAAGAGAAGTTACCCACAAATTGTAAATCTGGCAAACAATAATGCTTCAGTGTGCATATGCACATAAGAATTAAGTCTAATGCAGATCCAGTGGTGTTTGACCATTGCATGCTCTAAAATTTTCATAAGAACAAGTAGATTATCTGTGTTTTTTGTAAGATTCATGCCATTTCTTAGCTCAAAGCAAATCTTGCCAGATGTTAGCATGCTATTTCAATACTCTCAGAGGTCTGTATTAGACTCAGACAACACTTAGATACCAAGCAATAAAATGTCACATATGTGAATTAACTAATGGTTTTGAATCTTGAAAATTGTTACAATCCTAATCTAAGCAAAGCTTTACATTGCCGTTGATTTTTAAAGATTTTTAATCTACTTCTCATGAAGAATTTTCACACTCAAGTCCATTTTTTCCCTACCTTTTCAGCACATAGCTTTTCATCAATCAACACATCTAAAGCCTGCTCCCTTTGATCCCTTCTTACCATAGCTATCTACCACTTCTGCTGTGCATTGCATTAGTGAAACCAATAGGAACAATAGAACAATAGAAAAAAGAAAAAAAAAACACAACAACCAAAACAGAGTAGAAAATACAACTGAAAACGAACACTAGAAAATTAGCACCTACTGAACATCTGCCTCTGATAAAACACTACAAAATGTGACTGGAGCACCTCCCATATGAAGACAGGCTGAGAAAGTTGGGGCTGTTCAGCCTGGAGAAGAGAAGGCTGCGTGGAGACCTCATAGCAGCCTTCCAGTATCTGAAGGGGGCCTACAGGGATGCTGGGGAGGGACTATTCATTAGGGACTGTAGTGATAGGACAAGGGGTAACGGGTTGAAACTTAAACAGCAGAGGTTTAGACTGGATATAAGGAAGAAATTCTTTACTGTTAGGGTGGTGAGGTACTGGAATGGGTTGCCCAGGGAGGTAGTGAATGCTCCATCCCTGGCAGTGTTCAAGACCAGGTTGGATGAAGCCTTGGGTGATATGGTTTAGTGTGAGGTGTCCCTGCCCATGGCAGGGGGGTTGGAACTAGATGATCTTGAGGTCCTTTCCAATCCTAACTATTCTATGATTCTATGATTCTATGATTTACAGCTTACCGCCAGTGAGTCGCCTTCTGCATTGTGGTTGCCATACTTGTGTAAGGAGGAGCAAAAGTTTGTAGCTGGCCATAGGATGAGATTGTACTTCAAACATATTGACATCTCTCTGTGAAACAGCTTTAAGAAACCACAAGCAGGAGATATTTCTAACGTAATCTTACCACATTTTGGGAAGATTTGTTGGATGGAATTGCCCAGAGCCATTGAGCCTAATGCTGACAGCTGGCACTGGAAACTTTCAGCCACAACAAATGAAGTCTTACACTGTTATAACAAAGTAGTTTTAAAGATAGTGCCCAAGTGATCTTGATTAAGGCATTACAATCTGGATGGGGACGGCAGGGGAGTCAAGCAGGCCCAGGTAACCTGAGACTTCACCCTTGTATGAGGTGAATGCTGGCCCATTGCCTCCCCTGATCTGCGTTAGCCCAGGACAACATGGGGAGAGAGACAGTTCCCAAGCCTGTCAGGGGTCAAAGCACAGGGACACTCCAAAAACAGTAATGGTGGGATGTCAGGGGGAAGAAGCAGCCCATGGAGTGGTGCTCCCTTGCATTTTCTGTCTGAAGGTATCAGATGTTCCTCCTGTCTGTATGAATTATAGAAAAATTTCCAGCAAACAGAGGTCATTTTGACAGAATTTAAATGATCCAAGCAACTCACAACAAAAACAAACCCACAAACCTTCCAATAATCCAAGCCTGTTAGCTGTGATTTCACATGGGAGTCATGTCAGCTGTGGAATCATAACAGAAACATTAAATGGTTTGCAAATCAGTAGAGGCTGTAGTTTATTAACTTACTAGACATTTACTGAATCTCCACTTGAAGAAAGTTTCTCAGCTAGTGTTGATACCTAGAAAAATACAAACAGAATAGCTCCAGCTTCTGAAAAAACTTATCTTTTCATGTCAGCACACTCTTTTAACAAACTATTGCTAATTATTATTTACTCGTCTTAATAGACTTGTCTAATTAGAAAAAGTGGCAAAAACATTTAACAGTGAAGATTAGTTACAGCTGAGAAAAAGGGGAAAAAATGAAATTTATAATTATTACCTATTACTGTTATTATTTGGAGCTATGCCAATAGTCTTGTATTCCTTTTATCACTGAAAAGCCTGTAAGTATTCATTTGCTTACTAGACTGGAAGATGTAGCATTCCGCTTAAATGCTTCCAAAAAAAGGAACGGATATAGAAAATTAATGTCATCAGTTAAGAAAAAGCCACTAGGAATATAGCTTGGACTTAAATAGCCAGAGATAATATCCTCTCTCTGGTACAATTCAGGGACTGCAAGGGAAATGTTAAAGTTTTGCAAAAAAATGGTCAAATTCTGCTCAGATATGTCAGCACACAGTTGCTCTTAAAGAGTTACTAGAGACTATTAAACACAGAGTTAAATGGAATATGATAGAATAGCTTTTCACAACCAAAATATTTCACTCTCTAATATGCTTTTTTCTATGGAATATTGTTTATGTACTGGGCTCCAGTTTATTTCATTTTGCACGCTGAAGGACCAGAAAGTTAAATATATTTTAATAATTACTTCTTAACATGGTTTCTGTTTTTTCCTGAAGTAATACAAAACTGACATCAGGCACAGCACTTCTTGGGTTAATGCCAGGACCCAGGATTAAGGAAAAGGGCCTGCAAATGCAAATGATTAAACTGAACTCTGACAGAAATGCTGTTCCATCATCTCCAACACAGCTTACAGCCACAACCTTTTAGAATCAATTCACTGTCAGGATAATTTTGCAAGAAATATGAGAGTTTAATCTCTTATTCTGGGTCTCTATGTAAAGTCATGATATTCGCTTGCTCCCTTGCCTAAAACACTTAGTGTTCTGCAACATATGGCCATAACATAGAGTGATGTCCCAGAACCAGAAGTACGCAACTGAACTGCAAGCATGACCATTCAATAAGGAAGCATAAACCATTGCAAAAATTTGAAGTCACTTGCACATGCACAGAAACAGACTTTGGGCATGGGCAGAACATTTTTATACATGGGCATCTGACAACCACACACAAAAATGACAAAGAAATTACTGATTTCCTCACAGAATTCTTCTCTCCTTCTGCCCCTCTTTCCAGGACACGTACACAAGCTGCTATCCACCCTGCATTGTTGGTATCTCTGCATGTTTCCTACTTTCTTTTGGTCAGGCACTAGGAAAACAGAGTCCAGATTATCACACAACAAAGCACAGCAGAAAACATTAAGGATGACAGCCAAGGGAAAACATGATGACTCAACCTACATGTGGCTGCTGATTCAAACTGAGGGTACCTGGGGATCAGTGACCTGAGCCATGTGCTGCAAATTCTGCTGTGCTGAAAGCTGGGAGGGGTGAAGAGGAGGGAAGCGTGGGGGGGGGGGGTTCTAGTGCACCCCACAGCCCCACTGCAGTATGGCGTAGAGATAGGGCGCACCTGGGTCTGCTCAGACCAGGGGAGGGAGAAGTAACTATGCCTGTTGATACAGACACTCACTGTACACCATGGGATCTGACCTAACACTGCATCAACATCCAGAGTGTGCAACAACTTAAAAAAACAGGCAAACTGAATGACAGCTTAGGTGATCCTCTGCCACAACAAAGGCAAAACCTTCTCTTACCTTTAAACCAGTGTTAAGACATCTACCAGAGTGAAGTGTCTTATTTCAAGAATAATGCTCAAAGCACATTAGGTCTTCCACTTCCCCTTTCTCTGCACAGCATGATTCCTTTTTTATCAGGTTTTCCAAAACTTTTGCCCAAACTGACTCCTTACTTCAAGCACTTGAATTGAACACAGAAGCCAAATACTTGTGCTCTACAAATTATCTGTATTAAGACCAAATAGGATTTTCCATACATGATGAATGTTGGATCTTAAGCTCTGACAGAGAACTGAACAACTCTTCATGGAAACACAACAAATACTCTTGGACAACAATTCCAAGTGATTAGAGCATTGTATGGCATTTAATGCCTATAGGAACTAGATATAAACCAAGAAATAAACCCAACATCCAGGATGAAGACCCTGAAGTAGAAAGGGAATTATACGCAAAAGTAAGAAAACGACTAAAAGACAGAAGGATCAATAAGCATGCTACTTGTGAGGGTCACCTCATGACTCCAGAGAGCTACAGAGAACATACCTACCCCTGAGCTTGGGCTCCTTTCATAACCAGTGGAGATAAGGAGGCACTTAGAGGGCACAGCTCGTATCATAAGAGAGCATCTCACATACGCCAGACAATTTGCATGCTGGCACTACAAATCTGGTTTTCCATTGGTTGTAAAAGAAGCCAGTGGGGGATTGGAAAGTGTCTGGTTTTAGTCAGATGATTCCCATCTGTTTCTAAGGGGTTCAGAATTTCATTTTCCCATGTAAATATGAAGAGTATAATAAGGTGTTTTTAAGATTTGGTTTTATTTCTCATTACCCTACTCTGGTTTTATTAGTAGTAAACAGATTTCCCCAAATGGAATCTGTTTTGCCCATGACAGTAACTGGTGCATAACCTCTCCCTATCTTTATCTTGACCCAGAAGCCATTCATTATATTTTCTCTCCCCTATCCAGCTGAGGAGCGGAGTGATAGAG
The DNA here is from genome assembly GCF_012275295.1 of Melopsittacus undulatus. NCBI lineage: Eukaryota > Metazoa > Chordata > Aves > Psittaciformes > Psittaculidae > Melopsittacus > Melopsittacus undulatus. The sequence goes on from NC_047528.1 coordinate 62,194,310, forward strand.
CAGCTTTGGTGGGCACATGGCTACCATCCAGGGTCAACACAGAACATCAGCAGAGCATTTCCAGTATGCTAGAAGTCTGTACTCTAAATTTAATTACCTTAGTTTAGTGCAATGAGTCTAAACTACAACTTGTATAATTAAGGTAAAAGATTAAGAAAAGAATTACTTGTTAATAGTCACAAGACAGCTGACATTTCAAACAAAATCACAACCAGCTCAATTCTCATTCTGCATGTTTTCTGGCAGTTTACAAGGGAATAAATCAATAGCTGCTTTAAAGTGGCTGAAAAGATTATGTAGTTGAGCACTATGGGTTTTCTAGAAAGCTTAATTTTAAAAGTCCTAATTTAGATAAGTCCTTGGCTTATCAACAGATAAAAAGACACATATACACACCTTACTTCAGTTAGAACAGATTTACAAACATAGCCCTTTCCTGCATCCTAGACAGACAGGACACTATGCAGGAAGACATGGACTCAACTCAGAGTTTTCATGTGGTTTAGGCATCTCTCTGTTCTCTTGCATAGTCATGTTCACTTACACAACACTTACCTGAATTAATCTTTTACAAAGAAATAATGGCATCAACTTCTCAGGCAAACAGCCAAATACCTTAACTACCCTGAATGCTGCGGAAGAGAAAACAACCAACAGACAGTTGAAAACATGAGCCAAGACTTCAGCAGTCACAAAAATATCCTTGATGGTGATGTGTCATGAAACTTTTCCAGCATTAGAATCTCGTGTTGAAATTCCTAAGCCAGAGACAGCTTCATCTTTCCCATATGTATTAATCTATTTACTATTTAATCCTGATACGGCATTGCATAAAGTAGCAATTCTGAAAATTAACTCCAGAAGTGATCTGAGCCCAAATTATGCCTGTCATACATGTTTGGGAAGTCTACATTAGTGCTAGTATCTTGGGAAAAGATGAAATGTTTTGTAAAGTTTTCATCTGTCCAGAGATTTGAAATGTTTAATAAGGCAGTGGAGAGTTTATGCATAAGATGGTCAAAACTGCGTTACATGCTTCATCTTAAGATGACATATCACTTTGTGTATATATGGACTCTATGGGAGTGTGTTATTAAATAATGGATTTTTACTACATTAAAATCTAATGCTTAATAATTTCATTATATATTTAACAGTTTTTATTTCAGCTTGCTTGCAGAGTTTACACAGAGTTCAGCTTGGATAATGTGTCCTCACTCCCTATGTCCCTTTCCGTGTTTGCTTAAATGTATAACAATGAGCCTGTCAAACTGCAGCTAAGCAGTGGGCAATGGGAGCAAATTTAGCAAATCCATCCATTTACTCAACTTAGTGGCATGTGCAGTTTCCTCTGCAGTGACCTACTTGACAGAGATGCAAACATGCACAAGCACCAGGGTAAAATCATTTATGCTGGGAACACCAGAAGCTGTTCCTCCTTTAACTCCATCCCTAGTGCTCCCCCAGATCAAGGCCTACCCAGCTAGTATTCTTCCATAGTAGGTCTCACAATATTTCATGTTTTGCTTAAAATCCCCATTGCATGCTTACTGATCAGCATCTGTACTTCCCATTAGCTTCTAAAATGTCTGCTATGAATAGTTTGAAGTCACAAAGCAGATGTGTGGAAAGCCACAAGCAAATAAACCAAACAACTACACTTTGTTCATATTTTTTTTCACTGGGCCCATGGCAACTCCCTGGTGACAGTTCTTGGGTCATGGCTTTTAATTGCCTGGGGTAGGCAATGTATTGCTAAGTAAAGAAATTACAGCTCAATTCTACAGTGAGCAACATCAATGTACATTGCACTGTCAATACTGCTGAGAGAAGAATCAAATTTGCTTTCCAGATCACCTTCCAGAGCAATAGCTACTTGAAGTATTGTGTGCAGTTCTGGTGTCCTCAACATAAGGAGGACTTGGAACTGTTGGAACAAGTCCAGAGGAGGGCCACAAGGATGATCAGGGGACTGGAGCACCTCCCATATGAAGACAGGCCGAGAAAGCTGGGACTGTTCAGCCTGGAGAAGAGAAGGCTGCGTGGAGACCTCATAGCAGCCTTCCAGTATCTGAAGGGGGCCTACAGGGATGCTGGAAAGGAACTGTAGTGATAGGACAAGGGGTAACAGGTTCAAACTTAAACAGGGGAAGTTTATATTGGATATAAGGAAGAAATTCTTTACTGTTAGGGTGGTGAGGTACTGGAATGGGTTGCCCAGGGAGGTTTGTGAATGCTCCATCCCTGGTGGTGTTCAAGGCCAGGTTGGACAGAGCCTTGGGTGATATGGTTTAGTGTGAGGTGTCCCTGCCCATGGCAGGGGGGTTGGAACAGGATGTTCTTAAGGTCCTTTCCAACCCTAACTATTCTATGATTTAAAAAAAATATAAAGACACTTCAGAAAATAGTGATCTCTCACCATGCATTACATTTGAAACAAATCTCAGCTTCCTAATTTCACTGGCTCAGGTTTCACCCAGGCCACAGACCTGGGGATAAACCTGCACTCTCAATTGGTTTAAAAGAAAAAGATGAAGGTTTTCATAGCATCACAAAACAAAGTGTGTGTATGTGTGTGAAATAACCAGTTCTTCTCAGAAGCCCTTTAAGAACAAATTGCATTTAAAAATATTTTAACAGTTTGAAGTTGGTTTAGGTGTGGTTTTTACATCATCAAATACCAAGCCATGAAGATCAGAATCACAGAATCATAGAACTGTTTGGTTTGGAAGGGACCTTCAAAGGACACCTCGTCCAACCCCCCTGCAATGAGCAGTGACATCTTCAACTAGGTCAGGTTGCCCAGAGCCACATCCAGCCTGACCTTGAATGTCTCCAGGAATGGCGCATCCACCACCTCTCTGCGCAATCTGTGCCAGTATTGTACCAACCTCATTGTGAAGAATTTTTTCCTCACATCCATCTTGAATCTCCCCTTTTTTAATTTAAATTAATTTCCCACTTAAAATTTCCTCATGATCTAGGAAAATACTGCAGTTAAAAAAAAAAGGCACATACCTTCATTTGGTACAAGAGAGTGCAATTCTACTGAAGCCAGTGAACTTACTCTAACATCATCTGAAATTCAGGCCCTATACTGATGTTTATCATAGTAGGATAGGATCTATCCCATGAGGAAAAAAAGGAACATATAAGAATATTTAAGTGTTTATTCTAACAAAGCTTGATGTGACACATCTCTGTTCGTGACCCTGAGAATTAGTACCATTTCTCTTAGCCTTGGCAGACCAAAATCAAACATGAGGCACAAACAAGGGTAAGCTAATTTTTTGCAAATAAAAAGTATATATACTTTTTATTTTTTAAAGAATAGCTAAGGGATTGTAAAAAAACTGTAAATAAAAAAAAAAGTTCTCTTCCCAGCCTATACAGATTTGCCATTTGTGTTTCTACATCCTCCTTTTATACAGTAGCCTCATATAGTATTTCGTAGTCTTTGTGGCTTTTTCATTTATGTTTATAAATCCAACCAGATTTGCCACTCAGAAGGTAATCACAGTGGTCAGGCAAAATGCTATGATCTAAACTGGACTACTTAGGTGTCAAAAATCCTCTTGCTGACAAAAAGCTTCCTTACCCTTGGTAACTACACTGCTCTATCAGTGAAGTCTTAAGCCACCAGGTCAAGAATATACTTCACTTTCTGTCTCTTGAGTTTCTAAATCACTTTGGTAATCTTTATACAATTTTTCCAAAGTCAGCAGAAGATAATTAAAAGAATCCTAAAATGAAGGAGATGCCATTTGTTTATTCTTTTAGTAACAATACCTGTAGTCTCAATAAAAAACTCACAATTCTCTCATGTCACTTTCCAGTAGCCTTAAAAAACATTAACCATTCCATTCGATGGCTCCTTGTTCAGTCTGTGGTGCTTACAGCACACATGATAGTAACCCAAGCATTTTGTTTTCAAGTGCTATAAAGACCTAGAAAAACCATCATCACACTGCACACCTACCATAGATCTTTTCCAGCACACTCTAGAGTACAAAAAAGTACAAAACTCCAACCCCCCCCGATGCATAATGGTATTTATCAGCAGATAGAGTCTGTCTATAGAGACACATAAATGTTAGGAAACCTGCTACTATTATTTGCTTTTACTTATTTTCCAGTGAACATTTTTTAACTCTGCAAGCAGACTTCCTCAGTATGCCCTTTACATACAATAATGAAACAAAAAATGTCGTGAGTGCTGCAAGACTTTGAGAAAAGAATTGCAAAATCATTCCTCTAACACTGTCATGAAAGGTTTCCACATGCACAATTCAACAACCACCTGCTTTTAGCCTGCCTCAGCCACCCAGACACTCGGCCAACAGCAACACCACCACTCAGAGCAGCTGAGGTCACCTTTGGTATTCTGGGGTTTCTGGTTTTGTTTGCTTGCTTGTTCCTTGATGATCTAATCAATTTTAAGAATTATAGCAGAAACTCTCATATGAACCCTGGTATCACAACAGCACAGAAATCTGCACTCCTGCCATCCATCTGATTTACACAGGAGATCTGACTTAAGAATTATTCCATAAGAAAGTCACCCCATGAGAAATGTATCTATTTACTGGTTTAATTCCAGTTGCCCAGGTTGTAATACACAGATATCCTGACATAAACCAGCAGGCTCAAAGGGCACCTTCAACATGCTTTTATATCTAATCCCTTAAACGCATACCTTTTTTCCCCTTCCCTTCAAATGTTATTCTCTCATCCCACACCTAAGTAATAAAAAAGGCAGCTAAATCAAAGGATAGAGAAAAACCAGTCCTAACCTCTTTCTCCTCTAGAAGACTAATCACTGAAATATTGCAATTCATAAAATTCACAAAAATGGAAATTAAATGTGCAAGGAGAAAACATCTCATCTTGCTCTGCACAAACTAAGCCAGAATCATAGAATCACAGCTTGGTTTGGGCTGGGAGGGATCTTAAAGCTCATCTAGTTCCAAGCCCCCTGCCATGGGCAGGGATACCTTCCACTAGACCAGGTTGCTCAAAGTCCCATCCAACCTGGCCTTGAACACTGCCAGGGATGGGGCAGCCACAACTTATTCCAAAAGCAGCCTGTCAGAACAAGCCAAGGTATTGTTGATAATGGGTTCTATTTTTGGAAGGCCAAAGTCAATGCTTTTACTGCTGGCTCCTGACATCTCACTTTGGGCTAAGCAGCAGATTTCCCAGGGGAAGCTGCCAGGCTGAGTTAAATGTCATCAGTGGAGCACACATTTGAGGAAGAGAAGGGGACCAGGGATCACACCATTAGAAATAACAAGAGCTTATAATTCAGGTAGAAAATGTGGGTTTGGATCTGCAGTCTGACTCTACATCCAGGGCTGTGGGAGCACTTCTTGTTCCAAAGTGCCAGCACAATACATACTGCAGCTCCAGGGTGGGAGAAGAGCTAGGGACGCACTGGGTCCAGTCCTAGCGCCTGAGGCATCAGAGAAAGGAGATAGAGCAAGAGGGAGCCATGCCAGGTCCTACAGTCTGGGTGAGATAAGGATCATGTCTAGATGTACACCCACAGGTCACTTTATGCTTTAGTAGACTTTTTTTTTTGAGCACAGGAATAAGTGCAAGCACTGCTTGGCAATGTAATTCTTAGAGCGATGGGACACCTCAGAGGGATGATGGCTGCCCTCTAACTGTGCTTTTTCTTTTATCTTGATTTAATAACTAAAACAGTTTTTAGTTAAAACACTTGAAGATAGCAGCACAAAAGCTGGTTGCATGAAAAGTTTTGTCTGGACAGGGGAGGAACACAGAACACTGCTTTATGCTTTGATGCACACTATTTCCAACAAATCAAAGTATGACTTAATTTGCTATTGAACATGCAAGAATGTAATTTTAAAATAAAGATTTTGCTTTGGGGGAAAACAGAAAGCATCTAATGATGAAAACTGTCATTATCTGGGACATGAGGGAATTTATATTATAGACTGATAGATAATTACAAATGGTAAATGGATTACTTTCGGGAGGCTTTGTTAACAACAGAAGCAGAACTGAAAGGCCTGTAGTTCAGTGTTGGCATAGATTATCCTCAAAAAAGAGGGAAGCATTATGTATGTTCATGTACTTATTCAAACTCCTTCCAGTGGCTTGTCTCTTTCTAGATGCCATTTCTGGATCTTACAAACAAATAATTTTTATTAATGTGTATATATTTATCAGATCTGTTTACTCTTTCATAAAGTCTGTTGCTAAAGTATGCTAAAAGAGCATAAAAGAACTTGGGGGTACTGATTGTCAGCCAGCTGAACATGATGCAGCTCGTGCCCAGGCAGCCAAGAAGGCCAACAGCATCCTGGCCTGTACCAGCAACAGTGTGCCCAGCAAGGCCAGGGCAGTGATCATACCCCTGTACTTGGCACTGGTCAAATCCTGTGTTCATTTCTGGGTTCCTCGGTACAAGAGAGACATTGAGGTCCTGGAGCAGATCCAGAGAAGAGAAACAAAGCTGGTGAAGGGTCTGGAACACAAATGTGATGAGAAAGGGCTGAGGGAACTGGGGTTGTTTAGTCTGGAGAAGAGAAAGCTCAAGAAAGACCTTACCACTCTCTACAGCTATCTGAAAGGAGGCTGCAGCAAGGTGGGGGGTCAGCCTCTTATCTGAAGTAAGAAGTGGTGAATATTTTCAAAAAACATGTAGATGATGCCCTTATGACATTGTTTAATGGTGGATTTTGTAGTTCTGAGGTAATGGTCGGACTTGATGATCTTAAAGATCTCTTCCAACTTAGTTGATTCTATGATCCTATGCATTTCATTTGTGATTGACCATAACAAAACAATAAAGACATCCTTCCGTTTACCACAGAGAAGCAGCGAGTGCACTGATCAAGTTGCTTCATGTACCAGTGCTAAAAATAAAAGAATTATCACTGAACTCTTACCAAAGCAGGAGTTGACAAAGCCATACCATCTACAACCATGCTCCCCTCCAATCCATTTACCATGGATGTTAGATGCAAAACTAAGGGTAGTGCCAGAGATGCACACTAACATGTCACTGATACTGATGTTCATCAGAAGCATGTTGACTGGGTTACGGAGGGTTTTAAACTTGCAGAAGAGGATGAGGACAATCAGGTTATTGAAGAAACCAAAAATAAAGATGAACCCAAGAAAAACAGCTACTATTATGTGCCCACTTCGTGTAAGGCCAGCCCTTGTCTCAACAGGATCTGTAGATGCACCAAAGCTCAGGTTGTATGTCCAAGTGTGGTTCATTTTGGACTCTGACACAGATCAGTAAGGGCAGTGACAACACTGTGCTGAAATCCTCCAGCAGTTTCCCAGATGCATTCCTCCATCACAGGTCAAATCATCTCAGAATCTTGCAGTCTTCACTCAGCTGAGATACATCTTAGATGGTTAGGCAAGTGTGAAATAACAGTATGGCAGCACAGGAGTGCTTTCCTGCACTGTGCCTTTCCAGTGGTCAGCTCTGTAGCTAACTCCAGGGCAGCACAACCAAGAAAACAATCACCTCAAGTTCATCTCTACTATTGTTCATGTTGATCCTTTCTGAAGCTCAGAATGGAAGGTGTATTAAAAAGGTGTTTCAGCATGTTCTCCTTCAGAGCAAATGGACAGCTCTTCCATCAATGGGCAGATATTGTCGTTTCCTCTGACAATGGGTGTTTTTCTGAAAATACAGAAGGAAACAAAAGTAAAATCAATTCTTTCCATATGAAGACCAAACAGTAGGTACATAATTTACTAACAGTTTCTCCCTTTTCAACCTGTAAGAAAGACTTCTAGTCTTTTCAGTTTTTTCTGTTTTTCAACAGAAAAATCAGTTTGTTTACATTTTATTTGTTGTTCTAAACACCTTTTCCCTAGCTCAGTTTAGCCCAGAGAAGCTTATTTGCACCTTCCTAGCAAAGCTCCTCAGGTGAGAAAATGCATGGTAAGGCATATCTTTTGCAGTAGCTTCCAAGAGGAAAAATTGTATCTTCCTCCGCATTAAGCCAATCCACACCAAGCAAAGCTTCAGCCTTGGCTAGACCTTAATTAAAATGAAAAGAATTTCAGAATAAAGAGAAAGTATTTTTTTTTATCTAGAAAGAACAATTTCAAGCATGATCCCTGAAGTTCTCATGTGCTTAGAAATGCTGGCAGAGGTGTGATATCAATTTCACTTCTCCCACATTTACCAGAGGACAGATGTTCTCCTTCATTGTTTATAAAGCAGCCAAACACCCAAAGGCTCATGTCTCTCCCCCACCGCCGACCCGAATTTGTATACCTGCATGCAGTGAACACACTGTGCATGCATTGTGTGAAGCAAAAGCAGAAGGTTTAATGTAGATGTATAACTGCTTAGCCAGCCTTCTACATGGTTGCAGGCAAACTCTTCATAGAAATTTCCATTCAAATGGAGATGGGCATACATATATAGGAAATTCATATCCTCACTGCAAAATACATGAAACCCATAGCTTGCTGAGTTAATAGGAAAACTTTTCTTCTAAGTGTCATGGGCTTCTAGAATGATTACATTTTAATATCCAAGCATCTTCTATATTACACCTAACCACTGCTTTTTGGAAATCGCCTTCTAGAAAAAGATGTGTTTAACCAACTGGAAACATCAGGGTTCAAAGTTTATTAAAGATGCAGATGTTGTTTGGGTTTTTCTTCTATTATACCTTCACGTCATTGTGAACATTTATAGCAAGTATTTCTTCTTACTACTTCCCTGCTTTCACAGACTCACTGTGCTAAATATGTCTCATTACTGCAGTGATCTTGAACTCCAGTGTATACAGTCTGTCTTTACTGTCTCTTCTGGTGATAGAATCACGTACACTTTGCAGAACTTCTACCATTCAGTCATCAATAATTGAAATACTGATGCTTTCTGCTTTTTTGCCCCTGTTCAGAAGGTACATGGCAATTCAGATTGGCAACGGTCTCAGGTAGTATATGTAACAGAAAGAACATATGAAATCCTCTTTCTACAATTAAAAAAAAAAGAGCAAAACAAAAACTCAGAACAAAATAAAACCAGAAACCCCTGAACAATCCCAGTACAGGTTATAGAAGGAAACTAAAAGGACTTGCCAGTATACCTTAAATTTACTCATAATTCTGTTTAAAAGAACTGAGTTAACATTTAGTGGGGGAAAAAGCCCCACAAATCAACTAACAACTGATTAAAAAATAACAGTGCTGAGCATTTCTCACTCGCTAATTGTGTGACTGAAAAGGCAAATAGCTGCATGTTTTTGGTAGGAAAAAAGCACTGTGGCTTTGTGCTGAAGGACAGCAGAAGGAAGATTTCACAGGAAAACAAGACATACACTGAAATCAATAAGCAATCATTTATAGATCTTTTTGTAATAATTCTGCTTACACCCCGGCTTTTACTAAATTGATCTATTCTTTCTCCATCACTTTAAAGATGGTTTTGTCTCATCTGTTTGCACATGACTGTTTATTGAGGAATGCAATTAAGGACAGTCCTATCTTCTCCTCCTTCTTGCAAAACACACTGCAGAATCTGGCTTCAAAATCTAGAGATTTAAGTCTGATTTACATGCAAATTAATGTCATTGAGGCAATTTTTCTTTTTTTTCCAAGCTGAACTGGTTACACCTAGATAATCAGTAACAAAGATAATATTATGCCATCATAGGTGTTTCTATGTGGGAATTAACTTTGTCATAATAATATTATTCAGACTCTTTGCAGTGATTATCATTAAAGCATCAAACCCTTGGTGTTAGACAAAGCCAAAGGTTATAATCCCCTTGGCAAATATGACTAACTGCATCTCTACTAAGCTGAAAATATAAATAGTAAAATGCAGATCTTCTATACACAGTCTCATGTATCCTGCATTCTTCAAGACATAGAGTTCATATTTACAGTGCTTATAAAGCACATTTACTCCCTGGATGACATTCAGCTAGCTGAAATTTAGGAGGCTGACACCAGGTGTGCAGGCACAGCCCATTGACCAAGTCATTTCTTCACTAACTGCAACCTATCTGCCTTCAGCAGGACCAGTTCTGCCCTGATGCACTGGAGAAAGATACCTCAACACCAAGGCAAGAGGAGCAGGCCCTGGATTCAGTGTAAGATACATTTAAAACATCAGTACGCACACGGAGAAGGTCAAGCCATGCGGCCTCCTGAAATCGAAAGATGACCAAAAAGGCGCATGAACATGTGCTTTGGAAAGTTTAGGGTGAACTTAACAGACAGGGGTCTGCAGAGAAAATTGGCTGATGATCTAGGCTGTGGGGGAATAAGTCTCTCATAAGTAGCTCAGGTATAAAGTGCTACGTTTTTTACAGCTTCGGGTGAAGTATGAGCCAAATTCAGATGTCAACAAATCCCATGAGGAATGGGTCTAATTCTTACCTGATGTTAGTATGTAACTGAATAATACACATTATTGCCGAATAAGACCTGTGCCCCAAGGTTCACTTGACTTTTTTTCCCTACAGACAGACAGGTTGGTTTAACAGAGGTTACTTTGCAATTCTGACAACTGCACTCCCCAGGTCTCCATGATCTAGCAGGACATACTGAGCCCTCCTAATTTCTAGCAAACTCAGGAGCCTGCGACGCTCAACTCTGCCTAATTCTGCTTCTCAAAAAACGCTTAAAAGAATCCAATAAAACCTACAATTTAATTCAAAATAAACAAATAAGCATCCAGTTTGCCTTCTTGAATTTGTCTAAGCTGACATGGAAAGGAAAACATACCCAAAGTGATACAAAACATATGGCCAGGTGAAACAGACCAAAAGTTCATTTAATGTCACCAGTTATTAAATGCTTCATCTGGTCATTAGTTCTGACAGTAGCAATCTAAAGACACAGCGAAACAAACACCCATCACTGCTTGCACTTTTCTTTGGAGCAGTCTGTTGGAAAAAAAGGTTTTGAAAGATTTTACATCAGGTTCTGGGAAAGCAGGCATCATACACTGAGAGTGTAAGGCTTCTTTTTGCACTTGCCACCATGCATTACTCTGAGCAATGTCCTAAATCAGCAAAGCTGCTTTTTATTTCTCACTTTGCCCCAAAATAAGTACTAATTTATCAAACATGTTAGCTTTGAGGGTCAATGATTGTTTTGACTTTTTTTCTTAAATGAACTGATTTATTACTTCTAACTGGCAGATTCTTTACCATCTTCCCTTGCAAACTTGTGCAGCATGCCAGAAATGATGCTTAATTCACTTTACATAGTTAACAGCTAATGAACTTGTACAAAAGAAATAAAATCAAATGTCAAAATCATATTACTAAGAACATGACTCTTATATTGTATTTACTTTACATTACTTTACATTTACATATTTACTTGTATTCCCTTCTGATATAGATGATTAATAAAACCCCCTTATATTTACAGATACACAACTATATCCAACAGGAAGAATCAAATTTTTGACCTGATGCTGGAATTATGGCAGGAACACCATTTTTTAAAGTTTTATACACTAAACCTTATTTTCCAGATAAGAAATTGAACTATTTTTAACAGGAAGCCTCCAAAACAAGAGGTACCACCTAACACAGTTGAAAGTTGTGGGACGGCATGAGACTCCACAACACAACACTGATGACAAAATTCCCATCTGTTCTGAACTTTTTTTCCATGCCTTAAGCCCCACATGGCAGGATGTCAAGAAACCTAGAGGTAAGTCTTTAGAAATTATGCAAAAGACTAAGAGGAGTCTCTGTAGTCCAGATGTCCAAGTATCTCCCAGCTCCCAAAACCCACTATCTGTGGGAGAAGCCCTTGCATGCAGATCTACAGATTTACTTTCAGGGATTCACATTCATGAAACAGACAGATAAGAAAATGAGAATGTAAGTGTGAAATAGAATAACAGAATGATTTGGATCCGAAAGGACTTTAAAGATCATCTAGTTCCCTGCCACAGGTAGTGACGTGTGATGAAGTCCCCCACGTTTGAAAGCCACACTGTCTACTCAGGCAAATTCTAACAGGGAAAAGGGCATGAAACACCCCTTAACTGTTGCTTTTGAAATAAAAGCTACTTTTATGGAGTACTTTAAGGTTAAGGCAATCCCTCCTATGTGTGAAGAGGGGCTTTTTTCACAGAAACTTCCACGTTCACAGCAACTGAGCCAGTCCCACTCGGGATGGCTGCAGCAGAGGCATCACAGAGCACTTCCAAACGCCCCAGCTCCCCACAAGCTTTTAAATCTTGCATCAAGCCAAAGCCTTTTCAGCCAGTCTCAGTTTATGACTTCTCCTTCACAAACTTTTGCACTCTCATCGGGGGGTGAGTATCATATAAGTTCTTCTGCAAGAAGAACCCACCTGCATCTATCATCCTGAGCATCCCACAGTTAAAAAGCCACTTTAAGTCGTCCTGAGCGCCGGGGCGAAGAACCCCAGCTTCTGCTGCAAGCCCCGCTGCAGCCAGCCCCCCTCCACACCCGCAGATCCCCCTCCGCGCCCGCGGAGCCGCAGTTCCCCGGCTGCCTGCCGGCGGAGCTCTTACTTTCCGCGGGGTGGATGCGGTGGGTTCTCTCTGCCCGCACGCTTCCTTCTCGTCCTCCCCTCCCAGGCGGGCTGAAAAAACATCCAAGTTCAGGAGGGATGAGAGAATAAATAGGTTTGGGGGGGGGGGGGGGGGGGGGGGGGGGGATGTTCTAAATTAATCCAATTAAACGAACAACTGTGGGTCACAGCTGGCGCCACTCCAGTCCGCGCGGCTCCGCGCTCCGCCCGCGCCGGGGCGGTGCTGCAGCCAGAGCCGCCCCCCGCCGGGGGCTAATGGGCTCCGGAGGAGGGAAGGAAGGGGCTGAAGTACGCGGGGCGCTCGGTTCCCCGCCTCGTGGGAGCGCTCTGGCTGCTCCCTCTCTGTCGCAGGGGTGCTCCCATCCTGGCGCGCCCCCCAGGGTCTGCGGGGCATCGCTGGTCATGAGGTAACACAAAAAGGTTGGGCTATGCACTCTCCTTCCCACTCCTAGTGCTACCAAAGACTCTTCTTTTTGTTCAGCAGCGGGTCAGGAATTCCATTTAAAAATGTGTCAAAACCATAACAGATGTCTTGTGCGTAATTTACTGGTTATCTGCTCTGTGTTTTCCATGGTCATCTTTGCACTTTAAGCATTTACAGATTGAACAAGCACTGTGGTTGCTGTGTGCTGAAATCTGCATTTTCAGAATTATGTGTATCACAGAAACAGCATATGGCTTGAAAACTAGGTAGTACTATGTCATTCTGTTACTACTGCTACTACTCTTCTAGACTCTTAACTGCTCCAGTCTTTCTACAGGAGAAAAAAAGTTACTGAAGAATGAATTATAGAAATATAGACACAAAATTAATAGTTTTCTGGGATGTACCTTGCTCTGTTGAACATGTCCCAGCTCTGGTTCTTGCTGAACCTCTAAAAAGACTCCTTTAAATTTCTAGTTAATAGTTAAAGCTTGCAAAGGGATCATCATGTTATATGACTGTACCTGCCCTTTGACTCACAAGAGCAACATGACCAATCAGTGAGCCTATGCTTTCAGTTGGTATCTTATTTCTGGGGGATGATTTTGCTTAGGCTTCTGCAGGGCTTTGAAATGCCTGCATGAACTACTTTCTCATTTTTGTACTTCATCTCAATTTCTAAATCACAGTCAGCTGGTGCTCAATTTACCTACAGATTTTAAAGATGCACCTAAGTTGTGCTACAGAGAAGCATTTTGCAGAGTCTGAATCTAGACAGAAGATCTCAGCTGCTCCCTGACTCCACAGTGTGTGAACAGTAGCTGTGGTCATGTCTCTTCTTCCTTCTCTAACTAGTCCCAGTGATCCCTTCCCCTTAGGGTAACTGAGGCATAGTTCAGCTTCAGGAGCACGACAGCGTATCTAGGCAACCAGCAGGACTAGATGTTTTCTCTTTCCAGTAGCTTTTGTTATGAAGTTTATAGTAAATTTTGACCATTCTTTCTGTAACATTTTACTTCAATAAATGCTGACTTCAGATTATTTTGAAGCTGCCAAAGAGGGTGCTTTTTCTATTCACAACTCATGCTGAGTCTTCTGCCATCAACAGGTAAGGGGAAGGCAACAGAAAAGCTTTCAGAACTTGGGCACAAAGTTAGAAGTGCCCTCAGAAGGCATGCGACTTCAGGTAACAAAAACATCTGTGCTTCATCTCACTGTTGTAATGGGGAAATGTATATGAGAAATGTCTTTCTTTGCTGCACTAAAGGGGAAACCAAGGCAGGAGAAGGAATGTTTTGTCCAAAAAGGTGGAGTGGGAACTATGGAGGAAGCTCAGGTTGTTGTTTGGGCCTCATCCAACTTCCCTTACTTTTATGCCAGGGCAGATCCTGCATGCATTGGCATTGCTGACACTGGTCCCAGGGAGACAGATGTTCGGTGCAGTTGCTGTTTAAAGAAAAAGACAGGAAAGAAAAAAAAATCAAAGGTCTATAGAAGACAGGTCAGGCACTCTGAGTAGCTGCATTTGGCTGACAGAGCCTTTCCCCACCTGAACTCCCCTGGGGATGTTCTCCTTCCTGCCTCATTGCCAGGGCATACTCTAGATTATAGGCATTTAGCCTTCTGCACTGTCAGCTCCATCACTCCCAGTGCTCCCACTGGAAATCAGATGGGCTACGGCCTCACCCAGAGGCTTCTGTTTCCTTTATTCCTGGCCACAACAAAGGTGGCTCAGAAACAATCAGGATTTGGGGCTGTTACTTTGCAGTAAAAGTCAAATAATAAAGGCTCAAAAATCATACCAGAGTCCCTCCAACAAAAAGAGCTTTTTGGACAAAGGCTTGGTTATTTGAGTCCTCAGCTTGCATTGCCCTTAGGGAGAGAGGTGTGTGCCTGTGTGCAAATGCAAGTGACATTGACAAAGAGAGAGGAATATTTGTGATGCTCACTGTTCCATATTTAGCTCCAAGCACATCTGTTCATCGTGTACCCAAGATTAATGTTATCCCTAAACAGCCTTCCTAGCAGTCTCTACTACAGAGCCTACAATGCAGCAGTTCTCCTCATCAACTACATCTGTTTCACAAATTCACATGTCGGTCCCTCTTGCACATCAAGGAATCTTGTGTTCACCTTATCAAAGTCCTAGGGGCTGCAGGAGGCTAAGGCACAGACCCAGAGCTCTTCACCTTTGCACTGCTTGCTGATCTGATTTTTCTTTGGGGAAAGATTTTCTCTAACATGATCTCGCTCAGCTGAAATCTAGTCTCTCCCTGCTTATAAGACCTGGCAGCAGAAACGCTAATGGAAAATACTGTGTAATTTGGCAGTCCAAGCTAGCAATGAACACAAATGTCAGATGTGCCACAGGTAACAGGCAGGTCACTGAGCTGTTTCATATTTCTGAATGTTCTTGCCAAAGTGCTACATCTTACTTTCCATAGCAGTTAACACTTAGCAGTTCCTTTGAATCAAAGGTGTGTTTTTTTTACAGCAGTTACAATTTCATACTATATGTGAGACTCATGCTTCTTTTAACCAACGTTTTCAACAGGAGAGAGGCAGCTGTGGAGCCCACCAAGATCAGAATTAGATGTACAGAAGAAGAATGGACAAGGGTGGATAAAAGGATCAGAGAAAGATGACATTGTATGTCTTGAAAGATTGGCATGAGCCTTAAATTTGTTTTACAGATTACCTGGTAGGTGGAAGGCTATGTCTGTATTATAGTGGGAAATTGCTGTACCCTGTGGACACTTGCTCTTATCCCTGTCATTCTAGCTGTTTTGTGTAACAGCTTTTTATATATGACACTGACTTGGCCATCAGCCATCTGGGCCTGGCTGGTTCTGTACAAGCCCTGAAATATTTGCTGCCATGGTTTGACTGCTGACCTGCGCTAACGTGCTGAAAGCCAGGTCTATTATTTCTCAGCACTGGTCAGGTGCATCTTACCACAGACCACTGCCCACTCCAGTTTCTCTACATTTTCTCGCATATATAGGATTCTCTGGGTTTGTCTGAGCTACAGAGCCACACAGACCTTCCATGCTGTCAGGTCCAAGAGTATATCTTGTTCAAGTCCCAGATCCACTTGAGGGTGAGACTCAGCCCACAGATCTTTTAACTTCTCCTGTACCTTGGTTTAAGAGGAGAACTGAGCATATAAATCAGCTGCATATCCTGAATTACCCCATTCACATCCCTGAGCTGGACAGCAGGGAGCCTCAAGGCAAGCTATGATCAGCTGAAACACAGGCATGACAACACCACCACTGAGTAGTACTTGTGTAATAGAGATGGTGGGAAAAAGAGCACAAGGGGTTAGTTTGAGATCTGTCACTAAGAATTTACTGGCTGCTGTTATTGCTTGTTGCTCTGGGTGATATAAAGGGTCATGTCCACTATCAGGACTTAAAAATTGGACTAGAGGTACAATTTTTCCTTTTATGTTCTTATTGATGAGCACCACATTTTCATCATTATTTCCTTAGTAAAGGGAGAGAGAGGCTTATTGTTGGTTTTGGGTTTTGTTTAATTTATTTTCTTACCTAAATCTTTAGAATAATTTGTGTTCTGTAAGAATAAAAAAATAATTTGTAAAAGCTTTTACTTATTTAAAGATGTTTCAAACTTTTTTAAAGATAAATAAATTAAAACCCAATTGATTTAAACCAATCCATGAAAAGTACAGAATAAGAACTTCAAAGTTATTGGGTTTATATACTATGCTTTTTTTTTAAAGGGTGCCTAAAAAAAAAAGTCCAGTAATGTAAGTAAATCTGGAAGACTCAGAGCTAAATAAAGTTGGAGTAACTATAGGTTTTAAAATAGAATAACGTGCAACAAGCCCAACAGTGGATATATACTCATTTGATTTATGCCCACGTAAAAAAAGACCCATTTTGTGTCATGCTGAGAATTTCATAAATATTCAAAGAATCTGGCTAGAGACTCCAAATTATTAGCTAGGGAATTTTTGTGTCTGTAAAGTCAGGAGCAGAATCTTTATTTCTAGAATGCTGTCCAATTTTTGACTCTTTCTTAGCAATTGGTTGCAGAGGAGTAGTTTTTCCATCAACATACTCTGTTTTCTGGAGGATGAAAACGATTTCCATCTATTTTAAAGCAAAGCAGTCTGTCAAAACATAGTAATAAGATTTCCCATGCAACACAAACTGAACTTCTCAAGAGCAGGCATCTCAGAGGATTTAAGAATATTTCCAGCTCCACAATTGTAATTATTCTGATAACTTCCAATACATGTACTTAGAACTCCAGCCTACCCTTATGGAAAAACACAACCATCTTTCTCCCTTGTTTACAAGTCCCTTGAGCAAAATGCTTCTCTGCTAGAAAAATGTTGTGTCCTAGTTGGAGACAGATTCCATTCTTGTCAAAAGTATAGGTGGAAGATGGATAATGCATCTCTCATGTGTCCTTCTCTTGCTTTAGCTCTACTTTTCCCTAGGGTCTCTCCCAAACTTCCATTTTGTTAGTCTGCCTGTATAACCTTCAGGTAAAATCTCAAATCTTCTGAGCCTGTCATGATGGAGTGGGACTAAAATATGGCTTTCAATTTTCAGGGTAAAATGTCAATTAGCTTAATTAAAAATACATCTTTTGAGGTTTGTTTTTTTTCTCTGAAAGTTCAGTGGTAGAAAAATAAAGTTAGTGCAAATGGAAGAAGAAGATGGTTTCATTCTCTCGATGTTTCTCTCATAAAACTGTATCAGATGATATCCCACAAAAATATTAAGGCCATAACATTTTTCACCACTTAGAAAAAGCAATATTGTCCATACTTCTGAATTACTTGTTTGTGAACCTGTAGTAGGTGATGTCTCTCTGCAGCTGCTTGATATAGACATGCTGAGCAGCAAAACAGATGTTCTCTTTATTTCAGTAAAATTAAAAGTCAATGCTAGGCACACATTTTGTTCTATGAGAAATTTCTTTAATTCCAGAATTAGGAATTTCATGAAATTACCCAATTTCATTAAATACCCACAAAACTAACATTGGCTTTTAAAACATTCTTCATGAACAGTAGATTCATACATCAAGTTTATCTTTTGACATGAATTGCCCGTCAATGTTTGCCCATACAGTTCATATCTGCCATCAAGATGTATCCAAGGCATGATTTGTGCTTAAATCACAGAAAAAAATGAGTATTTGAATAACCATGTTTCAGGGATTTCAAAGTGTTACGCATTCAGGGGCATGTTTTAACCAAGAATTATTTCTGATATATATATTTGCTTTCTATTTCTTATTTTAGATCTAGTTCTAGGATGAGATTTTGCAGCAGATGCAATGCATGCTGCCAGTGTGAGCAGCCATATTATAAAAGAACAAGGTTTCTTACAAAATTCAGTACATTTTTTAGCAAGATGACAGCTGTTTTTTCTTGGCATTAGTGATTACAAATCCGCAAGGGAACACTCTGAAGGCCTTACGACAATCCTGGCCAAAAATGTAACTGAATGGGGAGATCAGCATTCACATTCTGCAAAAGCTAATTTGCCAAATACTTGTCATGTTCCATAGTTAGTATTGCCACATTCTGAAAACATGAACAGACAACTCAGTCAAATGGCTGCTGAGCATGTGTCGTAACTTCAACAGCAATCAGCAAATCCATAGTAGAACTGGCTGATTGACAGAAAACCAGGCACCTGACTACCCTGTGGTAAATACCCGGTGAAGAGCTTTGTGGCAAACACCATGACCAAGATGAAAGTAGAGTAAGAGCCACTGAGATGTTTAACTACACAGAAGTTTGTTTAGGGGAGTACATGTGAAAATCGCAAATACCCACCATTTACTTTCTTTCCTCCTCAATGAATGCCAGGGCACATTTTCGTTGCACTGAGATCTGCTGGGCAGAATGGCTCTCACATTTCAGAATGTGTCCTCAGACATGAGCTCCTCTCCTAATCCAGAGTATGATCCAGATTGCAAGCATTAACTCAAGCACCTGGATTTGTGACTTTAAGAGGTTTCTGAAAGTCAGCTCTGCTTCTATTGCTTTCTCATGTCCCACCAGTGATGGAAATCAACGTGTCTTAATTCCCATCAGTCTGTGGATTATAGAAACCAAGAGAACAGGGGGTTGGAACTAGATGATCTTAAGGTCCTTTCCAACCCTAACTATTCTATGATTCTATGATTTATGCAAAGGGAACTTACTACTACTACTCAAAATGCTACAGCTTCTGTGATTCATTTCAATGACATGACTTCAGTGCAGCAGAGTGTTAAAATATTGATGTCTTTGGGCTTTGAGGGTCAAAGAGAAGAGACTTCTCAGGGGCTTAGCTTTGAGTTGTCTCCTCTTTGCTGTTACCCTAGAAACTGAGCTGTGCTCAGAAAGGTAAATAAAATCAGGCTCCAGGGCTCAAAGGAAGAACAGCTTCTCAGTCAGGTTTCTGCCAGGAACCTGGAAGCATAGTACAGAAGCTATTTCACCCTTGGAATAGGTCTTTCCTGGGGCACAGCTGCTCCCACATGCTGAGAGGGAACATCTGTCTCTGACAGATTTAGCATTGGAAAAGTTAAGCTTTAGCCTTCATGATTAAGATTAGGCTGAATTTGGTAAAAATATGGACAAGACAAACATATCTGGAAATACATTGCCATGGTCATACAGCTTTGCTTGGTGGCTTGAATCAGAGCTTGCCTATGTGGGGCTGGACTGCTGGTGGGTTGGTCCATATCTCTAGCAAAGTAGCCATGCCCGGAAAATTTTTCTTGCAAAAATCATCTTGACAACTGAGGTCTAAATTCTCTTGAGGCTGATGTCACTTAAGCATTCTGCATTCGAAGATGCACAGGTGCAAAACATGTACTGGTTAGTATTTTGCTGAGATACTGTGGATGATGGTGGTTGAAATTCTCCATACACTCACATCTGTGGAGTTCTCTCTCCTTTTCTGTGAATTACACCTAAATGGTCATTAGAGATGAATGTGGGTCATTTTGGCAGTCTCCTAACATTTTTGCCTGGTAATGTAGAACCTAAGGATGTATAATGGAGTGTGTAAAACCTGTGTATAGTTTTGGGGATTATAGGGGAAAAGCAAAGGCTTCATGTTCTGGTCCTTATTAATGAACTGTATTGTGGCCTTTTTTAAGCACAAATAAAAGACTTGAGGTTTATGAACAAGGTCATTAGTGTACCAGATTTCACTCATTAGATCCGTTACACTACTTTCCATCTTACACAACTGTCATTAGAAAAATCTATGAAGTGGAATGATTACAAATATGCCATCTTTTAACCCATCTCTACTTCTAATTGCAAAACAAAAAATAATTATACTTCAGTGCTATAATGGAATTTACTTTTGTGCTTGTATTATTTTTTTGGTTGGAAATGCAATAGAGGACATACCTGAAGCCAGGTGGTCAGGAGGGAGAAGAGGCAATTGTACCACTCAGTGCAATCTGCAATTTAGCTGCAAATCCTGAAGCATTGCTTTAATTTAGGAACCTTGTTAGGACCGAGTTAATATTGAAAGTTAATACTTTCTTCTCCTTACTAGACTTCCAATTTCACAACTGATTTGAAGTGACAATGAGAGGAAGCATTGGATATCTCTCATTCTGTTTGGACTCCTTGTTTATAGAAGAGTGATGAAGATGCTATTAAGCACAAAAGGGATCATTGTATGCCTGTTTTCCTTTGTATTGTTTGGCAGCAGTTAATGAAATATCATTATCAGGTGAGTTGTAACTATTTTACTGAACACTCTGATGTTTTGGTTTGGTATCCTTTTTTTTTTAACCATTCCCTGAAGAAAAAAATTGAAGGAATTTTCCCCCAGGGTAGGTTGGCACTGGTTCTGTGTTTTTTTGCCATACTTTGAGCACCGAACAGGACAACTTGTCAGGGCTCCTCTGGTCTCTGCTGGCTGGGTTACTGCTCATGCATCACAAAAGTGGCCCTCATGCCCTGCAGCTGGGGGTAGAAGGCTTTTTTTTCCCCCAGGTAGGACCTGTGAGTGTCCCCAGAGTTTTTTGCCTTCCTATGCAGCTGAACACAGGAGGCCAATCAGCAGTAATTTTCCAATGCCTAATGTATGAAACCCAATTACCAGCCAGCTAAATTCCACAAAAGCCTCAAATACAAGCATACACATGCAGGAATAATCCTCAACCCAATAAGTTATGATCCTGACAAAGCATTGGCATGAGTTTTTCTGATAAGAGTGAGTCCCTGGACAGTATTAGGATGTACAAGGAGAATTGAGAAATACTTATGTGCTGGGCGGATGCTGACTGCTGCTAGGCGTACAACTGGCAATAACATTTAAACAAGAGAATAGGCAATTATTTTTTTCTTATTCATTACTGTGCAAAATGATAACAAAAATTTGGATGGTAGTGCTTAACCACCAGCTGGATTTATAGATTATTGTGTTTTGAAAACAGATATTTTTGCTATAGCATGCTGCAGATGTCTGTGAGTGAGATATGTCATTTGTGTACAAGTAGGAAACGTAGAAAAGGGGAAGACACCAGAGCCAGTATACTCAGTATGAGTATAAAAGACAAAAATGTTGAATTCCAGAATGGAGGAGGAAATAAAACAGCCTCACATTTCTGCTTGCATCCTAGGGTTTTCTGTTGTTAGACGAATTCTCCTGTGAAAGGTACTACTGTGTCATTTACATTGAAGTAGCAGAAGGTAATTTTCTGAAAGAGGAAAGGTGCTAAACTGTAGGTGACTTCTTGCACAAGGGCAAGTGCATGAGTGACTTCACCCGCAGAAGCAGCCCTGGACAGCGAGCTCAATTCAGCAGCCCCACAGCTCAGTCTTCCTCACATCTTCAGGAAGCCATTGAAAAGCAAGCTCTGTAGAGCATAGTTTTTATAGCTGAGAGAACCCATTTAGTGTCTAGAAAACTTTCATCAACCCTGCAGGTATACTGAAACCACTGCCTGTTCTCCCTGTATGTTTTCTTCACAGATTTGCTGTGCTTACACATTTGTTTGTCTGTCTGTTTTGTGGGTTTTCTTGTTTTGTTTTTGGGTTGTTTGGGTTGGGGTGTTTTTTCCCATTTTTGGGAACAAGACCACTTTTTGTTCAGGGTTTGTACAGCACCTATAGAAGTTATAGTCTCTGACTAAGGACAATGATAACAGGGTTTCAGCCTACGATAATAGTCTTAGCAACTACTGCAGAGGTAGCAACTTCTGCTTGTCTTCTGAAGATAAAAATCTGTTAGGTCTTTTCTGTTTCTGTAGAGTACAGCCAAAAGATGGCAGCATTTTACTCAGCATCGGTGTGTGAGCCTTGCAAGTGCTTTACAGGCTGCAACTCAAAACCCTGTCTGAGACGAAACAAATCCTGCAACTTCTAATGGAGTGATCAGGATTTCTTATAAAACCTACTAAATATAAACCATACCAAAATGCATTTAATACCATAAGTAAGAATAATTACTACCATGGAAAAATATTTTTTCAATCACTACTTAAAACTGTGTAACCATTGTTTTGGGAGATTGGGAGCACCATGGGTTTTTTTAGTGTGGCCACATTTATTTTCTGCATACTTTTGTGTTTCTCACCAACTCACAGCTGTAATTAGACCTGTAATTCAGTTTTGTTAATTTTGGACATGTTGTTGTGATTTAAACCTAGTCAGCCACACAGTTTCTACTCCCTCCACCCCCACCCCCCACCCCCCCCCCCCCCCCGCTCCCAGAGGGATGGGGAGGAGAATCAAAAGAATGTAACTCCCACGGGTTGAGATAAGAGCAGTCCAGAAACTAAGGTATAACACAAACCACTACGCTACCACTAATAATAATAATGAGAAGGGAAATAACAAGAGAAGAGAATACGATACCACCTGCCGAAATGAGTCTGACCCAGAAGAGAGTGCCCTTCAGAGTGCCCTTCCAGGTAACTCCCAGTTACCTCCCAGGCATGATGTTCTGTGGTATGGAATACGTCTTTGGCTAGCTTGGGTCAGGTGTCCTGTCTCTGCTTCCTCCCGGCTTTCCCTCCTCTCTGGCAGAGCATGAGACTCACAAAGGCCTTGGACAAACCAAACATTTGAGCAGTAACTAAAAACATCAGTGTTATCAGCACTGTTCCCAGGCCAAAAGTAAAAAACACAGCACTGCACCAGATACTAAGAAGGAGAAAATGACTGCTACTGCTGAACCCAGGACACACGTGAAAGGGGAGGCATGAGAAATACCGACAACTGCATAAAAGCTGCAGTGAAACCCATAAAGAGTTTTTAATACTTACCACTTCCAGCAAACTTTCTATTCCTGTGAGATGCAGATCAGCATTATTTCAGTAACAGGTGTGTAGAAAGTGAGGCAAATGGAGTTATCCAGCTTCTTAAAAGGTGCCTTCTTGGCACTCTTCTTGCATATCTGCAGACGGTTTTACAAATGCCACAAAGCACCTCCATACCTGTAGGTGTGAAACACATTTGAAAACCGAGCCTGAACTAACTCATGATGCTGTACTACAAGTTTATGCATATAATTACCTTTGCTGCTGGACCACATTATAAAGGGAGGTCTCAAAACCTCACAAGTAGCTTTAAAAAAATAGGTAGCTTCGCAGACACTATTAAAAAGTGAGGTTATATCTTAATTTTGTTAAAATAATGATTCCCCCCACACACACACACGTTTATGTACACTATTGGTTTTGCTAAAGTGCTTGCAGTTAATTTCCTGATATCTGGCAACTGCATGTACGTAAAATTGCTAATCAGTGCCTGCAATACATACACTTGATTAAGTATACCTAGATTGAAAGGTATTAGTGTACAATAGTGGTAACACTGCTGATGTTTTGTCTTAAAACCTTTCTCAGTCACTCAGCCAATTCAGATGAAGGGACAGAAAACATTCTTAAATCTGCTGTTTGTCTTTATGCTCAAAAAGCCTCCTGGGTACTGGTTGACATTTTGAGGCCTATCAGCCTAATTAGAAGGGCTGGAATTTCAATCTGTAAATGTAGCCTGAGTGATGTGTGCTGAATACTTCATCTCTGATGCCTGGTAGGTGTCTGCACTTGCTGCTGTTGAGTCAATGGACCAGTGCCCACTGTCAGCATGTGTGAGCGTGTGTCTGCACTCACAAGAACAGCACTTGGATGCAAACTGTTCAGGAGGCCTGAGAGCCATAGGTTATCCATCACTATCACTACAGAGTCCCTGTGGGCACCATGGTAAAAGGCTGTCACCACCGCCATGCAGTAAGTCTTTTTGTTTGCTGCTTTTCATCATCTTTTAACACCATAACTGGGAAAAATGTTTTCAGCTTTAAACAAATGGCAGGCTGTATTGCAGCAGAGAGCACAGTTTAAAGACAGCTAGTTCAGCCTGAGCTAAAGCTGCTGACACTAACTAGCAATGGGTTTCAAGCTTTTCAGAAAATCACTTCACAAGAAGCTACAAAGACAGCTCACTACCAAAAAAATTCTTCATATTTTATTTATGGCTGTACTTCATTAAAAATGAGTGTTGTGTGTAAGAGGCTGTTCAACCCCTTTTATTTGGTAAAACTTGCTCAAGTTTACATGATTTTTACGCCTTCACTATAGGGAAACTGGAAGGATGTATCATCAAGGCAGATGGGATCAATGGTGTGAGCAATTGCTGCCCCACAGAAGAAATGAGTGGGTTCTGGAAGTCCTCATCCCTTACACTGTGGCTTAGCCAAGATGAGATAATAGTCTGCTCTTCAGTCCTCAGAGACCTGATTGTACCATCACTTACCTTTGAGGCAATGGGGAATAATGTCACTGGTGTGCGGAGCTTTGGCCATCTGAGGTTAAGCAGTCAAGTTGTGGGCTGCTGAGGGGATGTCAGGAAAAATAAGCAAGGTTATGAGTTCCAAAAGTGTCAATACAACAAATTCAAACAAACAGATATTAGACAGCTTTCTAAGCCATCCATTGCTTTTAGTTTGGTTATTTTTAGCTGCCAAAGTAAAGCTGAGAGTATCTGTCTCTGTTAGTTACACTGAAATCACAATCTCGCAAAGTAAGGTCCTGGCACACAGAGTTAATCCATTTGAAAATAATTCTCCACACAGAAAATATTGTCTAGAGATCAGTTTATGGCCAGCAATCACACAGAGCCTGTCCGTTGTGCCAGCCTCAGCCTCCACTGGGAATCGAAATGAAGCTGTGGATTAGGATTGTTAAATCTCAAAGCCACAAATGACTGGAAAGAAAGCAAAGCTGTGGATTCACCTCTCTCTGCACCGCTGGTTTGAAGGCACACACTATTCTCTCTGGAGACTGCAGAACTGTTCTGCTCCAATGTGTTTTTTCTTCTAATTGCAAACTAATTTCACCCTATCCTGAATATGAATGGCTCTAGAGTTGATCGAGAACACATACACACTGGATACAATTTGCATCCATGTTTCTACACCCATAGTTATTGGAAGCCTCCCTCTATGATCCACTGGCCAGGCAACAACCTGAGAAGGTAAAAAATGGGACATAAAATTATTCTGAAATGTTTATCTGTACCACAGTTTTGTGCCTATATATTTCTACTGGGTTGTAACAATTTGATTGGGACCCAAAGTCCTAAAAAATATCAATTCTCCAAAGAACTTGGTATTCTTAGATGTTATTCCAAGGCTGACACCAAGGCAGCTGGGCAGAAAAATCAATTAACTCATCCTTTCCTAGGTTTTGTGTCACTCAGGAGTTGATTTAAGACCCTGATTTTCTTCCATTTGGAAAAAGAAGCTAGGTTGCTGCAGTTTTTCTCATGCCCAAAGTCCTACAGCATATGTTCCAATTGATCATCTTGTCACAAGACTCAGAACTACTGGAAAAAAAGTGACAATTTTGAAAATTCATAAAGTTCAGTAGATTTAATCTAAGATTTTCAATGCTCACACAGTTGTTTCCTCATATGCAGCCTATTGCACGTGGAGTGCTTTCACCACCAAACTCATCTTTTACTTGTGTGAAAATAGTGTACGGGGTATCTATCGCATTACAGAACTTTACCATTTGTGCTCATTTCTCTATTGTATCACCCCTAATTATACTGGGCTACCAAAACCAAAAGTTTAAATTTTTCCTGAAATTTCTACTGACTTCATTAGCAGCCTTGATTATCTACCAAAGGTAAGAGTTCCAAGATCTCCATTTACCATGAAGACCAGCAACCTGGTCTAGTGGGAGGTGCCCCTTACCATGGCAGGATCTGGATGATCTTAAGGTTCTTTCCAACCCAAACCCAAAAATGATTTAATAATAGTTGCTTTCTCTTGGTCTTCTCAAGAGGACAGTCAGATATCTGTAGTTCCTACTAAACAGTGAAAGAATACTGCTTCAGTTAGGTGGCTGGGAAATAAAAGCTGGTAAAAACCTACCACAGATTGTTTAATCCCATCTGATTCTCAAGAGCTGGCATTTTGTTTTGCTATCTCCCAGCATACAGCTTTAGTCCCAGTGCTTCATCAGCAGTACAGCGAGAGTGGCCACTAAACCCAAATACATGTTTCAGTCATACATTTCTACTAAAAGAATTTTCTTTAAGTTAGTCAGATGTACTCTTGATGTTTTTGTGTGACTCCAGCTGCTAATTTAAAGTGGCACTGGTCAGCAGAGCAGGGTGAGCTTGTATCATCTATAACAATTGATGTTCTCCTCCAGAAGCACTTTGCTGCTCCAAGCCTCTGTTGGAGCCAGTGCTATGACGTACATTGAATTGGATGGAGGCAGTTGAGTATGCTTTAAAAAATAAGGTTTCCATCCAAATAAAGGTTTGCCAGGACTTTGGCTGCAACATCCAAATGCATCAGAGACTTTTGCTCCCTATTCACCACAACCAGAACGTTTCCAAACAGAATCTTAGACATCAGTGTTTGATGGGAATTTTCTCAAGTCACCTTGGGGCTGGTTTTGCACCCACCTAGAATGGTGCCAGTCAGATACAGAATGGCTTGCACTGACTGGTGTCACATAAGCTAGCTGTCACTTTACATAGTACAGTGAAGAGCAGGGCAGAGATGCCTGAGCTAGTTCTCATGCTAGCAGTATTATTATAGCCATATTACCATCACTGAGTTAGCTAGCTCTAACTCCTCACTACAATGGAGACATTCACATAGAAGACAAATGCCATTTGCCTCAGTATTAGACAATGCTTCCCACCTGAACAAGCTCAGCTGGAGGAGTTTTCATCTGTGCTGGATCCGTCCTTGGACTCCTGGATTCATCCTTGAGGGCATCTTTGCCTTTTGCATTGAATGGAGCGCGGTTTAAACAAGATCATAATCTTGAAACCCTCCTCCATGAAGTGTGTGTGCATCCTTTGAGCATCCTCTCTTCATGTGTCATGCTCCTCAGCTTCAGTGGGAAGGTGGAGGTGCATGGAGGCTTCTTCCACTCTCCTTGGTGGTGGAGGGTTCAGCTCCAAGCGCTCTGTTAAACTGGAACTTCTCACACCTTCTTCTCTGTGATTCCTTTTTGTTAAATAAATACAGCTGAATGAGGTCATGCCTGAATGAGGTGAAAAAGGGCAAATGGTTCCTATGTCTGTACCACTACCTTTTCTTGCATGAGCTGTACCTGTTGCTTCACCCAGCAGCACACTGGCCTCCTTTCATGCCACTTCCCACCCTGCTGGCAAAGTCACCTCTTTGGCAGCATCCTGCTACTGTGAAAAAGCAGCTTCTGCCAGTGCTCCCCTATATGCTTGATGCTCACTCCAAGGCACAGAAGAGGCACATGTGCTACAGCTTACAGACCTCAACACACCTGGCATGGTATGGACACTGAGAATACAGGTGACTGAAAGAAGATGGGACAAAGAGAAATGGGATACCAATGCTTTCTTTTTTCTGAATTTGAAAAGAAAACTTTATAAACATCCTTCAGTTCCTTCAAATGACAACAGTAGGTTCCAACCTGCAGGAGGTCTGTTTTTCATTTCACATCAGGGTTATGCTTTTCAATGAAATGATCTATCTCAATCATCACTGTTTAAATACATTTCTGTTGACGCAGGAGTCCTGGACAATGCTGAGACGATCAATATGATCAAACGATCGCCAAAGTTTATTCAGATACAGTGCTCCTTTTATACCCTTACACCCTTAGGTTTCTTATGTAACAGCCTTGGATACTGAGCTCCAATTGGTTAGTCTAGAGGTTACTACCGTTTACAGAGCTAATGTTTATAACTTGTTATAATTGCGATTAAATACCTTACTCTAAAAATACAGTGGGAAACTACAACCTTGGCAGAGATCATTCTCTGCACGTTTTCAGTGGAAAATTACAGAGGCATAACAAGACAATTGACCTTGCTTATGCCTGCCAAGAATCTTCTTACTTTACAGTAATAAGGCTCGGGGTATCAGGATCACTCACTACGTGGCCTTGGCTCTTTAAGAATTCCAACACATTTCAGTTTGCATTGCAGATGGATCTCTCAAAATGAACTCTTGCAGACAGCGTGAAGCCAAAAGACACACATCCAGAGCACACCTATCATACCTGGTCCACAAGTAGCACCCCAGAATGCAAATGGTCTGAATATGAGATACTCAAATCCAGCTGTTTCATGCTGCAGGACTTTTCTCGTGCTAACACAAAGCCAAATGTCCTTGCTCCCAGTCCTGTCTCAGGCATGTGAAATATGGAGAAGATGAGAGTCCTCATCCATCCCTGGGCTCAGCCACTTCCACCACCCAGCTCTGCTCTGCCCCTGTGTGTGTGCAAAACAGAGTGTGTCCCCTGGACAGGGACTTCACACCTGAATTCTGCTGGAGCTGGCCCAGCGTGAGCACCATTTACAGCCCTCAAAAATACAGCTAAAATACACATTATAGACTCTTTCATCCTGACAAATTCTGGAAAATTCCAAATCGGGAAGGAGCTCTGTATGGATTACAGGCTGTATAGGAACTGGTCATCTGATGCATGCTGTACTTCAGCAGCCAGTTTTATCTATAAGCTAAGTCTTGGGATTTTCCATGTTTGTATGTGGAAGAGAAAAACATCTCTCTAGGAGCCCTGTTTGGTCTTCACATTTAGAGTTTATTTTGATCTAAATAGCCAACTTCATAGTTACTTGTTGGAATAATATGTACTAGACTTACATCTAGTTTTTTTTCCGAGACACAAGAAAAAGAACATGCAACTTTGAAAATCTGATAAAGTGTAGACATTTTTTCCTTCTCTTCTAATCTGTAGCCAAAATGATAGTTTTCTTGACCACTACAATACTGCTATTAATTTAATTTCCCTAAAATAAGCCTCTCAATTGACTCATATTTTCCACTAAACTGTGGGAAACCATTTACAATACAAGATGACAACTTTGGAGAGACAGAGAAAATTAATTACCAGCATCAGAACCATCTAAATCATCACCTGGAAGGAACCTGCTAAATTGTTGAGTTCATTTCTTGTTTTCCTCAGAAAACCTATTAATTTAGCCTCTCTCATGATGCAGTATAATTGTTTTAAAACCGATTGGTTTGTCCCTTTCAAATGGCTGAATAGAAACCCACTGCTTCATAGGCATCTGATCTTTTGCCAGCTTTCCTCTTCTACATAAATGTTTTATTTCCCCATGTTATCTACCCCCCCCCCCCCCCCCGAAGTAGTTTAACAAAACAACTGTATCCTTCTTCAATCTTTGCTTTCCTTGACTATATAAACTATGGATATTTAAAGGATATCTGTCCCTTCAGTGGATCTTACCATGGATGACTTAACTTACTTCAGTGTCAACTGCACTAAGTAAATGCACAAACTGTTTAGGACAAAGATTAAACTGCTAGAACCCAGAAACAATATAGATAACTTTGTGGATTGACCTAATTCATCTCTCAGCTGGCACTAATCAGATTAGTTTCTGCCATGTTTTTTTTGACATAACATCCTTCAAAGAGTTTTTAAATTTTCATCCTAAACAATTTGCATTATTGACATGATAGCTTTGATATCTTACTCCCATTCATCATCCTGGCACCATCCGGAGGTGGAATATGGCTGCAGATATGGGTGGGAATCAGAATGGAACTTTATGAAAGTGAAGTCTGAAATGAGGCTAGAAGAACACCCGGGGCTTCTGAAGTTTTGTGAACTCTCATGTCCCATGGGAAATGTGTTAACACACATATTCTGTTCAAAAAGGCTGAACAGAAGGCTTTTTTACCACTTAACTCCATCAATATGAACTTAATGCTTCAAACGTGCAATAAAAATGTGTCTGCACTGTAGAACACATAAAATTTTACCAGGATCATGTAAATAAGAGCAGAGATAACAGATGCATAAATAAACATGGTATCATGGCTTTCGGTTTTGATTTGGCAGCTATCTCAAAAGCTGTTCTGTGGGAAAGTTATCACACAAGAAGCCTTTACTAACCCATATAAATAAATCTGTCAGGTTCCAGTTTGCCTTGTTACTGATATGTGTTGGACAATTGCCATCTCAGAGAGCAGACCTGGGCTCTCAGTGTTATTACCAAGTTCCCTGCTTTGCACTGAGGTGTGTGGTGGCTCTTGGGAGGGCAGGGTCTGTCCGTGAGCATACCGACAGCAGGGGTTTGACGCCTCAAATTCTCACAAGTCCCCATCCAATTGTCAGCTGTTTTCACGAAAAACCTTCTTTCTGTACGATGTCTCTTTCTCTCAGTTGAATACATATACATGAAATTGAGTGTGTTTTTTCAATTAGCTGTCTCTGTTTAGAGCATTCAGCAGCTTCCTTCAAGACAACTTAATTAACATGTAAATGCAACACTAAAAGTTGTAACTCCAATAAACATACAGTTCTTGAATAGTAGAAAAGTGAGAAAAGTCAGAAATACATAAAACCAGTCCTGACTTTGAATTTTCATCATTTGTGGTCAGGGTTTGCAGGTTTTGTTTTTTTCCAGCAATTAAGCATTGTAGAAGAGCATTTGTGGATATGACCTTGCATAAAGTGAAAAACTGAAATATTCATGTTTTTGTCTCCCTGCAGCAGGAGGGAAAGGAACAGAGAAAAAACTGGTTTCCCTTGGTAGAAAAGTACACAGGATTCATGAAACTGTATCTTATAGGCTATAACAGGACAATGTGCATTTGAGAATATAGCAAATGGTGGCTGTAGCAGAGATTGTTTGAAAGCCCTTTTTATGAGAGTTATAAAAAGCTGGAGTCAAGAAAGAGAGAGGAGGTCATAGTGCATATCCTGTTATCCAACAGCTGTAAGCTGCATTTTGATCTCATTTGGAGCAGTGATAAACAAAGCCATGAATACAGTTGAGGCAGATTCAGAGTCTGACACAAACACGCATCAGTCGTTATTCAGGATCCTGTGCTAGCTAGCAATGCAACCCCAGTTAAGAGGGAGCTGGGTGAGGCTGGAGCTTTGGGTAGGTTTTATTAAGGAAACAAACTTGAGAAGCTGCTTGGAACGTGAGATTTCCTTTTGCAGAACTTTGGACAAACATGCACAAAGCCACAAAAAATTGCAAAGTGGCATAAGCAAAAAAGAAATGATAAATATTCAGCCAAAAAGAATTCAGAATAAATTCAAGAACAATTAGAAAATATTTTACTTTTTTTTTTTATTGTACCTTGTCTTCTTTCCTTTTCACTCTATTTTTTCATTATTTACTTTTCTTTCCAGTCCTCACTTCACAGGAGAAGTTCATTAGGGCAGTCAGAAGCTAGTGGATATTCAGATTTTGTCATCTGTCAGGACAAGGTCAGTGTATGAAGCCTCGTTAAAGGTAAGATCATTCATTGGTGTCAGCTGTTGCTGTTCACTTTCTGTGAAGTTTTGCTTTCTGATGCTAAATTAAGAGGAGCACATGGAAGAGAGAGCAGAATGAAATATAACTTGTAGAGACAATTCCAGATATTTAAAATAGAAAGTAAAATCCTATAAAGCATTCTTAGATTCTTGTCAAATATGAGACAAGTCATACTTCACAATTCATCTGGATGCTCGTACCCTAAGGGATCTATGTTCAGCTGAAATAAAGGAAAACAGATGCTAACCCACATATAAATGCTGCATGAAGAGCACATATTCTAAGGGCTATTTGTGTCCTTTGCTTCTCCTTCAAGTATATTTTTTCTTGGTTGCTTTATAGTATAGCTGGAACTACATGGGGCTCAGATTGAACATAAGCATATAGGCTGTTTATGATCAGCTTCCCCTGTGGTTTCCATTACTCTGGCTACCTTGCTTGCAGCACCTGAAAAACTTCAGTTTAGGAAGTCTGGCGTTATCAACACGAGAGTACCCATATATGGTGGTACACCTCATTTGAGGAAAACTTTCACAGGGAGGTCTAAGAAAATGTCTTGCAAATAATCCTGCCAAACTCAACAAAGTATCTTGAGAAACTCATGTACCAATAAATAGCCTAGTATGATCTGTAGTATTTGAATACAAAGTGTTTGCTGTTACTTCTATAAACCACCTTTACTCTAACATGACTACCCATGATAAGGTGTATCTCATTCACTTTAGACATCTACAATAAAAGCAGTAGTTAGAGTTGTAATTGTAGGTATTTATTTCAGTCTTAGATATATCTGCAATAGAAAAAGAATGATCCAGGAAAGCCTATTTCTCTCTATTTATCACAGGAAATATGCTCAGGTAAGCTCATCAACACAGCAGATGTCCAGCATGAGCTAAGGTGAGCCTCATCCCATATGTCCACTAACCCCTCTGCAGTCTAATATTTTCAGATCATTACCTTCATTAGACAACTGATCATTCTTGCTGATTTTCTTCTAGAATAGTTTTGTCCTCATTTTAGATTTGATCTCACATATCTTTTTGTTTGTTAGGCAGATATTAATTCTGCAGTAGTTCCAGACACCAACCTTGGAGAGCAC
Organism: Melopsittacus undulatus; assembly: GCF_012275295.1. NCBI lineage: Eukaryota > Metazoa > Chordata > Aves > Psittaciformes > Psittaculidae > Melopsittacus > Melopsittacus undulatus. Next base: position 62,227,157 of record NC_047528.1, read on the forward strand.
TTGCTGGTGGTCTGTACTAATTTCCACCTGATAGTTGTGAAGGTACTTTTGACTTACATCAGGGTGAATGTGAGCCAATTAATTAAACCCTATTAAATCAAATTAAACCAAAAGTCAGCTTCCTGGTTTCTAATTATTTGGAGGAGCTGACTAAGCAATCATGTTTGGCTCAGTGCATACTTTTTCACTGCAGACAAGGCTGATAAGTAGATTCAATCACTTTTGCTATATTAAAAATCTTCTTTGAATAGCAAGATGTACTTTTCAAAGTTACTGTAAGTAGCACTCAGTTTGAAAAAAAAAAAAAGCTTTGAAATCTTTGGCTTTCTCACACATTTAAATTGCAAGATAATTCTCTGCATCCTGCAGCATGATGGAAGTATCAGAAGCAGCATAGAGGTGGTAGCACCCATGAAGTCCGCAGATTTATTGCTGGTGTGCAAAACTCTTTGCTTCTCAGCAGTGCTGACATCACTTTGCTCTGTCTAAAGCTTTTGGAAAAATATACCTGTGCAGAAAGGAGCCCTCTGTGGAAGTGAATACCCTCGAGGTCTTTTTGCTCAAGTACTTCTATAATGTGATTCACACGTATGTTTAGGTGATGTCATTTCCACACAACATCCTTGTCTCTAAATTGGAGAGACCTCAATTTGATGGATGGACCACTTGGCGGATAAAGAACGGTTCAATGTTCAATTGGAGACCAGTAATGAGTGGAGTCCCTCAGGGGCTGGTGTTGGGACTGATCTTGTCTAACAACTTTGCCTGTGATGCGGACAGTGGGATTGAGTGCGCCCTCAGCAAGTTTGCCGATGACACCAAGCTGTGTGGTTCAGTTGATACGCCGGAGGGAAGGAATGCCATCCAGAGGGACCTTGACATGCTTGTGAGGTGGGCTGATGCCAACCTCATGAAGTTTAACCATGCCAAGTGCAGGGTCCTACACCTGGGTGGGAGCAATCCCAAGCACAGCTACAGGTTGGGCAGAGAAGAGATTCAGAGCAGCCCTGAGGAGAAGGACTTGGGGGTGTTGGTCGATGAGAAACTGAACATGGGATTCTGGATTCTTCAGTCAGAGAAAATTCCCATGAAAATTTCAGTTCAAATAAGCAATACAGGATTGGACTATTATCCATTATTTAGCTTTTTCAAGCTAAAGTAATTATAAGTTCTGTTCTTGAAATAATTAAAAAAAAAAGGAATAATCCCAGTGCTTTCAGAGAGGATGGATTTTATTTTGTAACTGCCTTTTTGCAGAAAATCATACAAGACAGGAAATATATTTGGTATTTTTGGCAGGCTAAGTTTCTGTGTGTTTTATTTACTTTCAATAGGAACATTTCTTATTAAACCGTATCCTGGGCTGCATCAAAAGGAGCTTTAGCAGCAGGTCGAAGGATGTGATCCTGCCCCTCTACTCTGCTCTCGTGAGACCTCACTTGGAGTATTGTGTGCAGTTCTGGTGTCCTCAACATAAAAAGGACATGGAACTGTTGGAATAAGTCCAGAGGAGGGCCACGAGGATGATCAGGGGCTGGAGCACCTCCTGTATGAAGACAGGCTGAGAAAGTTGGGGCTGTTCAGCCATTAAGCAAAGCAGGATGTTATTCAATAAATGCCTTCAATGAAGGTGCAATGGCCCTCAGGGGCAGAAATTCTGACAAATACTGCAATAAATTCTTGATGCTGTGGAATACAGGAATTCTAATGCAGCTGAATTTGGCATTAGATTTATCTATGGACTCAAAAAGGAAGCTATTTTCAGAAAAAGGACAGAGATCAGTATTGCCAAAGGATTGCAGCTTTTAATTTGAAGTAGTAATAAAACATATTCTGAGATGGATATCTCTTTTTGTTTGTGAATTTTCTTCATGCTTGTGTGCTTAATTTCTTCAGGCATTGGTCCCAGGCTTTTTGTGGTTAAGATTTTATACCAAACTTAAAGCTGCTCATTCATGCATGCATTGTGTTTAAATTGATGCGGAGTCCTCTTCCAAGTGGCTGAGTTTGATCCATTTTTTTTTTCTTATTTATCAACTTACTAAATACAACTCCAGTTGGCTTTAGGTCAGCATGTGCTGTATCTTCAACCCATGAACTAGTGTGATGGCTGGTTTCTGAATGTCTGCCCGCCTATTCCCAGAATGACAGTTCACCCTGCCTGCCAGCAGCACCCTCACCAGCTATACTGGTAAGCTAGGCAGTGCCATGGCACAAACTGGGGCAGTCCTGCAAGCCCATACTCTGGTGGTGTAGAGGCTGCCTTGATTTTGGCCAGGCTGTGTAGCCCTACCCTAGCCCAGCCCTGTGCTGTGCAGGACATGTGAGCTGGTCCCAGCAAGCAGCATCTTCTGCATTAGCACAGCCCTCCAGAAAAACAAAGCTCTTGTTTGCCATTCCCAGTGATCTGAAGAGATGAGAAACATGAGAGATGCACTGAGGAGGATGATCATCCCCCAGGAGCTGAAGCATAGGATGTGGCTACGTCTCATAGGCAGCCCCAGGACCAGGAAGATGACCCAGTGCACAGCAGAACCCATGTTCACATCAGTGGCTGCTCCAATAGAGTGGGACAGTCTTGATGTGCCTCAAGATGCTGCTGGACCCCAGTGTATGTTAAAAACAGAGATGTGAGAGAGTGGCAGCTTTGTATGACTGCCTCCCCCAGCCCTCTCATTCCCTGTCCCAGGAGGTCAGAGGGTTTCCCCCACCACCGCACCCTGGATTCACCTGCCTGGAAGCAGAGATAAACAAGGACATGGCACTGGATGTGTGCAGTAAATGTCTGATTCTCATGAGGCTTACTGGCCAGTCCAGGCCAAAAATGCACTGCTTTCTGCTGGGGTGCAAACCTGCCCTCACAGAAGTGGAAACCATGGGTAGAAAAGGGAATTGCCCAGCTGGCTAGGGAAAGCTGTACCATAGCAGTGGAGCTGGCTAAAATTTAGCAGCTGCCTAACTATGCTTTGGGTGATGAGTTAGTCACACGGAGGATAAATGCTGCATCCTAAGCTGTGGCAGCTGTTGGAAATGAAGGCTTGGATGATTTTCTCTAGGTCTGTCACCCTCCATGATAAATTTAGGCAGCTGAACCTGCACACGTTCACTTGCAAGTGACAGCTGACATTTCCTAACACTGTTACATGGAAAAACTATGCCAGATGGACAGTCTTGTCAGGAGCAGCATTTGCTCATTTTCTTTCTCTGCTACTGTGCTGAAATTCAAGATGATTTGAAAAAAAAAAAAAAAACAAAAAATGGAGCCATATTAAAAATGTGCAAGTTGCAAAGCTGAACACTTAAGAAATCTTTAAAGTGTCCTTATGGCCTCTTCTACACATGAACTACTATGAATCTTTAATTACATGCTCACATGCTGTTTTTCACTGAGCTTTGTCTTGGGCAGTAGCTGGATATTCAGTGTTTCTCTTCCTGTCATTCAGAAGGGCCTAGTTTAGCACATTTCACCCAAACTGAACACAAAAGATTGTGCTTGATGAACCTGTTCCCACCATAGTAACTAAGAATGTTGTAGGTCTTAATCTTGTTTCAGTGTTATTTTCCCTAATTTAAAATGGGGGAAATGAGTTACAGGCTAAAGTTGGCATGTATCCATTAACTGCAATAGCCCAACTTGGATGATGTTTTTTGTATATTTCATTATCCATCACAACCCATCCTTTCACCCCTCTCTTGTACTGCTGATGTGTTCTAGCTCCTGTGCTGTAGTTTCCAGGACACTTCAATTATGCTTTGTGGGACTGGATTAGTTCATTAGCTTATACCAACTAAAGTCAATAGCTTGCACCTAAGCTGATAGAAGTTGCCAGTTCTGTAATTCTTCTCTGGCAAGTGTGAAACATGCTAAGAGTGTTCCTAACACTGCTTTGCAGAAAGAGTTCTGCACCACCTCCCTCCTCAGAATTTGATATCTTCAGGGATAAGAAATAAGCTTGGACTGCCTTTCACGGCTGTCACCCTCCAGAATGACAGCAAAGAAAAGCAAGCATGATACACCTTCTTGCCACTACCCGTGCCAGATCTGCTATGGACAAATGTAATCTGAGGCTGTCAGAGTCTTGCTTTGACAGTACAAAGTGTTTTCACAGGGTGCTTTGCCATACGTTCATGATTAGTCTTGACTGAAATTTAGAATTGCAGTTTTGGAAATTGTGGCAATGAAAATTAAATACAATTTGAATGTTAGCCAACATTTTAAACTTCAATGGTTACAATTTCTCTCCTACTGACAATGGTATGACACTCTCAGAAAAGAAAACACGGTGAGCACTGTGAAAGCAAAGCTTAGACATGGAATTCTTCATTTTCACATTCCTACAGAGCTTGCTGCCTGGTTTACCTACACTTCCTATCCTGTGCCATCAGTGAGGAGAGAAGAAAACATGACATGAAGTCCAGAATTAAGCTTTCCCAGATGCCAGCCTTCTAAACACAGATTCCCAGAGGTGCTGTGTCAGCGTGGTACCATAATGTGGTTTCTGTTTTACTCAGTAAACTCAAATACTTTGAGGTGGAGTTCGTTTATTGAAAACATAGTATTGTGTTTCACCTTTCCTGCTAGAGTCCTTAAACATTCCACATGGAAACCTTAGCCCTACAATAATATTTTCAATTTAGCATTTTCTACCAATTAGTTTCAAAGGAAATAACTCTCCCAGTAGTAATACTTATTTGCTTCCATTTTATTGTTTCCCTTATGTTTTTTTTCTTCTAAAAAAGTCTGCTACAGTACCCTTTTCAAGCCTCCAAAGAAAGTCCAGTACCTTCTGGGTACATCTGCTTCATATTCTTTTCCACCCCTGTATTTGCATACCAAAGCCTGCAAACCTCAGAATGAGTAAAATGACATATGTGACAACTTTGCTCTTCTCCTGTAGCCTCTGGTAGAAAAAGTACTGAATACTTCCATTTATAAGTGCTTGTACTCTTTATTTCCAGGTAGTGTCATGGGTATTCCTTTTTACACATCTGCGGTTTGAGGAAGGAAGTCAGATTTCTTAATGAAAACCTGAAGCCAGGGGTGATTTAGTGAGAGGTGGAAAAGTGAATAGCTGCTTGAATCCTTTTAAGTTATAACTTCAAAACACGTCCATTTGGTAACCTGCTGAATGCTCTGCTACTCCTCTGCCAGCACGTAGAGCAGCACAATGGGAATGGGTCTGTAGATCAAATTGCTTGGTGCAGAGCTCACAGCATCAGCATACTGTGTGCTACAGGGGGTTTAATTTCCACTCATGCTCATCTGAGACAGGGAGCTGAGTGCCCACCTGCAGCTGCAGTTCTTTATGGGCCATATCTTGGAGGTTGTCTTCCATCTTAGCTTGGCTGCAAGGGATTTATGTCATATTCACTGAAGTTGATCCATGATGGGAGCCAAGCCACGGCAAAGAGGACGGTTCGCTGGAGGAGTGCACTGCTCCTCCAAACTGAAACATCATTATAGATGCACTGAAAGCTGACTTCCTGACACAGCAAGGCCTCAAAAAGATTGACATATATTCACATTCTAACTATGTGCCACTTGCAGTGCAAAATATCCTGATAACTACTGACTAACATTCGGCGCACCTGATGTCACAACCCTAGCAAACAGACCTGCCCATCTCGCACCCATATTGCTGATATGGAACAAAATAAAACCAACACAATGGCTTTTGTAATGCTTTATACATGTGATACCTTCTTAACTTCATGGTTGATTTTTAAGAAAATCAGAATAGAAAAAGTAAGGCAAGTATTATGAATCCTCTTACACATCTTTCATTCTTATCAATAGGCGTGTGGAGTAACTTTACGCTGACTTATATGGAGGCACTGAGGAACAATGGTGCCTCTCAGAGGAGAACCTGGGTCACTGTTTCCATTTTAGCTGGGCTGTAGCAACAACTATTTAGCACTGCTTCGATGTGTTCTAGCAGATTCCTGTTCTCTAAGCATCTTTTCACTAGTGCTATGTAGATTTAACAGCTCACAAACCTGTGGTATACTAACCTTGAACTGTGAAGTGTACATTATTCCGGAAATAAATGAGGGGAGCTGAGATACAGGCTGCTTTACAAAAAGCAGTTGTATCTCCTGAAGAGCTACTGTGTTCCTACAGATATTTTCTAGGACATTTCCTTCACCAAATCTTCCGAAATACTATTCCCTAAATACAAGGTGACATTCTTCCCTCAGGACATCATTAAACACTTATGTATCAAAGTCATGATGGAATTCAGAATGTCTGGGGGGATTTACATTTTTATCCATCTTCACTCCCTGTTTATAAAAATATTACATTTTACCCTCAGGAATAGTATGTGCTTCCCAATGCCCCCTCAATTTCAACTAAGCTGTAAACATGACAAACTATCTCAATATGCCAGACAAATAAAGTTGCATCACATATTTGTATAAATCTGCTGTACATCACAAGAAAATTTGCTGTCACATGAAGTGCTTTTTGCAGGTTTAAAGAGATGTTAACCTTTAAGTGAGTCTTTAAAACTGATTTTTGGCCATGTAGAGTGTGACATTTTATCAGCCATTTGTGCTGAGCTCATCTTAATTTCATTTCTGTGTACTTACAAATCTCTGGTACAATCTTCAATTCATACTTCTTTTTCATCCTCTGTGACTGACACAAATTTTAGAACTCCGGGTGCAAAATGTTGCAAACTGTTTTTTTATCAATTCAGATGCAAAAAGCTGTAGTTTTTATTAAATTAGTATCTTGTTTTGAACAGTTAAATTTATACTGCGCACCTCTGTGCTATATTCAAAGAGAATTTCACAGTATTTAATGTGGCAAGTCCTTGGAGAGCTAGTACTCTTAAAACAGAGAGCCCTTACTAGGAAATAATTGTCAAAAACCCTCCAACTTTTTATGCCCAGAAGGCAGCACTCTCAAGTCTTCTTTCCTCGTATTTTTACAATTGCTAACAAAGGACTTCATGTGTACAATCCCACAGGAACATTGCCTAAAACTATGATCTAGAATGGGCTGTGCTTGAAATAACAAACTAAAATTTATAAAGCTTAAGGAACCCAGAATGAAGACTGGGATCAGAGTGTCTATCTTTCCCCAACTGTGTTCACCAAATCGGACTTCCCTTTAACATGTGAACACTGTTCACATTCTTTTCTTCTTTACTGTCAATGAATAACTTGAGGCAATAAGAGATACTGGACCCTGCCTGCCAGGGGCAACTTTCAAGTTTCAAGTTGAAGAAAGATGAGCAAGACAAGAGATTCAGACAAATCTCTTCAGTCCATGGGGAATGGCTTGGGTCTAATTATCTGAAAGTCAAGCAGTAGCTAGAAATCTGCTATTTTATTTTTTCATAGTGTAGTATTTACTGGGGAAAAAGCTACAGGAATTATGCCAATAAATAAATTTTCCTAAGTAATTGTACAGAATGTACAGCCAACAGTAAAAATACAGAATTTATAAATGTGTTGTGTGCTGAAATTTACTGTGGTAAATGTTCAGAGAATCATAGAATGGTTTGGGTTGGAAAAGACCTTACAAACATCTAGCTTCAATCCCCCTGCCATGAGCAGGGGCACCTTCCACTAGACCAGGTTGCTCAAAGTCCTGTCCAACCTTGCCTTGAACACTGCCAAGGATGGGGCAGCCACAGCTGCTCTGGCCAGCCTGTGCCAGTGCCTCACCACCTTCATAGTGAAAAATTTCTTCCTTATATCGAATGTAAATCTACCCTCTGTCAGTCTCAAGCCATTCCCCCTGGTCCTGTCACTACAAGCCCTTGTAAATAGTCTCTCTCCAGCTCATTTCATAGTTATGGAAAGTATGTAGCACATTCGTACTGGCCAGGTTTCCCATTGCTCATTTCAACCGAATCTAGAGATGGGCTGACACGAATGCTACGTTTTTCAAGAAACTCATGGTGACAAATACACTTTTAATTTAGATTTCTTTCTAAGCACAGAATTCAGATACGCCTCAGTGCATCACCTTGACAGCACAGAGTGTGTTCACAGCTTCCAAACTGCATTCTTATGCTGCTGGTCTCTGCTGCTCTCTAGCTACCTTGTTTAAAACTGAAAGTGGAACATGGTTGTAAAGAATCAGTAGGTTCAGTGAATAATTTGAGAATTGGTGTGATAAGAAGCTTCAAAAAGAACACATTATTCGAGCCACTTGGATTACAGCCCACAACACTCCTGAGCACTCCTTCAAGGAACTCATGACCATAGAGCATACAAAACCACCCAGGCACATCTGTTTTAGTTAACTCCTGGCTTCTCAGGAGGGCAATTCTTTAATGTTGAAGGATTGTGTTTTAGACAAGAGGTCAGTGCCTGCTGTCTCAAATTAGACATTAAGTGGTACCTTAGGAGCTGGCTGAGGCATAACCAGGCTATAACCACAGTTTATGTTAGTATCTAAAGTTCAACGTTGTGTAAAAAGACAGTGAAAAAGACAATGAGAAATAAGCTCAGCACCAGTGGTCCCTGCAAGCAAATGCAAAGTTTGAACTCTGACAGTGGTTCACCATAAAAAGGTAAACTCAGAGCCTGAAGTGCTTTCCAGAGGTACACTCAGCCTACCAATTGGTTAAAAACTCTGAGTTCAACGGATAACCTGGATGAATATTCTCAACAACCACTCAAAAGCAGCTACAGTTTCTTTTCTCTGCCCAGCCTTTTCTCAACATCAAATCAATCAGCCCAGGCTAAGTGAGGCAGAAATTATTATTCTTAACAGAATCCACCTGGGCAGGCATTTTCTGACAGTGAATTCATAGATCATAGAATAGTTAGGATTGGAAAGAACCTCAAAATCATCTAGTTCCAACCCCCCTGCCATGGGCAGGGACAATTCAGTTGCAAAAGTAAGCAGAGCCAGTTCCCTGCCTGTGTTAACACAGAAAAACATTACATGGTTCTGCTGGCATGAGTGACACAACCGTTGCATGTGATATGTCCATCGCCTTCTGCACAGTCCTTCTCAAAACTGCTTGCTGCAGGCTTCATGTTGGTGAAAAAAAACCCAAACCTTCTTCCTTCTGTTGGAGCATCTCTTTCAAGATTTATGAAAACCTTTCCTTTGCTGTATAAACAATATGAGGGATGAACACACTCTTCCATGCCTTGCATTCCTCTGGAAATAGAAATAAGGTGCTTTAAATGTGTTTCTGTACATGCTTGTATGAGCTTGTCACATGTAGCCACCGTGACTTTCCAGGTCCCTTGTACTGAGGCTGTTAAAAGGTAATTGAAAGATAATTATTATTGGCTATTCAAGATGTGCTCTTAAGAGGTGGATTGTTTTACCCCAAAATGACTGTTACCTTTATTCTGTAAAACCTTCTGGGTTCTTACTTGCTGGTATAAAATGTTTATTAAAAAAAAAGAATCAATAGAAATTTTAATCTAGACCAGAGCTCCCTCCGTTGAGTCCTATGTACAAACCTGCTGGTAAAAGGCAGAACTGGATTCCTGCCTGATTCTTTGTCAGGGCTCATGCAGAAAAGAAAGGAAAAAGAAAGGAAAGACCCTGGACATTTTAAACAGGGGGGGGGGGGGGGGGGGGGGGCCTTGGCCTGGATCCTGTCAGTAGAAGTGGAGCAATTTACTCATTCATTGGCCAGAAAAGCTGTTTACCACATATAAGCTTACATCTGTTACTTACTTGTATGGACTCATTTCTGCTCTTGTTCCAGTGTTATCATGTATTGCGAGTATTGTCATTAAATATGGTGCTTTTTTAGAGGTAGGCAACTGTATGATTTATTTATACTATATGTAAAATAAAGGCTAAGTACTTCCTAATACTGCTATGGAATTGCATAGTACTTGGGAAAGAAGAAAGGTAAATCTGCCTGTGTTGAATTTCATTTTCACCCTGGACAATTTCACCATTAGCTATGAGCTTGTATTACTTCTGGGTGGAAAAAAAAGGAGCTTATCTAAAACTAAGGCATTGGGAGCTTTAACACGGAAATAAAGAATTTTCTTAAAATATACTCACTAAATGTCATAATGTTTTCTGTGAAAATTGGAAAGCATTTAAATTCATGAGAATATAAGCAATAGCATCATTCTTGTGAGAGAAATGGGAGAAAGATTACTAAAAGGAGAGGGAGAAATAGATATGAATGAAAAATTGTTGTTAAGAGTAACAGGCCATTAAACTACCCAGTTTACAGACTCCAGATGAAGGCAAGACCTACAGGTTGGAAGTTGAAGTTCGTTCAAAACCTCATCTTGCTGACACTGAAAACAGATTTATCAGTATGCCAGGAAGCAGCTATAAGGGCATAAAATGTCAGAAAAAGAGATTTTTGTACCATATAAGAACAATTTTAGACGTCTGAGGATGTTTACCAGTTTATGTGGAGTCCAAGGATCATACTGGAAGGGAAAATCAGCACAGTTACTATATAAGAACAGGCTCTGGGGAGACCAAAAATCAAGTCACATGTGTGAAATGGAAAAGGTCCCCATTGTATTTATTAAGTTTTTTAGCACTGTTAAACATGGAAGTAGATGCAGGTTAGTGACTGAGTGACCTGCTAATCAGTGGCTTTGTAAGCTGCAGTTCTAGAAATGTACATTAGCATGTATAATGGCTTGTGCAGAAATAGAGAAGTATTGCAGTTCTAAAGAATATAAATAATAGAAGCTTTTTTATTACAGAAATGAAAACAAGATTAATAAATATTCTTGGACATAGAATGAGACACTTTTATTACTGCTGTTATTATTTAGCCATAAAAGCATAACTTAGCTGGGGTTATGTTGGCAGGTGTGTGGAAAAGATAACAGTTATCCTATCACCAGGCATCCTGAGAAGTCATCTATGGGATCAGGTAACTTTGATATTGATACTTTTAACATGCTGATTCAGTCAAATTCCTATATTATGACGACTGTAGAGCTGCTGTTCATATAGAGGTGATACAAATCCTCTTGTAAAAAAAAAAGAATAAAACTCCTCAAATATACTATACATTTTATGTATAAGGAATTAAAAAATTAGCTAATCTTGGGAGGGCATGGACCACTATCTTTTCCCAGTGGACAGGATGGAGAAAAGAGTTCAGTAAGATGAATATAAGCCATGCTCCATTTTATGTACTTGTAAAAACACAAACTTAAGGTTTAATACTACACCTACAGACTTAAAACTTGCAATGGTACATGAAGACTGTTTTCAAGCATATTTCAGTGCTTTACTGCTGAACTAAATAACGTAATAAGAAACAGCTACCTCTGCTGAGACTGTTTTTTCTGTAGACAGCCATGAACATTGCTAATGTACTGAAATGTAGATGCTCCAAAGCTGCATTTGGGTTGACTTTTTGGTGCATGTTACACTGTGTAGAATTGCATGATATTAAAATACAGGGTGTAATTTTGAGCTACAAGTCTATATGAAAGATATGAAATGAGAGGGAAGACCTTTCCTGAGGGTAGGTTCCTACCATGGATTATAACAAAGTCCAACTGAGTGGCTGAACAAATACCTTGTCACCAACAGGACAAACTGAGCAGGGATGAGGTTAGTTAAGACACTTTCATGAATGCTGAGCTACCAAAGCCTGACCAACAAAATATGGGGTTGTCATCCCCAGAGAGAGGGCCAGCAAGCTGCAGTCTCTGCAGACAGCAGGAAGTAAACCAGCAGAGATGGTATTTCAGTCCAATACCCTGAGTGAATCGCAGCAATGACCCAAAGAAAACTCTGCCCAGAGACTGGCAAAAGTATGGGCAGCAGTGAACATTTAGCAGCATGACACTGTGTCTTTCACTGTTATTAAGAAAACTGCCAAACTGGAACACCAGGCAAGCAGATAATCAGTTGTCATCAAAGATGATCTTAATTGACTAAATAATGTGAAAATTGCTAAACGACAAGAAATCAGCAGAACAGTGAATTCCAAAACTGAATAAAATTCAGTGGAGAACTCACACTGGGATTAAACACAATGAAGATTCATCAGTAATTATCATGGGCAGAGTTAGCATTTATTAAAGCTGCTGGTGAAATAAATGTCTATTGAGAATTCAACATTATTTTCATTCACTGTAGATTCCCTTTATACTCATAAAACAGAAGGAAGCCATTCTGAGAGACAAAGATTCTTACCCTAAGGCAAGCATTTAAAATATATCTCTCCTGTGCACTAATGATGAAGAACACCTAAACTCAGGAGCTAGGATGTACACAATTTACTCTTTTCAACAACCACTTAACACCCATGCTGTGAATACCTAAAGCTAAATAAGGCTAATCTCACCCTCTGTGACTTTGAGATACAGCTGATTTGGTGGATTCCTGGGATATTCTTTGACAATTTAAGAACAGAAGGAAAGAGCAGGTCACAGCTAAGGAAATAACTATTCTAAGGGTTACAGTATCATAAAATCATAGAATCACAGGATGGTTTGGGTTGGAAGGGACTTTAAAGACCATCCAGTTCCAACACCCTGCCACAGGCAGGGACACCTTCCCCTAAACCAGTTTGCTCCAAGCCCTATCCAGCTAGACCTTGAGCACTGCCAGGGATGGGGCAGCCACAGCTCCTCTGGGCACCCTGTTCCAATGCCTCACTGAACAAATCATAAGAATCAACAACCAGTAGTTCTGCAAGCAGGTCTTGCTACTTGGAAGAAAGACCCTGGTTTTGTCTGGGCATTTACATGTGGCCATTGTCATTCGAGTGTCCTGTCATGGGGAATGCAGATTCTCTCATAAGCACACTGAATTTGACAACTATTCAAAATTAGCAAGCCTTGCTTTCCCAACACATTCTGAGAAGATTATGGCCTACAGGGATGCTGGGGAGGGACTATTCATTAGGGACTGTAGTGATAGGACAAGGGGTAATGGGGTGAAACTTAAATAGCAGAGGTTTAGATTGGATCTAAGGAAGAAATTCTTTACTGTTAGGGTGGTGAGGTACTGGAATGGGTTGCCCAGGGAGGTTGTGAATGCTCCATCCCTGGCGGTGTTCAAGACCAGGTTGGATGAAGCCTTGGGTGATATGGTTTAGTGTGAGGTGTCCCTGCCCATGGGATGGGGGTTGGAACTAGATGATCTTGAGGTCCTTTCCAATCCTAACTATTCTATGATTCTATCAGGATATATTCTGCCTAAAATAGCATACTTCCACACTAGGTCCAAAACCTTTCTGTGGGGATACATATCTTGTGATTGTGAAAATGTCTCAGACTTCGGAACCAACCACCAGGCAGATGAAAATCATCTGTCTGAGATCAAAATGCCCAAGAAAAATTATAAATAACTTAATTTATATCCTATAAAAGAGGCTGGTGACTCAGGTAGTTCTGCTAAGATGATTTATGATCTACTGTAGCTGGAAGGCAGGTTTTTTTATATGTATGCAACAGTACTTAAGGCAAGAGCTGAGGGGCTTTCATATCCTCTCTAACTGTTAGACAGGACATAGTAGTGCATTTAATTTCTGCTGAATTAACACGAAGATGTAGATTACATCAGACTCCTCTTAAAAAGCTATTTTGCCTCAGAACACTAAATCATTTTAAATATACAGGAACTGATGCAGGGACAAGACAGGCACTTTTTTCTCTGCTAGAACAAAAGCAAGGTTCCTGAGATGAACTGAAACAAGGAAATGTCATTACAAGTGAGACATACAGGGTAAACCACAGACATAGCAACAAAGGACTAGCAGACTGGATAGAGAATTGTCTGTCATAGATGTAACCTGGCAAGCAATTGAATTGTGAAAAGTTGAGACACAATCTCACCAATTTCAGTGCTTTTTTTCTTTATAAAAAGATCTACAATTAATGTATTTTCAAGTCCTGTCACACATCGTCAAGGCTTTATTTTGTCATAGGCATATGACACATGATGTGATGCAACATGACAATGCCTAAGAAAATGCAGCATGTCAATGGCAAGGCATCCCATCAAAGACTAGAGATAAATATCTTCAAGGGATTTTTTGTGTGCATGTGCTTGTTCAATTTAGGAATATGCTGCAAGGAATATATGTATTATAACACTGTTATGCCTTAAAATATGTAAAACTAATTGGAAGCAAAGAAAGAAGCTGAAGACCCTTGATACCTAGTGACTGCATCAGTCCCTAAAATGTGGGCAAATAGCATGTACCACAGACAGAGGGGAATGTATCTGAGAAATACAAAACCAGGAACTGAAGCTGCCATTTTAGATGCTTTACACTGCCAAATACTGCAGTATTCAGTGTTTCCATGAGCAGCCTGAAAGGTCATTGTATAAATAGTTTCCATTTCTTGAAAGCCTGCTCTTGGTAGAGCATCAGTATAGTAGAGCAAGAAAACAACCTTAAAAGCACATTGGTTTCCTCAGACAAGAAATGCAGAATCCTGAAGCAAATCAAGAAAAGTCTAGTAGTTCTTAAAATCAAGGCATTAACTGGGCCTCCAACCTCCTGTAGGAAACCTGATGTTTCAGGTCTGCAGTCACAGGAAGAGCTTGATTAGGTCCAAGCAACTGCAGATAACATGGTACTTGGAAAAACATCTTCCTTGCATGTTCTCATAGCCAAATGTCCATAATGCTCACCCTGAAACAGTAGTCCTGGAGCTGTGCAGATCATGAGAAACATTCCCTTTCTATATACAGAGGCAAGGGTGTGCTAGAGCCCTGACTCTCCCCAGATCCTGAAACGGGGTAATAGATTTAACCATGAGCAGACTGGAATAGAAAGCAGAATCCCAAAGGGGTGCATGGTATGAATCTGCCAGCTTTAGGCTCAATAGAGCCCTGATCTTCATTGCTCTCCTGGTTATTGGATTTGCACACATCCATACTTCCCATAAGAGCATCACAACTGAAATAGCACAAGCTTTTCGCATTATGTAAAGGAACTGATATTTCTTTCCTCTAAAGGCAGATTTTCCCTCTTCCCCTGTACTGCCCCATTTGAGCTCTTCAAATATGGTTTGGCTAACTTCCTCCCCTCCTCTTCTGTTTCTAGGAGGAAGGAAATAGATAAATCAGCCAGCAGGCCAGCTCTGTTTCCCAGCTCTCAGTGACTCTTGCATCTAAAAAAGATCATTACGACAGCAAATATTCGAATACTTTTCAAAGATCCAACCAAGAGGATGGCACAACAGGGGCTGGGAGTCCCTGCCTGCAAAGGGCAAGGGAGCTCATGGGAGCAGAGCACAACCCCAAGCCAAGCCTTGTCATAACTGTGATTATGGGAGATGGGAAGAAAGGTACCAAGCTCAGCAGAGTTCACAGAAAGATCTGGAGGCAGAACGGTCGTTCTGTTGGCCACTCCCCTGCTGCCTGCTTGTAAGACTAAGCTAAATGCATACACATTCTCTGAGGTACAGAAAATTTAATCTGTTGTTACTGCTTATGTGCTTTTATGGCATATTCAGAGGCAATTCTGCTTAAAACTGCTTACATAAAGCCATCTGCATTTGATGAATATTATGTAAAAAAAAAATCCTCTGTAACTCTTTCAAAATAAGGCTGTATTTTTTATTGTCCATGCTTGGTTGCTTATAGCATTCCTTATAACTTAGTGGAATTAGAAAAGTTTATGCTTTGTAATTTCAACTTTCAAACATTTTGAAGTGAATTAAAGCTAAAAGCATATCCAGGAGGATCTTGTCACAGGAAGAGGACTGGGAGGAAAAGGAAACAGATGTGCCATGGCTATACATTGCCCCATGTTTCCTAAGGATACACAGTTGTATCAGAAAAGTACTCACAAATTGTAAATGCTTTTCTCATTGGTATGCAACAGCTGAAGGTACAAATTCATTATAATAAGCCACTAGGGAGTGCTGGAGGAAAATTCAATATCCAAGAATGTAATACAATTTTCTCTGTCACAACAGGACTGTGTTTTGCCCTTTGTTTGTTGGGAGGTTTTTTGTTTTGGTTTGGCTTGGTTTTCCCCAAAGCTTGGATTAATTAGCTAGACAATAATCACCTGAGCAATTTCCTGCACAGCAATAAATGGGTAATGTATTCCTCTCTCAGAATGGTGCTCCTGTAACACATTTGTCATCTACAATGACTGCAACTGCAAAAAACATTGCAGACCTTATTACACCACAGTTTGCAATAAATTATTGGTCCAATGTTATACATTTGAAAGCCAAAAAGATTTATTTACTTAAATACTAATTGGTTTGATGCAAATACCAGTAACAGTCCAACAGTATGGCATTATCTTATGGTTCATTTGTTCCAGAGGTGATTCATCAGGGAAAACAATCCTTAATGCCATGCATCTTCATATGCACATCTTTCATCTGCTGCAACCATCACCAGCTTTCAGTCTTAAAATTAAATGTGTGCTTTAACTCGTTGCTCACATGCAGCTAGCTGTATTTTAAGGTTTTATTGCCTCTCATTATCTTTTAAGCTTTATAGAGCATTGATAGTTTTTCAAGGCAAACAAAGAGGAAGCAGTTTTCAGTGAGCTGGGTGCAATGAATAAAACTGAGCACATGGTTTCCTAGGTTGGATATCGACTGCCATCACCTGTTGAAGAGCAGTGCTTCTGTTCCCCCATATACTGACATCCAAGGCTCGTGATGGCCCCAGTCCAACCTCTGAATCCACCCATAGTGTCTACTATGTTGCTGCTCCTTATGGAGCATGTGTGCTGCCCCAAATGCGAAACCCATCTCTCTGCCCCACTCTTGACTGCTCCACTGCAGGCACTTGTAGGGACCATAAGCACTCTCAGCATAAAGTGCCTTTTTCCTTTGCAGGTTTTAGTACATTTCTCTAGTTACCAATTTGGAAAGCAGTGTAGGGCCACCAACTGTTGACATGCAATTTTTCCTGAGAGAAATAAGGTTTAGAAACCTGTAGAGCCATTTTGTTTTCAGCACTTTCAGCTCTGCTTTCCACATAAATGTTCTCTAATTTTGCAGGTTTTATCTAAGTGATTCAACTTTAAATATCACTACCCAAATGTACTAACACTCATCTGGAGTTAATAGCACAGTGTAAGAACAAGCTTATTGAAATCCATAGAGTTTGACCTGGTTTAAACTGATGTAAATGCCTTTTTGTGTCATTTAGAAATAACATTTCTCAAAGAAATGTATTTATTGGCATGACATTAGTTAAGTTCAGGTGGGAAGTCCTGTGGTTTTGCTAGGAACCAAACTGAGAGTTTTGAAACGGCATTCAGTGAAACCATGATTTTACAAATGCTACCAAGTAGGTAAAGATCAAAGGAACAGCATGGCAGAGAATTTAGAGGGCTTAATCATAGCCTCCAAACAAAGCAATAATGCAGTTCAATGACTCTACTTCATTGGCAGTGGTGGTCAAACTGATTTTTTAGTCCTCAAGTCTACAATATAAGCCTGGGACAATTCACGTACTAAAAACATATCATTTAAACATTGGTTAATATTTTTACATGGACAAGTCTTGCCTTATGGGAGCTAACAAAAGATAAGTTATTTTCAGCATATTCTCACTGGCCTCCACAGAAAGGTCTTGTTTGGATACTTCTTGGATACTTGTTTGGAAACATTGTGGCCAGTAATACTGGCCAAACAATAAGGTCATGTTTGTTTAGTGCTCCAGGCTGCACTGACTGGCTTGACCTGATCTCCATTGCCTGTAATGAGAGATCCAAAAGAACGTGCTTACAGGTGTCCTGCACAGAGGTTATTACAGACAGATGTGTTAATCTCAAACCAAATTCTACCAAAGGGGTCTCTGTGAAATTGTGCTAGTTACAGTTATACTTTGAGCTGGACCACACTTCCATAGCAGGACATGTTGCATCCTGTGGTATGCTATGCCTTGTGGCTGTCCCAGCGGTGGCACTACACAGAGATGTGATGGAGTCCTTTGGAAGTCAAGCTGGCACAGAAATTAGATCATTTAACAGCTGCTTTCAACTTTTATCACAGCTTTAGGCTTCATACCATTACACTTTGAGAAAAACTGCTCTGTTTTGAGGCACAAGATGATTTACTTGACTTTGCTAGCTCTGCCGACACCAGTAATACAATCAGCTATGCATACAGCTGGGATCAGGATGAGATATGTGTCCCTAGGCTCTGGAAATAAATTTTTAGCATGTGTGCTCTCATACAGTTTCCATTTCACTTGCTGTGCATGACACAAGTATTACCTAGGAAATGAGATAATTCACATATAGTGCAGAGTGTAAAAATGGAACATATATGCTATTTTATACAATGCAGAACACTACTATGATTTTAAATATGATCATAATGGGACTTAGTGAAATAAAACATCAAATCTTGCATTAGTTTTCAGGTGTTTCAGAATGATAAACTGCCACCATCAACACCTGGCATTGTAAGATTTTACAAAAATATTAAAAGTGAATTTTTATAGACAGTGAATAATGAACTAAATTAATAGAAAGCCCATGACAAGGAGTTTCCTTTTTTGTACGGTATTTTCATGCAAGCAGGACCACAAACAGAAGGTCTCTGTGAAACATATTGGAAACACGAACAACTTTAGTGATGGTCTCCTTTGGACTATCACTGCAAGTGCTATCCAGCATATTTCAATTGCAAATTACAAGTCTGTAAAGCTAAGGAAAAAAAATTACCTGTAACAATAACAGTGTTGTACACTAATTGTCAAATAGCACTCATAAAACCACGGTTTATAATGCCTCTGCTTTGGGAACCATGTGATGTTGCTACACTAAAGCTTAATTTATATAAGACTTTTTTATCCAGAACCTGTGCAAATGTGTGAACCACAAGATGAGATATATATGAAATATATTTCAGTCATGTTAGAGGGATGCTGAGTTTTGGAGTGCTGAGTTTAGGAATGTGCTTTATATTTCTGACTGCTCATTCTAATTGCAAATGAATTTTCATCTAAGAAAGGACTGGTGTCTCCATGAGAAGAGCACTTTGGCATTAGCATCCAAATGCAGTATTCCTGCATTTCAATTTTCACAAAATTATAAAATCTTTTGGACATGTTTTTTCCATGGGAACAATCACTATCAGCATTTTAAGACTGGCAGAGACTATGTAGTGTACAGGTAGTTATTGGGACTTCATCAGGAAACAACACAAACCCACCTCATAGACAATATTTATGTTGAATGCCCCATGACTCTGAGTCCTCTCAAGAGATGAAAAAGCCCTGGGTTCACCTCCTATGTAAGTTCCTGTACAAAGAACAAACTCCTGGCCAGCCAATCCAGCCCCTGAGGATGGGGTTTTCTTCATATACACACCATCAGCCCTGCCATGTGTTCACAGGCAGCAGTTTCTGTCCATTGGGCCTTGACAGTGGCCCATGAAGGGAGAACATAGCTCTGTAACAGTGAGAATAGCTAGCTGGATGAAACAGGACAGCAAAAGTCAGTTCAGATCAGTACTGAATACAGTGTCCCTTGCAAGAAGCAATCTAAATTGCTGGGTGGGAGAACTCCCTTGTTCTCCATTTCCATGGAGAAATGTACCCATTTTCCATGGGTACCTAATTCCCCATCAATTTTCATTCACATTCTTGGTCTGTGTGTGCACAACACCAAAGAATGAGGTATCTGTCTTCACTGCAGTGTTTGGGTGCTAAGTCTAAATCCAAAATTCAGCAAATTTCATGCTGTTGAAAAAAGATCTCTAGTCTTCATTTATAACAGTAGTCAAACAGTATAGAACATACACAGTCCCTACTGTAATTGCTATCATTCTTTCATTTGCTCTGAAGTAAACCTGTCTTCCAAAAGCAAATACAAACCTCCTTGATGTCCTCCCAAGTTAATTTACTTGTCCGAGTAATTCATAATCTTAACTACAGAAGTACAGTCTCTGATACGCTTGCCAAGCTTGCCAAAGTTTGTTTCCTGTCTCTTCCTGACTCAAGCATGCAGTGACGGTTACTTGTGCCTTGCTGGTATATGAAATCTTAGAAATATTTTCAGTACATGAAAAAAAATATTGGAAAATAAGAATAATCATACATTTCATTTCATAAGAGAAACCATAAAACCATTTCAATACAAATAAGCTACTTTTTGCATAGCAGTGAGAAAATATGACCAATATTAACACAATCCACTGAACAGAAACAGTGTTATTTTGCTGAAGTTATTATATTATCTTAGGTGTAAAAAAAACTCCTGCCCGACTGAACAAACTTCTTATTTTTCTCATCCTAGATAACATAATTTTCTACTCTATGAGCTCTTTCAGAAGCAGTCTGGTGTGTTCTTAACCAGCTACGTCTGGAACTGAATGTGTGAGATACTGTCCATGCTGATATGATGACAAGAGCTATACTAATGGTTTTCAGGGGAGGCAGAATGATGGCTTTTATCCTGGGGATATAAGACAACATAATTTCATCTGAGTTGTTTCTCTGCTGCAGATAGGCAATTAAACATCTTCATCTTGTGCAGCTTGGACTAGGAAGCTGCAAGTTGATAAGAGTGTAGATCTAAAATCAGGCCTGTGAAATTCAGCAGATGTGTCAGTCATTGCATTCATCCTAATTTGTTAGAGAGTTGGATGTCTTTTGATCTGATACTTTAACACACTGAGGTTGTGTGGGTTTTAGTAGTTACAGGAACATACAGAGCGTGAAAGATCTAATTAAGAAGGAGGTTGAATTTCAACATCCTACCCCACTTTACTATCTGGACATTCTTGCACTTAAGGGAAGTCTTTTCTCTCATTTTAATTCAACTATCCAAGTTACATGCTCAGCTCCATTTAGCAATTCAGCTACTTTCATAGTAGTTGAGAAAGACAGTAGCTCCAGCTATAAGAATATTATTAGATATCCATCATTGTATATTATGCAGTCCCTAGTTTTATAACAGATGCCAGGGGCTTTTTAAGGTGATCAGATATTACACATCTGAATACCCTTGGCTTTTAAAATCCATTAGGAGCTCATATTTTTAAAGGGTTTTTTTTTCATTCGAAGATAGATAAGTAAACTGACAGACAAGCTCTCTAGGGGCCTGTAGAATGTATTTTAATCAGTCATGAACTGTCATGCTTCTACAGAGAAATTATTTTTTATTTAAAAAGACATGCAAAGCCTCTAGGAACTAAAATAACTTCAATCTCTGCATGCAGATTTCAGTTCTCATGTTTGCCTATAGCTCTGTACTATCGCTGATTCACAGAGACTTTTAAACTCCTGAACATAAACACAGTAAGCATGATGGTAATTCAGCAGCTGTTGTTCCTGAAGAAAAAAAGGAAGTTCTATGCAGGCAGTGAGAGTAATATTCCTGTTACACAAACACATACACACACAAAAACTAAAATAATATAAATATCGAATTTGAGAAAGCCAGAACCCCTTCACAAACTTCAGAAAACCATGGCAAAACTAGATTTGTTTTTTCAAGAATGGCTGCCTTTTTCATTGTTTCACAATGAAATACAGAGTAGATGTCTCAATAATCAAATAATAAAGAACAGTGAGGCTTTATTCTGAATGATTGCATCTTATGGTAAAGGGTGCAGTGGAGTATCTAAGAATGCCCACTGTCATCTGGAGCATTTAGTCATTTTTTTATTAAGGAAAAAAAAAAGATTTAGAAGATTGTTTTGGTTACAGATACAGAATTTATCATCTTTACAAACCTTATTAATCCTCTTCAGTAAGATTCTTCATCCTCTATTCTATGCAGATTTCTGTATGACATGTAATCTTACATATATAATTGTATCTTATAACAAGATTTGCAGTTTTACTGGTATCCACATATTGCATCCAGCCTTTCTGGTAGCAGGAAAAGGAAGAGGGAACATGGTGAGAAGATAGAGTCACTTTTGTAATTTTTATTAATATTAAAAATCATGTGTACTGCACCTAACCAATGAACTTCCTCATTCCATTGTTACCTTTGACAGCAGATACAAATGAACAAGATTTTCAATCAACAATTTATCATTTTCAAACTTTTTGAAAACTAAATCTATCTTTTCTGCATCTCTGAAATCCCCTTTACTGTGAGCAGAAGCCCTGTGCCCCTCTTTAGGGAGAACACAGTCAGAATTCAGAAGGACTCTATGTAATTAAGTTGGAGGAAAAGGAACTTAGAGTTGATTTTATTAGAATGAGATTCTCTGCAGGAATGCATTTTAGTCTGAGATGCCTGCTACCAAAAGTCAGAGCTAAGTACTCCTTACACTTGATTTAATTAATCACTATAATTATATTCCAATTACATTTTTCTTTTTTTTATAACATTAAACCAAAAAAGCACATTTCCTGTTTTTCTTGGCTAATCAGAAGATCATAATTCAAGTTTATAAACTGCCACATTTAAACAGCTGCATTTACTCTGTGTGAAGATGAAATGTGATAAACAAGGCCAAAATACTTTAGGCAGATCCAAAAAAGATGACTGCTCGTATGGAGAAAGAGAGGAGTTAGCTTAATTTTATGGACAGATCATATTATAATAAGAAGAGTTGGATAAAAATAAGATTCTAGCCAGAAAAGTGCAAGCCAAAATGTTCCTTTTGTTCTTTGAATGTTCTCAATGATTTCTTAGCAACTCTGCACAATTCACAAGTACAAATCTTCTTTCTATCTGCCAATCCTACAAACCCAGTGTGGTATTAGGAAGTCAATCTGAGGGGTGTTTTTGGCCTATATACTGTCAGGACTAAAACTATTTAAATTAAATTGCTATTTTGCATTCTTGCATTGATCATCACTTTCAAAAACCTAACATAGTATTTTGCCTCTATGTCTTGGTAATACTAAAAGGATTAAAATGCCATTGTTGATGATGCATTTTAACTGAAGTACTCAGTACATATTTAAGTAAAGTACTCAGAATTCTTACCCTTCTCATGCAATTTTTTAAACTATATTTGTTACTAACAGGTACATTATGCCATCTAGCACCATTGATACAAACAGACCTTCCCTAGAGTGAAAACAGTCATCCCCGCTGAGGCACGGACAAATAGCATAATACTCATCCAAATGTTTTCGCTGCACAGGCTGCAGTTTGGAAGGATGGCAGAGAGTATCCTGATGGTGTCTTGGGTTTGCCCTCTCATGCTGCTCACTGAGTGCCACCAGCCCCTACATGCCCCTCAGTTAGCACGATCCCCTCCACGACTGTGTGGTTGTGTGCCCAGGTGTAAACAAGAGTTGTGTGTTTGCCTCCTTCTGCCATTGCCATCACACCCATTATCTTTAAGTGCCCAGTGAGAAGGACACATGATCTCAGAAGACTGCTCAAGCACAGATTTGACATAGCTGATCTGAGTGATGAAGGTTAAGGAAGAACATGGAAGGGTGGGACTCTCCTTGGAGTAATCATCATTAACAGATCACAGTTTTCTATTGAGTGCACAGAAGGGAAGCCACATCTCTCATTTAAAGGCAGCATGAAAAATAGTTTGGTTTGGCTTTCATTGTTCCACATCATGATCTGTAGCCAAGTTATATATTCTGCATTATTTTCTTACTATTTCCAAACTGCACAGGGAGACACACATTGTTGGGACTTCTAATCTCTTTGTCTAGGTACTTTTTAACTATTAAAGAGTTATGATTATTGTGCTTATGCTTGAAATTCATAAGACGGAGAAAACTATGGAAGTTCTATGAAATGGACAATGTACGATGAGGCTAGCAGGGTTTGATTTCAACAAAACCAGTATTAAACTGTATTTACTTCCTTGAAAATTCTTTTTTATCATTTCCTTCAGACTAGGTTGCAAAAAAAAGACATTCAAAGATCCTTCATGAGTAAATGTAGCCTCTTGTACAATTAGATTTTATTGCTAAACATCTACAGAGATATCTAACCCATAGCAATTACCTTTAAGCATGTTCTTAAAAATCCTGCCTTCCAATTCATGCCATGAACATTTATACAAGTCATAAGCTTAGAATGAGTTTGACATAGCTATTTCCCAGAGCTATAAAACATGCAAGAAAAACGTTCTGTATTCAGAAACCACTTTTCCAGCTTTTAAACCAAAATGACATTGTCTTTTATGTTGGCACATACCCAAGCTTCCCAGATGCTGCTATATTATTCATAATTAGGACTATAAGTTTTTTTCAATTATTTTGTTATAGTACTGTATTTCACACACAAAGTAACATAAGCATGAAGGTAAATTAATTCCTAAATAAGACTTCATTTATCAACATACATTGTAAGTGGATTTTGCATCCACATTTAAATTTCAATCTAAAAGATTTTGAGAAAGTTGGAAGTTTCTGCATTTTCTTTTTCTCCTCACAAAAGAACATAATGGCAATGAATTCCACCCAGAAACAGTAGCACAAAAGGTTGCAAGTGTGCCACACAGCTGTCTAATCATTGACTATACTGCTTATCAATACTATATGGTGCTCAGCATAATGGCTGAATATGCATACTAGCTGTTCCTCTTCTGTCAAGAATAATCAAGAGATTACCAGCGCATAAGATTAGGGCCCTCATTTATGAAAGCAAAACTGAGGGAAAGAAGAAGGGAGCCGATCATGACCATTGCTCACACCAATATGATAATAAAATTGGTCCTGCAAAGTTAGCCTGCTGGGGTGCAGAAAATATCCTGGCACCCAGAGATGGCTCATCAAACCTTGTAAGCTTTAATAATTGTAATAATTTAATATAGGAACTACATGGGTGCAGTGAATCTAAGCCTAAAAGGCTTATGAGGATGTGAAAGCAAAATAGAAGTTGTTCTGTCCCCTTCACTATAGAAACACTTTTTGGTACCTGTCCTAATAAAAGATAATTGCCCCAGGCTGCTTTGCTCTGGACTTGTTCTTATTTTATCTGCACGTTACAGCTGAGGAGGTGGCTCAGTCTCCCCACACTCAGTTCCAGAAAGGATCTCACCCACTCCCTACTTTTGCAAGATAACTGAGTCACTCACTGAATAGGATCTCATTAAAACTAACAAGGTTTCTTGACCCTTCTGCTCCCAACAGGATACCACTTGCAGCCTGTCCTTACCTGAGACCCTAATTACACTTATGCTAATATTATCCTTTCAATTGCTTTATTTTGCATGTGGCCTTCATTATATTTAGCATTTAGGCTGGCCTGAAATCACTGTCTACTCTGGAGAAGCACAAAACCACTCCTTATCATCTTTCCCACAAAAGGGAAGAGGCATGACTCCACAGGAAGATCTGACCTTGTTTTAATCAAGCTAGCTCAGACCCCACTAGGAATGAAATCATATATGCATAGTCTTCAGCTTTGGCTAAATAAGTTAGCAGTGCGCCAGTCCTGCAGCATCACAGCATTAGAAACAGCCCAAGCACCCATTTCTGGGCATCAGTCACACCACCTTGGGAACTGGGGCTGCAAGGATGCTTGGTGCTCAATTCATGATACCCTGCAGAGACCTGTGTGTTCAGTTACTCTGCTACATGCTGTCTGGCAGCTGAAAGAGTAAATTCCACTTTTATGAGCTCCTAACAAAAATACCACAGCTGTCATAATACGAGCATATTCACCATCATCTTTCTCCCTCCACAGCCCCATGACACCTCCTGCTCTGTGCTGTGTGACAACCTGGAGCAGAAAAATGGCAGAGCTGAAGAAAAGCTCTGCAGAAAGAAGGCGTTATTCCCCCATTCCAGCAGATCAACTTCATGACCCAGCCCATTGCCCAGCAGCACAAATATTGGTGCCAGCACAGCCTGAGGGCCATGAATGGGCTAGACTGGCCAAAGAAGAGAGATTGGTAGCTGAGAATATGAATGACAGCATTAAGGTGTTTAAGAAGTTTGTAGAATCATATAATGGTTTGGGTTGAAAGGGACCTTAGTGACCATCTAGTTGAACCCCCTGCCATGGGCAGGGACACCTCACACTAGACTAATTTGCTCAAAGCCCCATCCAGCCTGACCTTAAACACTTAGGTTGTCCCCTTAGGAGAGGTGATCATCTTTGTGGTTCTCCTCTGGACTCATTCCAACAAATCCTGCCTGTTCGTAAGCAACAGGTTTGCACAAAGGGTTTTCAACAGAAGAGACTATGGCAAGCATAGACAGTTGCAAAACAATCAGCAGGAGCTAAGACTGACACTTTTCCATAGCACACACTGTCCCTCCAATCCATTCCTGGGACAAGGGGTAACCAGGCTCCCCTTTCACACTCAGTTATGACCCCCACACACACTCCCTGGCAGTGTCCAGTATCTGGCTTTTGGGCACATCTGGCTAACAGCTGTAAAAGATGCACTGTGCCAGCAGAAGTGATTGTGGCTAAGTGATGAGCCCCCCCACCTTCCTACCACATCACCACACTCGGCACCTGGCTCCCCATCCCTTCCTTATTTCCCATCACAGCTGACTCAATGGTCAATTTAGAAACACCAAAGCTAGCTGAACCACAACTGCCCCAAAAACAGATTAGGGACAAGAGCTGAGGAAGTGTATTTCTGAAGGAAAGCTTCACTTTTCTACCTCACAGTGTCAATGATAAAATTTAAAGAAGGCGTAATTGTATCTCTGTATATGGCTTACAACCTGCTCTCATGCTCAGTGAATTCTGCAAACCATCCTCCCTGTTCCACCAGGGAAGCCAGACAGGGCAAAGGAGATGGATCCAACATCAGTGAAGAAATACAGACCAGAGACCCTCTCTTCTGGAATACCAGGAGCTGTATGAAGTCTCTACAGCTTTTTCAAGACAAAAAAAAATCTCTGCTCTTTTGAAGAAAATAATGACAAATTGCCATGCAGTTCCAGTGCAACTCTAGGTATTATAAGGAAAAGTGAGTAAAAACGTATATCCACAGGCAGAAACACAAAATTTAAGCTTCTTTAATTCAGAGCTTCACAAAATCACTTTTATCAGGTTTTATCACTGTGGCTGTTTTCTAGCACCTGTGTGTCTCTTACTGCTAGGTGAATGGAAAGAGTGAGGGTTACCTTAAGGGAAGATTAAAAAACAAGCTGTCAACAGAAGGAACCAATTTTACAGAGGAATGTGTAATGAATACAAACTACAGATATGGTGACCTTCTTACAGATGTCTATGTAATAGGGGGAAATATGGCTGAGTATACAGTAAGTGGAGACATGATAATTAAATCCTTAGCTGATCTGATTTTCATGCTTCAAAACCCAGCACAGGGCAGTAAATGAAAGGTGAAGATCCTGAACCACGATACAGAACACATTTCACAGACCCCTGCGTGAAAGCATCCGTCCACCTGCCCCTTCTTCAGGGTCAGAGACTGAGCACTTCAGATGAATGCTCAATTTGCCAGGGGTTTACAGAATGTCAGGGGCAGTTTCCAAAACACTGTCCTGAAAAGGTGATATTCTGAATTTCAGCTGCTATATGGCAGAAAACGTGAGTCTCACATGCTTCTGCTGAGACGCTTCATCCTGCAGTCAGGCTGCCATATTCCAAAGCAGGTCATCCTGAAGGTTATATCACTTGATTTAAAGGCACTGCAATAATTTTACGCCAGGGAAATCTCTACAAGAAAAAGACCCATCATTCTTTCTCCACAACCTTCCCAAACTCCATTATTCCTCTCATTTGCTCCAGTCTTCCCCTTCTCCTCTTCCCATCCATCATTTCTTCTCTCAAACAGCTTCCTTCTCAGAATAACTGATTTCCTTCTAGTGTAAGCACAACATGTTCATAAGATAACATCACTGAATCAATCTCAAGCTTCCTGCAGAAAACATCAGCCACAACAGAGACATGTAGGGGTAAATGCACCTCTCAGAAAGATCCCTTTAAGTCAAACTAAGTTACACTAAGGTTGAATTTATTAAACAGTAATGAGAGCTGAAAAGGTGTGTGGATAAGCCAGAAAAGTATAGAAGTGCTGCAGTGTATTTCAGTTTAACTTTTAAAGCTTGACACTTTGCTATTTTCTTTACATTTAATGCTGTCTGTCTAGTGTAGTATTCCTTAAGAAAGAATTCAGATTGCTAATTACAATAGTCAACAAAAACACAAGGCTGGGATCTAAAACTCTTACTGGTGTGTGACCACTAATAGTCTCCTCCTCTACACAGACTGGAATGGGTTGCCCAGGCAAGTTGTGAATTCTCCATCCCTGGCAGCATTCAGGGCCATGTTGGACAGAGCCTTGGGTGGCATGGTTTAGTGTGAGGTGTCCCTACCCATGGCAAGGGGGTTGGAACTGTATGATCTTAAGGTCTTTTCCCACCCTAACTATTCTATGGTACTGTGAATGTAAAACTCAAAGCAAATTTCCTAGCTGCAGGTGAGGTGACAGTTGGCCAGAAGGTGGGGAAAGCAAGACATTTTCCTCCTGCAGATCTACCTCTGCCGCCAAGCTGTAAGCCCATGGGGCACTTATATACTCCGGTGTTCAAGTGGGCAGACAAACATGAATCACTGGAACTGTCATTCATTTGTTTGAACAAAAGCTAGGTTTTGGGGAAAAGAGGCATAAAGTTAAGAGGTATTCATATTTCTAACTCACTCTGTAGTCTACTCTTACACAAAAGATTACTTTCAAAGCACTTCTACTGCTGAACTGTAACTTCTGCCCTGTACCTCTGTGTTCCCCTGCCTCTCATCTGAAGTGTCTGATTTTGAAAGTGAAAACGTCATCGCTCCTTCATACTGCAGCTGGAGTGTAAACTTTGTAGATGGGTTTACCTTGGAGAATTCATGACTTACAGTTCGTCTTGCTAAGAGCAGGTCTACCTGACCTACGGGTGTAGAAAGACTTTTCACCATATTTCGGGGTCCTTCTTTCTTCTCTCTCTTTTTTTACATTATTTAGCAAATATTGTCCAGATAACTGTGCAAGCTTAAAAGAGGTCTTTCTCTCAATCTTTTCCCCTGGCTTGGTCCATGCATGTAGTTCTTTACTACTAAAAATCTCAGGAAATCAGTGATCTGATAATTTCAATGTCACACATCTCCCTATGGTAAATTTTTGCTCTCTCTCTCCTTTCGAGACTATTAATTGCATGTCTCCCTTTTTGAAATTCCTAAAACATTGAGAAGAAAGGAAAACCATATCACAAGGATACTGGGATGATGGATGAAAATGGCATAAGGACACTTCTTTTTCCAGATCTTCATATCCTACTTTTTCTGATTCAACTCAACCATCATTGCTTCATTTGAGTTAGGTGTAGTAGTTTAGAATATGCACACGTGACTATAGCTATTTAGCTTTTGTATCTCACAGAATCAGAGAATCATAAAATCATAGAATAGTTAGGGTTGGAAAGGACTTTAAGATCAGTTGGTTCCAAGACTCCACATTAGACCATGTCACCTAAGTCTTCACTGCTTGGTGTTTAATAAACCATAGATAAAACCTAACATTGGACTGAAAGGGCAGGAGCAAAGATTAATTGTGTTGACTAACCCAATGTAATATCCTTTTCCTCCTCTTAGTTTTCAGAACAAGACACACCGTGACACTACAAGCTGCAGAACTGGACACTGCTCATATGAGATTTTATGGCTGTACAGCAAAATGCCAAGTGTCTGATTTTTTTTTTCATAAAGTGGGTTTGGTGCCAGTATAAATGTATTAACTGTCTTAAAACAGTGGTGTTAACTTTGTTTATGCAAATAAAACTTTGCAGCAGTGCCATTTTTGATACTTACAGGGGTTTTTTGAACCATAGTTTCTTTTCTTTCTGTGCTACTAGCTTATGAACTATTACTCATCTAATTTCTCTGTAGTGTCATGTGGTTTGCTCCCACCTGCTGTTTTTTGCTTCATCAGATGCACTTAATATTTTCTTCTTGACAGAGCACGTATATCTGTGAAAGGTGATATTTCAAACAGGAGGAGGAGGGTGAATCAATTTTATGTAGCTCTTGTTTTTTTTCTGGAATATAACTAACTTTTCCGAAATTAAGAGAGATCCTTCTTGGTAATTACCAGTTGCTCATTTCTCTCAACAAGATGCGAACTGATGCTATTAAGTTTCTATAGAACATGCTGTTAAAACCCATAAAAAGGCAGAAAAGATCAAGCTGTACCCACTGTAATGTTCTGATTTTTCCCGGTGGTTGGTAAAATACACAGTGCAATGAGCAGCAGTAGGAGGTGTACACTGTATTTGAAATCTTATATCTCTGCACTGTTTTCACAATCCTGTTTTTCTGTAAATATTTACAGGAATTATAAAAGTGTAGATTTGCTATGCAAAAAAAGTGCCTTTCATTTCACTGAATAACTGTCATGGTGGTAAAGGATTCATAATTCTATTCTGCTGTGTACTGTAAAATAGTCAAGATGCTTGTAGACCTGCATACTGCATTGGGATTGCCTGGCAAGGTTTGGAGGGGAGGGGGGCTACAGGGGAAGCTGCCAGAATCTTTCCCTGTATCTGATGGAGACAGTGCAAGACAGGTCCAAGATGGACCCAGCAGTGGCCAAGGCCAAGCCTATTAGCAATGGTGGTGGCATATTTAACATATTTAAGAAGGTGAAAAGTTCCTGCACAACAGAAGCTGGAGAGGAGTGAAACAGCCCTGAAGACACCAGTGTCAGTGCAGAAGGAGGGCAAGAGGTGTTCCAAATACTGAAGCAGGGTTCCCCTGCAGCCCATGGTGCAGACCATGGTGAAGCAGCTGTGTCCCTGCAGCACATGGGGGTCTATGGTGGAGCAGATCTCCACCTGCAGCCTGGGAAGGACCCCATGTCAGAGCAGGGGGATGCCCAGAGGAGGCTGTGATCTTGTGGGAAGCCCACACTGGAGCAGGTTTGCTGCTTGTGACCCCATGGGGGACCCACACTGGACCACTGTACTGCTGGGGACAAAGAAGTAGAGAACTCACAAGTGAAGTTAAGCCCAGGAAAAGAGAGGGGTGAGAGCGAAGGTGTTTTTTAAGATTTGGGTTTATTTCTTGCTACCCTATTTTTATTTGTATGGTCATAGATTAAACTGATTTCACCAAGTTGAGCTTGTTTTGCCCATTTACCTGTGATAGTAATTGGTGAGTGATCTCTCCCTGCCCTTACCTTGACCCACAAGCCTTTCATTGTAATTCCTCCCCCTGTTCAGTTGAGGAGAAAGTGGTTTTGGTGGAAGAGCAACCAGCCAGGCTCAACCCACCACAGTTATGAAGAGGTGAGTGGTATATATTTTCACTACCTTCTTTAAGCTATAACCTTGCAGATACATGGTGCATTTCAGTAGTCAACACAGGCTGCCTCTTTTTCCCATTAACAGCCAATAAATCTTCCCAAAAGATGTTGCTGTTGTGGAAGGCTTGCAGAGCCTTTGTCTGTCAGATGTTTAAAAGACTGCATTGTAAATATGACTAATTTTACAGCAGCAGAAGTAAATACAATCAATTTTTTAACTTTGTGATGACAATTGTCAGTCTGGGTCAGCATTTGTGCCAGTTAAGCTTTATTCAACACAAGAGGTTATTTTCCTCCCAGCACAGAAAAAGGAAGTTCAAGGGGAAAAAAAGCAGAGGTCTGAAGACCTCCTTTTTCAAAGCACATGAGCAGCAAAGACGTATTGTGCCTAGTAGGATTAACATCACTGTGCCAAAACACAATTCCCCAGAGATCTTCACCCACATCCTCACAGAATTTGCCTGGAAGTACTCTTTTCTCAGCATCTTCTGGATTGAGTGATGTTTACAGACACGTAAAGCATTCCCTAAAGTGGTGGTTAAATGCTAACAGTCCCTTAAAAAGATGCACTGACAAAATCTTTACAGATTGCTACCACCACTCAGCCTCTAAAAGACATTTGAACAGTACTCACTCTGAGATTCACTGCATCCAGAAGAAACATCCCAAGGCAAGAAAGAGGAAATGTCACTCAGGTTTCTGGGACAGAGACTGGTTTTTACTGTCTGCATTCACAGCTCTACGGCAAGAATTTGGAAATCTCACAGAAACAAAGCAGCCACAAAACCTTTCAAGGGGCTGGTTGGTCTCAGAGACTCATGGACACCAGATACCTGAGGATGTCTGTTACACATCAGCTTCTCTTGAAGTCCTCTTAGGAGCACAGGAGAGTGTGGGCAGATCTTCATGGTGTAATGCAGCAGATGCAGAGGGCCCAAGAGACAACTTGAGACCTGAATCTGAGAAGCTGGTTTATGAGCTGAGGTGTAATGAGGGTTGATGATAGATTATAAACTCATGCTGCTGCACAGTGCTGAGCAATGCCACGTTACCAGTTTCAGCTCATCTCCAGCAATGGTGACATAGCTTCTTCAGAACTCTTAAAGAACCAAGCCACTCTGATTCTTATTTATGCCTCTTTTTTTTAGTTTTAAGGGTCCTGCCTTATGTACACAGAGGGAAAGATGACACCATTTGTCCTTCTTGGTCTGTTTTTGTTGCTCAGCATCTCTGAGGTGTTGCCTCATTGAGGCTTCCGGCAAGAGGAGCGGTTTTATCTCCATTTGAATCTGATTAAGGGCACAGCTGGCACAAAACATTTCACTGAGGCTTGCCACCAAGCATCCTTTGTGTCTCTTGCATCTTTTATTCCTAATGTTTTCCAAGGTACTACACTTAGGGTGCTTATGAGTTTTTTTTCTCACAATCTCATCTTGACAGACCTCCTGCTTGAGAGTTCTCATCAGGTAGAAATGGATTCACAGCACTAATGGTTATCTCCCTGGGGAGGGTCTTGGATGGATTTTTTTGGGTTATGCACTGTAATCTTTCTGGGGGAATGGATAATTTTTCCACTACAAGTATCCTGCAGCTTAGGACAGAATTAGAACACATCCCACATATTAACATCATGATTTGTAGTGTAATTTTGTACCATGAAAAGGCCATCATTTGTCATATAAAGAAGAAGCATTAGCAGCTGGAAATGTTTAATTATTTCTTCTTGGAATGACCTGGTCATGCAGCATCTCATGTTATCTTTGCCTATTTAAAAGAAGGAAATTAATGTCAATAACATCCTAGAAAATTAGATAATGAGCTCTCTAGGTATCAGCTTTTTAGTTACACTTATCTTACAAATTCTGGTCCAATGCTTAAAACTCACCAGTTGGTCTTACTTCAATGCGTCAGTGTTTGTAAAAGATAATATGTGGAATTTCAAAATCTCAAAATGACAGATGCTGAGAGCATCTCTACATCTGTTTTATAAGTTCTCAGGCAACTTGCATGGGAATAATTAAAGGTTATGAAAACTTTCAAAGAAACAGACTATGACTCCAATGTGAATTTTAATATCTGATTTATCTTGGTCTAATATGGTGATGATTTCCTCATTTATAGTGCTTTTGAATAAGTGGGGCTGTATGCAGATAAAGTAAGGCATTTTTTAGCCTTAACTTCATTTTTTGAGTCCATTCTCTCTGTTAAAGACTGGTTGCTGCAGCTCAACTTAGTACTGTCATTATAATAATTACTGAGCATGCCTATCTCACAGTGCTGCTGACCCTTCTTCTGTTCGCTCTTTTCACGTGTGCAGACTTGTCATCTCATTCCTTGTCTCCTTCCAAAGTTTGCTAAAAGACTGACCCTTTAACAATTCTGATTTTTCTTCTCCTGGCATTTTTTGATCTTAATCACTTCAGTTCACTACAAAAAAAAATATGAATATGCATTAATAGCCAACAAAGTGGTAGAAATTACAGTTGAGAGTATCTTCACTGTCATAGACTGGAATGCTTTTTCTCCTTTCCCTTTTCTTTTGTAAGATATTTCCATGCTGTTTATTTGAAACTAAATCTAAGTAAGTTCTCATGAAGCTAAGGGCTGGAAATTGGCTTCACACACATCCTGCAGCCTGCAGATATGTTGTAACAAGAGCACAGGCCATTCCTAACACCACCAAGCCACCTGTAGCTCAGACCTGCATGAGAGTCCAGATTCCCCCGCTGCAGCTGGAGAATAGAGCCACCGAGCTCTTCTGGCATGGCAGGACAATGCCCCCCTGTAAGTCCTGCCCTTCTCTGCAGTATTGCCACAGCTTAAACCATTTCTGGTTGCCTTGGAAAAAAAACTGGTATTTGTGTGCACAAATGTCTTGTACAAGAGAGCTCTGAACCCTCAGTGGAATCCTTGGGATTTTTTGTCAGTTGAAATACAAGTGAGCTAAAGGTTTCACACTACATCCCACTAGTGGGGTTTTCAAATGAGGTAACATTCTTTAGCTGCTCTGTCTTCATCGCTGACTTTTTTTCCTTGAAGCAAAATTTGCTAAGGAGACAATTCTAACAGATATATCAGACATGAAAGCTTAAGATATCAATGCTTTTATTTCAATGCACTATTGTCAATTTGACTTTTTCTAGTGGAGTTCCAACAGTGCTTCTAAAACGGTTATTCCCATCTCTTCTTTCTGTAACTCTGAGAGGTATTTCCAAGCGTCTTTACCCAGAAGTGATGCGCTGCATCAGTGACTGAGGCAACAGCAGCGATGGGAAGCTGCGGTCGTCTTGTGACCCCTGCTGGCAGGAAATAATTGATAATAAAATGTGAGAGGGAAAGAGATTTTTGTTTGAAATGAACGACACGCTGCGACCGAATCAGTAAAATACATGAATTAAGTATTTGCAGTAGCAATGGAAGGAATAAATAAAAGTTCCTGTAGCTGTGGAACAGAAGACACAAATGAGTAAAAAACGTTAATTTAGAATGTTACTTAGAACTGCATTTTTATCAACAGAGGGTGAAAGCACTCTGCCAACCCCTCTCTTCACTAGACTTGTCCTGATGGATGCAAGTGAAATAGAATACATTCAGAATGGTTAATCTACCTAGGTTACATCTGCCATTTACCTGGGAAAGAACAACCTCAGGCACCAGTACTGAGTGCTGGAGGTACTAAGTGCTGTCTTCTAGAATCTCCTGACTTAAAGCACTGCAAGTAAGACTGGTGAAAGGTCTCATCAAAGACACCCCTCCTTAAGCAAGGCCCAACAGCTGGAGTAGCAATTTGGGTAAAATAATCACATTCAAAATACAACAACTCAGCGACCAGTAATCACATTCTAAATAGAACAACTCAGCGAGCTGGAGAGGTCATTTTGATTTATTTCTCATGTGTTTTTCTGCTTCTGCATCTGCACTTTAAAGCTATAGACACTGAATATGTGCTGTCTATAAGCAGACAGTGGACTTTTCAGAAAGATGGCAGTGGAGAATGACTTTAATAATAAATGTAAATGCATGCACGGAAATTGCTGGGTTTCAGTAGCAAGCTGAGGATTTTGGAAGCGTTATAGCATTTCTGTTTGATTGAGTGTTTAACCAGCTGTTGAATGCTATTCTGACACTATTCACAGAGTCAATATTTCTTTGTCTTGAACACAGTGGCAAATACATTGCAGATTTGTGGTCTTGGAGGCTGTGATTATGAATAACTATCTTCAGTGCAACTTTTGGCACTGAAGTTCTTAAATATTTTAGTCAACAAAGTAAGCAAGAATTTGTTTATTTTTTATGAAAACTAATAGGAAAGTTGAATTCGGCCAGCACTCACCCACAAGACAGATGTGGCTTGGCCACCCATATCAAATCTGGGAGTAGATTAATTTTATAGAACAAGCTTATAAAAGAAACATTACTTTCCTTATTTTAACTTTTTTTTTTGCTAAAGAAATGCCTGTTCTCTATCTAAAATACCCCCGAAGAATAAAAACACATGTAGAAATGACAGTTGTATTGGTCGGTAGAAAGGAGCCAACAACTGAAGCCATCAAGGCGGAACCCTACCCCACAGTAAAGAACATTGCAAGTTCTCCCACATTACACTGGTGAGGATCACAACCAGTTCACAACACAGAGACAGGTGACCATAAAAGCACTGTGACAGGAACCAGGTATCCCTATTTTACTATTTTCTTTTGTCTCTTTTAACACATTGCACATTATGTTTTACAAATGATTCAAACCTTTACGCAGCTTTTGCTGGTTTTAGCACTTTTCCTATCACAACATTTCATGTTGCCATTTCAAATCAATTCCACTCCTCTGCACTGGATTCTCTCTTTCTCTGACCTTTTCTTTTCAGAATGAATAAAGATAAACACAAACAGGCATAGGGAAAGCGTGTCCCCATGTACAGCTAATCAGGAATAGCTTCAGTACATTGAATTGACACTTGAAAGAAAAAAGTTAATTTAGATTAATTTTGAAACAAACCTATGCTTGTTTGATTTTCAAGGATATAATAAAGACAGTAAGTAAGTACTCACTACCACAGCTCTCTTATTATTCTTTCTGTCTGAAAAATAAAAATCCAAAGGTGCATTGAAACAACCATCAGAGGGTGCATACACACCATGAGTTTGGCTTGATCCCTATTTCATGCTTAGGGCCTGCTACTCTAGTGGTCGTAACAGCTCTTGAACACCAAGCTCCCACCAGCCTCCACTTACTCCCCCTGAGGATTCAGCCCCAGCCTGAAAGATGTGAGCCAGATCTCATTGCTTAGTCTGAAGGAGCAGGGCTTCCAGCTCACAAAAACTATACGGATGTACTCAAAGCTTTCCTTTCCTAAAAGAGGAGGACTTACCCTGAAAATTTACATTATGATCTGTGAAGGACATCTCCGTCTCTGTTGATAGATGCTTTGAGATAAGAAAGAGTTGCAAAGTGTAAGTCATTTTTTCATTTCCTACTTCATAGGCCATAAAAAAAAAATCAGAGGAGAAGGATAAAATATAAATGTAAA
Source organism: Melopsittacus undulatus (assembly GCF_012275295.1). Taxonomy (NCBI): domain Eukaryota; kingdom Metazoa; phylum Chordata; class Aves; order Psittaciformes; family Psittaculidae; genus Melopsittacus; species Melopsittacus undulatus. Next base: position 62,263,761 of record NC_047528.1, read on the forward strand.
TATAATTTAAATGGCGGCAGTACCAATTCAGAGGAGCATTTTCATTCAGGCCAACATTTCAAGTCTCATTTAAGGTAGCAGATTTAAGGGTATATTTATACATTTGCGTAAATCAGGACATAAAAAAACAGTATTGTTTTTACACTATTTATACACTGCATTCCAGGACTGAAGAATATGGGGTTGTTAATAGAAGAAAAAACCTTGGAAACCTTGGGGCCAGTGATTTCCACTGGTGTATCAGTAGCACACAATAATCAGGCTTTCTGAATTCTGTTAGAATTTTGAAGAAAATTACAGATAAACATATTTTGTATATATGTAGGTCTATACATATATATAAACATATCTGCATATAAAAAAAAAATTAAGGAGACAGGCAGGTCTTTTATGGTTGAAGATTTAAAAGGCTCACTGATTTCTTAAATGAACAGCTTGGTGACCTGAGCTACATGCTCTCAGCAGCTTGACAGCATCCACCCAGTCTCAGGCTATAGTCAAGGATAGAGGCAGAATCTCAACATAAAGAAAAGAGGACCCAAAATAAAGCCAAAATAAAAATAAAGACTCTCAAGAAGGATTCATGATTTCTTATGCCATTGTTACTGCTATGCTGAATAGATTAGTAGTGAATCCCTGGCTATGTGGCTCTAGTTGTCTCTAGGCTGGGTCCTGGGTCTCACATGGTATCCCATAAGCTGGATAAAGAGCCATGAGCTAACACAGCTAGAGAACAGGAAACTCTGCCTGAAAATTCCAAGTTTTTTCAAGCTTACACATGCACCTGAGTCTAAGCTGCGCACAGGCAAAAGCGCAAGAACAGGATTCTTGGTCCATGTGCCTGACCATCTGAAAGAAGGCAGTGATCAGCCTTTCAGAAAATGACAGGACCTTCTGTTCTGTACTGGTAGTGCTCAGAAGACCAGCCTGAGAGTCCATTCCTCACACTGCTTCAGTATGTCACTTGCCTAGCTGCCCTGGATGGTTGGCTGTTAGCTGTTCTGAGCAGAGCTGTCTTTGATAGGGGTTTGAGGCATCCTCAGGATGAAAATTCAGAGACAAATTCAGCATTTGGTAGTTTTTAACTGTACGAACTCCGTTTTCAGTCTTTCATTTTCTCCTCACCCAATTAACGTTGCTCATACTGATGTCAGTGCAAGCAGCCACCAAGAAACACTTAAACTTCCTCACAGCTCAGAGCTCTTTGAGGGAAATTGAACAGTCATATTCAAATTTGTCTATGCAATGCCAGATACCTCCCAGTTATATGCTAAAGAATCTGAATTATTGAGGTTGGAAGGCACTGCTAGAGACTGTCTGGTCCAGTCCCCTGCTCAAACCCAGGTCAGCTAAAGCAATGCTGAAGCAATGATAGAGACTCCAGAATCTTTCAGAACAACTTGTGCCAATATTTGATAACCTTCACAGAAGTTTTTCTTATATTTAAATGGAATTTTCTGTTTTCAGTTTTTGTCCATTGCTTCTTATCCTGTCACTAGCTATCCCTAAGAAAACTCTTGTTCTGACTGCTTCACTCTCTTCTGAACATATTTATACACTTCAACAAGATCTCCCTGAGCCTTCTCTTCTCCAGGCAGAACAGTCCCAGCTTTCTTAGCCTGTCCTCATAGCAGAAATGCTCCAGTACCTTAATCCTCTTAGTGGTCCTTTGTTGGACTCACTCCAATAAGTCCTTGTTATTCCAGGAAGCTCAGAACTGGACACAGAACTCCAGATGTGTTTCACCAGTGTCAGGTAGAGGGGAAGAATCACCTCCCTAAATCTTCTGGTAATGTCTTTCCCAATGCAGCCTGGGATACTGGAACTAGAGCACAACTTTCTGATATTTAGAGTAGTAACATCCTACAGAAGCTGTTCAAAAAGTTTGCTGTCTTCACATGTGCTCGACTTTCTACATACGTAACACTTATATTAACAACAACAAAAAAGCAAATAAAAGAAAACATCTGCTCAAGAATGTACAGCTTAAAGAAAAATCCAGTCTCCTCAATAACAAAAATCCTTCATCTTGGAGCAACTGGGAAAACATATAAGCCCCAGTTTTCTTTCAACAACAGTATATCGTAAAAATCAAACCTGATAGTTGAAGCTATTTATAGTGCCTAGGATTACTAAACTTAAGTAAAAAGGCAATCGTCAAGAAACAAAAGTCTGCTCAGTTTCCCAGAGGATTTCTGATGTTGTTTGATCTAGATAAGCCAAATAAACTTAATTATTTGACATAAAATAAAACTTCAGATATGATTAGAAACATCTTTCACTGGAGGCCAAAAAGCGGCTGCAGATACAGTGCAACATGCACAAGTAAAAGGGAATAATCATTTCCCGTGATACATGAAAATGCTTTCTATATGTTTTCTTGGGCATTTCTACTGCAATATGAAGTACAGAAATACCATATAGACTGGCAGAGGCTTGTAAAAACTCTGCTCTTAGAGGTTTTCCAGACCTGACAACTAAGTCCTAACAAACCTGGTCTTACCAAACAGCTGCCTCTGCTTTGAGCAAATGCTGGACTAGCAACCTCCCAAGCTTTCTTTCAAGATTTATTTAATGATTTAATGATTTCATGGTTCAGATTATTAGATTTCTTCTTTTGCAATATATAGAGAGTTTGGAGGCCTAAAAAGATATGCATTCCCATACTAAAGAAAAGTTTTTTCAGCAGCTTTGTTGTACTTTGTTGTAACTCTGCTGCATCCAAAGGAGCAAGAAGTATTCTCATTTAAAAATGGAAATACACTCAGAAGGTTCATTGATGTTATTATAAATAGTTTCTTCTTTTCCTCAAGAGTGTCAACAAAAGATAAATAAGTTCTAATGTGACCTTCTGAGATTTTCAATTTTTGTAACCTGACAAAGCGGGAGATGGGAAAATGCACAAGATCCTTATCCTATCCTCCAATCCTGTCAAAGGATCTGTATGTCATTTGTTTGTCACAGAATTAGTCCCATTCTTACTGATTTTCTCTGCAACATCTGGTACTCAGCTTCATCATCTCCTGCCCCTCCCACAAAGTAACTTAGATATGGAATAGCTCCAGAAAGTAAGGTACCTCTTTAGCTTAAAATACATGTACTTCCTTGAATATTCTTGCTTTTTGGATAATTTCACAAAGGTAGAATGCAGAATTTCACATTATGCTAAAGATTTATGAAGCGAACACAACTGAAAAGTTTTAACATTTGGGAAGAATAGAAAGGTACTCTCTAGGAAGAAGAAGCTGTTCCAGGATAAGAAAAGCTTTTACAATGCAATCCAAAGCCAAACAACATCCATTTAATTTCAAACTTCAGTTCAATCTTTCCTCTCAAGTGTTTTGCAGAGCTTTGCAAACAGAAAAATAAGTTTAGTACAGAGTAACCTTGGGATAAAAACTCCAGCCCTTCATTTTGGAATCAAAATACCATCACTGTTTTAATAAACTTTTTAACTAAATTTGCCAAAAATGAGATTTGGAAAGAATTTTGTTCTGAAATTCTCTATTAGGAAATAGCTGTTTTCTAATCTAAGTCATTTAGATAAGGAAGAAAAAAGATTCAAGAAGTTCTAGCCAATTGAAACTGCTAAACTTCACACAGCTTTGTTTGTGAAGGCCTATTGACCTAGTATCCCAAGAGCATTACACTGTTTTCTTCAAGATTTGCAAAGCATCTGATCTGCAAAATAAACAAAATAGTGAATCATATGATATAATGTAAGGAGTGAATTTAAACATAGCAGGAGTAATTTAAAGGGAAGTATAAAAGTCAATTTGATAACTACAAAGATTTCAAACAAAGGGAGAAAGTTGAAGGATTTTTTTTTCTTTGCTGTGCCTTCACACATAATACTGACTTGGTACTGTAAACCTCCAGCTCCATAACTCTCTTCATTCTCCTCTCACACTCTCTTCCCCTGCACACAAACAAACAAATCTTCTAAGTCCTACTTCTCCCACTACCCAAACTTTCCCCACAATCCGTGCCAATGGAAGTAACCATCTGCTTTCTCATCAAAATAAGACTGTGTCCAACACGGTCCTTTTTCAGCAGCTGAACTGTATCTATTATAAAAGACAACTAATGCTACACCAGCTCTTTTTTTCTGGTGTTTTTTTCTTTTTCTTATATACTCTATATAAGTATATATATATATACTCTATAAGTATACTCTATATACTTATAGCCATTACAAACAGCTGTGAAAACTGAAGTTAGTAGCCGGTAGGTAAAGTCACATTGACTTCTGTACACATTTACGTTGCTCAAACCAATAATCTTCATTAGGATTTATGATCCTTATCACAATGGAGTGGTTCCCCTTCTCTGAGTCTGAAGCAATGGAAGTGACATTGAGCACCAGTGCTCAGTGGCTGCAGTATTGTAGGCAGACAGAAGAATTTCATGTATATCACTTAGCCTTTTGACAGGTTTATCTATAGACAGACAGCTTAAGACAGAGTACATTTACCTCCTGGCATGTCATCGTCAGGCCTCTGACCAAGGGAAACCATGTGATAGCTAAGTGAAAGGGCTTCTATCACATTTATTCCTCGATAAGCAAGGAGAGATTCAGCCTTGCACATCTCCTTAAAGCTGTCATCCTTATTTCTGAGTATGTGGGTGGTGATGCTACCCCATGAGACTCCTGATTCATTTGGCAGTCGTGTGTATCAGTGTTTATGATACAGGCTCTGTCTGTGTTTACACACCATAGCCAGGGCAGCCTGAGAAGGATGTCTGTCCTCAGAAGATAGCAAAAGAGGGAAAACGTATTTACAGAACTAATTCTTCCTCTTTAATCTGTGTTTGCAAAAGAGGCTCTGCAGGGAGGATTCTCCCTGCTACCTTTCATTGAACACAGTCTTTCTTTCAACTAAGCTTATGAGACAGAGCCATCCCCCAGACATCCTGCCACAGGCATCATGATGCCTCCTTGGTACAATAGTCCATATATGTGCCAGACTGTATCATCAAGGCTATAGACCTATAAGGCCTTTCCTGTATGGAAGCAGAAGAAGCTGGCTTAGGAGCCAGGCCCTGTCTTTCCTCTGACAGAGATAAGGAAGGTCAATAGCTCAAAATACTTAACAAAGCGGAGCAAACAGGTCCCACAGGGGAAATGCAAGGAAAGTTTGCAAAAGCATTTTGCAAAGTGTGTCTCTTCTTATTTATTTATATCTGGAATGGCAGAAGCCGAAGACTGAAAGAGGGAAGTGTCTGGGAGTGACTGGAGACCAATAAATATTCTGCATTAGAAAGCAAACAAGCCAAAACAAGGTACTTTTTGCTCTGTGAATATTCCCTGTAGGTCTCATTAACTGTCAGAAATTAAGCAAAACCCTAAACATTTTCCACAGTGGCTCTTGCTGCTGGGAGCATTCACACTGATGTCACCATCTCTGAAGTGATTCAGAGCAGCTTGCAGGCAGCAGTTGGACAAACTTTCCACTGACAATGTACTGTCTGCTGTCACTTTACATTTTAACTATGTTCACTGCTGCAGCAGTGCTCAGCCCCTGTGACCTTCCTGGTACCAAAGCATCAGACAGAAAAGCCTAGGCGTGGCTTTTATATTTGTCTTTTATGAATTCTCACAGTGACCTTGCTCACCCTGGGGAGAAATGGTCCAAAAGCTGCCCTTTTTTGATGCCTCTCTTTAAATTCCATCTCTGCTAGGTGCTCTGGGAACCCTTAGGTAGACAGATACTGTTTTTATGATTGTGCCATGTTCCTTTTCAGCTCAGCTCTTCTGGCACTGGGGAAAGAGGGGAGTTATGCTGGAACACCTCTTACGTTTCATATTCTGTGCCTTTGAGGCACAAACACTCAAAAGCACATCAGTGGCTAATGCAGCCCAAATAGACACCCTGGCAGTCCCAGGAGGTGCCCTAACATTTCTAAAAATCCAAATAAACTATGGAGGATGGATACACGTGTCAAGTTGAATGCAGACATGGCTATAGGAATCTATCCTCTGATGCATTCAGTCCCTCTGCACTTTCAAAATGAATATCCTTAATAAAATGAAGGGGCTACCAGCCCAGCTAAGAAACAGCTCAACTACTATGTTCTTTATGGCATTCAGCTCTCCTGCTTCTCACTGTACTTGGCATTACTGCTCCGTGGGGAAGCTGGTAATGAATAGTTTTCATCAGCGAAAAGAGAACAGCAGGGTACAGAACATGAATCTAGGGCACAGAGTCACTGCAGATAATATGAAACCAGACAAGTTAGTTGCTGATTTGCCATTTCTCAACTTGTTTCAAAAAGCAGGAGTATCAGCAGTCTACATATTTTTAAAAGGAAACAAAATGTATACACTGGATTACCTGAGCGTGGCAGTAACGCAATTAATATCCCATCTCTGCTATATCTTTTATAAGCCATAGAAAAATTTTGTCTCAGTGAAAAATATAATGAAACTTATCAATGAATTTTCATTGCAGTGCTCAAAGAACCTATCAAACAGGATAAAAGCTGTGTCTAGAAATATCTGCTCTTCTCTGGATGTGGGCAACGTGCCTTCACCAATCCTCATGAGAACTGTGTCCCCCTGCTAGCTTGGCTTCATATAGGATATACTGTTACAGGTCATATTGTCAAGATCAGTAATTCTTCTGTGAAAGAAGAATTTAACAAACCTTTTGTAATTGGTTTACCAGTTGGTAACCTTTTAACTTGAAAGAAGGTACCTGAGTACAGATGCAATCAGGAGTTTAGAGCAAATACAAAAGGACATCTCCAGCTTTGTCTATGATCTTCACTAGCTGCCGAGGAGTTGGTCTTGGTTTTGTCTGTTTGCAGCAATGAAGATGTGAGCAGCAAGAATTCCTTAACACTTCAAAATCAGTCCAATTTAGTTTTCAGAATTTGAGCCAGAGCTTTATAACACCCTATTCTAGCATGGCTTTATAAATAATAGCGCTTTAAAAATTCTATAAGCTCCATTCTAAAAAACCTTGGAGTAATTTCTGTCAGAACTGAACCTAATTGGATATGCCAGATGTTCTCTCGGCATTTTCTTCTGCACAAATTAATACAGATAAGAAAAACCCCCTGTGTCCAGCAGCTCAAAGCAAAATGAATAAAGTTAACCTGGTGAATCTTTTTGTTGCACCAGAACAAACAGAAAAAGACCTTGGGGTCAAGCAGGAAACCCCATATTGTGGTTGGAAGAAATCCAGGCATGTCGAGTTTACCTATATATAATTTGTGTAAAACAGAATTTATTCAATTCTCATTGCCCAGCTTTGTATACACCAAACAGACGAGATAAAATACTGCTATGTCTGAGGAAGGTACCCATCAGTCACCTCATCCAATATGGCTATGTACTGCTCCTTCATTCTCCCTACATGTAAATTCATGAGAAAGATTGCTCCCATACCCTTTTTAATGCATTAAGTAGTTGTATGTAAGTCCAAGAACATGTATCTTCCAATAGCAAAGATGTCAGGCTTTGGGGTTTTCTTGGGTGTCATGGTGGAGATGGTCATGATGATTTCCAGTGGTAGGAAAATGTAAACTCACATTATACGGCCTCACTTCAGTGACAAAGTGGGGTAGAAGTCAAGTCTCAGTGATATGCAATGAAGCAGCTCTCAGATCGACTGCTGGACACATTTTTAAACTGGTTTTAAACTGGTCTGTGTCTTGCTTGTGTAAACAGGTGGAAGCTACACAAAAAACCCTGCAATGCAGCCAGCTGCTACCCAGAGCACAGTGATGGTGCTGCCTCTTTGGCTTCAATCCCTAGGTAAATACTTTGCACTCTCAAGGCAAATTTGACTGGCAAATTTTCAGTAATTCTGAAGGGTTTTTTTTTTCAGCAGCATGCTCTTTGTCACACATTAAACCAGAGTACAGAAAAATGTGTAACAATACGGGATGTGCCCTCTTCTCCACCTACAAGCGCACAGTTCAGTACATTGGGCTGGAATGGTCCTGTGATATTTCCTACCCTTTTGACTTCTTTCTTCAGGATTTACTTAACACACAGCTCTTTCTTACATGTAGTTGCATACACCATTAAGCTCTCAGGACAGTATTTTATTGGATATGCTGCCTCCAGAGAAAGAAAGTAGTAGATATACAGATTTCAGCAGGATCAAATTCTCATTGTTTGGAAAATTTAAACCAAAGCAGTTGGCAGAAGTGAAAGCAGACATAGCAGAAGGAATGTCCCACTGTATGATTTGTGTCTCCCTCAATAGCTAGCCACACAGTGGTTTCTTCTCAATGTATTCATTGCCATCTTTCTTCTTGCTGGAGGAGAAAAATGGAAGGAAGCTATTATTAAAACTCTGGTGCAGGCAAAGGTACAATCAATAGCAGTGTCTAGTACAGGTCACCTAATATTTATTTATTGATTACAGATGGAATGAGACTACTAGAAGTCCAGCATTACCTTGATAATTCAGAGCTGACATTACCCAACAGTAATGGTGAAGCTTGTTATGGAGCTTCCCTTTGCAGTAAATGGAGAGAGGAAGAGATCAATAGAGATGTTTCCAGAGAATAATGTGCACATTTCTGGATAGAAAGATAGCTCTTCCCAGAGTCTGTACAGGGCACATATGCAATTGAAGTTACACTTCATGTCTAGGTTAAATTATGTGTGTTAATCTACCCCTAACTCTTGCTAATGTCTTTGAGATCCCTTTCAAACTTTCTGTAGCTAAGAAACAAACAGCCAAAGATCTCTTTCATCTTCTTGTAGACTGCAGATTGGAAGGTAAACCATCCTTCAGCTGCCTGGACAGGTTGAAGAAATGGCTGACTAGAATCTTGTGAAGTTCAACAGGACCAAATGCAAGGTCTTGCATCTGGGATGGAACAACTTGTGCACCATTGCAGCCTGGGTCTGGGAGCAGCTCTGCACCAACAGATGTAGGGGTACTGGTGGAAAACACGCCATCAGTGTGCCCTTGTGGTGAAGGACAGACACATCCCTGGCTGTGTCAGCAAGTAGCCAGCCAGACGAGGGAAGTGATGCTTCCTGTATTCAGCACTTCTGAGATTGCACTGCAGTACTGTGTTCAGTTTAGGATTGCCCAGTACAAGTGCATTGCTCCACTGGAGTAAGTCCAGTGGAGATCACCAAGCTGGTCACGGGCTGGAGCACTAGACATACAGGCAGAGGCTGAGGCAGCTGGGTCTGCTCAGCCTACAGAAAAGATGGCTCAGGGGACACTTATTGCAGTCTGCAACTACTTGATCAGAAGACAGAGATAAGATGGAGTAAAACTCTTCTCGGAGGTGCACAGTGATAGGATGAGTGACAACAGGCACAAGGTAGAACATGGGAAATTCTGAACAGATATCAAGGGGAAAAAAACTTCTGTGAAGGTGAAATACTGGAACAGGTGCCCAGAGAGGCCATGGGTTCTTCATCTTTGAAGAGTGTCAAGACTGAACTGGACAGCCCAGAGCAACTTCATCTGATTGGACCTCTGAGAACGAGGTTGGATAAGATGACCTCCATAGATCCCTTCCAAACTAAAATATTTTGTGACTTGGCTTTTCTTCCTTTCTGAAATGCCTGGGCACAGCCTGAAGATTGGGGCACAGCGAGCAAAAGGGATTAACTCAAAATATCCAATGTTTTAGCCGTTCTGAAGAACATAATTTGCAACAGGCAAAACTGGCTGAAACATCAAGAAAACCGCAATCCAATTCAAACACCACCAAATTCTTCAAGCCCAAGTTTTTTGGTAGTAAAGTTGTGACTTTCTCCTGGAAAAAAATATGTTGTTTTTAAAATGCCCTTTTGACTGGACTTTATAGAATGTTATTGTTACTGACATTTTGCTATTGAAAAGCCTCATCATGAAAAGCAGCTTTTTCTGTCACATATGGAAGGACAATGCAAGGATATGAAGAATTACTTAAGTTGCAGTTGATTGTAAATATAAGCCCAGAAAGGCATTGCCCTAGCACCTAAAGGCAAAGACAACAAGGGAGTGGAATTAATCTGATATAGAGTATGTGCTTTTGTTTTTCCAGACTTACTCTGGGGATTTGAGGAACTGTAAGCCATTATAAAGTCTAGGACTGATTTTCTATAACAATAAGATAGAGACTTACAAAAGAAGGAGGAACTACCACCAGTTTCCTAGCAAGCAAAAAAAAAGAAAAACCTACTCTCAAAATGCTTGATTCACTTCCCCAAAGGACTGATACACTTCTTTTTAATTGCAACTGTATTGACCAGGTTGGATGAAGCCTTGGGTGATATGGTTTAGTGTGAAGTGTTCCTGCCCATGGCAGGGGGGTTGGAACTAGATGATCTTGAGGTCCTTTCCAATCCTAACTATTCTATGATTCTATGATATTTATTGGGAGTACTAATGTGCTGGTCAGTATGCTGAGCTGATACCAATGGGGTACAGCTCCACGAACTTGACCAGAACTATTTATGCTCAAAGATTTCAACCACTTTCTTTTTGTTATTTACAAAAAAATCAAGCATTGGAACTCTTACTACAGCAAGCCTTTTTGTAGCTAGTTTGCATTCCAGCTGAGCAACATTAAATAACAGCCCATGCTACCTTAATTATGCAAAATACAGTACTGAAAGTGAGAATCATGATTATGTAGGTCTTCACATAGAATGATGATGCTATGCATTGTGAGACAAGCTTTTTATAAATCTTGTGCCTCACAAAGCATCTGTTTTGATTGTGAAATCTTAACCGTTCTCATTAACTATTTGTGCTAGACAGTTCATTACATTATCACCCTAACAGCCATTTAAGGCAGAAATGGCACAGGTGCTTTATTCTGTGTCATAGCAATCTTACTATTCCAGATGTCAAAATCAATCATTCATGTGTACTCTGGGTGATTGCAACTGATTGACTCAGGTAGAGATTTCAAAAATGAGCCTAAGAGCTCAGTTAAAAATAGATCTTGATGATATGTTGCTGAGTTATAAACTACTTTTCACAGCTTTCAGGATGCTGTGCTAATACCATAGACTAGTACACATTCAAATACTCAAGCAAGATTTAAGTTTTATCCTACAGAAATTAAGCTGATTCATTTGAAAAAGTAAATAAATTAGAAATTGTCATTAGAAGAAAACCAAAATCTTGTAGCCAGAACTCACTCTGGCACTTCTTATGCAACAGAATTTCACAAGATAGATTTAAATAACTTCAGTGTATGTTTCAGGTAGATTTTGGTGACTGATGCTGAAGGTTGAACAGTATCTTGGGAATAGCTGGTACAGGGCTCCCATTTCCCATGCTGGCACATTCTGGCTTAAGAATGTGGCACATTCTGGCTCAAGAGCATGTGCTGCATTTCATCCACTCTGCACTTCTGTACAGAGTGCAGAATGGTGAAAATTCTGGTCCAAGTCTGACATAAACTTTTGGCCTTCTGTCCAGCCACTCTAACTTGTATTCTCTCAGTTGACAAAAGGGACTAGATAGGAAATGCTAACCCTTATACCATGCTAAATCTTGCTTTTCCTGAAAGATGTTTTCTGGATTTATGTTCATGAATGAAACAATACAGATTTCTTTCCATAGTTCACAAAAGAATTTAAGTTAGGATAACAGCATGAGCAGTGAATTTGCAAGCAAAAGTCTCATGTAATGAAATACAGCAATGTACAGCAAAATACCAGAGCAGTAACACTGAAGATGTTAAGTGAGGGTAAAGAATAAATTTCATAAAGCATAATCATAAACATTCTGTCTCTGGTCTTGCAGAAAATGATCTCTTCCCTTTTCCCTTTGGACCTCTGTCTAGCAGTAGATACTATGCAAACTTGTAATACAAGAAACTGTACAAAGACTGCGCTAAAACTACAGCTCCAGTGAAGCACAAGAAATGTGACATTACTAAATTATGTGAAGTGAACCAAATGGAAAACAAATTAAAACAAATTCTTTCAGCTTACTGATGGGTTCATACATTTCCTTCCTGACTGGTGCTGTGAAACGTTGAATTGCAAATTCTATTTGTCCTAACATTTAGATATGTTTATGGTTTTACCATAAACAAAGTTTTTCACAGGGAGAAATTCTACAACTGCATCTTTTAAGAGTCTAAATTTTCTACTGTAAGCATAAATAAAACCAGAACAGATTGCTGTGACCTGGCTCTGAGATGCCTTATTGCATTAGAGAGTTAGAAATTTGTAACCAAGGCCATGTGGGCAGAGCTCTGCTCATTTTAGGCTTTCTGCAGGCACTTTTTACCCTGTCTCAGAAAGATTGAGAACAAAACCAAAATGAAAGGTACAATGAGTTACATGGTAAGGTTCTTAGGAAGGTAAGGACCCATCCGAAGGTCCCTTTACATACAAGCTCAATATTAGTCTTCCAATGTTGTATATACGTGAAGATTAATGTTTCTGCAGTATTTCTTCTACCCCATCACTCCCCTTGGTAATAGCATGGAATCACTGTTTAAACTAGGATAGGGCCCATTTTTAGTGTGGCCATATAAAGAAATAAAAGTGTGTGGAGTCATGTTGTATGTTTGGTGCTTCCATTAAGGGGCAGGTTTTCTCTCCGACAGACACCAAAAATTCCCTTAGTAGGGGTGAGGGAGAAGGAAAGAGATGAGGAGAAACAGACAGTGGAAACTGGGCTACTTCAGTTCTGCTGCACACAGTACTTGCTTCTTGCATTTTCATTGAGAGATGTTCTTATTAGACACAGTTTTTATCCTCAATAAGATGACTGTAACACTTGTCCCTTTGAAGAATTTGTGCCTTTAATCAGAACTACATCGCTGAAAAATAACTTTTCCTGTGGCCTTTCAGGAACTGAATGAGTAAGGCTGATTTAGACCATGTCCCTGGGTTTCCTTTCCTGAGGCTTTCTACACCTCCAACCCATCCTGAAGTTGCTATGTGCTCCAGAAATTATAAGCTGAGTTGAAGCAAAAATCACCACAGCACAAGTCAAAACAAGACTATCTAGTCCCCTAAGTCAATTTCTGACACCTCAGGAAAACAAATTAGGTGCAATTCAGGGGACAAGTGGCTACCTTTCTGTCAGACTGTCCCCCCAAAATCCACCTGGCATGGTTGATGTCCTTTGAGGGCTTGAACCTCCTGTAAGAGAATTATTCAAATGTCATATTGCATTTGTGTACTCATCTTTTTATACAGCCTGTTTATTTAATCAGTCATAGTTTTATACAAAATCTAGATCACTGAAGAAAGACACACTCTTTAATCCTCTCTTATCCTCTGTCATGGTCCAAGAGCTCAAAATAGTGTGACAACTGTGCTATGTGCTACCTCACAACCTATGCTTATCTTGCCCTGTGCAATAAGAGTGTACTTAGCATAGTCCTTAGCAATAACACCTTTTTATAATGCTTATCACTGATATGCCAGGGACCTCTATTCACAGCAGCTTTGCTGCTGCCAGTCATTGGCAGAAAGACCACGCTCCAGGAGCAAATATTTATTTCACCATGAGGCAGCATGGATTTATTTCTTGTTGGCTTGTATGACAGTTCTCACTGCCTAAACCATTGTTGTAATAGTGTTGGCCGTCCAAGAGGGGACCTGTGTTTCTTGCTTTTGCAGTAGCCCCTCTGAGTGACTGCAGAGACACAGAGGTACTCTGTTTAAAAACACTGACTACTCACACAAGTGCACCCCATTCATTCCCAGCAAGGGAACCCCTGTGCCATGGGCACTGAGCAGGACATCTACAGCACCAAAGACCCCTCTCATGCCACTCTTTAGGCAGTATGAAGAGGGGCTCCCATGCAGACCATGCCTGTCAGGAACCCTACTGAGTAGAAGACAGGCTTTTCCCTTCTCTGCCCACAAAAACACAGGCCTGTTATAGGTAGGCAATATAGTGCTGTAGATTCTTCTGCAGTCACCCAAGATGACACATAGAATTGCTCAGGGGATGCTTCTGTCCCCATCACCTGGTATGCTCCCTGCCTCCTGACCAGAGGCAGCAGTTTCTCCTGCTAGAGGAAAGATCTGTGAAGCCTTCAAATGGTTGTTTTTGGGTTAAAAGAGACCTATGAAACCAGTATGTCTGAGTGAAAGAGAAAGATGACTTCTTAAGACTCAAAAGTAGTTCTCCTCATTCCTCTGCTCTACAAACACTCTGCTTCCCTCAGAAAAACAGAGTTACTAATGAAACAAACTCAATGTAGTCTATTTAGTAACACAGCTGGGAAGTCTTTCTACCAATGCCAGGAACACTGGCCTGCTTCCAGTTGAATATCAGCTCTTGCAAACCCCAGTGATCCCCTACTCAAAAACACGGGAATTATGCACTCGCTCTTCAGGGTGCCATTCCCAATCAATAATTCCCTGTCTACAAGTACCAAGTCTTCACAGAAGACACAGAATGGCAAATGGAAAATTCATATACTACCTATAAAGAAGCAATAAACACAGTCAACGGCACTCTTATCTTTAAAGTGACTTAGACTCAGTCCTTTGCCTGTTGCAATGGAAGGAAACATCCTTGCAGCATATCAGTGCTCAGCCCCATTTTCTCTCACTTGTCTGCCCTTTTGACTCATTTGACTCCTACCAAAGCCATAATCTTTGGTAGAGGAAGGCACTCAAACCAAGCCACCTCCACATAATAAACCCAGCCGGGGTAGCCCTCTTCCACCTTCCCCACCTAGAGGGAAAGGCCAGCCAAGCAATGGGGACACTGTGCCCCTTCCCTGGGCCATAAAAGGCAGCAGTGGCTGGCAGTAGTGGAGGGAATAATATGTCCAGTGTCATGTATGACCTTACAAGGAACTCACAGCTTGCTTACTGACCCCTCCAGTCAGACTGGAGCATGAAAGAGGGAAGCAATTAAATTGAAACCACTGCCCTGTTAATTTGTTACCCTAACTCTGTTAAATGAAATGTGGGTGCTGATATTTGCCAACAACTGCATATTCAAATATTATTTTTGCTAATATTTGCTACTGAGTGTACATTTTAAAAACTATCCTACAGTCACTATCAATTTATAGTTATTAGATAAAGCATTCATTTGTTCACAGTGTAGATTATGGCATTATTAAGGTGTACATATAGGTATACGTGTGGGTTTTATGTACGTAAAAGTAAATACAATATGCAAATGAAACACATTGTTCATTTTAGTCACTGAATTGAATTTGTCTTATTAAAAAAAAAAGAGATGTGATAAGATTAGAACACAGGAAACAATTAACAAAAGCAACAATTCAGAATAATGGCTAAGCCTTCTGCATACCTTGGAAACACCGATGCCAAAGTGAGCATTTTATTGTTTTCAATTAGAACTGGCTCCAACCCAGCCGTCAATTGCACTCCAAGGAGAGTAGCAGTCATATGCATTACAGAAACATATTTTGAAAAGAAAGAAATTAGATTTAGACTTAGATTTGGATTAGTCCAAGGAGCCAAAGGTGTGTAAACATGAAAAGCCAGAAGTGACATCATGAAAAGAAAATGCAAGATGTGGCAACATTCTGGTTTTCATAAAATAATACAAAAATGCTGTGTAGCCACGTAATTACCGCTTCATTTTCTCCTGAAGTGTTTTCCCACTCAGATTGTCCATTTGTTCTTTTTAAGCTGCTACTTCAAATCCATTCAATTATATGATTGCATTTTGTAACAGATATACTAATGCAGTTGGCATTAAATAGAAAATCATGTTCAGAACAAAAGTTTTAATTAGATCTAAATATAGAACTATAGTGCCACTAGTTATTTTAAAAGGCTTTTGAATCTTCAAAGGTTAATTGTCAACATAACACTGACATGATTAAAGGGAATAAGTATGTCACATTGACTTGTCTCAGCAATAACCCACTAAGTAAAACCTAAATTACAGCACTCCCTTTAAATCAGCCTCGTTATTGAAAGCAGCTTCTTAAAACTCTATGATGAAAGTACCTGTTTCTGTCCCAGAGGTTATGGTAATATTGTTCTAGATAATTCTAATGCTGTATATCTGAACAAGCTATGCATATATGAAGGTATCACACTGGTTTAGCAAAGCATTTGCTACACTGGGAAATCCCATGGGTTTTGAGTTCTTTCTGAGGCATTTTGCTTACGTGAGTACAAATAACTTAAACTGCCATGAGAGCTGAGCCCCAAACTCTTGACAGGGTTTTGTTTGGATGTGGATGTTTTATCAATTAATTAATGATTTTTTCTAAGAAATCCTGGAATTATGCCTGGAGATGCTGAGATGACATAAATTACTGGTTCCAAATACTCATGTTAGCAGCTGATTCTCTTCACAGACATGTAGGGCCTGGCAGTGCAGGACAGCAGCAATGGGATGCTCTCAGGCTCCTGAACTGGCACCTTACTAGCTGCTACATCTACACGGAGCACCCAAACTGAGGGGATGTGACTGAGGGTACATGGCCACCACCCCAGTAAGAACAAGATTATCCTAGACACCTCTAAACAAAGCTTGATTTGAAGTATTGCCCCTCTCCAACTTAATGAGGGTGAGCATTTCTCCCATCAGCAGGAATTTCTTCAACATGGAAGGTAGTCCATCAAGTCCCTTTGTGCAAGTGGAGGGAAAGAGGCACTTGTAGGTGAAATACATCCCCAGCTGCAGCTGATGATCTTGTTCCCTGGCCTATAAGGCAAACTTGGAAAAGGGACTAGACCCTTCATTAATGGATTACTAAAGTTAGCTGAGAAGATTACCACTTTGTAAGACTAACTGGGCCTAATGGGATTTTTCTAACTCATGTTATAAGCAGACTGATGTCAGATCTGCATACTCGGTAGAGGCAGGCAGTGTTCTTGGGAGTTCCTATTTTTCCCTACTGGCACTCAGGAGGACAGCAAGGACTTGGTAAAGCAACTGATTGTCTACCACTGCCATCCCAACATCTACACTGAGAGCTATGGGTTCCCATTTTCCCATGAGAAAAGCCCCAAGGACCAAACAGTGGCAAGGACACATGCTCTCCTTCAAAAAATCCTGCGCATACATGTGCAAACAGCATTTTTAGCTTGGTCCTGCACTAAAAATAGTGAAGGCTTTGGGGTTTTTTGGTTTGTTTTATGTTTGGCTGTTTGGGATTTTTTCTTTCCAGCACAGCAGGAGGGAAGAGTTTTCTTCTAACTTCAGCACAGTTCTAAATTCCAAGAGCAAGGAGGTCCCAGCATGTCAGAAAATACTCTTTCCAGCTATTACTGCAAGACCAATATAGAACTTGCAAAGCAAATTTAACTGTATCGGGTGCAACCTCTGTCACTGGGCTGTAACAGCACCTGAATGGGCTGCGGCTGGCACCACTACACACCCACCTATATATAAACCTGCAACTTTTGCATATAGAAATAAATGGAAATTTTCAGAGCATCTAAGAAAAAAAGAATGATTGCAAAAAATTAAAAAGTAGCCACACAGTGCATAACTAAAAATCTGACATCCACTGCTAAATGTAGGCCACCTTCCCCTGTCCAAGAAACCTCTCTTCCCTAAAGGGATTTTGTTTATCTGCTTGTCTTCTAAAGATGCAGGGGGAAGTGTAAAGGGGTTTCCCTAGGGGCATTCTGAAGGGTGGAAAGGGAGTACAAAAGTCAGTGGCTCACATTGTGAGGAACTGCAAGCTTAGAAGGTTGGAACTGTCATTGACAGCCACCAGCAGAGCCCACTGCTGTTAAGGAAAGCAGGGCATCCACAGGATGGCAAAGGCATCTGGAGTGAAATGAGAAGCAGATTCCTGAGAGTGGACAAGAGGAGGCTGAGCAGGTACAATACCTCTCTCAGCTGTCACTCCATATCTTGCATTTTGCATTTGTCTTCTGGCCATTTGCTCAGCCCTCTCCTGAACGCATATAAAGTTTTAACACCTAATTACAGTGTCTGATAATCTAAAAAGACAATGTGGAAAAGAGACTGAAGCAAAACTGGTTCTAAAGGTCTAACAACAAGCTTCTTACACAAACCATAGCCATGTATGAGTGACATATAAACAAAATCCAGTCAAGGGCAGAGATGACAGCTTGCTGCAGTTTTACTTCAAGCACATTAACATTTAATAACATTTCCTAATTTATGCCTTTGTTATGCTTTTGCTGCACAGTAATATATAATGTGTTAAGCTCTGTGAGTAATCCACTGAGAGTCCTTTGTAATAATGTTCCCAAAGAATTTTTGAACATCAGCTATTGCAAAATGTGCTAGAAATGTTAGTCAAGAGAAGGTATTTTATAAACAAGTAGCTTCATCATTTCTTGCCATTCCACTTAACAGGGAAATGGGCATTTTGGAGACACAAAAGGGATATGCAAAACCTTCCAGAAAGGATAAAAAATGAAAAAAAAATGGAAAGTGATAAATCATATTTAAACAGCACATGTAAACTGGCACCTGGAGAGCTTGTTCAGGCCACTGGTTTGCTTCTAAGAAGAAATCAGGAAAAAAATACAACCTATTATGGCAAGGGGCTAGTGTACATATAAATAAAAAAGGAAAACAAAGAAGCATGCAAGAGATGAAAGTGAAAGATTAAAATACTTCACAGAAAGTGAAGAATCAGAGGCCACATCAACTTCAGCAAGCTCTTGGGTGTGAACTGGCTCAGCAGGGAAGCAATCAATGCTTGTCTTGTACAGCTATGCAAGACGGTACAGGACTTTTATCCCTCTCCCTTTTAGCTGAAGGTGACCATCATTGACACAGACCCTTAGGTCTGTTAATGGTTGGGGTGCACTTCATGCACAGAAGGAGCACAGCTTCTGGTTTAATATTCATCAAAAGAATATTGGGTTTACACACATCCAGCTGCTCTACAAGCCAAATCAATCAATGTACAGCTGTGGACAATTAGAGGAATTAGCTACATAGCTTCAACACTGTAAAGTATAATGTATGTGCAACCATAGATCCCCATAACATGTTCCAGCAAATACCAAGTAATGTCTTGTACGACCTGCTTGTCTCTAAATTAATATGAAACCACTGAAAATTTGAAGACTGAAACATAACTTTTTGGTGTGAACATTAGTCCTTTTTCAAATTGATAGCATGTAAAACATTTACGAAGATGAGAAGCTTTTAGGGGGAGGAGGGGATTGTGGGCATGCATCCCACTGCTTCAATTAAATATCACAAGAAAACTAATACAGCTTTAGATTTCACCCTGATTTTTGGATAGACATCAAATTATATTTAAATCATACTGGATAAAACCTCAAATTGCCAGAAAATGTCCTTAAAAGCAGGATAAACAATATCTGCGAGACACTGTGTAATTCTCCAGTTATTGTTCTCCAGGTTTAAAAGCTTTAGAGCTATTTAGCAATTTACTGTGCATGTCACCAGTTTTGTCTGTCACATTAAAAAATAAAACAATCACTTTTCAGCCACATGAGAGCTTTTTGTAGGCTGAACTTTCTATCTCCACAGAAATTCTCAGCTTGGAAATGAAAACCATACTGCAATCCACTCTTCCTTTTACTGATTCTACAACTTACGCTCTTGTTTAACTTCTGAGACACCCCTGGAGACCTGTTGCACATTATTAAGGTAATAAACGAATAAAATAAAAAATCTCAAAATCTAAGGAAAATTTGCAGAATTCCAGTTTCCTTGTTGGAAACAGCATTTCAAAGTCAAAATTTGTGAGCTCTTTGTTCTTTTTGAATGAGTTTAAGATCACAGTGTATTATTGGACTTGTGGAGTCATGTTGGCCTTTATATTCAATATTCACATATGGGTTTGGGGCCTTTTTAGGTTATATTAAAAGAAAAAACATTAATTTTGGTCTTAACCAGACTACGGTACTGTATTTAAACACATACATACCTGGTTTCATAATTTCTGGTTCAAACTGAATAATCAATCCCACATTATTACCATTTAAAATATGTATTCAAACTCTCTTCATTCTTGTCTGCAAAGTCCCAGAATAAAATTGTTTTGTAAGCAGTGGATTGAGCACTGCCTGGGAAATTATGCAGAATAGGAAAGTTGCATCAGCAAGTGGAATTCACTGCTGTTTCCTTTCTGATTCAGCATGGCTAAATATGCTGAGCAACTGAAGCCAAATCAAACAAGGCCAAGGTGGAAAGTGGAAAATAATGACTAAGCAGCAAGTCTTTGCTTCAATATTAACTTGTTCTTATCACTTACCATATGAAAATTAGATGTTATGAATTTATCAAGCTTATTTTTGCTCAACATATTCCCCAATTATCTATGAATGCATAATAAAATACCTTTCAGTTTAACTAACAGACTACAGAATCAGCATCTGTTACCACAACACTCCTGTATTAAAAGCATAGTAGCAGAGAAGGCATTATTCTAGGAGACATTAAAAAGTCAGTGCTCTAATCATCATACATCCTGCTGGCTAAAAGGACTGTAAAAATTTTCAACAAAACCCATTTTTTAAATTTCACTTCAAAGTTCTCAAAATCACAGCAGCAAGTTTTTTTTTGTAGGGAAAAAAATAAAAAAGATTCCTGAAAAGCAAAAAAATTATTTATTTTTTGAGAAATCAAATATTTCAGTAATCAGAAGGATCCTACTTAAAAATTCTTAATGTAAAGCATTATGAGAATTCACTCTCAAATGTCCTTGTTTTTCTTGGGTCAGAATCCCAAGCATGATTCCATTTCCCAGTATGGATTTCATGTGGGTACTATCGGTGTAATCTCACGTGATTTATCATGATGGGAGACCATAAAATATAGCTGAGGCTTTACTTGAATTAAGGAGTCTCACCTATATAGAAAAACTGCTCATCAAATAATTCCCAGGAATGCAAGGTAGGAGAATCACAGAATCATTAGGGTTGGAAGGGACCTCTGAGGATCATATAGTCGAACCCACTGCCAAGGCAGGGTCACCTAGAGCAGGTTAAAGTGGGTAGATGAATCCTGAAAGCTACTTCCAACCCACTTGGCCATGATACTCTGATGGATAATCCAGAATTCTCCATAGCAGAGATGACCTAAAGATTTTGGTAATCTTTAGCAGACTGTTCTTCTCCATTTGATCATCACCAGAACTGTTAGTGCCTCCATTAACATTACTTCAGAAACTGCTCCTATTCCTAAATCTTCATCCAGTCCTATGGCAGTACTCTGGAATGTTTCAGAAACTCTTAGAAGAGGTGTCATTATCAAACCAGCAACATCACAGTCACAACAGGAATCAACATGCTCAATTAGTCTTAATGTACTGTGTTTGTGCTCCTAATTTAATAGCCTTGCAACCTTTCCTGCAGCAGCTGTTAGCTGCCGCAAGGTCATCAACTCTTTCATTAGTGCTGAATGGCAGAGAAAATGGGAAACATGCAGAGTTTCTTCAGAAGACCCAGTTTTCCTGAGTGTCACTAATGCTTATTAGTGTAGACAGCACTGCTTTCCTACAAAGTCACTCAGCCTTTTAGTAGGATTGGAACTGGGTTAGTAAATGACAATTCTTCAAACTACACTAATTCCAAAGATGGGAAATTCAGTGAAAGAAGAACTATAAACAAACAAAAAGAAAATCCCAGGGAGTTTAATAATATGCATCTTACTTCCTCAGCAATAGGAAAAAAAAGTCAGAGATGTGTAAAATGGTCATCTACACTTCTGAAGATTTTAAAACTTGAAAGAAGTGCAAAATAAACCAGGTAGCTCAATTAAAACATCTAAAGCAGCATCATAGGCAGCGTAGAAGAAAACATACATCTTCTTTGGATCAGTTGGACATTGGTTATCTAAACTGAGGTTTTTCCTGATTAACAAGTAATTTATTAATTCTAATTCTTCACCATATAGACATAGAAGCATACCTAAGACTAAAGTCATGGAACCCTGGAAGTTCACAATTCTGATGCACCCATAAGTTTTAAACAAGATATTTTATAAATATAGACTATTTGCTCAAATGCTGTACAGAAGAATAAGAATAGAAAGCAAATTAAACAGCACAACTGATATTACTCTGGTTGTGGCTGTCCCTGAAAAATGTATCCTGAAACTGAGAACATAGCTCAACTGGTGAAACCTGCATAAAGCAGCCCCTCCATCAGAATAATCTCTCCAGCTGTCTGCCAATCCCCAGACTTTATAGCACACTAAAAAAATACTGTGTTTTCAAACAGATCAGTTCCAAGACTGATTCACTGCAGCTGCATGAAAGGCAGGATTGTTTCTTCCAGAATATATATGGTGCCTTACAGTATACAACAAAAATAAAATGGCTCAGCTCTCCAAAGCTAGGTAGGCCACTTACAGCCATGCTCTGCCTCCCTTATTGGAGCTGAGTATCTTGTGAGTAGTCAGGGAGAGCCATCACAGAAGGAAATACTTGGTAACCTTGATAAAAGGAAGCATGCAGGATAAACCTAAATAAACACTTGGATATTGTTTGAAGAGGAACTCTGCTACACCACAATCAACTAGAAAGAGATACCTACTAATACTGATTCCTGTGCATTATTGGTCTAGGTAAGTATCTTTATCGACAGTGACTGCCTTTAAAAAAGAGAATTTTGTGTTTGTTTTAAAACATCTTTTAGCCAGGCCAGGTCACATTGCAAAATATATATTCTGTGGTATAAGGATGCTGAAGAACAGAGCTGAACTCTCGATCTAGTAAAATGCAGAAGCACACACATTACCACCACCAAACATCAAATTATCTGAGGGTCAAAATATCATTGATTTTAATTTATGTAACTATGAAAATCCCCTCAGTCTCAGGAGAATACAAAATATGACAAGAGCAATTACCTATTCAGCATCAAAGAATACTTTCAGAAACACTCGAGCTCTGGATACAGTGACTCCCTTGTGGTTCTGTATGCCACGTTTACTCATCCCAGCTCCTTTACCTTGATTGCATATTATTGATCAGAAAGGGTGGTTGTGAAAAAAACTACCAATTTCTGCTTTTGTGGATTACCTTTCTGTACTTCAAATAGAAGCAGCTGCTGCTGATCCTATGAACACAAATTGGCACAATTTCCAGAGGGGAGGGTTAACTGTATTGAGGTTGATGGTGTGAAAGCTGTCCTTGGCAGGGAGAGAGGGAGAAAGAAAGGATTTTAGTTTTAAATATTTGGGTTGTAAAAAAGAAACACATTCAGAGCTGGCTTTCCCCTAGAGTCCCAGTGGAGAGCTTAGAGAAATGGCAGGGCTATGATATGACATATACCAGGGAAGTCAGACTGATCAAATAAAGCAAATGAGACCATTATTCAGACTGTTTGAAACACCTCAGTAGTGCAATTTATTGTAGGTTTATCAGAGTTAGTTCACATTCATTTAATTAAACTCTCCACAAGAAATACTATCTGTGTGAATCACTCAGCACTTCTGCTCTTTTAACTAAATTCTGAAATAAATCTTTTAAGCAAAGGTACAAGACAAGACTTCTGTTAACGATATTCCTAACTTCAGAAAGTGAAGCAGAAAAAAGTATGGGAAGTGCTGCTCATTCTCCAAATATCAGGCCTGTTATGGTTCTGCATTTTGTTATCTTGTTTGATTGTTTAAGAGAACTGATAAACATTACTCTTCTTTGCAGATCACCAGTAGTCAAATAGTCAGTATATGGTCACTTGCTTACTCAAAGCCAGCTGAATCTGGACCAGAGCACTACATTATTTTCCTTCTGTACAGCCACACAGGATGGTATTTGGCATGGCAAGACTCAGTGCCACTGCCAATTTTGTTGATTAAACTTTCCAAAGCAATTCTTTCCCAATTCTTTCCAGACACTTGATAAAAATGTTTTACTGTGCCCAGGTCAAGTTAAAGCCATGGGGTTTTAAAAATTACTTAGCTCCCTTGATCTTCAACACATTTCATTTCTGTGACACTGAATATGAGTAAAGGAATATCAGGGATCATGCTTACCATCTATTCTTTGCCATTTGTTAATACTCTGCAAACTACCTACACAAGTAATGGTCTGTGTTTGCAAATACATTCACTAAAGGGAAATTAAATGTTGATAGTGTTCCAACCTCATGTTCCAACCCCTGTATTGCCTGATTTGTACCCCTTTGCTGCATTTCTTCTGTGTTCTGCGTTTTTAATTTCTGTTCCATCTTTGTGACACTGACAGAGAAAACAGATTGCCAGGATCTGACATCAATCTTTTGGTAAGCTATGGTATGGTACCAGTAAAACACATCAAGAGGGAAAATACATTTATAATGACGTTTTTATGTTTAGCAGCCAAAAAAGAAAAAGAGGCAAAGAGGGGCGGAAGTGAGCTCACTGCATTACAAAGCACTTACTGGTTGGCAGACTAAATTCCTTAATGGCATTCTTATTAAGTTCTTGCTGCCAAATGCTGTTTGCTTTTGCTGTCAGAACTGTCAGCATTAATAATGAGTAACTGCCTGGAAGATACTTACATAAAGCATTGTTGTCATGTCACTGCCATAGACAGCATCTCTGGACAGACAAGAAAGCACCATGTGAATGATTTCACTGAATGGTTCTTTTTACAGCACTTAAGCTGGGACACTGTTTCTATGGACACAAATACACTGGTCTGGACTACAACATCTCAAAGATGAAGACCCCTAGACCTTCATCTGAGCAGTCTGATATCATACCTTCACTATGTTAGCAATTGAGTTAACTCTGCTGTGAAGACAGGATATTAGCAGTAGCTAATATCTACTATAGCTATTAGTAGATATTAGCAGTAGCTAATATCTACTATAAGAGTAGTGAGCTGAGATAGTTGTTGAAGACCCTTCAGACAAATGTAAAAAAACTGAATAAGCAAATGCCCTAGTGTCATACAGCTTCCCAGAGGTAACAGCCTCTTGACAGATGGGGAAGGGTTGCAACACATAACTGAGCTTTCTGCATAGTTCTGTAAAATCTTGCAAAAATTATGCTGTTTCCAGAACAAACAGACCAAAAGAAGATGTCTCTTTCCTTCCACACATTGCAGTTTCTATCTTTCTGCTTGTGCCTTAGACTAGTGATGCTCTTATTTCCCCCTGGTTGACACCAGCTCTGTATGCAGAATTTACAAAGAATACATAATTCAAAGTGAATGTCTGACAGCAAAATTTCCACTGTGGAGCTGATTTACTTGCAGTAGTTTGTTACTGTCATTATGTGGTCTATGTGAGTTCTGGATATTGCTGGGAAGTTGCTATCAGTAAAATTCTCTGTGAATAATCTTGTTTATAAGTGTAATCTATTAACTGCTGATAGATCACTAATGTCTTTACCAGATAAAATTTGGTGCAGATTTAGCTCTAGGCAGCTAAATTGGTTTTTTAAAACAGCAATCTAGGCTTTTAAGAGTGAGCAGCACATAGCATGTGATAGAGCCCATCTCAGCTTTAACAAGGTATTACCAAGAACAAGTTTTAAAAGGTGGGAAAACCATGTAGTGGTAATGAAATTTTAAAGGAGAGAAAAGCTATAAGAGAAGCCTATAGACCTATAAAAGGAGAAAATGTCAATCCCAACATGTGGTAGTCAAGGTCATATAGAAGTTGTGCAAAAAGGCAGAAAAGAGCCTTGCTGGCTAAAGTAAAGCCACAACTATTTACTTCTGATACATAAGCCACACTTGCTGCCCTGCCACACTGGCTCCAGTGTGGTTGTATCACCTGCAAGTCAGGTATTTGTATTCATGCAATGTAAAGACAGGCAAAAAGAAGAGATCCTGTATGTACCTCCAAATATCATTGTATAGTGTTTATGTGACAAACTTTCACACCTGTCTGGATTTGACTTTACTGGAAAGGAACGCAGTAACACTGCTTTGGTAACTGAAATACCAGCAAAACTGCATCAAAATTAGAAACTGGAGCCTAATGTACATTTAATGTTTTACTACTTTTAAGTATGGTGGTGGGGGTGTGTATGATTTATTTGCCAGATCAGTTAGTTATAGGTGCCATGTATTTCATACAGTCCAGAATACATCCTTCAGCTTTTCATAATAAGCCAAATAATACCACCACTGTATCACTGTGAGTAGATCCCAGGAGGAGGGAGGAGGGTAACGCTGATAACCTCTGGACTTCCAACATAGATTCTTCTTCTCAATGGTGATTACCTCTTGGAACAAGTGAGAACAGAGCTGTACTTACAAGTGGAATAATGTACTATCAGGAAGGTTGTAATATACTTCAAGAGCAATGATGAACATGAGTGTTTCCTTTGCTCTATAGTCAAAAAATATATGTGGTTGTAAGGAGTCTTGTACACCACATAGGATACTCCACCTAAGAAAAAACAGGAAAATAAACTGCCATCTGGTTGTGTTTAAAAATGGACAGAGACTGTTGCAGTTTAGGTGGCATCTGTCCTATTTCTCAGTGACAGATAGAAAAAAAGTATCTATTCATACACTCAAACCCAGACAAGCCTTTATTCTTGGTGTTGAAACCAGACTCCTTGTCAATGAAAAATGTTGAATCAGAACGTGAGATATAGTTAGCTAGCTAGCTAGCTGAATGTGCTTTGTAGAAATAGAGAATAACAACTGAGCTACTAAATTAATTTAGATGGGAAAATTAGTGAAAGACTGAGATAAGAGACTTGTTATAGATTTCTTCATAAAATCTTCATGAACCTATAAAATAGTCATTCCATCAAGCTTAGAGACCAACTTTGTTATTTAAATCACTTCATAATGATTTTGCTAGGTGTTGTGCAACCACTCCAACTTGCAACCCCAGCTTATTTAAGATGTTTACCCTGTTTTCCTCTTTACCTGAAACCAGGGAAAAATCTAGTCCCATGATGACAGCCAGTGCAAGAGAAGGCTAGTCAGAATGAAGGATGTTGAAAAGAGAATGAGTTCTTTGAAGAACCTGGTGGGCATTTCAAGCTAGAGGTGATGAAGGATTTAAATCACTTAAAAACTGAATGCCACAGAGTCTAATACTCAGACATCTGACCCCAACATTGAAGCTACACCCCTGTGCCTTGAGTTCTTTGCATAACATATGAGGATCATCAGCTCAGGGTAAAATCCATCTGAACAATTAACTATAAAGTATCTCCTGTGTTCCTGGTGTTGAGTAAGTTCCCAGTAGATTCAGGACCTTCAAAAAGTTCCCCTGTATCATACTGTTTTGCTATAATGCTGTAGAGTAGATGAAAATTCCACTCACATTTTTTAACTTATTAGATGGCATTCAATCCTGCAACAGTTATAGCTAAAATGGAGTCACAAAAAATATAACATGTTTCAAGATGTGCTTACATATAAACTGCAGGTATAGCCTTTAGAAAATAGGATGCAACTAGCATTCAGCAAATGCATTTTTCAGTGGAAAATACAGAAGACTAGGGGCTTCAGGACTTTGTGTTTGCTAGTGGGATTAGTGTCTGGGATTAGGGTCTCAAATTAGCATTTTCATGTTTATTTCAAACAATGGGAAAAGGTCTGCACAGAAGTGATGCAATTTCCAGGGAACAGCCAGACAAGATTCTGGTTGAGCATTTAAGGATCCTTCATTAGCAATCCCCTACCCAGAGTTTAGTCTGGGACCTACACCACATCCAAACAAGAGCAACAGAACAGGTGAAGGGTCTGGAGCACAAGTCCTGTGAGGACTGGCTGAGGGAACTGGAGTTGTTTAGCCTGGAGAAGAGAAGGCTCAGGAGAGACCTGAAAGGACGTTGTAGCAAAGTGGGCGTCCACCTCTTTTCCCAGGTAAAAAGCAATAGGTTAAGAGGAAATGGCCTTAAATTGCACCCGGAGGGGTTTATATTGGATATTAGGAAAAATTTCTTCACCAACAGGGGTGGTCAAGCACTGGAACAGTCTTCCCAGGGAAGTGGTGCAGTCATCATCCCTGGGGGTATTTAAAAGATGTGTAGATGTGACGCTTAGGGACATGGTTTATTGGTGGACTTGGCAGTGTTAGTTTAATGGCTGGACTTGGTGATCTTAAGGTTCTTTTCCAACCTAAATTATTCTACGATTCTATGATCTTGTCATTAAGCATGTAGCTTAACACTGTGCTTACAATAAGCCATTCTTACTGATTCACTCTTTTGAAATTTACTTTCCTTATTTTCCTTGCTTTTAACCTGTACATCAAGGACTTCTGATTTCATGTATGAGGCTCTACTGAGTGACCCACGCTCATAAGAGGCATGGTTTGTATGTACAGTTCCCACTAATTCCACAAGGAGTCTTCTGGAAGAAGGGCAACATATTATGGTATCTGACTGAATAGCAGCCCCTTAGCTCCTGTCTCCTCTCCCTGAGTTAGCTTGCGCCTGTGGAATTGGAGGGAGACAGTGCTACTATAAATAAAAAATAATTCCTCTATCCAAACCAAGCAGTGAGTAGATAGTTTATAAATAGATCTTTCTTAATTTTATCAGATTGAAGTAGAGTTATATAAACTATACGATCACTCCTGCAGATGGAAGAGATTAAAAATAACATTCCCCCAGGTCTCATTTGGAAAACTGGATGGCCAGATGATAACTACCCTATATCAATTGCTAAGTTATTGCCAGAGGAGGTTCAGCTATTCCAATCTAGCAGAGATCAACACCTCATCAGGCTCAAGAGGCAATTAAACTACTGAAGTCTAAAAAAAAATGCAGGCATAGACACTTTTTCAGTGACTTGCATTAACTGTTCTAAAGGCTTTACTTCTTGAAATTGTCTGATCTGTAAACTGAGATGATCTTCTTTTGCATGATGCTAATGTAAGTACTATATACATCAAAAGGATGGGAAAATTCCCCTAACTGCCTCACTTCTAGTAACTAATTTCGAGTAATAAACCTGAGCAGGTTCAAGGCAAAGTATTTCAACAGGTAAATCAAAGATCTGAGCTGTAGATCTGGTTTTACTACAGGGATGCATAAACTCTGTATTGGCTACTATGCTATATTCAGGGCTCTACCTTTCCAAGCTGTCTAGAGGTATAGAAAGGAAAGATGTTTAAGGAAGGAAGTGTCTGTGTGTTTGAGTAAAAATTAATTCTTGAAAAGCTGAAGAGTATAAAAATAAAAATATTCTCCAGCAGAAGCAATACCCAGGGAAAGCAGTATTTTGCAAAGTCATTGAAAACACAAATTAGAAAGTACAAAGAGCCATTACACCAAAACATCTCCTAGCACCCTCCCCCCTCTTTTCAGCCTGCATTTTTCCTGCCTTCTGAGTTTCAAGTGGACCAACAGATGGGAAGGAAGCATTTGCAAGGGCAGTGAGCCATTTTGCGTAAGTCTGTGGAAAGCCTGACCTGTACTTCTAGCCAGATGTTGTAGCCATGTCTACAGTGCATGTCTGCATATAAGCACCAGCTGGAATGCCCCATTCAAGACCATAAAGCATGTTTTTGCAGCTCCTGTCTTAGTAGCCTAAACACATCTAAACACAGTGTGGAATGTGCTACACTTTAATGCCTACGCTACAAACCCAGTCAATATCCCACACCTTTTCAGGGCCCTTCTCCCCTCATTTGTTTGCATATGTGTACTAGTTATGGCTGGAACAGAGTTAATTTTCTTTAAAGTAGCTCACATGGTGCTGTGTTTTGGATTTTTGACCAAAACAGTGCTGATAACAGAGGGATATTTTACTTATTGCTAAGCAGTGCTTGCACAGCATCAATGACTTTTCTATTTCTTCCACCACCCCATCATAGGCTGTGGGAGTGCACAAAAAGTTGTGAGGGAACACAGTGGGAACAAATGACTCCAGGTGATCCAAGGCATATCCCATACCATGTGACATCATGCTCAGCAATAAAAGCTGGGGGAAGAAGGAGAAAGGGGGAATATTTGGAGTGCTGGTGTTTGTCTTCCCAAGTAGCCATTATGTATGATGGAGCCCTGCTGTTCTGGAGATGGCTGAACAAAACTTACAGATGGGAAATGGTGAATGAATGCCTTGTTTTGCTTTTCTGATGTGCAGCTTTTACTTTACCTATTAAACTGTCTTTATCTCAACCTACCAGTTTTCCCACTTTTACCTTCCTGATTCTCTCCTCCTTACCACTGACAGGGAGAAGCGAGTAAACAGCTGCATGTGGCTGAACTGCCTGCCCATGTTAACCCATGAGAATACACCAGCTCTGTATCTCTCTTACGTAAAAAGCCTTATTTTTTTTCTCACTTTGGCCAACATCTTAGCTTAGCTGTATATGGGGAAGATGAAAATTTTGGAAGATGAAAGTTTTGGACTACTGCCATTCCCTATGGCTTGACTATGGTATCCCCAATACCCACTTGGCAGCCCCCAGCTTGAGCTGTGAGCATTTGAACCCATAGAAGTCATCAAGACTGGCAGTGGGACCTAGTAGATGGCACATGAAAGCTGGAAAATACAAAGATTTTTGTGCTGTTGTATCAGCTGTTGCACTCTAATGATGCTTTTATGTGTGTTGTGAGACCAAAACAGATAGGAACATCTGGAATTTGGTATTAGGTGTCCTTCAGCTGCCAGTGAAGGACAATGGTCCTATAGATAGCATCTTAACTCATCAGAGGTTGCAATATAGATAGCAAATACTGCTAAAAAGAGAGGTTTCTTTGTCCCTGGTAATAAACAGCAACTATTTCCTGAAGTGCATGACCAGAAGGTCAACAGACATACTTAATAGCTGGGGTTTTAATACAGGTTTTGTTCAGGCACAGTTATTTCTAGTCAGTGACCACACAGTACCTTAGCCCCAAAATTACTAAGCAGAGCTTTTACTAACACTAGACGAATATGCAGGGTTGCATCTGTAAAAGTATTCCAGATTTTATAGTCTCACAAGATAAATTTAGGTGCTATAAACCATAAGTCTATATAGCTGTAAACATTAAAACATAAACGTAGTCAGGAATATCTTGTTGAAACTTCTGTAGAAGACCACAATACTCTCTAGACAAAGAGTGCTGATGTAGTCTTTCAGTATGGTAATTTTCCTTAAAAGAACAACAATGGAGAACAATGCTTTTCAAATGTATTTTCTTTTTGAATGTCCACTGACATGTGACAAAACCATACAGAAGAGAAATGAATAGTCTGACAGATGGAGTATAGAACAGGTTTTATCTGCACTTGCTCTCCAGTTGGCTGGATTTAGGGAATGAAGGTTGCATGAGATGCATGAATATCCAGTCTCTACAGCCAAGTTAATTTTGGGTGAGAGTGAGTGGCATGAACCAAAGCACAATATCCAAGTGCCACTCACATGGATGACACCCTTCCTTCTTATCCCCCTATACAGACAACCTCTTATTTTTGTAAATGCCATGGGTTACTGGGTATGGGGACAAAAAGGGATCAGAAATTTATTTCAGATTGTTAACAACTGCCGTAATTCTCAAACTTCTTGAGAAACATGGATAAGTAAAGCTTCTGCTTCAAGATATTTGGGCACAGCTTCTTAGTTTCAACAGACAACTTTCTTTTTCCTTCTCCTTTTCATACTGCTTTCCATCTTCCCCTGCAGACTTCTCTTCTCCTGGGGCCCCATTCATTCCTCTCAGGATGCTGGCACTGCAGGCTTTGTTCTTAAGTTTTACTACAACAGTTAGTAACTCCAGGAACAGAAGAGCTAATTAAGCCTGGTTTCCAAACAATCTGTGTCTTGTGGTTGGATTGTTTCATATCTAATAAATTGTGAGCTTGGATTGAAATTCTCATAGTCTCAGTATTCATATGTCTTTCTCCTGCATGGACTCTTTGCTGCTTAATAAGACACATATAACATATATTTTCCATTGACCTGCCGCCAATACTGGGAAATTAACATTTCTGAAACCTATTTCAGATGAAACAATATGGTGATTAAAAAATTACCGAGGGAATGTAGAGACAGAAGAGCAGAGAGAGAGAGAGACATAAAGAGACACAGGAACGTGTACATACTTTTATATAGGTATGTACCCAGGCTAAAAAAAACACAGCCATCACCAGCACAGACATTAGGGCAAAATGTCTGGTAACAACTCATCCTACTGATATTGCTTGATTCTTTTCAGGATACTAGTTTAAACTATCCTGGCAAAAGACTAATTTTTCCAACATAATCTATGTGGGCACATTTGAGCTACTTGGAAGTGAATCCAGTACAACTAGGTGGGGAAATGCTTCTGTAAGCACAATAGACAAGCTCCTGAGCCATGTATTTGTTGAAATTATCAGTAACTTGAATCAATACAATGATTTCCTTTTAACAGGCACTAGCTTCTGAAACCTGTTCCTACCTAGTCAGCCTATCACTTGTGCATAGAAGAAAGATTTCCAAACCTTTTTGATTTATATCCTACCCCAAACTTCAGATGTAAGTTTCCTGACAAGAGGATTACTTTTTTTTTTCCAGAAATTTTTACAGAATGCATCAAGCAGTCCATGTGCTGAAACTTCAAGATATAGGAATACTTCCAAGACATTGTTCAGATGCATGTTCCAGCTTTGCCTTCATCGCATTCCTTCCTCAATTCACCCTTCACCTTGCAGTATTGTTTCCACAGCCAAAAGAGAAGATTGCATGAGCCAGTAAGGTTGTATGGTATTGTCCAGGCCTGGCTTAATCAGCTTGTCTTAACTGCCTAGTGTGAAGCCAGTGGTAAGTGGTTGCCTGTTTATAAACCTTCCTATGGAAGCATTGCAGTCACATGAAAAGGTAAATTTCTGATCATTATTTTTTGCCTAATAATGCAAATGCTCTACGGATTAGACCTTCCCTAACTTTTATTGGTTGCTTTTAATAAGCACTGCAGCAATAAATCTTCAGTGCTAATGCAAAACACAAGGTAAAAGTGTGCACAGAAGAACTGTCATAATTTTTTCAATGCCTAAGTTTCATACT
Organism: Melopsittacus undulatus; assembly: GCF_012275295.1. NCBI lineage: Eukaryota > Metazoa > Chordata > Aves > Psittaciformes > Psittaculidae > Melopsittacus > Melopsittacus undulatus. The sequence goes on from NC_047528.1 coordinate 62,296,507, forward strand.
CAAAGGTTCACATTGCTTTTACATGGAAAACTATGGGGTATTGCTTTCACCAGCAATTTATACTCCATGTAACAAGAAAATTCAAGCATTCTTTTGTTAGGTTTGGTTGGTTAGTTGTTGGGCTGCAACACAATTTCCAAATTCATGTAAATGATATTCACTAGGGGAATTTACTGCTTATGTAAGACTGTAATTTAACTTTGGAAGGCAGCAATGAAAGTTTATTTGGTTAAATCTCATTAGCTGCTGGAAAACTTATCTGGAAATTCCTAATCCTCCTTACTTCAAAACAGAAATTTGATACTGTAAATTACCTTGACCATAGGCTGTAACTCCGAAGCTTGTAATTGCAAAAGAGAGCGAGGTTATACAGAAGGCTGTTCATTAGTGTCTTTACTCACAAGAATATTTCTGTTGAGATAACTAAAGCAAATTTCACAAAGGCAGGCACTTGCCTCATTTTGTATCTATTAAGCTGTAACAAGGCAAAGAACAAAAGCCTACAGCTAAATAGAATATATTATATATATATATATATATATATATATATATATAGAGTTGTGCTTTCATTTGCTTTGTAAACACTGAATAACAAAAAGGTCGAGGTTGGCAGACACCTCTGGAGGTCATCTGATGCAGCCCTCTCTGCTCAAGCAGAGCCACCTACAGCCAGTGGCCCAAACCACGTCCAGACAGTTGATGCCCTTTCTGCACGTTTATACTCATGGATGAGATCCCTTCTCTTCTTCAGGAAGAACAGTCACAGCTCTTCAGCTTTTCCTCATAGGAGAGATGCTCCAGACCCTTAATCATCTTACTAGGCATTCACTGTACTCTCTCCATTATTGTATGGATGGCCCAGAACTGGAAGCAGTCCTCCAGGTGTGGTCTCACTAGTGCTGAGTAGAGGGGAAGCATCACCTCCCTTGACCTGCTGACAGTATTCCTCCTCCTGCAGCCCAGGATACCATTATCCTTCTTCACTATATGGGCACAGGGCTGGCTTATGTTCAGCTTGATGTGCACCAGGACCTGCAAGTCCTTTCCAGCTGGTTGGCCCCTAGCCTGTACTGATGCCTAGGGTTGTTCCTCTCAAGATACGGGGCTTTGAATTTTTCCTTCTTGAACATTGTGCGGTTCCTGTCAGCTCATTTCTTCAGCCTGTCAAGGTCCCTCTGGATGGCACCACAATCCTCTGGTATATCAGTCACTCCTCCCAGTTTGATGTCACCTGCAAGCTTCCTAAAGGTACCCTCTGTCCCACCATTCATTCAAATGCTACATGATGCTCTTCTGTTTGCAGATCTTGTAAATCCCTCTTTATAAGGCCATGGACCATCATAGCTGTGGACCTCATAAACTTAATAATGCTTCTGTGTTAAACTTCCAGAAATGCTTGAGTGTGTATGTTCTCTCTGTCACCCATCTAACACTACAGGTAGGTAAATTTGTAGAAAAGGTCTAATATAAAATGTCAGTAGAAATTTGTGCACTCTAAATTTAGTTCAACTAGGCTGTAATACAGACACTTCTCAGTACTGTCTTTCTGTAAATTAAACTCTGCAAGTTCTCTAACACCTTTAATGACCTTGTTTACTTTCTGCTTTATTGACAGCATTATTGTAGTTGAATAGCACTAAATCTTTCTGCCTCAAAGGACAAAACACCAATAGATATATCTAGACTGCACAGCAAGTGTGGTCTCCAGCACATTGCAGTCCTGCTCATGCAGTTACTCAGCATCAGCCCCTTATTTGCAATTAAGCTGATAATTCTCACATTGGTGTAGCACAGAAACACTCTGTGACATGGCTTGTAAACCATCCACCTAAGGCTTGCATTAGCAAAGGAGAAGCAGACCTCTTATATAGCATACTGCTAAAATGGCTAAGGTCACACCCAGCTAGCATTACTGCAAGATGTAGAAAAAAATACAGCTTCCCCTGTTCCTAGTGCTGTAGTGGCCAGCACAGACTTCCAGCCCCAAGTGGGTTTTCTCGACAAACAACAGTCCTCAGCCACTACATCACATGCATATTACATGGATTAACATCCCTGGCCCACCCCAAGATAGGTCTATTCTTATTCCTTCTCTGGACCAGTGATATAGTGAGAAGCTGAGGCATATAGTTACTTACAACTGCTCTGTATCATGCATGATCTGCACTGAACCAAACCCAAAATAGTTCCATTCAAAATCACTGCTTCCCAAGTGCTGTATGGTGGCATGATGCCAATTAAAAATTTCCAAGGGGTTTGGAGAAATTCTGAAATGTAAAACAGCAGTGAACAAACAACTTGATGACCTAGCCTAAAAAACCCACTCTAGATTCTTTGGTGGATGATAAAAGAACTTTGAAGAACTCGCTGTTCACAAGTTTTTATAATCAGTAATCTAGGCACTACCTCTGCTATTTCATTTTGACCCATTACCAGAGGATTTTGCACATGGACTTCTATGCTTTCAGAATAGGTAGAACATCTACTGAGAGATAGGTAGAGCATCTCTTCTGAACTTTGAAAATGTACAAGGCAGTCATCAGCTACTAGAGGGAAAAAATGCCTGATGAAGAACAAGTACTTTATGTAGGTAAACTACCAGTCAATTTAGGAATGTTGTTTGACTTTTTCTTTAACCTAGTCAGTATATCAATTTCAAGCCTGGAGCCTGAAGCAACTTAGTTCTAAGTAGCATTCTGTGTTGTGTTGCTATGTGCCTGATGTAAAAAAGAAGCCCTGACTTTTACAGAACTAAATCTTGGGACTACTCCCACATGATACTTCATGAAACTGGCTAACAGAATAGATGGATTCCACTGCAGTTTATAATATAATTATTTTATTATATTATAAGTTATCATTTATTCTTTGCAAATAGCTATGTAAATCATTAAATGATTCACCTAATTTCTGCAAATCTGTATTTAAGTTGTTGTTTTCATACTAAGCTTTGACACCTGCTTGTTCAGTTGTTCACATTCACTGGGTGATCTGTCTCTTAATTTGTATGTTTTCAAGGTTTGAGATTGTCTCAATTTTGCATTCATATAATAGGACAGTTGTGATCCAGTTGTATTTGAAACTGTTTATTGCCATCACCATCCAAATAATAAATAATAACTGTCTGAGGCACTTAGCAGCTTTCTTTTTCTTTTGAGATGCTAATATTAAAATGATTGACTCTGTTCCCAGAACTGCATGTCCTCTTTTCATTAGTATTATAAAACAAAACACACAATCTTTCAAACTTCTAACTTTCCCTGAAAAGAAACATTGCTAGTTTTAACTCATTTTTGTCTGAGTTCCCTTTCCTCATGATGATCTGCCCTGAAAAGCAGAATTAACAACAACAAAAAATCCACATTCCAATGTTTTTAGAACCTTTTTAGTATCTGTGCATATGTGCATACATTAATGCCCTTAGTTTTTCAGTATTAGCTAGGGCTTTGTATGACTGAGTTGCTCTGCCTAGGCAGCACAACAGTGTTACTCCACAGAATCACCTGTAGATTCACTAAAGGAGAAGGGTAACAGAATAGTTCCTTCCAGGTAAGTATCACTAGCTGTAAAGTGCAGGAGGAGTAGCCAGTGAATGGAGGAAGGGCATGTGTGCAACTCTTGGCTACATCTAAACTTA